>NC_137697.1:42787377-43442637 GCF_964034855.1 Anser brachyrhynchus
CTTTCTTCTCCTTCTTCTCCTTTCTTCTCCTTTCTTCTCCTTTCTTCTCCTTTCTTCTCCTTTCTTCTCCTTTCTTTTCCTTTCTTTTCCTTTCTTTTCCTTTCTTTTCCTTTCTTTTCCTTTCTTTTCTTTTCTTTTCTTTTCTTTTCTTTTCTTTTCTTTTCTTTTCTTTTCTTTTCTTTTCTTTTCTTTTCTTTTCTTTTTCTTTTCTTTTCTTTTCTTTTCTTTTCTTTTCTTTTCTTTTCTTTTCTTTCTTTTCTTTTCTTTTCTTTTCTTTTCTTTTCTTTTCTTTTCTTTTCTTTTCTTTTCTTTTCTTTTCTTTTCTTTTCTTTTCTCTTTCTTTTCTTTCTTTTCTTTTTTTCCTTTTTTCCTTTTTTTTCCTTTTTTTTTCCTTTTTTTTCTTTTTTCTTTTTCTTTTTTTCTTTTTTTTCTTTTTTCTTTTCTTTTCTTTTCCCCTCCCACATTTAATTAATTAAATTTAATCTAACTGTTCATTATTTGTAGTAATACTATATAGATCTGCAAGCAGGATTCAAAATGCAGAAATCTTCATTCCCAGGTAGGAGCCCAAAAGGACAGATTTCAGCATTAGTCAGTCTTGTTTATGTTTCTTTAAGCCTCATGAATTTTAACTTCTGTCTTATGCTATGCACAGATTCAACAAGGAGGAGTGGACCCCTATGCTTTTTGTTGTCGTTGTGTTTGTTTGTTTACTGTTCCATACCCTGGAAATTATAGTGTTATAGAGAGGGGGAATTGTAGATTTAAATCCCCACAAGTTAAGGAGGCTAAGAACAAATTCTATTTTCTAGCTGATTACTATTACAATTAGTTTGCTGAGGAGGAAGCACATACAATCATCTCATCAGCAGCTGGGCTTTCAAATGGCATAAGCTTTGTTCTGTTTCAGATTTCTCTCTCTCTCCTCTCTCTCTCTCTCTCTCTCTTTTTTTTTTTTTTTTTTTTATGACTCCACTCCACCTCCCATTTTGTTAATCCTAAGTGATTTATCTGAATTATCTGGAGATGTCTTTGTACTAGGCTGATTCAAATGACTAGATCACCCAGTTCTTATGAATATTTTTTGAGAAAGACCTATAGAATGATAAGACGTACCTACCTATCAATCTGTTAAAGGACAAGGAACAATGGTGATGAGAATACTTATATGCTAAAGTATGTGGGACCTGAGAGTGACACAAATGTTATGGAATAAGGGGTGGAGGTTGTACTGGGTCTGGCTGGGATGTTAACTTTCCCTGCAGCAGCCCACACAGTGCTGTGCTCTGCACTTGTAGCTAGAACAGCGCTGGTATCACACCAGTGTTTTGTCTATTGCTGGGCAGTGCTGGAGCAGCATCAGGACTCCCCCAGGGCCAGCAGGCTGAAGGTGGGCAAGAGTCGGGGAAGGAACATCACCAGGGCAGCTGACCTAAACCAACCAAAGGGATATTCCATACCATATGATGTCACACTCAGCAATAAAAGGTGGGAAAAGGAAGAAGAGGGGAGGGGTGGGATCTCATTATGAAAATGTCTGTCCTCCCAAACAATGGCTATGCGTGTTGAGGCCCTGCTTCAAGGATGTGGTCATCTCTCATTGGTGGGAAGTAGAGAGTAATTTCTTTCTTCTGCACTTTCACACAGCTTTTGCTTTGTGTATTTTTTTTCCCTTTTCCCCTTTTCCCTTTTTTTCCCTTTAGTTAAATTGTTTAATTAATAATAAATTTTCCTTAATAATTGTTTTTCCCTTCAATTAAATTATCCTTATCTCAAACTGTGAGTTGTTTCTTTCCTGTTCTTCTTCCCCTCCTCTTCTGAGAAGGGGTAGTGAGAGAGTGGTTGTGGTGGAGTTCAGCTGCCTAGCAAGGTAAAACCACCCCACAGGCACTTTCTGCTTTTTTTTTTTTTGGCCATATGACAATACATGCATTCTGGGATTTAGATGTAAACCTCAAAAAGATAACAAGTACAATGTAAAAAAGGATGCAGATTATTAGCTTCTGTGAGTTTGATCTGAACATTACATAACAAAAAAAAATTGTTGGTTTAAAAGAAAAGTAAAAAATCAAATCAAACCAACAAAACAAAGAAAGGAAAACAAACAATAAACAAACAAGCAGAAAACTACAGTTTATTTTCTCCTTTCCTGCTATATAGGCTTATAAAACCTAATCTCAGCTCAGAACTTCACAGATGGAATCACTTTTATATTTGTCCAAAATCTTTTTCAGTGTTTTCACCCAAAAGATCTTGTTCTAATTCTGCCAGAAAATAGAGAATTCTTCCTTGATTTTCCTCACACTTTCAGCATTGTCTAGATGAATGCAATAGCCTCATAATGATGTTTTAAAAATCAGTGTAAGGGTCTGATCCAGCAAGCTTTGAAACTGTTGGAAATGTTCTCACTTATTCAACGATCTCTGGGTTATGACCAAAGCAAAAAGTGCCCTTCATGTTGGTGTAATCACCTTTCTGTGGGGACTGGGTGCTGAAACATTTGGAGCATGGCTTAGCTTTAGGGACATTATGAGAGAAAGAAAGTAGGAGAATGCCTAAAATGTCCTGTCCTGGATTGCATACAGAATCAGAGAATAGTTCGGGTTGGAAAGGACCCTAAAGATCATCTAATTCCAACCCCCCTGCCATAGGCAGGGACACCTTCCACTAGACCAAAGCCCCATCCAGCCTGGCCTTGAACACTTCCAGGGATGGGGCATCCAAAACTTCCTTGGGAAGCTGGTTCCAGTACCTCATCACCCTCTGATTAAAAAGATTCTTTCTAATGTGTAATCTAAATCTACCCTCTTTCGGTTTAAAACCTTTACCTAGGTTCTAGGTTACCTAGGTCATAGAGTCCCTAGTCCCTCCCCAGCTTTTCTTTAGGTACTGGAAGGCCGCTATAAGGTTCTCCCCTGAGCCTTCTCTTCTTCAGGCTGAATAACCCCTAACTCCCTCAGCCTGTCTGTCCCACTCTGTTTTAGACTCCACATACACTTTGGATGTTTTGACAGAAAAGTACAAATGACCAGAGTCACCACTAGAGTTAGCACATTTGGAGAACTGTGTTTGCAATTGTTATTAGCCAGTGATACCAGAACTGCTGTATATCACACAGAGCCCTCAGCAGCAAGCCCATGCTCCCAGGCACAATTGCTGCTTGACAGCTACGTATGAATTATTATCCTCATTTTCAGATTACGTTTTTTTCTTTCTGAAAAGAGTAAGCAAGATGTTATACATCAGGGACAAAGGCTACAAATTGCTGGTGATATGTGGATAAGTTGCTGATCCCTTGTTTGAGTACCTATCTGTGAGCAGTAGCTCACAGGATGTGGGTCTGCTGACCTAATCTCACCTGGATGCTGCATGGTGGCACTGAGGTGGTGGTGGCTCTGTGGTGGGTGCCCACTGCTCCATGGCTTGGTGACAGTTCATGGCATGGGACACCTCTGTCTCCCTCTAACTCTTTCTGTGGCTCCTTGAAACACTTGTGTCTGTGGTATTTGTTAGCAAGATCTGAAGCAAAAGAGGTCCTGGGTGTGAGGTGCTTCTAGTGTGCTCATAGGGTTTGATGTATTTCAAAAACAAATAGAGTGGAAACCAGTCTTGCTATTGTTCAGCTCTAGGGGCCAAAGACAGCAATAAGTATGAGCTTTGCATGTCTCAAAGGCCTCCTTTTGTTTTGGCATCTATTACTCCTGAAAGAGTTGCTAACTGATGTTTTAGTTGTTGTTTTTCCTTTGTTCACAAGTTCCTAAGAGATTACTTTCTGTACACTGATCTAGTAAAAAGCAAGGGCGAAAAGTACAGTTACAGCTGGTGGTAAAAAGTACAGTAAAGCAGCACAGGAGAATCTTGTTTTGTCCTGGATTTCTTTTGGGGACTGTAATTAAAGAATGTCATGGAAGACAGAGAAGATCAGCAAGAACATGTTTCTTTGTACTGTGCTTGACTAATGCTTTGGAGAGATATAGAAGAGTTGGTGAAAATATTTTTTACTGCCATATGAACAGGCAGTAGTTTTAATGCTACATTATATTCTAGAATACTTATCTTTCAAATAAATGTCAGACATGGGATTGTGTTTGAATTCCTGTTGCATTCTTTGCATATTATATTTTTAAAAGGCTATAGAAACTACTGTTAACTTTTTAATTACAGAAATCCTAAAACTAGAAATGTATTATACTTTTAATTTGGTTTCCACCAAGAATAAAAGTTAAAAGCATGTCATCTACGAATTACCAAAAGATATAGCTCATTAGCAATTTTAATTTTGAAACTGTCATTTTGAAAATGATTTGCCTAAATGCTTATGAAAATAACAGTGATGCTTCTTAGATACATTAGTGATTTTTTTTTTTTACTGGTTTGTCACATGAAGATGAGCAATCTATATGTAATCATTCCATTTTCTTATTTGTTCTCATGTCACTGAAAAATAACTCAAGATAATTAATCATTTCAAAAAGTAGTTTGTCACACACTGATTCAGAAAAATAATTAAATATTACTAACCTACTCAAATACATCTAGCTGAACTGAACTCTAAATAAGTATACAGTACCTCCTCAATATATATCTTCCTAGTACAGTTGATGCTGACTACTGTGGGAAAATAAAAGTGACAATTTTGTAATGTTGTACATGCCAATTACTCTTAACTTGCAGAAGAGCTGATCAGGGTCATCCTATAAGTTAGTTAAAAAAAAATAAAAATGAATAGCATTTTACTGCATGTGAACTAATCTGTACAGAAATCATCACTGATTTGTATTCGCTCATTGGTTACTCTGTGTAAATGATTCCTCATTTGAATTTATTGTGTTTCACTGTGCTTGGGAGAGAAAAAAATAGGTCTTGCATCAGCTACTGTGATAGCTCATCTTGAGCAAATAAATGTCCAGGTGTCCAGGTCATCCAGAATTTCTTGTTCTCTTGCCTGTTAGTAGAGCATCTAGAGAGCAGTCATGAGTAATTGTAGTGTTTTTTTTTCTTTTTTTCTTTCTTTTTTTTTTTTTCTACATCTGAGCCTGTTCAGTGGCTTGGATAGCTATAAGCTATCAGCTCTTCAGAAGGGACAGGCAACAAAAGAGGGGCGCTGGTATGGCCCTCTATATTAGAGAGTGTTTTGATGTTGTAGAGCTCGGGGCTAGGAGTGGTAAGATAGAGTCTGTATGGATAAGGATCAGGGGGATGGTCAACAAAGCAGACATCCTGGTGGGGGTCTGTTATAGACGGCCAAACAAGGATGAAGAGATGGATGAGGCGCTCTTACAAGCAGCTGGCAGAAGTCACACAATTGCCAATGCTTTTTCTCATGGGGGACTTTAACTTCCCGGACATATGCTGGAAATACAATACAGCCCTGAAGAAGCAGTCTAGGAGGTTCCTGGAGTGAGTGGAAGATAGCTTCCTGACTCAGCTGGTTAGTGAGCCTACCAGAGGGGGTGCCCTGCTAGACCTGATGTTCACGAACAGAGAAGGACTGGTGGGAGCTGTGGTGGCTGAGAGCTGTCTTGGGCAGAGTGACCATGACATGGTAAAGTTCTCCATTCTTGGTGAAGTCAGGAGGGTTGTGAGTAAAACTGCTGCCTTGGATTTTCAGAGGGCAGACTTTGAACTGTTCAGGATGCTGGTAGGGAGGGTCCCTTGAGTTTCAATCCTGAAGGGCAGAGGGGTCTAGGAAGGCCGGATGCACCTAAAGAATGAAGTCCTAAAGGTGCAGGAGCAGGCTGTACCCATGTGCAGTAAGATGAGTTGGCAGGGAAGAAGACAAGTGTGGCTGAACAGGGAACTTTTGTTGAGTCTCTGGGAGAAAAAGAATTTATGTGCAATGAAAGAAGGGACAGGCAACTCTGGGAGAGTACAAGGAAGTTGCCAGCATATGCAGAGAGAAAATCAGGAAGGCTAAAACCCAGCACAAGCTCAAACTGGCCACTGTGGTAAAGGATAAAAAAAAATTGTTTTTACAAAGATATTAACAGTAAGAGGAGGACCAAGGAGAATCTCCATTCTTTACCGGATGCATGGGGGAACACAGTCTGAGATTCTCAATGCCTTCTTTACATCTGTCTTTACTAGCCAGACCACTTATCCTCAGGGTACTCAGCATCCCATCCCAGAAGTATGGTATGGGGTGCAGAAGAAACCCCCTACATTTCAGGTGGAAACAGTTAGAGACTTGCTGCTCCACCTGGGCTGTCACAAGTCCATGGGGCCAGGTGGGATCCACCCAAGGGTGCTGAGGGAGTTGGCAGGTGTGATTGCTGGGCCGCTTTCCATCATCTATCAGTGTCTGTGGTCATCCAGAGAGGTCCCAGATGACTGGAGACTTGCTAATGTGATGCCCATCAATTGGGAAGGGTTGTAAGGAGGACCCGGGGAACTACAGGTCTGTCAGGCTGACCTCAGTGCGAGGAAAGGTGATGGAGCAGGTCATCTGGAATGTAATCATATAGCATATGCAGGACAACCTGGGGATCAGGCCTAGTCAGCATGGGTTCATGAAAGGCAAGTCCTGCCTGATCAACCGCATCTCCTCCTATGATCAGAGGAAAAGGATCTGGGGGTGATGGTTGATGTTCACCTGAACATGAGCCGGCAGTGTGCCCGGGTGGCCAAGAAGGCCAACGGCATCCTGGCTTGTGTCAGGAATAGTGTAGCCAGCAGGACCAGGGAGGTGATCCTCTCCCTGTACTCAGTTCTGGTGAGGCCACACCTTGAGTACTGTGTTCAGTTTTGGGCCCCTCACTACTAGAAAGACATTGAAGCCCTGGAACACATCCAGAGAAGGGCTACAAAGCTGGTGAAGGGTCTGGAACACAAGTCCTGTAAGGAGCAGCTGAAGGAAATTGAGTTGTTTAGTCTGGAGAAGAGGAGGCTCAGGGGAGACCTTATTGCTCTCTATAGGTACCTGAAAGGAGGTTGTGGGGATCTGGGGTTTGGCCTCTTCTCACAGATAACTAGTGATAGGACTAGAAAGAATGGCCTCAAGTTGTGCCAGGGGAGGTTTAGGTTGGAAATTGTGAGAACGTTTTCCTCAGAACAAGTAGTCAGGCATTGGAACAGGTTGCCCATGGAAGCGGTGGAGTGACCATCCCTGGGGGTGTTCAAGGAAAGGTTGGATATGGTGCTTAGGGACATGGTTTAGTGGGAGATATTGGTGGTAGGGTGATGGTTGGACCAGCTGATCTTGGAGGTCTTTTTCAACCTTAATGATTCTATGATTCTATGATTTGACTGTCTGGGTGAAGTTCAGCCTTACTGAAACTGGGCACAATTCTACTGCAGTTTGTCAAGTGTCTACCACGATGCATTCATGCTTCCCTTCCATGGTGGTAAGCCTTTTAGCAAATTCTTGGATAGACTGTTCGTTACATAGAAACATAAAGAAATCATGGCTGAACCTGAAAACCTCCATGTCTGAGCAAGGATAAGTCCACTCTGTAGTGAAAGGTCTGGCGGCACCTTCAAGCCAGCTAGCTCAGACACCAGCAAGCACATAGCTGGGTTACCACATAGTGTGGGGAAGTCTGTTCACTTGACCAAATATCGGATCAGGTCCTACAGTCTTCAATGACTTTGATACTACTGCATCTGAACATTATCTTGCCTATAACCACACAAGCGACTGACATCATTTTCTTCTCCATATAGACCAAGAATCCTGCTGTCTTCAGATAGCAGTATCCATCGTGATGGCACTGCTGGGTTAATAAATTAATTAATTAATTAAATTAAATAAAAAGACTTTCTTTACTAGTGCTGTTAATTCAAACTGGACACAGAAAGCAGACACTTTGGTTTGGTTTTGGTTTGCTTTTGTTGTTTCTGATTGTTTGTTTTGTTTTGTTTTTCCCTTGCAGCTGGAATGACACTCTTCCTATCTTCCTTGAAGCCTCAAGCATGAAGCATTATGGCCTCACAAAGTAGCCCCAGAATGACTATTCTCAAGCAGCAGAAAGATGAAAGAAGATAAAACATATGTTGCCAACTTGAGTTGGCATTTCTGTTATACTTATCAAGTAGGGATTCATTAGACACAGTTTACTCATGGGAATAAAAGTGATCTTTTAGCTCAATAATAAAAAAAAAAAAAAGAAAGAAAGAAAAAAATAATAAACTAGTCACATCGCTGTTGTCAACATCTGATCTTCACGAAGTGGCAGTACTATCTCTTCTGTCTATGACAGACCACTATGTCTTCTTTCCTTTGTTCCCCATTAGGGTCATTTTCCACTAGACAAACCTTAAAATTAAAAGTTCTTTGGAATATGTCCTGTCTAATCATCCTTTTTGTATGGTACAACAGCTACCTCTTTCTGAGGTGTTCTTTCATTGTAACAATGAAACACTAATATAATAATTGTATGAGGTCAAATAGGATCTAGTCAGTTTCTGATTCATATATCAAAAACATTACCAGAAATTCCCAAATCAGTCATTCATCATGAATTGTGGTAGAGGACTGAATCCTACAGATCTCATATACTCATAGAATCACTTAGGTTGGAAATGACTTTCAAGATCATCAAGTCCAACTATCAACCTGAGCTTCCATGACCCATCACCAAACTATGTCACTTAGTGACACACATCTCTTCAATACCTCCAGAGATGGGGACTCCACTACTTCTCTGGGTAGCCCATTCTAATGTTTGACCACCCTCTCCATGAATAAATTGTTAATATTGAGTCTAAACCTCACCTGACACAAGCAGAGACTATTGCCTTGTGTCCTGTCACTTGTCATATGAGAAAAGAAACTGATATTCGCCTTGCTGCAAACTCCTTTTGGGCAGCTGTAGACAGCAACGAGGTCTCCACTCAGTCTTCTCTGCTCCAGATTAAACATCCCAAATTCCAGTTGCTTGTCATAACTTGTTTCCTAGTTTTTTTTTTTTCTTGTTTTGTTGGCCTCCTGGGCACACTGCTGGCTATCGGCCAGCACAGACAGGTCCTTTTCTGCTGGGCAAACTCCCAGCCACTCTTCCCCAAGAAGTGGCTTCTCCATCTCTTATTACAAAACATTTGAAGAGAGAACACCTTGCATTAAGCCAATGATACACATAGACAATGAAAGTCAGACAGGTTCTGCGGCTGTTTCCAGTTCTACAAAATATTGTTCCTATTCTGTTGGCAGAATATTCTGCTGATGGCTTTGGGGGTTCTTATATGTAATTCACTATTATAATAATTCTGATTACGCTAATCCTAATTTGTTAAATATTTTGAAATAAAGAGATGGCTGAAAAGTAAAACTACTGCTTTAAAGTTGTTAAAGAATACTTTGTTCAGCACTAATATATTCTCTTCACATATTGTAAATAAAATATGATTTATATTTACAGACTCTTCTGCAAACTTTTGGATTAGTGTATTTTCTTTGTCTACGTGTCTTTTATATATTCGCTACATCTCATAATGTGTCTTCCCTCAACAGATGGTGTTGTTGAAAGCACATCCAAGTTTTTTTAACACCTGTGAGAATGGGGAAAAAACATACTGTCCCCAAGATATCCATAAACCCCACACAAGTATTAGGAACCAGTTAGTGAAATTAAATTAATACAGATTCTTTTTTTTTTTTTTAATTAAAAATTTATTTTCTGAGATTTTGAATCCAGATTAGCATTTTTAAAAAGGCCATGGCAATCTATGTGAAATGATCCTAACAGACACTGATGATGGATTAGGTTAATGAAGAAAATGACAGTGAGCAAACACGCTTTATTTCTTACTCATAACTAGATAGGGATGTAGACATGGTGAGCTATTTTGGCTCAACTGACAAGTAGTATGTCATTAAGCTGTGGTAACTTAGTTACTTGCAATTATTTGCCTATAATGTTAGTGCAGAAGCAGCTTGCCTTAGAGCAAAACAAGTCCTGAACAACCTAGAGACTTCAGTTCTCCAGGCTGCCCTTAACGAAGACCCATGGAAATCATTAGCATTGGATTGTCTTCATAAGCAAGTTCCATAGAACTGTAGGCAGAAAAAAAATCTTTTATTATTCATCTAGTTCTATGTGTAATTCTGGTAACTTTTCAGCACCTCTAGGCTGCAAAGCATCAATAAAGCCAGCCCATAGGCTAGTAAGATTGGGTGTTATTGTTCTGCATTATCAGGATGGCCATACTAACAGTTCTGTCAGTCATTTTTGTTTCCTCACTGTTTTAAAACTTTCCAAAACATATACACAATAACTGAAAGGTCAGTAATTGTAAAAGGATCATATTTTTAATAAGGACACTCAACTAAGTGAGCCGACCTTGCATTTTGAGTTTACTTTTAAAAAAAATGTGAGGATGTAACATCTGCAATCTATTTACCTATCAAAAATTAAAATGGTGATCAAGCATTGTTATTTTTATGTACTTAGGGGACTGCTACAGGGAATCCAGAATGTGCATTTCTAACACCCTGGAGATTATAGGCAACTGATTTTACTCTTACTGAGGCAATGAGTGAGTTTGAAGTATATATATATATGTATATATATATATATATAATCTTTTCAAGTATTGCTTTTAAAAATGCCAAATGGCATTGTGTTAAATCCTAAAATACCCTCAGTACTTTTCTTTTAAGGTTACCATAGAAAACCATTGAATTGTAAAGTGCCAGCTTTGCTTTACTAGTTGCTGTGATCAAAGTATTAATATATTAATATTATACATATTAATATATTAATATTTATATATTAATAAAAATAGGTTTTAATTAACACTGTCTCATTACTTGAAACTAACCTTTTGGTTTAGACAATTTGTCACTGAACTTTATAGAAATCATTGTTTTTTATTGTTATAAGCTAAATAGAAATTAAGAGTAGTTTTATTTTTTCAGTGAGGAATACTGTGAATATTTTGTCTGTTTTGAGCAGAAGCACCATGTTTACTACTTAGATACACAGCCACCAGACTGATAAGAGTGGTATGAAAAGCTGGATAAAAGAACCATATCTTTATGTTACTGCCCAAAAAGCAATTTCTAGGATTACGTAATATTGCTATAAACACTAGACACTAAAATCCAAGGAGAAAAGTGAATCTTTCTGTTAAATGCATTCCCTCTGCATTTTCCAAGAACAAGTGCTTGTAAGTAGCAATATGACCTATTATTCAAAAATCCAGACATTGCCTCAGTATCTCTAAAGTTTCCATTTTGATACATTAAAAGAAATTCCAGTGTTCTCTAGTGTTCTAGTATCAGTCTACACCATTCTGCAGTGTTCTGTTCTGTAGTGTTCTACAAGTTAATCTAATGTAGTTATATATATGGTACAATGCAATGCATTTAGTGTTTAATGTCACTTATAAGAAAGAGGGGCCTGAAACTTTCTAAAATACAGATTCTAACAAGGAATCAAAGGGCAGTCCCATAGTATAAATTGACTCTGTCTGGCAGAGGTTTTTATTTTTTATTTTTCCCACAATACCAGCAAAAAATATGAACTGACACTTTCAGAAAATATGAACTGGCACTTTCAGAAATAGTTTCTCTATTAAAAACTTACCACAGAAAAATCCTTTGTTTTAACCCCCCTCCCCCCCCAAACTTCAAACCAGAAAACTGAAAAAAATATATATATATGTAATCTTAATAGTTTTTTATTATTATTATTTTATTTTAATGTAACAACACTCCCCATGATCTAAATTACTGGACTGAAATGTAAGTGAAAAAAAAAAAAAAGTCATAACAAATATTTCTACAGATCAAGACCCAGATACATGCAAATGTATTTAAGCAAAAGCTTGCTTCAAATATATGAGTTATCAAAATGTATGTTACATAATTGTTTTTACATTTGTTTCTATGAATAACAGGTTTTGGTCGATCTTGAGTCCAATTTTATTTAATCTGCTCCTAATCAGATATCCCACCTTCTCATGGAGGCTCATCCATGTTAGTGGATGACTTGCTGAAGAAGAAGGATTCAAGCAATTCCACAACAAAGAGATATTTATGAAAGATAGCATATTTAGTAGAAAATATTTTAGAGATATTTTGGAACATTTTAGAAAACATCTATCAAAATCCAAAATTATGGTTACAATGGGACAGATTTTGTCCAAGAAAGTTTTATTCATTGCTACATGTAAGGTTCTCTCTGAGATTTGTTGAATCTATTCATGCCTTAGCTGGAGAACTTCTATTTTGGGATAAAAAGTGTGAAGGACTTTAGAGGTCCTTCATATTAGCAAAATCTATAAACCCCTTGGGATTTTTACAAAGATATCTCAATTTATAATGTGCATTCCCTGTATTCTATTACATTCTCTTCTATCCAGTTTGTTAGAAAACTTTGGCTTGCAAGAGTGGTAAAAAGTGTAATCTGGGGAGCTAGCTCAGAGATCATTTTCATACAGCACTGACTATAGAATCCCTCTGCACACAATTTCACACTGATTTCTGCAGTTAGTCACGTGAAATTGTGATGGACTGCACCTTAAGAGCATTTCTCTCATCAACTGCAAATAATTAGATTTAGTTCCCAGGTATAATCTCACACTTTCACACCATTTATTTATAGAACATGAATATGACTAATGTAGAATGGAAATGAACTCTGCATTTTCAAAGATTACTCCATGTGTGCGTTGGCCATAGTTGGATTTACCACTGGTATTAATTGTAAAAACATCGACAGGGGTTGGTCTATTCTCCCACATGCCTGGTGACAGGACAAGGTGGAATGGTCTAAAGTTGTGCCAGGGGAGGTTTAGGTTGGATATTAGGAAGAACTTCTTTACTGAAAGGGTTGTTAGGCATTGGAATGGGCTGCCCAGGGAAGTGGTTCAGGCACCATCCCTGGATGACTTTAAAAGACGTTTAGATGTAGAGCTTAGTGATATGGTTTAGTGAAGGACTTGTTAGCGTTAGGTCAGAGGTTGGACTCGGTGATCTGGGAGGTCTCTTCCAACCTAGATGATTCTGTGATTCTGTGAAAACAGGAACAAACTGGAAAAGAACATTGCTCCAACCATCATGACAATTCTGCAGACTTTTTAATATTATTTTTGTAGTTTATAACAAAATTTTCTGGTGATGCTAGAGGAGATGTTAACAAAGATTGACTTCAGACATAGGTGGGTTGGGTTTCTTGTGCAGGCAGTGGGGAGAGAGACTCCACAACAGGCCATTCAAACCCCTGGACCTGCAGCTCTGGGAGCCCAGGCAGACTAGCTTCTGGACCTAACCTAGAAGAATTCCGACCTCCCCAGCCCAGCAACTGCAAAAACAAAATAACCAAATTATTCCTACATCTGGGGTAAGATGTGTTTCCACCAATAAATAAATAAATAAATAGATAGATAGATAAAAAATCTCTTCCTCGATTTGGAAGTCCTGACAGAAGTCAAGCATAACTTAACAAAAGTAATTAATAGGCTGAAGGCAGACTTTGAAGTCCTAAAATGCAACTTGTACCCACACTCTAGTTTGTCACATTTAAAATATGGACTGTGGAGACGATGCCACCTGGCAAGAAACCATATGCTGTGTTTTTCTCTCTATCACCTATTCTAGCTGCAAAGAGAGGTCCTATTCTTAAAATCAATTCAGGTATGGAAGAGCTTAAGGATCTAAGAAATATATCTTATTTAATCTTTGTAGAGTAGAGTAAGACGATTTACAGAATGTACAAAGGTGCAATGGGTATTTATGTGATAAGATTTCATGCTCCCAAATGTAATATGAAAACTATTCCTTCTGCATGAAGACAGTTTCTCAAAAGAAATGGATTTGATTATGCTTCAATAAATAGATCATAAATCTAGAAATGAAAATCCAAGGTGACAGGATTAGTGGAGAGATAATACCAGAATCCTGTTATCATACATTAATATAACATAATAGAGTGCAATCTAAATTTTCCAATATGAATTTAAAGAGTCTAATTTGTCTTGCAGATAACGTTATTGAAAACTTTTAATACCACATAAAAATCTCTTTAACATGGTAACAGTTATATTTACATTTGTGTTCCTTATAGTATTTCTATTTTTTATACCAAAATCCTCTGAGACATTTTCAATCTATCCTACATGAAAAGTTAGTTAGCTGTAACTTTTGTGCATAACCAGCTTTAAATATGCATTACTGTTTGGCAGAAAAACATGTTAATATTAATGGGAACAGTATGTCAAAAGTTTTAGATGGTACTTTTTAGCATCATAGAAAATTTTAATAGTTTTTTTAGCAAGAGATCATTAGAAAAAAAAAATCTGAATAAGAAATATTCTTCTTGTTCGTAAAAACATTTTATCCATTTTCCAGTTGCGAATCATCGCTATAAACCGTAAGTCATTGGAAATATTGTAATAAAGTGCAGATATGTACATACATAAATACCCCCGTTCAAGATAGACTTAACTCTGTCTTTGGGTATCAGGGGAGTATGATATAGGCTGGTACTGACATGGTACTACTACTTTGCCATGTATAAGGACCAGCCTATAGTCCTCAAAAATGTTTTCACTGTTACAAAGCCAGGACCTGATGAGAAAGGAATTTCTTACTGTGGGCCTTGAACCATGAAGCATTCTTGTTCAGGGATGTTAGGATGATTACACAATCCTTTCATGTGTAATCCATTCCTACAGTTATCCTTCTCTCTCTTTTTAGCTGAGGGCTACGTGGGTGGAGGTGCAGAGCCAGCGTTGCACAGGGGAGGCAGGAAGAGAAGTCCACCACCTTCTGCTCTCACATTAAATTCCCCAGATGCTGAATGCTGGGGAGGGAAGAGAAAAGCAGGATAGTGCTAGCGAAAAGCACTGTTGAGTTTAAAGTTATGAGAACTGACATTTTTGATAAAAAGACTTCCTACAGCCCCTTTTCAATTGGTGTGGAGAGCTGCTCTCCAAGGCTCTCCAGAGGATACCCAACCTGCTGAATGTGAGCATGCAACCTGGACAATCGACCAAAGATTCTGTAGAATAAATTATTTACTATCCTCTCAAACTCTTGTGAACTTTTCTTTGCTCCCCTAAGTATTGTTCTTCCAATATCTGATTGTGAAGAAATGTGCTAAATATTCCCCAATAGCCAGCACAGACACATGGTTCATGATTTGTTGTTTCCAGGCTAAAACTTTCTTAGGTACCATTAGAAACAGACAATAGTAGTTGAAAATGCTCCACTCAAATAACCACATGCTCTGCCTCTGAATATTTAAAGAGGAATTTTAAAAGTTAATACCTTTCAAATTCATCTCTTTAAAATAAGTGTGTGTCTCCTCATATCTCTCATTGAAGCAAAGTGGGTATGTCATGTTTAATTACATGGGCTTCTCATAGGATGGTGGAAAAGCTAAAAAATACTTATTATTACCATATATTTCAGACAAAATATTTGTGGGTGGGATTTTAACATCTTCCAAATGGTGGATGTAGCTAATGGATTTAAGGGACTGGGACCCAAACCTGCAGAAATTCATTGTATTTTCCCTTTTTCCCCATTTCTTTCTGGTATTCCCTCTAGAGATGAGAGCTTTCCAGAAGGCTTTAACCTAACCACAGATGCACTTGGTGACTGCAGTATGGATATATCTGTCTACTTAAGGAGATGGTAGAATTTCATCTAAAGAAAATACTCTTGCCAATAATATATTGAAGACATCTTCAGCTGTAACTTATAGTCCATGATAAAGGCTACAGGTATAAACACAACTTTATGTTTTTGTATATTAGTCTGTGTATTTCATCATCTCTAAACAAAATATATTTCAGGAATACAAGTCCCATTTTTCTTTAAAAATTTTTGACAGATATGAAAACATTTTTTATAATCTATAGATTAAATCTACTCATAATCTTTTGAAAGATCAGGTGCATGCATTAACATACCAGCAAATACATGAATACGTATTCAAATGTTCATCATCCCCATTTGTTTGAATGCTACCACAGGACTGGCCAAAACTGCAGAGGAGGTAAGAAAAAGTGTTCTGTTTCAAAGAATTTTAGATGACTGAAAACTTAGGGATAATCAACTGCACAATGTAGGAGAAGAAAACACAGTGCAGATGAATAAATCAGCTCAGATCATGGCTCACCATTTTCTTTCTTTGCACTTTTGAAATTTCTTCATAGTCACCTCTAGTCATTCCACCTATTTAATATTTCTACAGTAGAAAGATTGAAGATTGTAACAAAACCAGAGGATAAGTTTATAGGGAGTAAAAGGTGACCAGGCCGAGCATCCCAGTCTAGAATGGATGTGGGTTTGTAGCCTTATTGGCAATGCTCTGTCCTGCTATTTGTCAATGTGATTGATTAGTATAAAAACAGAATACTGCAACATTCTGCTGCCATGGTGCCATAGGGAATTCAACCCCTACACCTACCTGTGTGGGATTCTTAGGGTGAGTCATTGTCACAACGTCATTTTTACACCCTGTTTCTTTGACTCTTTCAAATAATGTATGCAAAATGAACCTTTGGGCCATTTCAAAATGGCATTTTTTGCACTGCTCAGGATGGCAGGCTGATAGTCTCAAATGATGGCTTTTATGAGATTCATCTTTATGACAGAGTCTTGGAGCAGCTAGAATAAACTAGATGGACACTGGAAATCAAGAGAATAGACGAAGACCAGGTGTCAATTTTGGCTGGGACAGAATTAATTTTCTTTGTAGAGGTTCACACAATGAGAAAACAATGATGAAAATAGTGTTGATAACACACCGATGTTTTTAGTTGTTGCAGAGCAGTGCTTTCACAGAGCCAAGGACTTTTCAGCTCCTCACACTGCCCTGCCAACGAGGAGGCTGGGGGTGCACTAGGAGCTGGGAGGTGGTACAGTCAGGGCAGCTGACCCAAACTGGACAAAGGGATGTCCCATGTCATGTAACATCATGCTCATCAATAAAAGCTGGGGTAAAGAAGGACGAAGTGGTGAACACTTGGAGTGATGGTGTTTGACTCACCAAGAAACTGTTACCTGTGATCCCAAGAAACTGTTACTCATGATAAGCCCTGCTTTCCTGGAAGTGGCTGACACCTGCCTGCTGATGGGAAGTGGTGAATGAATTCCTGGTTTTGCTTTACTTGCTCACATGGCTTTTGCTTTACCTAGTGATCTGTCTTTATCTCAAGCCATGAGCTCTCACTCTTTCACCTTTCCAGTTCTCTTCCCATTCCACCTGGGAAGAGTAAGGGAGCAGTTGGGTGGTGCTGAGCTCCCTTCCAGGGCTAAACCGAAACAGTCCTTTTTGGCACTCAGTGTGGGTCACGAAGGAAGGATTAGAGATGATTACAGATGTGATTGTAGTGTGGAGTGTGGTAGATCAAATGTATAGACCTTGTATCTGTTTAGCTGCTAATTGGAATGCTCCTGTGCTTTTCACAGAGCTTTCTTGCCTTATTTTATGTTAGAGTCCAGTGTTAGTGGCTGTTTTTGCTTCTGCCATTTGTTCTACTCCTTATCATTTCGCTTTGCTGTGTCTGGGAACATTTTGATAACAGCTATGGCCATCTGCCTGGACGGCCAGGGTATCACTGCTGTTCCTCTGCCGCTATAGTGGCCAGGCTGGAGCTCCAGTCTGAAGTCAAGTCAGAGTGACTGTGACCTGTGGATGAGTCCATATGGGAGCATGTGCACCCCAAAGTGTCTGTGGCCACGGACAAGTCCACTCCATAGCAAGGGCACCTCAAAGCATGTGTGGCCATGGAGAAGTCTGTGCCACAGCAGATACACCTTTCAGCATCCACGTCCATCCATAAGGCCATGCCACTATACCTCAAAGCACCTGTGGTTGTGGATAATATCACAACACAACAGGTGTCTGAAAGCACCTCTGCAGGGACTGTGGCCAATGGAAAAAGCCATTCCAGTTCTTGCACTTTCACCTTTCCAGTTCTCTTCCCATCTCATCTGGGGAGAGTGAGAAAGCAGCTGTGTGGTGCTGAGCTGCCTGACGGGGCTAAACCACCACACCAAGTCAAAATCAAAAGTGCCGGTATTTAGTCTGTTATCTGTTGACATGTCGTGTGTTCTAACTTAGCTTACAGGAACTACCACTGTGGACTCCGGGTTTAAAATGTGAAGTGAAAGAACTCACTAATTAAATTGCAGATAATTGCATAAGTACAAGTATGCTTTCTTCATTTTCTCTTCTTTCTTTTTTTTTCTTCATTTAGTTGTTGCAAAAAGAACCAAGAAAAAAAAAAAAAAAAGCATATTACACTCCAAGTTTTGCAAATCTAGGATAATCTAAGAAAACTCTTGTCTTCAGGAACAGACCACTAATGACAGTGCAGTGCATTAAAATTCATCTCTGTTCATTATCATTAAAATTTGTTTTTATAACCATGCTTTATCTAACCCTATGTGCCCAACAGGATGCTAATTAATTTTGACTAAAATTCTCAGTTGATTAGTAGGAAGTCATATTACATCTGTTTTGTCATCCAGGTTCCTGTCCTTCTCAGAAAATATTTAATGATGATCATTTGCAGTCTGCTCCTTAAAGCAATATTCAGGTAATTTTTGAAAATTGTTTGAAATGTAAATTTTAAATTCTTTGCAATTTCATTTTTGTAACATTCCTTAATTTTTCCATAATTACTAATATTTTAAAAAAACAAAAGATAATCCTTGCAAGAATGATCATCTGGAATTCTAGCCTTTCTATAATATAGGTATTATATTATTCCTACATTCCTCTTTTCCCTTTCTACAGAGAAGCCTACATTGAACATATCATTCAAAGATACAGCTATGTCTTCAGATTGAGCTGAGAATGATGAGTGAGAAAACAATATGTATCCTGACATCCATTTTCTCACATGCTTTAAAGCTTCGGATCAAGTCACTTCATCTGCATTTCCCTTTAGTACTATTTAGGCTGTGTGAGATCTGCAGTCAGTGGCCTGTAATCAGTCTTCCTACCAGACTCTCAGAGATGTCAAATAATTAAAAATCTTACCTGCAGCTGCAGCAATATGGTCGTTCTCCTGTCCAAGCACTGATTTCTGGTGGTGAAGCTCCAACATAAGTATAAACAGTAATGCAGAACCAGAACTCTGCAATAATAGCTGCTAACTTTTCTCATAGCAAATTTAGATGGTGTGAAAGGCACATCTACCTAGACTAGTGCTAAAGTCATTATTAACATTGGGACAACTGTCACAGGGGGCAGGTTAAAGAAAAATGCTAAAGTCATCAAATTCCCACTCCTGGGGGACTTTGGACCCTTCCCTATAACCAGTTCACACATATCAGAATATATTCTCTTTTTCATGAACAATTCCTCTCTTTCTCTCATGATTCCTAGGAATTAAACTCCTTTCTTAAGTCTGTGGCACCTCCACATCATACTCTGCATTCTCCAGAGTATGTCCTACATATGCCTGTCAGTGTTTTTTTCCTCTGAACTCTGATTCTGGGTTGTTTATGAATTGCAAGCTTATTTAATAAATCAGTCCATGATGTCAGGCAAAGACTCCTAGAAACAAAAAAGAAAAAATAATTTTAAAAGATTGGTTTTTAGGTTGTTATATGTAATTATAAATAATTCCATGTCTGGAAGATGAATCATCTCTAGAAAACTGTTTGGAGTACACTAATTAAATATTTGAACCTAAGGCTTTGAGTTTCATTACTCCTAAGAAATATGTTATTTCTCTTAAGTTTGAGAAGCTGTTTTCAAATGGTGCAAAGAACTTGTAAGCAACCTGAGGTTTATTTATGTCACTTGGCCTTCTTTCCTATTTTTTAACAGAAATATAAGGCTTTTCAAAGTTCCCAATGTACTGACAAATATTACAAAAGGAGAAACTCACTTAGCAGATGTACAGACAGATAAGAAAATCAGAACGCTTTAACACTTCCTGAGGAATACAACTGTTTTAGTGGTGCTAAGGCTTTCAGGGTAGCAGTTATGTGCACATGGGGTCAGGCACAGCCTGTTCAGAAGGCACAGGAGGCAAAGGGTGTGATGCTCATAGGCATCTTCTTTGCTTTCTTTACAACACTATCACTCATCTATTCTGTATGAAGCCTGCAGGTCAAGTGAGTGAATTTCTCACTCTTTCAGCCAAGGGAAAAGAAGGTTGACAAAAACTGGGCAAAATCAAGAGTGACCATCCACCATACAGCATGGACCAAGCACCCTTACCCGCTTTGCTGTATAAGAGGCAATCGGGCAGTTTCTGGAAAAAAAAATAAATAAAAATTGGTATTTTAGTTCTATGAACATATTTTGCCCATCAAAAGTGTTTTCCAGTTGGTTCCACTCATCACACCCCCCAAAACAAGAGATATTTCAGACCACCACACATTTTTTATTGCATTTCAGCAGTTGAGCTGCTCACATTGTTGATTAAGCACACTGTGTTTGGAAAGTAAGTGTGAAGGCTGGGGAAGTGCTGGAAGTAGGCTTTTAGTGCTGCATTTAAAGCTTTTCTTTTCTTTCTTTTCCTTTCCTTCAGAAAAACAATTTTATCATTTCAAAGAGACATTCCTTGAAGCAAATATTTTTGCCTAATGGTAGTATGTGGTGTAGGGAGGACACTTTTCAACTGCAGTATTTACAAAGCTTTTATTGTGTAACCTTAATTACAGGTTAAATGCATTTTCAGTTCCTAAGATGGGTAATAAATATAATGCTATCAAAGTGCTCTTTGCAGTAGTTGTTTTCCATTAGTGAAAAACGTTACATTTCCATTAATTATGAATAGCAATAATAATACATAAATCCAATAATATGTCATTAAAAAAAATCTTTTAGGTAAGTGTAGTGCCTGCTTTCTATTGCTTTAATATAGAATATCTCTAATAATGGCTGTTAAAAAATAATCCACTTTTGTATATCAAAATGTAACATTTGTGTGTTTTACACTGCTTGATGAAAGCAGCAGGTAATGACCCTTGTACTTACTAACATGTATCATGGTGCTGGTTATTTTCAGCTCTCAGGAGGGATCTGTAGGAATTCAGGTATCTTGGCATAAATCAGAGCAAAAATGTGATTACTTTGCTTTATGCTGAGAGAGAAACCATCTCCTGGCAGCATGTATGATGCTCTCGGCAATGCCTCTAGGATGCTCAGACTAGTCCCACTAATGTAAACAGCAGTGTCTGTCTTTTCCTGGTTTGCACCAGCTCATCCCTGTTTCATGCAGATGCTTTAAGCAAGCTCTGGGCTCCAGCCACCTTGCTGTTGGGTAGCAGCAGGAGAAACATCACATCTCCATGGAGTTTGTGCCCCACAGGCTGTGGGGCAGGCTGTGCCCCACAGTCCCCAGTGCTCCATGACCCCTGCCACTGCTGTGCTAGGATTATAATGAACAGCCTCAAGTTGTGCCAGGGGAGGTTCAGGTTGGAAATTAGGAGACATTTCTTCTCAGAAAGAGCAGTCAGGCACTGGAACGGGTTGCCCAGGGAAGTGGTGGAGTCACCATCCCTGGAGGTGTTCAAGGAAAGGTTGGACGTGGTGCTTAGGGACATGGTTTAGAAGGTGACATTGGTGGAAGGGTGATGGTTGGACTAGATGATCTTGAAGGTCTTTTCCAACCTTAACGACTCTGTGATTCTTCCTGTGGTTCCTTTCCCCATATTCTGCCGTGGAAAGGGCTCACAACTCAGTCCAGAAACCATCCTGGATCTTGTAGGGCTAGTGTAAAAGAGACCTGACCCCTTATGGCTCCCATGTGGAGAACATGTGGCGCAGTCACATGGGAAAGATAGTAGGAAGTAAGGGCTGTCCTGTCCTCAGACATGCTTGTGAAGTGAAAACCTGCTGTGCATTCACAGGAACTGTGCACACAATACCACAGCATCTTCAGGTTCTTCTGCTGTAGCCCTTGCAAAGTAAGGCCACAATTTACAGCTATTCATCTCCATGTCCATACTTATTCTTCTGCAGCCTCTGTAAGGGAACAGCACTGTGACAGAAGCTCCTGGTAGCCTAGTCTGTAAACTGCAGCTGATCTTTCCTGGTGGTGAGTCAGAAGTCTGGGTTTGGGTCTTGGTGGCCTGACAACTGCAAGAGGAAGGGAGGATGTGAGCAAGAGGAGGCGGGAAAAACAAGCCTGCTTGCTGTGTGTCAGTGAGGGCACTCTCCTGCTGTCTGTCAGTGAGGGCACTCTCCTGCTGTCTGTGTCCTCGCCCTGTCATGCTAAGCCTGACTTTCTCAGAGATGTATTCGTTTAAGTTGGTCAGTTCATGGAGGAATTTCTAACAAACGAACAAAGAGAACACATTCACGAAGAAATTTACATAATAATATAAAAATCATATATGAAGCTGCACATGAAATTTGATTTCCCTGTATTCTCATTTTGTTTTTGTTAAGTGCTCTAGTTTTGTTGTCATGAAAATATACAGTGTGCTTCAGGAGGAGTTGTCCAAAATGTTCACCATGGACTCACTATCTTTTCACAGAAATCAAAAAGGTTAGAGACATTCAATGCTTCTGATTAGCCACATGTTCAAATAATTTTCTCCTCTGAAAAATTAGTTCGAGTATTTAGGAAGTTCTGTTTGAGAGTTCAATGGTCTTGCAGCTCATCAGTGTAAGTACGTGTATTGGTCTTACCTGGCAAGGGTTTAGCAGCAGGGGGGCTGCAGGGGTGGCCTCTGTGAGCAGAGCCCAGCAGCTGCCCCATGTCAGAGCAGAGCCAGCTCCAGCCGGCTCCAAAAGGGACCCAGCACTGGGCAGAGAAAGAGTTCTCTTTCTTGTATACAATATTAATACTTTGCTTGTTTTCTGGAAGACCACAGACATTATGGCAGAAAGTTAGAACAAAAGTAATCTGAAATTCATCACTCATCTTCAAGACGAGCTTTGAGGACTCAGATAAGATAAACTCATATTTTTATAGCTCCCTTGGTTTTGGAAATGTTGTTGCTGTTGCAGATTGCAGTCATCAGAAATTATTGTTAATATGACCATCCTACCTGAAAAAAAAAAAAAAAAAAAGGCTTCTGACTGATAAAACAAGGAAAGATGTAGCCTAAAAGTACAGCAGATAGAATGGTATGATTTAGGATCAGAGAGTGCTGATGATGACCTATCTGCCTCCTTGCTTTCTGAGTTTGGCAGATCATTTAGGTTTCTTTTTACCTTACTTGAATACAAGTGATTGTACTTACGCTTGATTGCACAAAATCAAGCACTCAAGTTTGCACGGTGCTGTCATGTTTCAATAACTGAACTCTAACTCAAAGTTAGCTAAATAAATTTTGAATCTGAAAGTCTGGAATAATTTCAGAAGTAGCACTCCTTCACTGGTGACAAATTCAGGCTTTGTCTTTTTGCCTCTTATGGCTGTTAGGAAATACTGAGGGTGGACAACTTTTTGTGAATACCTCAGATTTATGAATATAATTTAAAGATTTTAGAACTCATTGAACTTGTTAGAAAACTGTCAGCATTTCTTTTGTCAGCACCAACTTCAGCTTTACCGTCTCAGTAACTTCTAATTTTCTAACAATGAACTGTCACAAGCAAGTATGTTTTCACTTGGAGTGATCACTCTAGATTATTCAAAAAATGATTAATAATCAAAGTTAACTTTTAAGTCTTGAAACAACCCAATTGTTTATCGTGGAAATTATATTTTGCCAGCTGTAGCTAAATGGAAAATACAATAATCATATTATTTGAAAATAGGCAAATTAATCCAGATGTTTTGTGTTTTGTCAAGTAAGAAACATTTATGATGGTATCCTATGTGCTTGACAAATAGGTGTTGGAACCAAAAATCGCTGTTTTCTAATGTGCTTTTAATTCACGTCATTATTACATCTTTCACTGTGGATATATGTCTTTTTGTCAACCTGCAATTTACTAGTTACTAGACTAAAAATGTTTGATCTTGCAAGTCTGTGAGCAGTAGAATGGCTGCCACAGGGCATGACATGCTTGAGGACAGATTTTAAATTCTCATGCCTTACTGAGCTGTGAGGGATGTGGATTACCTCCATAGCATTTGTTTATGTTGCTGCCTTGCTGCAGGCAGCACAGATCAAACAGAATACAACTCACCTTTCCCAAGCCTGACAGAATACCAAGGGGTTTACTGCAGATGTTTTTAGAGTATGAATACAGAACCATGGTATTGACAGCATATCTCATCTTGTACCAGTGAAAATGTGCACAGCATTTTTCTGTAATGAATTGTCTCATCTGTTAGGTAAGCTGTGGAAATGTGACAATCCTGTTAGTTTACTGTGAGTTTCTGTGAGATGTCATTATCTCATGCAAACGTCTATCTGGCTTTTGGGTCTTAATGCTTTCTGATAGTGGAATGCATGAATGAAGAGACTCCAGGGTGAGAATCTGTGTTTTCCTTTTATTCACCATCAGTATTCACCTTTTTTAATATCTTTTTAATTTTTTTTACAGTTTCATCTATGAAGTTTAATTATTTTAATTTTCATCTGTAGAAGAGAGTGCTCTTTACCAGTAGTTTTTTTCTGACTTCTAGGATAAGATTTATCAAGCACTCCTAGCACCAGTCAATCAGGCTGCTGCTGTGTACACAGATCTATCTCTGGTCAGGATGAACATAGTTTCATCTTCGGATATTTTCCTCTAGGATTTTCTTATTCTAAAGATAGTGGGGAAACTAGTGCCAGCAGCATGTAGATGAGTAGTTGCTTGGCTCTCGTGCAAGAAGCTCTCTGAACATTGTCAATTGCTTTGTTTTATTTTCCCTTTTCCTCAGTACATTAGTTAGAAGAACAGGGTAAGATCATCTGGAGGTCATCTAAAAACTTTCTACTTCCTGGACTGCTTTCTGATTAGGAGATAGTAAAGGTAATATCTCTAAAAGGCTTGAATTTTTACTAACAAAAGCAACCAACCAAACAAATAAAATCATATGCCTAAAAATGATGTTATATTTTTGCTAAGTCCTGGTCAAGAAATGAAAACAAACCCAAAATAAAGGGCATAAAGGGCTGGCACCTGCATGCATCCTCTCAGGGGATATCTAAGCAAGGTTTGAAACTGTTGACACAAAGTCTGGTTCATTGACATCAGGTGAATTACAATGGGTAATTACATTTTTGAATAATTGCAACCTTCAGCATAAAAAAAAAAAGTATCTGAGGATTTTGTACATTAATTTTTGTACATTAATCTTGACAACTTCTGTGCTGTTGTTTCTTGGTCTGTCACTTTTTGTACTGAACAGGCAGATGCTCCTCAATAGATGAGCATTTTTCACTCAATTTTAGTTCTTTAACTTCAACACATAATTTGCAACAAATTTAAGCTCCAAAATTTAGTTTGGAGTTGCCCGTCCCTCCCATTTTCCCCCTCATCTCTGACTTAATCTCACAAGCCATGGGAGAAAAAAACGTTGCCCTACTGATCTTTTTCACTTGGTATATCTAGAGAAGGTGGCTCTGAAAATATCTTGTTGATATTTGAACTCTTTTCATAGTGATAGTTATGTCATGTCATTTACTCTATAGAACATAGGGATATTGTCTCCAAACATCCATTTACAAAAGGCAGAACTGCAGCTAGAGGAAGGACTTGCACAGAATAAAAAAAATATTTTCTTTCTTTTCCAAGGCCAGAACAAAGGCTAGACTGCGGTTTTCATGGGCTGAATGCCCTTTAAAGTCATAAACCACAGTTAGGATTTTTGGATATTGCAATAAAAATCAGTGGAGTTCCTAGGCAAACGTGCATACATAAACTATATTTTTGACATGGAAAGGGGCAGAGGTCAACTCAGGGTTATGTCAAAATGACTAATGGAGTTTGCTACCTATATTAGGACTTAATTGACAGAGAGTACAAGTATATCAAGAAGGACTACTTACATGCTGTAAAGTACGCTAATAAAAGTAAGAATACCTCAGATCTATCATTTTCTTGTTTGTTTTTGTCAATTTAGAGCAAGCAACATGACATTTAATATCACCATTATATTTACTTTAAGTGGAGAATGGTGAGGAAAGAGAAAACCAGTAACAAGAATTTTCTTAGTCTCTGCTTTTTTTTTTTTTTTTTTTTTTTTCCCAAGTAGCTGCTATTCTGTAGTGGCCAGCATGTTGGGAATTGTGTATTAGAGTAAAAGCACAGGTTGTCACCTGAACTAGAGAGAGGAAATAAAACTGAGATAGCCAAATAAGGCATATAAAACCTATAAAGCCACACAACTGAAGGTGTGTGGGAAGGGATGGCCAGGGAAAGTACTATCCCATCCACAGTAGGATAAGAGTGGGGAAGGGCAGAGCCCTGCCCTCTGCAAGACAGCAACATTTTCCTTCCCCTACAAGTCACCAGCCTTGTGGTGCAGGAGAGCTGCACAGCTCCCTTTTGCTTACAGTCACCTCCTGTTTTTTTTTTTTGCAGCTGTCAAGGTTGGCCAAAGACAAATTAATGTCCAAATATAACAAACAGCAGTCCCCCTTTCCCTGATGTACTATTTCCTGGACAGGCTGTTTCTGATTCTTTCTCACCCAGGAAGTGATCCATTATAGTTGAATGTTATCTCTGGCTATATCCATTTTTTCAGCAAAAGCTCTTACCTCTTAATATAACCCTACATCATCCATAGCCCAAATAACATATAGTAAGTAGCAATATCCATTATTCCTTGTTTCTAAAAGCTGTTAGAGTCCTGTGGAATTTTATAGCAATAACAGGTACTATTTGGCATGACACCCTAATTTTAGTTAAGTTCATAACAGCTTGGAGTATTTGCTAATACTTAGAAGCATATGCTACTTTTAACTTACATCATTCAAAGACTGTAGGTGGAGCTCAATATAGCAAGGGAAAAAAAAAGGAAACACTGTGATTACACAATTGCTCTTAACCTAAAAACTGCTCATATTTGTATCATCTCCATCCTCTAAAAGGTAACATCATTATAGTAGACCTTTCACATTGCCCCCAACAGTTGTCAGTTAAGCAATATGTTTTACATATTAAGAGTAAACACAGTATTCTTTCACATGTAGACAGGAAGAGTGCTAATATGAAGCCTTGATTTCTCATATCAACAATTGAAGCATAATGGATTCCCTAGCTCTTGCTGAAACTCTAATCTGGTAGTTTAAACTACGTAGGCAATCTCTTATGTTCCTCTTCCACCTCATTAAAGTCATGGCATAGTCTGAGTCCGGCCATTTGCTTAAACAAACCATTTGGGAGGAAAGGTCCTGAATACGTTCTGAAAAGCCTGGATTCTGCACAAAAAAGGCTTATAAGCTTGAAAGGCTTCCACTGTTATCTGCAACACATAAATATCTTAATAAACACATGCATTTTAAATGAATTATGAAACAATTTTAAAATCAATGTTAAATGTCTCTCTGGGTTTTCTCTTCAAGCCTGAGCATGTCCAAATGGTTTGTCTTGAAAATGCATGTTCTCTATTCAGATTCAGTAATTATTTTAGTAGTTGCAGCCTGCTATGTGGCCAGATTTCAGCTTGCAAAATTAGGGCAAAAGCCTGGGGCTATGAATCATCCCTGGGGGATTTGTGTATGTCTGTCCAGCTGCTCTCGTTTCACATGTATGCTGAAGAGCGATTGCTGAGGGAAAGTTTTTGCAACAGCATCTCGCTTGCTTTACATTTGAGCATGTAAAGCAAAATCTTGACAAAATACATACAACCCTACTAAAGGTGAAATCTGCATTCCTAATGTGCTACTGCAACCTGTTCTTCCATTCAGTTTTAAGCTTCTGGTTAACAGCTTTAAAGCTCATCTACTTTTTCATTAAGCAATAAAAAAATAAAAATAAAAAATTAGTATCTGTTCCTTTTTTTTTTTTTTTTCCAGCTGGAGTTTTACCTTCGTTGGACATGAAAACAACATTTACTTTAAGATTCTAGAAATTATGTCATCAGGTAAGTTCTAGAAAAAGAGCATAAATATTTTGTCAAGATCCATTGCAGCTCCCTTTTACCTTGTTAGCATGGGGATGTAGATTATCTAAAAATATCTCACTGAAGTCAATACTGCCCTGCCATAAGGAGATGGTAGATGAAGACTTCTACAGTTCTCTTTACTTCCACATTTCCCAGTAGGCATCATAATTAATAGGTACAATTAAGATAGGAAGGGAATGGGTACTAGACTGGATACTGGTTTGAAGTGTTGATTTTCATTTTTGCACAAAGAAAGATGTACCCCTGCTGTACCCTTGTGGGGAAACCTAGGCAGAGGCCCTCCAGCATGACTAGCCATGACCACACAGTACCATCAAGAAATTTGCAAGGACTCCCTGATGTTTTAGCATTGTAAGTTACACCTCATAACGACAGGTTTCCAGAAATATGCTCAGGATTGTTTGATTTGTTTGTGTTAATATGATTTAGGAGTTTAGGCCACTTTCAATAATTTAACAGCAGTCCTGGCTAACCACAGAGGTCCCAGGAACTGGGACCCAGTAATGAGACCTGGTGAACTCTATTTGTGACCAGCCACCAAACAGATTTAACTCCCTTCACGATGACCGTTTGGGCCCAACCATCCAGCCAGTTTTTTACCTGGTGAACAGTACATGTATCCAAACCATCAGAAGCCAGTTTCTCCAGCAGAAGACTGTGGGAAATGGTATCAAATGCTTTGCTATAGTCCACGTAAGCAACATCCACAGCCTTTTCCTTGTCCTCTGAGTGGGTTATTTTATCAAAGAAGGAGATCAGGTTAGCCAAGCATGACCTGTCTTTCATGAACCCATGCTGACTGGGTCTGATCACCTCGTTGTCCCCTGTATGTGCCCTGTGATGGAACTACGGATGATCTGCTCCATGGCCTTCCCTGTCACTGAGGTCAGACTTACAGGCCTGTTATTCCCTGGATCCCCCTTCCTGCCCTTTTTGTAGATGAGCGTGACGTTTGCCAGCCTCCAGTCAACTGGGACCTCTGTGGTTAGCCAGGACTGCTGTTAAATTATTGAAAGTGGCCTAAATTCCTATATGATATTAACACAAATAAATTTAACAATCCTGAGCATATTTCTGGACACTGAACTGGGCAATGAGCTTTCTTATGGTGATAAATTGTTGGAGTGTCGGTGGTTTGCTTTTGGTTTGTGTCCTCAAATTCAGCAAAACAACTGCTGGTTTCTGTTCAAGAATTGCCACTTAGCAAGAGCCACATGGCTTGGATGCTGCAACCTTATTTTGGAGAGAAAGGCAGTTTATAGTATGAACACAGGGCATTTTGCTTTAGTGGCATGGAGTAGGTGGTTTGATTTACAAACGTAAGAGAAGCAGATATGAATGTGCATAAATTTAGTGCATGGTATTAGGAATACTTGCATTAAGTATGAGTCTGGTCTCACTGGTGTCAGCTGATTTCCATGAAAGCAAAGGTCATGCTGGTGAAAAACAAACAGCAGTGCAGTACAAGCAGAACCCAGTGCAACTCTGGATATATTTGGCAAGCTTTGAGATACAGAATAGACTGCATTGGGAGACAGTGAAAAGCGAGCAACGCTATAGACTTCACTCTGCTGTTCATGGTCATCATGTGAATGTAGCTGCAGGAATTCATGTTATCTAAAAATAAATTAATAAGTAAATCTAAAGCCTGAAATCATATGTCTGTACATTTTCAATGTTTTACATCCTAGTGCCTCATTATTTTTTTTTAATGAAACAACTAATTATTTTCTACAAAACACAAAAGCCTTTAAAAACCACCATGATTTAGTTAATTAATCCCTCAGCACATCCCAGGGAGTAAACAAATTAACCAGCAGTTACCCACATTGAAACATGCAATTTTTCTCTGTTTCTTTGATCACTGTAATTATGAGGGGGATTAATGCTATGGGTGCTGTCATTTGGCTGCTTTAAAACACACACATGTAGAGTACAAGGTCATTATGGCTATTTACTAGATGCATAGATTAAAGTAGATGCATTGTGACTAGCTGGGAAAACACTTTTTTCTTGTTGGGTGCTGCGGGTTGAGTGAAGGGAGCAGTCTCAGAGTTGAGCACCTTCTTTCCACAAACTGTTTTTGTCACTCCTCAGCAGAGCAGATCTATAGCCTTGCACCTGTTCACGTGCAGGTACGTTTCTGTAACCTGGGCATGGACAAGTTTTCTATCCCAGAGCACTGTAGCAGCCAGAACACTGTTGTAGCAGAACACTGTCAAAAAGTGCCTGTGCTCTCCCACAGACTTAGGAGGAGCAGCTGTAGAATGGCAGACCTTAACATGCAAGCAGATAGGGCACAGTGACACAGTATTTTAAAAAGGATATTTTTGCAGTCTTCCACAAGTTGAAGGCAGCAGAATTGTATGTCTTCCAAAAACACAGACTAATTGGGATTCGTTTCCCTCTTCTTTACCTTTTATGAATGCAATTAACTGATTGTGCTTCACATTACATTCTCTGTGACTCTTTTCCTTCAATTTTTTTTGACCCTTTACTACAGACTTCAGCTATTACATCACACCTCCAGAAACACAGCAAATTGTCAGCCCAGAATTGTAGCAGGGAGTGATCAGGGCCCTAATTCAACTAAGATTAAACCTGAAAGAGCCTTTTTATCAAGATTTCATTTGGAGCAATGGCAGGCCTTTGAGAAACTGGTATCCTCAGAATCGCAAAAGGTAGTAGGTGCCCATATAGGCAGCTCACTGAGTATACATTTTTACAGATTTTACATCCCTTCAGATGTCGTACACACTACTCTGGATATCTGTAGAAAACCTCTAAAACTAAAAATGCTGGGTAGTCAGTAAGTTAAAGTCCACATAAACAACAGTCCACCAAAGGAGATATACAAAACATTGCTATTTTGCTCTACCAAATATTTAGGATACATTTCTTCTCCCCAGGAACAGGTTTCAGTGAAAAACAGATAAGCAAAGAGAGAGATCCTCTTCAATACTGCTGGCTTTCTTTGCTTTCATTTTTTGTTTAATAACGTTATTTAGAAAAATAATAATCCTTGAAGTCTTTCTCATGCAATGAATAGAGGTCTGTATACCTCATTTCCCTCTGCACAGGCATGCAGAGGAAAGATCCTTAAATATCCAGTAGTCTACATATTATCATATATACATCACTGTTGTTAAACCAGTCCATGTTTTTTCTAGTAGTGTGATATCCCTGTCTGCAGCACTGGAGATTAGGGGAGGGGGGACATTTCTCTTAAAAAGAGAGGTATTTACAACCTGTGCAGAGAGTTGGGTGGCCTTGATGTGGTGTTTGAAACTGAAAATAATGTTTCCATGGTTGTGCATGTAACCACAGGATATTGACTGGTAACTGTTCTGGACATATGAGTTTCCAGTATAATTTTTCATCATGTCATTGGATTCTCTGGGGCTAAGTCCAGATGTTGATAAGATTTACATTTTGATCTTGTTCTGGTCTTGATAGACACTTGTGCAAAGGTGGGAAAAGAATTGTGAATTGCTGTATCTTAATAGTCCTGGTCAGTTGGTCAAGGATTTTTGTTGTTGTTGCTGTTTTGTTTTCTTTTCTTTTGTTTAAGATACTGGTATTATCCTTCAGCAGTCTTGTATTAGTTTGAAAACAGCCTGGGTGACACATGACAGATCAGCAAAGATGCAGTAGGGGAACTGGGTTTCAAGTTTTTGTGCAGTTCCTGACACCACAGATTATCTAGACAACAGTCTTACTCCTTAGTGGCTCAAGTTGTCTCCCAGCATTGGCTTGATGCAGCCGTTGCCATTCAAACTTCCCATGACTGCTCATTTTTCTGAAACTGATATATTATTTTTTTGTCCACCTATAAAATTTTCAGGCTTACTCTAGTGTATTGAATCAATTTTGCAAATAATTTAAGCATGCATGACATCAACTTTTTAAGCACAGTAACTAACTAACTAACTAAAAATTCTTTACAAGAGGCTTATTTATAAAAAACATTAAACTTTGTAGATATTGCATGCATACAACTCATTTCAAAATTAGGTCAATTATTTAAATTGCAAATTGCATCCTTAAGAAACAATAGTTTATTGAGTCTTAATTTTTCAATTAAATTACTAAATACCGATACTAGCTTCATACTTGTACTGATCTTGCAGGTGAACTTTAGCTGGAAACAATCATTATAATGTACATAGGAATGGACTATTTAAAATAAAGTTCTGGAGAGGTAAATGTTGCCAGAATATGCATATATTTCTGTTACTGTGTAGACTTCTATTCTGCATCAATCAAAAAGGAAAATATGGTTTGAGTAGTTTTTGTTTCCTAATCAGTTAAAAAAATATTTTACTGTAGTAGGTTTCTGTGGCAAGGTTTTTGTAGCAGGGGTGTGCAGGTGTGGACTCTGAGGAGTCCAGCAGCTGCCCCATGTTAGATAAGGGCCAGTTTCAGCCTGCTCCAAAGGGACCCGACACTGGCCAGAGCCAAGCCAATAAGCAATGTTGTTTGTGCCTCTGTGACAGCAGATTTAAAAAAGGGAAAAATAAACAAACAAACAAAAAACCTGCTGTGCAGCAGCAGCTGGGAGAGAGAGGAGTGAGAAGCAGCCCTGCAGCCCCCCAGGTGAGTACAGCAGGAGGGCAGGAGGTGCTCCAGGCAGGCAGCAGCAGTTCCCCTGCGGCCTGTGCAGGGAGAGGCCCCTGGTGGAGCAGGCTGTCCCCCTGCAGCCCATGGGTCCCACACGGAGCAGATCTCCACGCTGCAGCCCGTGGAGGAGCCCCCGGTGGAGCAGGTGGATGTGGCCTGGAGGAGGCTGCGGCCCATGGAGAGCCCCCGCAGGAGCAGGCCCCGGGCCGGAGCTGCAGCCCGTGGAGAGGAGCCCACGCAGGAGCAGGGGGTCTGGGGGGAGCTGCCGCCCACCCGGGGGGGACCCGTGCTGGAGCAGTTTGCTCCTGGGGGATGGATGGACCCCGTGGTACGGAGCCGTGTGGGAGCAGGTCTTGAAGAGCTGCTGCCTGCGGGCAGCCCCCGCAGGCTCAGTTCGGGCAGGACGGCATCCCGTGGGAGGGACCCCACGGGGAGCAGGGGCAGGCAGTGACCGTGAAGGAGCAGTGGTGATAAAGCGTTAGGGACTGACCGCAGCCCCCATTCTCTGTTCCCCATTCCCTTGTGCTACTCGGGGGGAGGAGGTAGAAGAGGGTGGATGGGGGAAGGTGGTTTTAGTTTGTTTTCTTTGTCTCTCACTTCTCTAGTTTGTTAGTAATAGGCAATAAATTATATTAATCTCCCTGTGATGTGTCTGTTTTGCCTGTGACGATAATTATTGAGTGACCTCCCTATCCATATCTCAGCACTTAAGCCCTTTTCATCCTACTCCCCCACCACCACCTTTGAGGAGGGGGAGTAAGTGAGTGGTTGTGGTGAAGCTCAGCTGCCCACCTGAGTAAAACTGCCACATTTACTTTTAGTTTTAAGTTTTAATTACTTCAACTTTTGTTCAAGTAGTATGAAAGAAGTATTGGAATTATTTACAGAAGTCTGTTCTGTATTTCAACTATGAACTATTCTGGGAAAGGCTTAATATGAAATAACTCTGTTCTAATAGATTTTAACAGCAGGCATCTGAGGAGAAGCAGTTGTAGCAAGAGTTCAAATTCTTACGTCCTTCTGTATCATCAATTAGATAGTAAGTTTTTAAAAAGAAGAGAAGGGCAATTATTTCTCCTTTTTCACTTTGCAGTACTGGGGATCTTCTTGAAGAGTTCAAGGCAAGATGTGTACAGTAGTGTAGGCACTTTATTTCAATGGAAGTGAAGATTATAGATTTATATATGATTAAACACTTTATTCATGCCTACTGCTCACTTTGGGGTATATATTCACAGTGTCTTGCTGTAAACAGCTGATCTGAATAACCTGACTCACTCTATTCAGAATTCGCTTACTATGCAAGGAGCTTGAATTAAGACCATAATAACTGGAGAAGTTAAGACCAAATAGAGTCACTACCCTCTTCCCCAGGAGCCTCTGTCTTGCCTGCTCTATTCTTCCTAGGACCGAAGTCACTATCAAATAAGTAATATGGAAACACGTAAGGTACCATTGTGGGCACACTCAGAAACAGAATATTAGGCTTCTAGGAATTAAAACACTGTTACTTACAGTGAAATTCTGCTTCTGAGACTACACAGACTGCCTTACTTTTAAACTTTTAAATCTGATGCTATTTCTCTGTCATACCTGAGGAGCAGACATAAACCAAGAATCTCACTGAACGCGATAGAAAGAGATACTAATACTTATTATCCCTCCCACTGCATTTCCTTGCTTATTTCTTCTTTTCTGCAACAATTCATTAACTCAAAATCTCACACAGCATGCAGGAGTCCTATAGCCAGCTCACTCTTCTGTCTGAGGGAACTTGAACCTTGTCTTCCTCTCCTGGGTTAAGTGCTTGTACCAACATGTTAAAGGTTACTTTTGTGCTGGTATTCCTTCCATGTTGCATAAAACCATTAAACAGCCTTTAGTTCGAGAACAAAAGTAAGAGTGAACATAATTATCTCGCCTAGTGATGAGGGACTGAGCCAGAAGAGAGGAGACCTAATTTCCAGACTCTGCTCCAGTTGTTGTTTAAGCATCTTATCTAATATCCCTTTCATTTGTATTCAAGGAGCTGAGAAGAGCTTTTGTTGAATTTTGAGCAGCAAGGCCCATGAGATTTCCAAGCATGAGAAGTATATGGTGCTTGAAAACAGCAGAAAATAAACAAAAGATATGGATTTGAAGGGTAGATTGCACATGCCATTTAGTTCTTCTGTGATTGTAGCCATGCTAGTGCCAGATTCCAGTGGTGTGAACAGCTTTGTGTAACAGCTTGTTTTGTTCATTCCCTAGCAAAGCCTGTTTGTGCTTACTATCCAAAGCTGTGAGGTAGAAGAGTGGAGATGAACAGATGCGGCTGCAAAATAATGCATAGATGAAGGAAAATAGTATTTCTATATATAGAACACAAACATAATACACATGAAACATTTTTTTTTTCTGTTAATGCAGCATCACATTATTAAAGGAAGAGGAAAATTAAAAACAAACAAACAAACAAAAACACCTTGAGAGACCAGTGTGTTGCCAGATGAAGGTAAAAGTCACAATTTATTTTTATTTTTTTTAGTGCAACTCATGCCTTGCATTCCATTTTGTGTTACCTACATAATATATTTCAGTTTGCTTGATGTTTTTAGAGGTGGAATTGCTTTGTGGTCTGAACATTAGTCTGAGGCTAAACAGCTAAAGCAAGTTCAATACCTTATTTTGAGTTTCAGTGTGATCTTGTACAAATTGCTAGTCTCTTACCCAATTGCCATACTTCTTGCTTGGTAATGTTTCAGCTACAGGAGTAAGGAATATACAGGAAATAAAGAATATACTCCTCATTCAGTCATTTATTAATCTATATTGACAGAAGCAGTGCCAAAATCACTTTTACTGAACACTATATACATGTCAAAAATGTGAGTTCTCAGACTTTAAAATTTCATAAAATTAAACTGATTCTGCTTTTGAATTGCATTTAGGCCAACATAATGTCTTGTTTCTGTTATGACTTCTTTACATTTTGCTTGGCATTATTCAACTGTTAACATCCTTGCCGATGTTTTGAAGGTGCACAATCATGTCTACTCACTCACTTTAATTTAATGGAAGCCACTGAAACTCAAAAGGATTGTCTTGAATCTGAAACCTCAAGAAACTGAGGTTGGTGCTCCATACACAATTTTAACTGTTAGATATTATAAAGGGTGACATAAAGGCCTTTCTCTTTCAAATGGGAGATTGTGGCTTTTGCAAGGTAATGGCTATGTATTACAAAAAAAAAAAAACTTACATTTCTGCCTACTCTATTAGATTTTAATGATATCCCAAGGAAGGTGGACAAAAAGTAGAAAAAATGTTTTGAACTGGCTATATTCAGATCATTGGCTGTAATCAGCTAATTTTTCTAACTTCTGTGTTAGAAATTTAGTACCACTAAAAGGTTTCCACTTTGCTACTGGCTGAATCTGTTTTTGTATTTTTACAAGGGGGCTGGATTATAAAGCCTGCACTTCAGCTTTTGCTGTCAAAAGAAAATAATGTCCATCAAAAGTTGGTTCTGCAATAACAGCTCTGTGGAGAACAGCCTAATCCTTGTACTTAACCATCTAGTCCATGAGGTCTCAGAGAGGCATTGCTGTTTCTGTATAAATAGTAGCGAGTATAAAAATTCAGTGGCATCTGTCCAGCCTCTCAACTGGAAGCTGCTGCCTGCTTTAGCTGTGACCCTTTGAAAATGCCATTCCTGTCTTTCTTCCTCAGAGGTGTCCTGGTGGCCTCCAGGATATTTTGTTTCAGCTCACTTTAGTAAAGAATGCTTTTCTTCCTTCCAGCTATTTTAAATGTAAATTAAATGTGATTAATTACCAACATGTTGTGTTTGACTTAGACCTGTGAGGAACCAGTAAGTTTCTAGTCAAATCTCATTACAGAGAGCAACCAAAACAGGACTACAAAGGAGGATGCTGAGCCTGCACAATAGTAGCCAGCATGTAATACACATCCAGAGGTACAAAGAAAACAAAAAAAATAATGAAGTTGCTATGATTAGCTGTATGCCAGACCTGGTTTGACTTTCAAATATTCTTTTCCATACAAAGGTTGAAATTAGAGAATAAATACAAGAATAAGTTATTCATTTTTTATGCGACTATATTCTGAATGTGAGAAGGAAGTGCCACACTATATTTCTGAGGGACCTAAAACTATCGAACATTTATTGCACCTTTAAAGATTTTAATTATCTTGAAATAAGTTGTGCTATAACATCTTATAGAAACACAAGGTTGGAGAGGACCTACAAGATCATCTAGTCCAAACAATTGTAGAAACTTCATCTGATTTTTACACCTGTGTACATCTCTCCTCAATCAAATGTTACTAAACATAGTTCAGATTTGATATGTTCTTGATCTTTTCTTTTAGAATCATAGAAAGGGATGCTCTGCAACCAGGATTTTTGCTTGGTTTTCCACCAGAACTCATTCACTTCAAAATATCATAGAAACATCAAACATAGAATCATAGAAACACAAGGTTGGAAAGGACCTACAAGATCATTTAGTCCAAAATCTTGTCATCTAGTCTAAAATCTAGCCTTCATTGTTGTTGGAGATGTTCAGGGATCCTTCAACAGCAAGAATAAATTTCTTTCTTGCTATATGCTAAGAAGTAACTGGATGCAAACCTTCTGCTTCTTATGGAAGCCCAAATTATTGTTGAGCTGCATATATAAACAACTAGTGCATAAATAGTTTAAGAGAAAATAGTCATATTTAATCACCTGCTCTCAGATATTATTATTATTATTAATAATAATATTATTTAATGATTGAAGACATGTCATTGCTGCTATAACAGATAGGTTTATACGTCAGAATGTAACTAGTTTAACAGTGGTGAAAGGCTTCACAGCACAGGATTTCTCATGGCTAAGCAAGTCCTGAAACAGACCCTAGATATATGCATGGTTACCTCTGCCTGTGCATCATGTCTTCATTGTTTTTTGTTTGTTTGTTTTGCTTTGTTTTGCTTTCTGCCCAAGACAGCTATTCTAAATAACCACGAGCAAAGAAAAAGAAAAAAAAAAATCTATCCTCATTATACATTCAGTTTCAGAGTTTTGACATAACTTATACTGTGCTTAAAAAGACCTTTGAAACAAGAAAAAAAAAATATTTTGGAGAAACCTGTTTTAAAATGTAAAGTTCTTTATGCAACTTACTCCATATAAGTCAGTTTCTTCCTTCACACAACATTTGTACTTGTTATGATAAATCTTTTTTTTTTTTTTTTTTCTAGTTCTGTTGGAATCAGTCCTTTCCCTCCTACTTCTTTCCTGTAGGCTTTCTCCTGTAGAGTTCACAGTTTTTGTTAGTATCCTCTGTGAAAGCAACTTGATAACACAGGGTGATAGAAAAGCTGAAACTGTATACTAAGGAATAGTGGAGTTTGACCTGAAAATCCTCAGTGGATTTAATTCCTCAGTTGAGTTGTGCTGAAATGTAAAGGTTTTGCAAAAGAAGATGATGTTGTCTTACCATAATTGTACCTCAAAAGGTAGAAAAAAATCCAATGGTTGCAAACAGAATGAAATCAAATTATGTAAAAATGGAATATTTCAGCTAACACGGTTATACTTTTTCCAGAAATTTTCCTTTGTAGAAGTTTGAAATGCTTGTTTTATTCTGAATTAAATCAGGTTTCAAAACCTAGCTCTGCATTTTCCATGCAGCCCTGGGGAATACCACGTTCTACTTGAAAGTTTATTTCCTGAGTAAAAAATGTCAAAAGATGCAGTCAATATGGTGAAGGAGAAAATCCAGCCCTTCAAAAAAAATGTTCACAACACAGTAAAGATGGAAAGTTTAATGTCTTGTTTCTCACAAGCACCATGAAAGCGCGTATAGGATAAGGTCCTTACTAAATTGAGTTACTAGATGTAGCAAAAATGGTGGCCATCTGTCTAATGCACAAGATGGAAAGAAATGAAGACCCAGGTGTCTGGGCTCTCTTATGCACATATTGTGTTAATGGAGTCTTAAGCTTCATTTTTTTCTTCCATGCTTCTTTTTTCCTGATATATGAAATAGACATAAAAATAGTGAAGCCTTACTCACTAAACTAATGTAGAGATTGACTAGATGCTGTGGAAGACTGTGCTATACTAAAGTCTAAGTGTTGTCTCACTGGTAGTTATTTCTTCTGTACATTTTGGTGAATTATAGGTGATTTGGGGTTGAAGTCCAGCTCAACTGTTTTGAGACATAGATATGTGTTCAGGGGTGTGAACTAGTATTGTGAGTTGAAGGGTTTTACAGAATGCAGTGAAAATCAGAGAACAAACGGAGAGGACTAGGGCTGCATTTACCTGATCCACAATTCATTAATTAGATTAATTGATTTTTTTACACATTTTATTTTGCATTTTATAGGGAATAAATGTATTGTTTTATTTATTTCACAAAAGTAATTGCTGTGAAGAAAAATATTAAGGTTCTAGGGAAAAAATATGATGTCTGCAGGGCTCTTATTTTCTACTATTTCACATGATATATAGTTTCAAGACTAACAGTTGTTCCCTTTCTCTTGCCAGTCTGGGTTTCTCCTGCAACATATACTGAAATATTTGCCAAGATAATGTGCCATACTTGTCAAGTGAGCTAGTTAGAACAAATCGCTTCATCAGTGGTCAGTTATTTATAGAATTTGCATCTGTGTCATCTCTGTTTGCCTCAACTTATGTCCTGCTGGAAAGACAATTCAGTTGTGGCTCAATTCAGTCCTTAGCAGCATGTGACGCACTTCTTCTTTCCTCTTTGTGGTGTATCCTTTATAAAAAAGGACAGCAGGAGCATGGCTCACCCAGTCTTTCAGCTGTGGTTTTGTTGCAGAGAGGGATATAAGGAGTAGTGACTGTGGCCTGACAGATGTGCCCAGTGCTTTCCCTAAAACTCTCTTTGCTGTCCCTCCTGACAAATGCAAGCTGAGCAGTTAATGGCAAGGAGGAACACCAAAGGCTTGAGCTATTCCTTACTGAACTGCTTCTATTTATCGATGGTGTTCCAGCTTCTCTTGGGACTCATCTGTTCTGTACTCATTACATATGCTCCATTTTCTTTCTTTGTTAACTCTTTTCTATTCCATACACTACATTTTTTCTGTTCATTCTTTCCTTTCCTTCCTATAAGAAGCTCTGAACACCATCCAGCAGCAAAGACAGAAAGATTAAACGGAAGAAAGGGAATGTCTCATAGGTATACTTAGTGATATGCAAAGTGCACAGGTTGTTTATTCATTTCCCCTTAGTTCTGTACATTTTAGCAGCCACACATCAGTAGATATTGTGATGAACGTCATTTTGCAATAAACTAGCCTCAGTCTAGACATTACAGCAAAATCTAGGACTGGGGGTGGGGGTGACAGGCATATAAAATGGAGAAATTCAGAATGGACTTTACTGTTGTCACATTACACTTTTCTTTTTTATTATTTTCATTAAACTCGAGCATTGTCCTGCATTTTGTGTTTAATTATTTTTGTATTACGTAACTTTACTTAATTTATGGCCCACATAAGTAGAAGCATTTAATGCAATGAATATCAAAATGCGATTTCATAAATAAGCAGTTAGAATTATCCTGAGTTAGAATTAATCTGAGTTGAGGCTAACTGAGGTTACAGTTAAGGTAACATCACGTAAATCTTATGCAAGTATTTTTGCCAAGTGGGGCCTTAACTTAGGCAAAACTTATTTTCCCCAAAATAGGGTTTCTCTTTAATATTCATTCTTAATATTCTTAATATTCACTCTGTAATATTCATTCTTATATTAAATATTCCTGTCCTGAGGATTTGTAATGCATGATGTATGATAGTGTGCATTCCATTTCCAAACAGAAGTAGAGAAACTCCTACATTTCAAAATTACATTCGTATGTGATTAATCACACAGGAATCACACATCTCCACACATCTTTTAATTAAGATAGCCTCTGTGTTTTGGATAAGAGCACAGAAAAAGCAGCACAAATGAGCCTAGTTAATGCTGTCAAATGCCAAGCTCAGACATGAATGTATTAGTTATAAAGCTTTGTGAAAATGGTAGATGAATGGAAGTGCTGCTGTGCTGCTATAGATCACACATACTGTGACACTCCTGGTTCTAGAAGTTTACGTAGAAAGGCCACTGAAAAATAATTTAATCATAACTGAGGTATATAGTATATACTGGAGTTTTTGTTGTTGTCGCAAACCCCCACCCCCAAAAAAAAAAATAGTTTTTTATGGAAAAGGGTAAGATTATTTTACATATTTCATTTAAAGAGACATATGGCTTTTAGTGCGTATTTACCTGAAGCTTTCTATACCTTTCTGTTATTTCTTTTAGAAAAACAGCTACATGCATGTCTCTGAAATATTTGTAATGATCATTTCCACAGAAAAGAGCATGTGGACAGCACTCTGTTATGTTCCTTTGTCTATATTCTACTTGTTATGTTCCTTTTTTTTTTTTCTGTGCTTTTGTTTTTTGTTTTACACAGTGCAAAATGCAAAGAAAGGTCAGAGTCACAAGGATGCGTTCATGCATGGATTTTTATTAATCAGTTAATCCTGAGGTACTGGAGGTTAAATAAGGGGAAGAGGGGGGTGGGGGGTGGGGATTAAACAGGAATGATGAAGCGGAAGTTTCCACTAAAGCATCCAGTTTAAGGTTAGTTCTTTCAACTGTCAGTAGTCATCCTCAAGTTAAAGAGATGCACTTGTCATAAGCTGATGATAGCAGGAATATGATCACAACAGATTTGACAGATCTATGAAATGTGAAATTACAGATACATGGGAATAGTCTGTAGGATCAGAGGTGAATTTACTGAGACCTCGCCCTGTTATACTTTGAATTCTTGTTCTGTTTCCACTGTGAAATCTGAGGCATATTGAGAGGAGGATGACCCATCTAGGCAAAGATTTATCAAGACCTTTGGTTCAATTGGTTTTACTGATCTTGTTTCTAGGATTGTATAATGACAGTATCACACATAAAAATAGTAAGGTGCAGCATCTACTTAAAACTTTGTTGTCATAATACATGTTTTGTTTTATGATACTTGTCATTATCAGATCCTGTTAGTGACTGTAAGTTTTAGTGTGTCAGCAATCAACCCTAGCAAAAGAGTTTAGGAGTCCAGAATGAACAAATTAATATATGGATGCAGTTTTACATAGGGTTGGATCTCAGGTAGTTCAGAGTCAATTGGAAAACTGGCATTCACTTTTAAGGAGCAGGGTTTCCTGAAAGACTGGAATAGAAAAGACTACTTGGCATTATAGAAATACAGTGACATTCTTTATAATGAAAGTATGGCAAAGCACTGTGTGAACTCTTCTTCCATGGAATACAAGCACGCTTTTTTTAGAAGCAATTTGAACTGTGTGAACATCAATATAATTTAAGGGACAATGTTATATTAAAAAAAAAAAAAAAGACAAAAAGAAAAAAAAAAGGTTATGTGGTTTTTACGTTTGCGAATGAATAACTTTCACATGGTGTAGTCAGTCTGATCATTTAACTCTGCTTCTCTACCTCATACAGAAATTGTACATTTGTAAAGTTTTTAAGACAATGCCTTAGAAAGGAGAAGGAAATTTGGAAAACTGTTTTCGAAAGTGTCAGATCATCTTCCCTCAAAGAGATTGACATTTCAATTTATCTGTAAACATATCTGTCTTTGTAAAGATGAATATCAATGCCTGTTCAACTATTACTTTCAAAACACGATGAACACTAAGTTAGACTTAGAAGCACAGTACAATAGTGATACAATAGTGATAGTGAAACCATATTATCACTTCAGTCTGACACGATAAATTACCAGCATTGTTGCCAACATTCAAAAGGTTGATGTTTACTTTCTTGTAATATAGACATACTTGAAAGAAAAGATTGGATTTTTTAAACTCTTTGTGAATAGAGGGTTATGCTTAGTGGTGCAGAGTCTAGCTGTGGGCCTAGAGGTGTCCTCCACAGGTCAGTGCTGGGTCTGGTCTTGGTCAGTTTATTCATCAGCGACCTGGACGATGCAACCGAGTGCACCCTCAGCAAGTTGCTGATGACACAAAGCTGGAAGGAGTGTCTGATACCCCAGAGGGCTGTGCTGCCATTCAGAGGGACTTCAACAGGCCGGAGGGTAGGGCCAAGAGGAACCTCACGAAGTTCAACAAGGGCAAGTGCAGGGTCCTGCACCTAGGGAGGAACAACCCCAAGCACCAGTACAGGCTGGGGTCTCACCTGCTGGAGAGCAGCTCTGCAGAGAGAGACATGGGAGTCCTGGTGGACAGCAGGCTGACCATGAGTCAGCAATGGGCCCTTGTGGTCAAGAAGGCCAATGGTACCCTGGGGTACATTCAGAAGAGTGTTGCCAGCAGGTCAAGGGAGGTGATCCTCCCCCTCTACTCAGCCCTGGTGAGGAAACACCTGGAGTATTGTGTCCAGTTCTGGGCTCCCTAATACAAGAAGGACATGGAGCTACTGGAATGAGTCCAGTGGATGGCTATGAAGATGTTTAGGGGCCTGGAGCACCTGTCGTATGAGGACAGGCTGAAAGAGCTGGGCCTGTTTAGTTTGGAAAAGAGAAGGCTGAGGGGAGACCTCATTAATGTGTATAAATATCTGAGGGAAGGGTGTCGCGAGGATGGAGCCGGTCTCTTTTCAGTTGTGCCCAGCAACAGGACAAGAGGCAATGGGCCCAAACTGAAGCACAGGAGGTTCCGTCTGAATGCGAGGGGACACTTCTTTACAGTGAGGGTGACAGAGCACTGGGACAGCTTGCCCAGAGAGGTTGTGGAGTATCCTCCTCTGGAGATATTCAAAACCCGCCTGGATGCCATCCTGTGCAATGCGCTCCAGGTGATCCTGCTTGGCAGGGGGGTTGGACTAGATGATCTTCAGAGGTCCCTTCCAACCTCAACCATTCTGTGATTCTGTAATATTATGAAAAACACTGGTTGTAGCGTGTATGTTTAGTGAGTGTAATTTAAACTTATCATAGAATCACAGAATGGTTTGGGTTGGAAGGGACCTCTGAAGATAATCCAATCCTCCTGCCATGGGCAGTGACACCTCCCACTAGATCAGGTTGCCCAAAGCCCCATCCAGCCTGGCCTTGAACACTTCCAGGGATGGGGCATCCACAGCTTCTCTGGGCAACCTGTGCCAGTGCCTTACCACCCCCTGAGTAAAGAATTTCTTCCTGCTGTCTAATCAAAATCTACCCTTTTTTAGTTTGATGACATTACCCCTCATCTTCTCACTACACTCCCTGATAAAGAGTGAACTTCATTCACTCCTCTCTAGTGAAACATTAATCCTAAAATCTAGCTGACTACAAAATGAATTTCAATAGTTTTCTTTCTCAACTTCTTCTTCTTCCAATAAATGTTTTATGCTACTTTATGGCACCTTGCAAAGATCGCCCCCCCCCCCGTTTTTTTCTTCTCTTATGCTCATATGTAGTAGAAGTTAAAATTCTCAAGCCTCCAGTTTCAGAGTTTTCTCAAAACAGAAGCATGCTGTCTGTGCAATAATTTTGTGTTCTTCCTAGCAAATACTAATGTCACAACTTTATAGATGCTGCAGGTCTATTGTCTGTAGTGGGATCAGTCTTTGGCTCACTGTTTTTGAAATGACTCCCTCTAATTCGGCTTTAGCCCTCTGTTCAAGAAGTTAGTGGATGTACTCTCAAGATATGCCAAAACCTTGCAGCAGTGTGAAAATGTGTGTAAACACAATCATATAAAACTACATAGGGAGGTTCAGACAGCTTAGGCTTTCTGAGTTCTCTGGATTCTTTTCCTGAAATAAAGTTAGTAAAGAACAACCACTGAAGTTCTTGTTATGATTCCGAAGTTCTCGTTGTTTTTGTTCTTGCTACTTTTTAACAAGATGCTTTAAAGTATTTGAAAACAGTGTTCCTGCATGTGATCTGTGTTTCTACTGAGGAGCAGAGGGGAAGGTCCAGTCATTCATCTGTGATTAGATTTGGCTACAAACTGTAAAGATGACCTAAATTTATGTAGTTTTCAAAGGAACAAAGATGTTTGTGCTGGCTTTTACCTTGGGTAAGACACATCTCTAATGGGCACAAGAGCTTGACACCTTTATGGTTTATCAGAGCTACAAGGACCTATAAAGGTTGAGTATTGTGTAAGAGAAAAGCAAAGGTGTCCCTTTTGCTTTTATTTTTGTTTGGGTTTTGTTTCTTTTTCTCCTATGTAATTGTTTACTCCAGGGGCATTTAGAGAAGAATCTCTTGAGATAGTTTCTTATTTCCCTACCAGGCCCAGCCAAGTTTCAGATTTGGGGAAACTCAGAAAATGAAAATTAATAGGGAATAAAAGTTAACCAGACTTTTTCAGATGTCAGATATGATTAATTTTTAATCTAAGTCATTGGGCAGGGGAGTTAAGCCATCCAAAATTGCTTATCTTTCAATACACCTGTACTTAGATTTATAGATCTATACCTTATAACTTTGTGCTAATCTTTTAATATTTCTTTTCTCTGCCTTCCTTCCCCTCTCTTCTAAAAAATCTTTGTGTCCAGAGATTTCACTCCCTTATGTAAATTATTACTACATGAAGTGGAAAGAGAAAAGAAATTAATCACCAGACTTTCTTTTATGTTCTCTTAACCAGAGCTATGTGGGGAAAGAGAGAGAGAGAGAGAGAGAGAAAGAGAGTTGAGAGGTTGAGAAAGAGAGTTAAAGTTGACCTGTACAGAAAGTAAAGTTGGAACTGGTTTTCCAGTAATGACTTTGCTGTAGTTCAGTGCCTTAATCCTGCTTGAACTTGTAGCTGAGATGTGAATTTATGTGATAGCATTCTCTGACATGGCCTTTTCAGATTTTATGATCTTATCCCTTATTATATTTTTGTATCTTAACAGTTCAAGGGGACAGACTAGCACTGTTTTACTCAGAAAGCCTAATTAACAGTGTCAACCCAACGAAGTCTCTTATGACTTGTCAGAAGTGTTAGGTGACAGAGGTACACACACTGTCAGTAAGTATAAAATCCTGCGTAACAGTCTCCTTTCAGAACACTGCTTCACATGCAAAAAGGGTGAAGGATTTGTGGGGGAAGAGGAGATAAAAAGCCCGTTCACATTTTATGTTTTACATTTTATGGTGTTTCTTTGAAGAAGAACTAAAGAAATGTTTCTTTGATCCTACCAACTCAAATACCTTAATGAAACAACAAAGCAAAACTGGAAAAAATTTGTAATATCCTGAAGCATCTTTGACCCAATTTAGCTAGTGCAGTGGATACAGAGCTCATTTATTCACAGGCAGAGTATTTGCCTTGAAGACATCTGGCGTTTTCGTGCATGCCCTCAAACCATTTATCATCTGAAAATTAAGTTATGAAATTAGACCAATAGGCAATGATTTAAGTTGGATTGCTTTTATGCAAAATAGCATATTTGGTTGCTGAAGGGAATCCTCTCAATAAGTCAATGTTTTTTTCTCTCTCCGAATGATAACATACAATTTTCAATTTCCCTTCAGCCTTTGCAGTTATTTCCAATATATAACTGGAAAGTGGACACTGCATGGAGTAGATGGGGGTGCAGGGTCCATGCTGCACGTCCAGCTAGGCGGGAGCTGCATTCCTAGCAACAGTTTTCCAAATGGGACTGTACAAGCTTAAAGGAAGTCACCAAGCTGAGAAGGAAGGCTGATACTGCCAGCAGTCCTGGTGTTAGTTCACCTGGGAAAATATTTTGTTAACTCATAGAGACAGAACTTGGAGCTGTTGCCAGAAGGAGAGAAAGATTTGGAGGAAAAAGATGCCATGAGATGCCCGGAGGACCAATGTCACCAAATCTAAAAGATTACTTGGAGCAACAAAGAAACTGTGGGTGAAGTTGAGATATTGGAGCATTGTATAAAGTGGCTCCCAGGCTGGTAAGTAAGTAAGTAGGTAATTGTGAGTTCTGGGAGAAATCCAGACTCAGCAGTTGTGGGATTTGACCATTAGTGAGGCAAAGAATCTCCATCACCTTATGACAATATCCAGAAACCCAAACTGAAGATAGCATTTAAATTGTAATCAAACACATTCCATTGTACACTTGTGGGTTATGAGTCCAAAAATTCAGTGACAGTCCAGTGTTTGGATATATATATCAGCTTCAACTTATATATCAATTTCAAGTTGAAGTTGTATATCAACGTCAGCACCTGTCAGGGTTGTTGGAATGGTCTGACGGAAGTGTTTTGTGTGACAGTGACATTTTTTGACACAGAGGTGGTTTTTTCCCTTTTCAGCATGCATTGTGGCCTTCAGCCCTGATCCACCCTCTCTACCCCTGTGGGGCTGGACATGCTGGCTCTTTGTGGTGCAACATAACACTCTGAGCATACACACAGTGTTTTTTTTTTTTTTTTTTTTTTTAATGCAAGTAAACCTGCTTATATGGAAAGAATCCCTTTCCTGACCATTCAGACAGAGCACTTACTCTTTTGACAGAAGGAAGAGGTCCAGAGAGTGAGGGACATGACATTTGCAGATAAAGCTGCAGCTCGTATTTCATGAAAATGCTTGGAAGTATTTCCCCAGTGCTCATCCATATAATTCAGAAACATTTCGTCAGTAAGCTAAGAAAAATATCTTCAAATCCTCTGAATTTCTCATTTCAGTTACTAATAAATAAAATATTTCAAGAAATAGTCAGCCCAACTTCTGAAGGACTTCCACCTCAGACCACTGTAATTGAGAAATATAATTTAATATCCACAAATAAACAAACTTGATACATGCAGATATCTTTCCTTAGATTACAATACAATGACAAATGGAGAAGAGACCATGTAGAAGTGCATTAGTGGGTGATGATTCATAAGTAATAGTCTCAGAATTGTTTGTTATCAAATGATTCACTCTCCTAATGAAACTATGCTACAGGAGATCTTTTTTTCTCTATTCCTCTTTCCTCCCTGAGGCAAAACAGTTACAGCTTAACCCAACTTCAAATTCAGATAGAATGAGTATTCTAAGACTAGTGGAAATTGTTTTAACTTCACTTTATTAAAGCCATAAGGAAATTGAAATAAAATGTACAATTTAATATTATGTTACTATACTAATATAGTATGTAATTACACTGTATTCAGCTATAAAGTAATTGTATTCAATAGCTCATAAGAAAATATTGCTTTATTTATGTATTTCTTTACTTTTATAACGTAGTTTTATACCTATATAAATTGCAACTGGTAGCAAATATATCTATCTCAGAAATATTTTGTAATTAAATACAATATAAGAAAATCCATTCTATAGGAAAGTTACATTTGTCCTCATTATCTCTAAACTAGGCAAAATCCCTAACAGTATTCCTTGAATACTGCAAGAATCATCATGTCTATAGTGCTTTTCTTACAGTCAAAACATCAGTGCAGTTAAAAGAAGTTGCATGAGAGAACCACAAGCATTCTAACTCAAATCCAACATTTCTGTGAGAAATGCATATGTCTATATTCTCTGACTGTTCTTTCTAGAGGGGAAAAAAAGAAAAAAAAAAGAAAAAAAAAACACATTAAGATAGTATTTAAAGCTTGGAGCTTAAAAAAAATTAAAAAATAATAATAGAATGAACAAGGTTTCAGGTGTTTTTGAAACTCCTTCAAAACATTCATACACATGATAGACTGAAATTAATTAAGCTGGATGATTAACTTTCATAGTTCTACTCTAAAAGCTTTGGATCTGCTCAACAGTAGTTATTTATTTTTAATGAATTTTCCTAGTCATGTATTTCTAACTTGCAGTTTTTAATAGGTCATACAGAGAAGCATCCAGATTTGCCAGGTAGTAAGTTTTCAGTCGTGTTTGTAAAGAGTAATTAATTGTGATGGTTGACATTGAACCAAGGTACTACTGAGTTTGGGAGCAAAGGGAAGCATAAGAAGACGAAAGTATTAACTTTTTATTTTATGCAATTTTAATTATTTTACATAAGGTTATTTTGAAAATTTCTACCCAAAATATTTCCTAAAAATCCTTGCTTTTTATTTATATTTCTAGTGTCTCTTCCACTTTCTTCTGTTCAGATTTTTCCTTTTCTATTTGCAGCTAAAGGAAGAAGCTGAATACTTTTGAATTTAATTAAAAAAAAATCACAAAAAGATCACAAGCTAGCACTGACTTTGGAAAACATCCAGAATACAAGAATATGGATATTTCTGGCAATTATTAGTCTACTAAGAAATAGTAAAAATGATATTTTTGTTTATATGAAGGTCAAGCAATTTATTAGCTGGTGATCTTATAACACTATGTTAGCAAGATTTCCCACACACTAAAGTTAAAGATAGCAGCTGCTTCATCACTTTTGTGCTTTAAAATGTAAATTGCCTTGATGTTGTACAGAGTGTAAAGCAGAACAGGAGAGACGCTGTTCTCTTGCATAGTATCTACTGCATAAAACAGTTCACAGCCTTAGTACCATACAGCAGAGAAAAGTAGAACATCACTTAATTAAAATAAATAAATAAATAAAAATGTTCATTTTCACCAATTATTTCCCCCTGTCATAACACAGTGAAAGGGTTTTTTGATGAAGAAATGCATCCCAGTGCATGGGGACAGGGTGCTTTATTTCAGCTAAAACGGAGGCCTCTGACAGATTTGTAATATATGCAAAATGGATATGTCCTCATTCATATCAAACCTATAGGCAAAAATTTGCCTTGGAAAAGGAAGTGAAATCATCACTAAACAAAAATAAACTTGAAAGTAAAGTATTTCATATGGGATGAAAAAATATAGATAATTTGATTCTGCTAGGTTTATATACATACTGGAACTCCTGTTAAAAGAATAAGTTTATCTTTCAACTCAGAAATGTATTCAATATTTATCACTTGTTTATTTTTATGACAGTAAGATGTTCAGTGTTTCTAACAGAGTCTGCAGAGCAAGTGCACTAAGTGGAATTTATTTCCAGGTGAGGGTAGTGATGTTTTCTTTAGATATAGAAGCAGGACTGTTATGTTACCACACAAGCTTAGCTGAAGCTAGTTGCTTTTTCAAGCTTAAAGTGGGTGGCTTGCTAATGACACACTGTGGGATTACCTCAGCAGCTCTGCTCTGTTGTCAAAAGCAGAGTTTTTATGCTCCCTGCCTCAGGAGCAATATCTCTGATGGCATTTCAGAAAAGCATGACAGAATGAGCAACCACAGGCGGAAAAGAACAGGGCAATTTTTCAATCAAGTTAAAAAAAGAAAGTGCTCAGGAGCGGAGGCCATGCTACATAAAGCAAATGTAATGACACAACATACGACAAAGTGATTCTCCTGTGTTTTTCTGCTATTCACCAACTTTGCGGTCATAAGCCTCAAGTTCACTTAAGTTCAATAAGTATATCCAGGTAAGAATGTCTGGTTCATGTCCACTATATAGTCAGAATAATTCTTGTGGTTCTTGTCTCATACTTTGCATAAATGTTACAGCTTGGAACAGGGTTCACTTCAGCTACAAACTGATGCTCACATTCCAGTTGCGAATTAGTATTTAATATCACCAAAGTATTATGTAAGCAGGTTTACTTAAAGGTAATGAATGGCAAGGATCACAAAAGTATTATGTAAGCAGGTTTATCTAAAGGTAATGAATGGCAAGGTTTGCCCTCAGAAGTTTTTTCTTTTATTCCTTTCTTTATTCAAAGGGATAGAATTGGTTCGAAACATAGAAGATTTTGGCTGCACAAAACATTTTGTCAGTTTGAAGACAAACCAGATGAGAGGCTGTTTGCTTTGCATGACCATAAGCTTGTCTGATTTTTTTCTCCCCCTACTTTGGATTAAACTGATAAAAGTAAATCTAGGATTTCCTTCTTCTTCCCAACAAACATCTGTTAATTCCAATGGGCTGGTCAAAATCCAGTGGGAATTGACATGTGCTCTTCACCTTGTTTTGTTTTTCTTTCTTCTGAAAACTTTTCATTTCTATGAAAATAAACACCACTAAAACAAACAAACAAACAAACAAAGGAAGCTTTATTTAGAAATTATATGATTTCAATGTTTTGCAGCCTTACTTTTAGCTACTCATTAGTTCTTTGGTTTACTGAAATGAAGATGTACAGTGTTTCTCCCATGCTCCCATGCAAGATTATACTTTCCCCCACTGAATGGAAATCTCTCTGTGTTTCAGTATGTAATCTCATGAGAAAAAAAAAAAATCCTTAAAAATAGTATTTATTTGCTTATTGGCAGAGACTTCAGTAGTAATTTAGCAGAAGACTGCCTCACTGTTGCATTTGGCTACACCCCTTTCTTTCTCTTTTTTAGCCTGTTTCTACTTTATGTTTTACTGGTTTGTACTACTTATTTGTAAAATTCACAGTGCATATGCCAAACATTATCACTCTATTTTCATTGAGTTGCTATTTTCCCCCTAATGTTGCTGCCTAAGTGAAAACAGTTTTGTCTTTCTGGATTCTTGTCTCCAGTAAATTTTATTGGCAAATGTAGACTACGTTATGTTAATGTGAACTTAGATATGTAACTTCCATGGCTCTTTAAAGGGAGCTTAACACCAAGTCTAAATACTCAGATTCTGCTATTTAGTAGAGAATGTATTTTCATTATTCCCAGATTTTATTTTTATTTTTATTTTTATTTTTTTTTAGTCAGTATTTTATGATTGCCATTATTTTCAAAAAGCATTTTAAGAACAGTTAAAATTGGATGCTGAGGGACCATAAGAGTATTCGGTCAGTAGATACTGAGGTGTATACATGACTAAAACCATAGGATTACATAAAAAGCGTATGCTTCCCTTTGCATGCTATTGATGGCCTGAACATGTGAGATATGGATACACCTGGTTTAGGATTACATTATTCAATAACACAAGGTGCAAGATCTTAGAGATTAATAGCAATCATTTCTGTTAGGTATGAGCTTATCTGTTGGAAACGATAGAATAAGCTGGCTGTTACAATCAATCAAAAGATGATAGTGAGAGATGGTGAGGGAAAAAAATGTAGATCTATTATGTGTAAATCATTTTTTCAGTAGATCAAAAAAAATTAAGACTGTTGCTGGTGAGGCTTTTTTTATCTGATGTACTGTTCTGGCAACCCGTATTTTAGAAAGATGAATTCAAAACAAAAGGAGGTTTGGGCAGGCTAAAAAGATGGTAAATAATATTTAGGTTAGAAGCTGGAAGATGATTTCATACTTTCAAAACTTGAAAGTTCTGGTAGTGAGTGCTTTAAAGAAGAGTTATGGGGCCAGTCCTTAAGTTATTGCTGTTAACTGGAGCAGCTTGTGAGGAGGACAGTATGATGTAGAGGTCTTGTTTTCCCTGCATGGGACTCAAAGATACTTTTCCAGCCTTGCCTTTCTTTTCCTACCTATGAACATCTGTGTAGCACCTGTTGTTCAGAACATCTTTTTATAAATAAAACACTTTTGCAATGTTAGAATGGTATGTGTTGATTGGGTGCATGACAAAAATATTTAAATATTCTGTTACACACAAACATTTTAGAAATATTAATGGAGGGGGGGGAAGGGGAGAGAGAAGGGTGGGAGAAAGGGAGAACAATAATAAAAAATAACATATGATTGTTTTACTTAAAGTTCCCCTGTAAGATACAGACTTAGTTCTTCTGGACATTAATTAGTAAACTGTGTCAGATATTCCTTTTTTTTTTTTTTTCCTTCTCATGCTATTTCATTTCAGTTATTAGAGATGGCATAAACATACTATGGGAGAAGTCTCATTACATGTTATTTTGTTCATCTGACATGAAGACCTACATAAAATCTTGAAGAGCTGTTGTATTCATTAATAAACATATTAGTCAAGGTAGCAATGATCTAACAGATGGTGATGTGAAAAAGGACTTATATAAAAAGCATATATGCATATATACATATAATATATATATGCTCTCTGGGGAGAGAGTCTCAAAATCTAGTGCAAGCCAGCTACCTCACTGGCAAAGTTCTAGCCTAGTTACAGCATTAAATAGAATTAATAACAAATTTGGAAGGCACAGCTATATGAAAGCACAACAGTCTTTGACCTACTTGATTCCACTGACAGACCACTAAGGCATTTTTCCAGTATTAGAGGAATTTATTAAAAATGCATTTGGTAAAACCACCATACTGCCCAGATGTACTGGGTCAGTTATAGAATAGTGGAAAATTAAACTTTTCCTCTGTTTTTTCCTGGTGGCTCCATGGCAATTCTGCCAAGCAAGCAGGCTGGAATCCTTGGTAACCAGTGATCTCTGGGCTGTGCCTGGGAGCTAGGGACTGTATTAACCTGTCCTCCTCAAGGACCTGCCTGTCTTCTAGGATTTTGGCTCATGGGGCTGCAGTGAGCCATCTGGAAGTCCTGAATGATCTTGCAGGACAAGAAGCTTTGGGTTTCATAGCACAGGGCTTCCTTATTAGGGTATTTCCGTGGACTGGATTCTATAAAACTTAACAAAAAAAAAAAAAAAAAGGCATTTTTGTGCCAAACTGGATCATGTGAAATTGCAGAACACTGAAATAAACCCCTTGCAAACCAGAAACCCATTTAATCCAATTCTAAGAATACTGTTTTTATGTTTAGCGGGGTTACCCCACTTCTAGATTAAATTAAATTTATGTTTTCCTAGTGAGTTGTTAAAGAATGCAGATAGTGAAAGTAGTGCTCAGTTTAACAGTGCTAGCCATTAACCTGGAAAATATCCTAAACTAGTAGTGAAAATTATATGCCAACACCGTAGTCTGATTGGGCAAAACTAACTTATGTAAACAATTTTGTAATTAATGTGATGACAGTGGTAGTCTAGGTTTAATATTATATAACATTAGGGCAAGATACACTGTTCTAAGAAAGCTTATGGAAACCAGCATTATTATAAAGGAAATAAAAAGGTGTGCATTGAAATCTGATCTTGATAAATAATCTATATTTTCAGGCATTGGGCTGGGTTCCAAGTACAGTTTTAGAAAGTCTAAAAATGATTATATTCTTTGTAAATGTTGTTCTCATCTGCATGGTGTGTCTTGCTCTGAATTCTGTGCTGAAAATAAACCATCCAACAGTCAAGAGGCATAAAAAGTAACGCTTACAGGATGTGAGATCACTCTCCTTATGAAATCTCCACATGGATATATAAAAATAATGCACTCTTTTTAAGGCAAGTGTAATGGCACAGGAAATGAAGATCAGAAAAACTATCAATGTGTTTTAATGAGGGAAAGATAGTGTATCATTTCCAGCATTGAATGGAGAAATTTTAAATTCGAAGCCCAAATAACCACTTCTATGATTTATAGGCTAAATCCAGGTTGCATGAGCCAGTCTGTGCAACTTGGAAGTGTGCTGTTTCTACCTAAACCGAAGAAAGTATTCCATCTTAGACACCTAGGAGTATCAATCAAAGTTGTCCTTTCTGGCTCAGTGACTGAACCTTCACTGCCCTGTTGTCTCAATCCTGCAGATGCCTTTGGGAGCACCATACTTCCTGGATGCTTGGTGAACCAAGCTATTGGGGCATCCTCAAAGCATACAGCTTAGCTGTCTTGCAAGAAGGAAATATTGAGATACCTGGATCTTAATGGTATACGTCAGAGTATGCCTATAAGAAGCATAAAGCAATGCAAAATAATCCATATTTAAAAAGAACAAGGCTGGAAAGAGCCAGCATGGGTTTATGAAGAGCACATTGTGCCTGACCTAGCTGACTGCCCTCCCTGATCAGTTAGTTGACTCCATCAATGAATGGAGAGCAGCAAATGTTGTTAACCTTGACTTTAGCTGGTCTTTCAGCATGGTCTCATACCATTGGTCCTCGTAGCCAAGCTTGGGATGTATGGGTTGGATGAGTGGGCTACTAGGTGGGTTAAAAACTGGATAGATTGTCATGCTCAAAGGGTGGTGCCAACAGTTGGAAGACAGGTGTTGGACAGTTACTACTAGCACTCATTGGGGATTGATTCATCAAGTTCATAAATGGCATTGAGTTGTGAGAAGCAGCTGATAAACTGGAAAGCAGTGCTGCCATTCAAAGAGAACTTAATAATCTGAAGAAACAGGCTGATAAAAACCTCATGAAATTCAACAAGGCACATGTAAACTCATGCCCATGGGATGAGCAAACTCCATGCCATACTGCGGGCTGGAAAGGACTGCTAGAAAGGGGCTTTGCAGAAGTTGCGAGGGTCCTAGTGAACAATAAACTGAGTATGGGTCAACAATGTACCGTTGCAGTAATGAAGGCTAACCGCATACTGAGCTGAACTGGCAAAGCGTAGGAAGCAGGTTGAATAAAATTATTATTCTTCTATTCAGCATTCGTAAGCCCTCAGATGGACTACTGTGCAGATTTTCAGGCCCCCCAGTACAAAAACAAGTCATTAAGAACCTGGAAAATAGCCAGCAGAAGCTATGATGGCTGGGTAGCTGGAGCTGATGGCAGGATAACTTCTGTGCTAGAAGATGCTGACAGGGGGTTGTTGCGCAGTCTTGAGAAAGGTATTGGAAGGATCTTATTACTATGTCCAACTACCATATGAGAGGGTGTAGAGCCACTCTTGCCAGGAGATGTTGTTAGACAGGAACAGGGTGAAAGGTTACAGACTCAAACTACAGCAAGGAAATTTCCAATATACTAAGAAAAAAAAAATTCACAATGTGGGTCATTCTCCACCATGACAAGTGCCACTGGGGAACGTCTGTTATGAGAGAAATGGAGAATTTGACTAGGAAAGGTTCTGAGCAGCATCAGACATCTCTGAATATTTCCTTGCTTTGAACAGGAGTTGGGACTGGATGACTTTCAGAAGCCTCTTCCAACCTGTATTTTCCGTGTTTTTTCATTGCAGCACCCTTAAATCACACTCCTGCTGTTATAGTCAGTGGCTGCCTAGATGGACCAAAATGTTGATATGTGAGATCACTAGCACAGTAGTTACATTACTTGGATAAATGCCCTTCCTCTGTTATAAATTTTCTGTGTCATCTGGTCCTCCATCCTTCATCCTTCACTATCTGTGAGGAAGGGTAATACTACTTCGTTACCTTGTAGACATGCAGTAAAGAAAAATGTGTAAAACATTATGAGACAGATACTGTAGTAGCATGCAGCGTATATGTCTGATCACTACCTTTCTTGCTAAGAGATGTTTATTCAGATTGTGTTTTCTACAGCTGTGCTGAGTTCTATTTTAGCCTTTCCTGCAAAGCTTCTGGCATCAAAGTCCTTATTTTCGCTTCTCAGAATGGAATCAAAAGCCTATTTTTGTTGTTGTTGTTGATGTTTTTTTCACTACAGATTAATTCTCTGATCCCCTTTCTAGACATTTAAAGATGGCATACGACATGAAAAACTAAAAGAAAAGTGGGAAAAGATTTAACCCCTTCCCCTCCTACCACCAGCAACCACAACCCCATAAAGCAGTAGTTTTAATCTGAAAAGGTTTGTGTTTTAAAATTGTTTTCTTAACTTATTATATTGCTAGCTCTTGCCTTAAATTGGTAACTTTAAAACAAAGCTTATAGTCTCCTAGTGATTCAACATTAGCAGTCTACTTGCAGGATTTTTTACACACTTCCACATTCTATATCAAACTATATCATTCTATATCATTCTATATCTTTACCTATCTTATCTAGACAGTCAACAGGATGAACAAGTTGTACTGTCACACACATTAAAGTATTTTAACCTCAAAGCCCTTTAAGAGGAAAAAATGAATCTGAAATATACAAAAGTAATTTTTATTAACAATGTAGCTGACATTTGATTTCAAAAACAAAACCTAATCATCAGTATTAAGCATATAATATAAACAAATTATTTTGAAATATAACAAAAGTCTAACCTAAGCTGCTTATTAAAATAAATTATTTTGAAATATGACAAAAGTCTAACCTAGGCTGATTATTATGTGATTTTTCAACATAGTGTTTACCATGTTTTTTATAAAAGCACTCTGCAACATAAAACAGTAAGTCATCCATTTCAAGTGTAAGAAGAGTTTATTAGGCTGGCCATGGAACAGTGGTAAAAGCAAAGAGTGTAAAATTAGAATCTTCTAAGGTTATCTATCATAATCACTTTTTAACCTATTTATCAGCATTAAGGAATATTATTATTAATAAGAAAATAGTTCTCTAGCTTTTCTTTCACCTTTATTTTATGTAAATCTCTGCAGTCTGCAATCATCAGTAATCTGGGATTATACCAATGTTGGATTATCCAACAAGAAAACTGGGTATGGAAATTTTTTTTTTTATTCGATTCTTACATCTCATTACAATGACGTTATTAAGAAAAGTGGTTAGCATCACTGTGAGAATGGAAATTAAACTTGCCTTTTATTGAATAATAGCCTACGTTTAAGGATTGAAAATTTAGAGCCAGATTCTTTAAAATAGCAGGAACACTCTACACCTGAGTAAATTTTTAATGAGTTGATTCATTTTTAGATTGTTATACTCAAACATATCTGCTTTTACTGCAGCAATTAATCTTTAGGATGCCTTTATTCATTCTAATTATCTTGATGATGTATAAATGTATTCATCATAAAATCAACTTTATGAACATGCTGTCTAAAAGAAATGTTCCCTTTGCATTTCATCTCATCATTATCTTGCTTTTGATTTCAAAGATTGAAATGAATAAAAAACATTAGCTGAGAAACAACAAACCAGTATAATATGTCTTTTCAAAACCAAATTGATCTTTTCTGTGGTAACTAAAACATGCTGCTGGCAGTTTTCAGACTTCTCAAATAACATGAACAAAATTAGGAAAATTTACAGTAAGAAATGAAGATGCAATTCAGGTCCCTTCTCATCAGTGACAAGATTTTTCGGACACCAAGAACAAGTGTTTCTAATATTTGTGTTCAATATTTTTTCTCAATATATGTGCTGAGGTTTATACATATAACGTAATGTGTGAAGTTATTTTTGAAGTTAATCACAAAACTTGGTATCCCTGACAATCTGAATGTGCAAGTACATTGACTGTGGAGTAAAAATGCACCCATAATAATATTTTAATGTAACATTAATAGTTATAAATTACATTCTACACTGCATATCACCATGTTTTGTATTATTTTCTATCACCTTTATCTGTTTTAGTGTGCTGTTTGTGTCAAAGGAAATATTTAAAGTGACTGCCTGGTTTGTTACACAGCACTAGGTGCTGCCATTTTTCTGAACAGCACAAACCACTGTGTGGCCTTGGACACAGGAAACAAGAATGCAAATTAAATTGGCAGTTTCATTGCTAATTGGTAAATTGCTGTTCCCTCAGATCACCTCAACCACCTAGAAACTATTGCATGAAAATAAATCTATGAAAATAAACCTAGCTGTGTGATAATAATTGTGTTCATATGGTTTACTTCCAAAGATGTTGGAATTGTTAACTGGATGCCCTTAAGTGCTAATATTGGTGTGTGTGTGTGATACAACAGATTTCAGATTTAGCTCATCTTCTTCCTGACATTTAGCATCATGCTTTGCTGACCACAACCTTCTGCAAATGTATTATATTGTCAGCTCTCCTCTTGATTTGATGGCATGTAATTGAATAGGACGTGACTTGAAGTGGTAGTATTTTTGAAGTGAAGTTATTATAAATGTATTTAGTTATTTGTCAGTAACCAGGCTCTTAGAAAATAACTAGATGAAAAGTTTTCACATAATATGAATACCTTAAATCTGGCTTCTGGAGCAGCTGTCTCCCTTTGGCTCCTTTCCCCTTCTTTTCCTGAAGACATCATTATCCACAGCTCAGACTATGTGACGGTATCCCAGTTTAGAACCCCATAAAGCATCCTGTACCAGAGTTATGGTTACTTCCATGCCATAGCAAGAACTTGCTGTCCTGGCAATTGCTGTAGATATTCCTCAGCTACTTGCCTTCCTCTGGCTGTGTTTTCAAGACCGCCTATGTCCCATTGAGGACACCTGGATAGCAATTGGCTTATAGATTTTGCATTTTTGCTCTGTTTTGAAGAGCTGTGGTCTTTCATGTGAAAAGGAGAGGCACAGAATCATAGAATCATAGAATTGTTCAATGCATGTTCTGTGACTGAGAATGACCCCATAGACTATATTGCCTATTTTGGTTGTTTATCATCTCCCATAAAAGTGACATGCATACATGAGGTGGGACATAGCTATATATCATGCAGGACTGAAAGAAGAAATTAGATTTAAGGAAAAAAAAATCATCTAGGAAAATACAATTTTCCCAGCTATAATTCATCCCTAATTAATCGGTGCAAAAATCTCATTTTCTGTTAAGTATCATACTTTTTTTTTTCTTGCTGTTTTTTGTTATTGTGAATTGATTGTTCTTTTTTCCTGATTTTGTGAAAGGTTTATTTTCGCATTTTGTCGTGCATACAGCGCTCAAGGCAATACTACTGTGATGCACCAGAGCCAGGACATCAAACCCATAATAACTTAGGCAGAATATTGCCACCCAAGTTTTCAGTATTGTTCTTGATTTTTAGTTAATGATCTTATAAATATTCATAAAAAAAAACCTCACATATTTTAAAATATGTTACAGGTATTTTTTTTCCTAAATGCTCAAAAATAGTGCTTCTTGAAGAGTTGTATCTGGATATTATATTACTCTGCAGTCTGAATCATTGACCAGAAAATCTGAATTAAATGGTAGGTTTGATTTATTTTTGAAGGTAACATCTCAAGCAGTAGTTATTTCAGCAAAATCAGATATTACCAAACCAGGGAAAAGCAATTTCCTTCTTCTCAGACACTCAAGTAGCAGTGAATAAGAAAGCAAGTACTTCTGAACTCTTTGAAACAGTTCTGCACTTTCATCTTCCTGATCTTGAGTTCTGCAAATCTTTAAAGTTTGGAGGTTGCATACAAGTCTGGAATATGATCTGACTATCTATCCTTTAGATAGGCAGAAAAGCTAACACAATGGATGTTAGAAATCAACTATAAATCTTCCAAACAGAAGTCTTCATCTTTATAAAAAGAAATGAAATGAAAAGAAAACTTAATATAAATATTCTTCTGCCTCTATCAGTATTTAAAACTACTCTGGGTAAAATATGCAGGACGTTGCCTGTGTTTCATGTATGTTGAGAGAATGATATAAAGTATTAAACAGTACATTTAAATCTGACAATAGACAATTGCTATTGTATTAGAAATACTACTTTGTCATGGTAAACTTACTTTTAAAGATGTTAGATAATTGCATTTAATAGCATGCTAGTTAAATGTAGACCACAGAAAATTAATTTTAATAGGAATGGGTAACAGACTTATGTACTCAACCATTTATCACTGTGCATTTAAAACAAAAACAAAAACAAACAAACAAAAAAAACCCTGATCATAAAGTTAACGGTCATTAATCTGCAACATCATATGCTGCATTGTTAAAGTAGTCTCCAGTGGAGAAAAATACATCTGAAAGTATCACATTATATGTCTGAATGCACACGATAATAAAAACATTGAAGACATGGTTAGTGCTGAACCAACCACACTGCATTTAAGATTTGCACTTTTCACATTACCCTTTTTTTTTTTTTTAAAGAGAATAAAAAGTAACTAGTGCAAAACCAGTCATTTAAATACATTTTTTATTCCTCCAACTAACAGCAGTAAAACACATTTGGAAAAAAAAAAAAAAAAAAAAAAAAAGAGGATTAATGTCTTCAAATTACATTGGTATCTTCCCTGTGCACATACTTCCCCTTCCCAGAATGTTTTAAAGATGGTAAGGAACAAAACTTTAAATAAAAACTACTTTCAGAAAAATCTAAGCCACCATAGTGATCAACCATCTTGATAGAGAGTCAATCTTCTAGATAGACTCTTTTTCTCATTTTCTCTGCTTTTTTCTTTGTTTCTTTGTTTTAATGGATCTGTCATGATTAATCTCCCTTTGAGATTGCTTGCTATAGTAATCATATTGTCCATAAGACTCTACGGTAATTTACAGAGTACTAAGTACTCAACGTTTCAGATTTCTCATAAAACAAATCTCCAATCATTTTTGCTGGCAAACGCTTTTGTGTTTCATAAAATTACCAAAGCCATCCTATTTTCCACATATCTAGACAAAAGAAAACAAACAAATGAACAAACAAACAAAACCAAATGATTAATAGAAACACAAAAAGATGCAATGAAAAAAGGATCTCCCTGCCCACACTGTTGTCACCAGGGAAGCTTTTCTTGACAAGTGGGGATTTTCCTCCTACATCACTGTAGCTATGTCTAAAGGCCAGAAGAATTCCTTAATCATTCTGAACTAGTATTTGTTATGTGCTTTTAAAAAATAACTTTTTTTTTAAAGTACAACCCACAGAAAAGAATAGACAAATCTCAATATTGCATTGTTCAAATGTTAATGTTTTGACTTTTTAGCACGTTTTTATGTCAACTTTTAAATAAAAAGTGATAGGATAAGCAATAATAAGCAATTGCTTACACTAATGGTTATTGTAGTTTTTGTCATTGAACCAAATATTTTAAGCAGGATAAGCAGAAGAAATTATATTTAAGATGTTAATCTTATTTGAGAAAACATAAAGAATATAAAAAATAGTAGCTTGGCAAACTTTATCTCATATACATATTTAAAATGTGCTGAACTGATTTTTCATAAGAAAATTATGTGTTCAGTTGTTAGAATCTGCACACGTGTATGTTATTATTTTGCTTTCCTGTGGTGCTAATAAAGATAGAATGGCTACAATTTAAGATACACCATAAAAAGTTTTTGATAACTCCTGTTGATTTCCAGAATAAGACAAAGAAATGTAGCTTTTTTTTTTTTTGAATCAAAATTAAAAAGAAAAAAAAATCCAATTGTTTCATTAAATTAGGAACTTACACTGTCTAGGACTTGAAGTAATGATATATTTTTTTTTTCTGCCACTTAAAAATCAATAATAACAGACGTGCTATAAGGCCTGAAGAAAGAAACCTTGTCTTTATTATTTTTTTCCCCAAAATTTTTAGCCACAGGAATGGGTGAACAAAGACAAAAAAATGTTAAGAACTTCTATGAGGCTTTCCCGGGTAAAATATGGCTTTCTCTTTAGTTTAATGCAACCCAAATAGCAAAAACTAAACAACGTACAAACAGTTGTAAGGAAAAAAAGATATATATATATATATATATATATATATCATTCTCAGGATACCTTTTCTGGCTGTTTTGTCTTTAGTAGTGTCCAAATCCTACTGGAAGAGAATGCCCTGACAGTTCAGATGGTCATTTTTTTAAGAATAAAAGAAGCTTATACACCCAGTGTGCATCTCAAGCTCAATACTTAGATTGACTCTACTCTTCATAATGAATCAAAATAGTGTACATAATATATAAAGGCAACACCCTTTAGTTAAATATATATGCATCCTCAGAAACATATTCTGAAACACAACCTCTGACTACAACACCTAGACACAATGTATCCTCCAGTCCTACATTACACTGTTCGAATGTCCTATAATCTTCCTGGTAGTGCCATCTGCTGCTTCATGGACTTGATAATCCATTATATTGCAACCACTTTCTACATAATGAATTACCATAGTATATGCATTCCAATGCCATCCTTTTCCCTACTACTTATAGTACTAGATAACAGTGTGCTTGTTGTAAAGCCATGCATTAGAAGGATGGAATTGTCTGTTCCAGGATGGCTATCACAGAATCAGAGAACAGCTTGGGTTAGAAGGTACCTTAAAGACCACCCAGTTCCAACCCCCTGCCATGGGCAGGGTTGCCACCTACTAGGTCAGGTTGCCCAGGACCTTGTCCAACCTGGTCTTGAAAATCTTCAGGGATGGGGCATCCACAGCCTCTCTGGAGTGAAGAATTTCCTCCTAACCTCTAATCCAGATCTCCCCTCTTTTAGTTTAAAGCCATTCCCCCTCATCCCGACATTATCTGATAAAGCAATGAGTAGTTATCCATCTTTTTTATTTTAAGTACTTTAAGTACTGAAAGTTGCAATGAGGTCTCCCCAGAGACTTCTCTACTGTAGGCCGAACAGCCCCAGCTCTCTCGGCCTTCCCATGTAGGAGAGGTGGTCCAGCCCCCTGATCATCTTTGTGGCCCTCCTCTGAAGCCGCTCTAACAGCTCCACATCCTTCATGTGCTGGGAGCTCCAGAGCAGTACTCCACGTGGGGCCCCACAAGGGCAGAGCAGAGGGGGACAATCACCAGTGACTGTGATGGATCACAGAAGCAACAGAAAATGAGGACTTTCAGGCTCTGTCTGAGGTTATGTCATTAGTAAGCATGTCTCTCCTGCCAGTAAGTATTTTACCCTATGATGAGGACATTGCACACAATGACACAGATGCCCAGTTGCCCAGTTTGTCTCCCTGCTCAGTCTCCCTTCTGGTGCTTCCATGCTCAGAGGACTGGGAAATCTGCAGCAGCGGATGTGGAGCAGACTTTACTCTCTTCTTCTCTTACTGGCATAGATGAAGTTTATTACTGCTTTTACTACGTCTCTTCTCTGCTACCCCAACATTTTTTATTTATTTATTTATTTTTCCCCCAACTATTCAACTCTTCAGCATAGTTCAGGCTTTCTATGCTGCATTCTCTTATCAATAGGCAATAAATTATATTTATCTCCATATGCTGTCTGTTTTGCCCATGATGATAATTGTTGAGTGATCTCCCTGTACTTATCTCAACCTATGAGCTTTTTCCATTGTATTTTTCCCCTTCTTCCTTTTCAGGAGGGGGAGTGAGAGAGCTGTATGGTTGTGCTGGTGTTACCTACTGGTGCTGGAGCTACTCAGAAGTGCTAAACCACCACATTGTTTTTGAAATAAAATGTTCAGTTGCAAAGAGAACAGATTTCAGAAGATATGTCACAATTTTGTTCTACGTTTTTCCTTAACAGAATTTTTATTTTGCATCCCATCTGCAGAATATCAGAGAAATCCCTGATTATAAACATATATTTAATTATAGTTAAAGTAAAAATTAATAAACATGAGAGATTAGTATAAATAAACTCAATACTCCTGTATAAGCAGTACTTAAGAAGTATATGATTTCTTGGGATTTTCAAAAACTATGTTAATGTTGAAGAGAATTAATAACATTAAAAAAGTCAATGAAGACAACAGCTGTTGAAATATAGTCACCTTTTTGCTGTGAACTAGGATGGGATCTTCATCTCAGTCCATATAATCTATTAACAGCCAGAGGGCCTTAAGCAGCCATCAAAGTCAGAGGACTTAAAGGTGAAGTTCCCCAAATTTATACCCGTCATCCTTAACCAGCACTCAGTCACGCAAGATTAATTGCAAAATGTCATATTCAGAAGATACCTATCTGTTTTAATTCATGATCCACAATTCAAATTCACAAGGTATTTCAATCTTTTCCCCATAATTCCATTAAATGTGAAAATTTTCACTTGATGCTAAATGCTTTTCTACCTAAGTGTTACTTCTTCGGTCTCTCAAGTTTGCTCTAGTTTAACCTATGTAAATTCAGAATAGTGTCACTGACTTCAGCAAGAGATCATCATGACCTCATGACTTCAGCATCTCCCCTGTGTATGCCTCTAATGTGTTGTTAATCTCTGCATGATTGTGTGTTTCCTGCTTGTGTAAATCATTTAAGCATGCAGTGCATTCTGACTTTATTTTACTGACATTTATTAAAGTATTCAAATATGCTGTTTCACAAAACCCTACCTACCTCAAGGTGATATTCCAAGTTTGTGCATGTAATTCTTTTACCCTCAGGGAAAAGAACGTGGCTGAAAGCATTTGAGCTGGAACTGTGAGTGGTATGTTTTTCAGGCATTCATCTAATCCGAGCAAGCAGCAGTGGGTTCCAGAAACTCTCTTTGTTTGGTCAGGCACTTTGGAAAGACTGAAGGGCATTGTTTTCCTTTCACTCGCTGCCAACCTGCCTTCTTTCTTATATAAGTAAATGTTCTTTAAAATGAGTACATAAAAAGTAATTTACAAGAACTGGTTTCAAAAATAAAAATAATTAAAAAAAAAACTACCAAAAAAACACCAAAAACAAAAAACAATGCTGTTTTGGAAATTGAGCAGTGTAAGTAAGGATCACATAATATTTATCAGCAATCCCTGCAGGTCTACAAGTGCAACATTCTTATTTTTAACACAGAAGCATTCACGCATGAATGCAGTCTTCAAACCATCTCTGACTCTACTGCACAGAAAGCACTAGACTTGCACTCAAGAACTGAATTATGCTTGTGATACTTCACTAATTTGTAATGTTTAATCAAGGTTTTGTGTGAGACTTTGCCTGTGTGGCTAATGCTGTGGTTTAACCTGGCAGACAGCTAAACAGCACACAGCTATTCGCTCACTCTTCCCCTCAGTGGGATGGGGGAGAAAACTGAAAACAAAAGTACAAGAACTTGTGGGTTGAGATAAGGACAGTTTAATAAGAAAAAAATAAAGGGCATAAACTACAATAACGACAAATAACAAAACGATTAAACAAATAAATGGTGCACAATGCAGTTGCTCACCACCAGCATACCAATGTCCAGCCAGACCCCAAGCAGTGGCATCCCCCCAGCCAACTCCTCCAGTTTTATTGCTTAACATGACACCGTATGGTATGGGGCATCCCTTAGGCCAGTTTGGGTCAGCTGTCCTGGTCTTGTACCCCCTTCCCATCTTCTTGCACACCCCCAGCTGCAGGGCAGCATAAGAAGCAGGAAAAGTCTTTGGCTCAGCATAACACTGCTCTGCAACAACTAAAACATCAGTGTGTTATCACCACTGTTTTCATCTTAAATCCAAAACACAGCACCTTACCACTCCTAGGAAGAAAATTAACTCTATCCTAGCCAAAATTAGGACAGCAAAATAGTACAAATTTTCTTGTTGGTCTTTTAACGTAAAATGTAGGATAAAAGTATTATGCTATATGTATCTCTTTCAATTATATCAACTATAAAAAATTGTTTATATCTGATCCTGCTATTGTTTAAAAAGTAGAAAATAGCAGGAAGAAGTTTTGAATAAAACTCTCATGGAAGGTCATTGGTCATTCTTATTCTCAAAAAGATCACCTATTCAGACCAATTCATTCTCTGTCTTTGAAAGCTGTCCGAATGTCTCAAACAGCACTGGAAGCTTTCACAATAGATTTGGGAAATCCCTCTTTTGCTAGTAGAAATATTTTATTCCAAGAATCATTCAAGTTGAGCTGTCGCCACAAAATTTAACAGTTTCTGTTCTAATACTGGTCGGTTATAAGAATTATATTTATTAATTTATTGCAAAATAGCCAGCCTTCATAAAGGATCAGAAGTGTTACTTGCTACTCATCATACGTGTCCAATCAATGAACAAATCTTTTCAATATTTTTTAATGTACTGAATTATTGCTTCTTTGGAGACTGAGATGAGGACTCAATTCACTTCACAGTAAAGTTAGCGTTAAAGGAATGCACAAGGATGCTGTCATCTAACACGGTCTCTCCTCTTTAAATTTCAAAGATAAAACTAACCATTCAAGATGTTTTCTTTTAAAAAGAAAATCTCCTGTGAGGAAACATAAATTATATCATATCTTACAGACTAAAAAAAAAGTACGTTCAAATCTTATGCAATAAGAATTTTTCTAATCTCTAGGTTTGTATTTACACTGATAGACAAGGTGATGAATCCCATTACCTTAGACCATTGAAAAGAAAGTTGTCTACAGCCTCCAAAACAGCATCAGGATAACAGAGCATGGCAGATGATAGGGTGAAGACAACATCCAGAGGCATCTGCTAGCTGGAGTGGGAACATTCTCCATGCCAGCTCTGGTGCACGCAGCCTGAGAGCTGCCTACCAACTGCCTGTTCTTTTGTAGGGATCTGTGGTGGAGCCCAGCAAACATGACCTACAAGCAACCAAACTCAGAGGAACAGAGGAGGTACTGCAGGTTGCTTCTCCAGCAAATGCAGGGGCCTGGAAGTACAGTCCCTCCACACACACCCTGCATCACTTCTGATTTCTCCGTGGTGGTATCATCAACGTGGTGGAGCAGCAGTCATTATCAACAGAAGAGGGGCTTAGCAAGTGAAGTTGGAGGGAGAAAGCTATGTTGTTTCACACTGGAATATTTTAAAATGAAAGCATGAGACTCAAAAAGGTAAATTCTGAGGTGTCCAGAAGGAAGAGAATTTACATTGTGTTGTGAATTTAGAAAATAGGTTTTGAAAAATTGTCAGCTATATTACAAGACAGCATTGAAATCAAACAAAACAAAACAAAACAAAACAAAACAAAAACTAAAGAACTGAGATTTTCACATCATGTGTTCCATAAGTATTCTTTGTTTTCTAGAAGAAAAAAAATGTTGTTATTCCATTTTTATACATACGAAATTTGGACACATGGATATTAGTCATTTTGCTAAAAGCCAACGTTTGAGTTAGAAAAGGCAACAGAATTCCTAAATGTCCCTGCTTGTACCTTACATACAGGTTTATCTTTAGTCCTTAAAGTCCAAAAGCCTGTTGTATGTTACCATACCAAGTCCCAAATACAGCATCCTTGACAACAAGCTGGAAAATATGGAAACAAATTTATTCCTAACTAAACCAAGAATGAGTTTGGTCTCTGGCATTTGGAAGAAAATAAATAAATAAATAAATAGAACTTGCATGTACTTCCATTTATTTGAAAGTTAAAATACAAGAAGCTCAAGCTGTTCCTATTCAAGCTTCTGCTTTGTGTTCTAAAATACCCATTTTAGTGACATTTCAAACCATAAAACATATTTGTGTGGGAAATAGATGACTAATACTGTCTCTACAAATGACTGTTAAATTTTCTGTTGAACTTCAAAATCTAATTGCCATTGAATGCACTTTAAAAATCTCTGGCTGAAAGTAGTCCTAATATGGAAGTTTCTCTCCTAAACTAACTTAACTTACACGATCAAGTAGAATAGCACTAATTTCAAGTTTCTGAGGAAACACAGCTGAAAGACAAAAGACAACACAACAACAAAGGCAATACAGTTGTAGCTACTAGTTTATATTTAAAAATACATAATCTTATACACTGTATAGTGTAAAATAATGTGCTTTATTGTCTGCTGTGCAACACTTATTTTGTAATCTAACTTATATGAAAAGTTGAAAGTAGTGCTGTGTCACCTAAATGACCCAACAATGTAAACATAGCATAAACGCTATCTTAACTTGACAGGCAGAGCTACCTGAGAACATAGCCACCGGAGGCTGTGTGGTAAAGCTGAAGTGTGTGACATTTAGGTCACATCTTTTTTGAATCCCCTCACATCACCATGCTAGCCCACAGTATATAGATACCAATTTATACTGCTAGAGTGACATACCAATGTATTGGGTTTATGTGGCAAGGTTTTGGTAGTGGGGGGCTACAGAGGTGGATTCTGTGAGAAGAATCCAGAAGCTGCCTCTTGTCAGATGAGAGTCAGTTTCAGCCAACTCCAAAGGGGACCCGCTGCTGGCCAGAGCCAAGCCATGAGCAGTGGTGTTTCTGCCTCAGTGACAGCATATTTAAGAAAAGGAATATAAACTTTTTTTTTTTTTTTTTTTTTTTTTTTTTTCCCCTAAACTCTTAACTTCCAAGATTAAGTAGAATAGCACAGCCGGGAGAGAGGAGTGAGAAGCAGCCCTGCAGTCCCCCAGGTGAGTGCAGCAGGAGGGCAGGAGGTGCTCCAGGCAGGCAGCAGCAGTTCCCCCGCGGCCTGTGCAGGGAGAGGCCCCTGGTGGAGCAGGCTGTCCCCCTGCAGCCCATGGGTCCCACACGGAGCAGATCTCCACGCTGCAGCCCGTGGAGGAGCCCCCGGTGGAGCAGGTGGATGTGGCCTGGAGGAGGCTGCGGCCCATGGAGAGCCCCCGCAGGAGCAGGCCCCGGGCCGGAGCTGCAGCCCGTGGAGAGGAGCCCACGCAGGAGCAGGGGGTCTGGGGGGAGCTGCCGCCCGTGGGGGACCCGTGCTGGAGCAGTTTGCTCCTGGGGGATGGATGGACCCCGTGGTACGGAGCCGTGTGGGAGCTGTTCTTGAAGAGCTGCTGCCTGCGGGCAGCCCCCGCAGGCTCAGTTTAAGAAAGATGGCATCCCGTGGGAGGGACAGGGGCAGAGAGTGACTGTGAAGGAGTGGTGGAGACAAAGCATCAGGGCCTGACAGCTGCCCCCATTCCCCGTTCCCATGCACCACTTGGCAGGAGGAGGTAAGAAGAGTGTGGATGAGGGAAAGGTATTTGTTCTTGTTGTTGTTGTTTTCTTTGTTTTTAGTTTCTCACTGCTTTAGCTTGTTAGTAATAGGTTAAAAATGACATAAATCTCCCTGTGCTGAGTCTGTTTTGCCTGTGATGATAATTGTCGAGTGATCTCCCTGTCCCTATCTCAGTCCTTGAGCCCTTTGCATCGTATTTTTCTCCCCCTTTCCCTTTGAGGAGGGTAAGTAAGAGCTGTTGTGGTGGAGCTCGGCTGCCGAGTTGAGTAAAACCACCACAACCTCTCTCGCCGTCCTCCACCCTGCTGCCCTCTGCTCAGCTTAGGTAACTGCCTAGTCACCGTCCTGATTTTTGCAGATCCTTTCCATGGGCACCTATCTGCACTGCGTAGAAGGGGAGAAGGGCTGGATGCTGTTATTGAACATCCACTAGAAATTTCTGCTTTTGAAGAACTGAGACCCTTCCTGGACTCATACACAGGTGGATAAATTAGCCATTAAGTTTGCCATTATTTTTATAATGAGTTATAGATTTGACTAGATCACTGAGTGAGCAGCAACTGTTCTCCACGGGCAACTAACAGTTGTAATGTCCATAACAGCAGTGCTCATTAACACAACTCAGCGTGACAACTGAATATTGATTTTTCCTTTGAAAATATACTTAGGAGTCTTGGTTGATCTCAGAATTTCCTGGGAAATAGAGAGAGTTCCTGTAAAATCTTTACTTACTTCTGACATTTCCATTGCTTTCCCCCAAATTATATTCCTCCAATCTACTTAATACAGTGATCCAATTGTGTAGGGGACAGGTGGGCCACAGCAATTCCCACAGGTAAAATCTGGAATTAAATTCATATGCCTAACAATACAGTGCCATCGTATTGTTATTTTAAGACTGTCTGACCTTGACTAAGTTATTAAGTAGGTCCATGATCTGTATGTTTTAAGGACCACACTGACCAGCAGCAGGAACAGTACCAAATAAGGAAGGGAAGAACCGAAGGTGAAAGATCTTTACAACATCACTGAGAAAAGCCTCTGTAAAGTAAGTATAGATTAGAGTGACTGGCACCTTGGTGCTCTCCAAATCTCTGTCTAAAAGTGAATGAAAATTATCTTTGTCCTCTTACATATCGAAAAAAAAATGATTTGCCATAAACTTCTTGGGGAAAAACACCTCTTCTGCTGCTTTATTTCCTGCTTTTTTTCTACTGAAATCAATACAAATACAGTGGCAGCTTCCACGTGACAGACACTATCATTCACAGCTTTCAGGGCATCAGGGTAAAACTGCACTTGTAGGATTCATTTTGGGCCATTTCTTAATATCTAAATGAGGTATAAGTACATCTGATTGAATAATAAATGCTCCTCTGTGCTTCAGTTCCATTATGACTTCTCAATAGGTCCACTATGACTCATTATAAAAAGCAGCACTCAACCAAAGAAAACTACATGAAACAGATGAGGCTTAATGTTTTCTATAAACCTCATATTACTCTGGTTAAATTAGAGCAGTGTCTGTGTCCCTCCAAAGAGGTACCCAGGTCCATGCTTTCAAAGGTGTTAAATTTCTGCACTCCCTCTCATTCCAGCTTTAGTGGGGTTGGACTTTAGGTACCATTGACTAAATTAAATAAGCATTTGTATTAATTAGAAAACGTGCATAGAAGGTGAGTGGGACATAGTTAAAATGCCAATGAACTACATGTGACTTAAATTTGCATTCATAACTTTGAATGAGGACATATGCTAACTAGGAATATATTTTTCACTGGGAAACAAGAGTTGTAACCAAAGGAAAAAAATAAAGAGGCAAGCAAATTTTGTAATGCTTGTGGTGTTTATGTGGATAAATAGATGGACAACTACAGATAGAAAATAAAATAATTACTATGTTGTGCAAACCTCTGGACTGCAAATCCACTATTCCAGGGCAGGTTGTGTCAGAATCAGGACAATGAATAGTAAATGAGGGTGTACTGGAAGAAAAACAAACAAACAAACAAACAAACAAACAGGATCAGAGGGATTATAAGGAATTTCTCATAAGGAATATAAATATAGGGGCACTGTTTACCAAAAATGAAAAGCTTTTTTGACTGCTATGTCACATTACTTCACAGTGATATGAAATTTGCGTTCTATACTCAATATTTCAACATTTCAAATGCTCACCAAAGTACCTAAGTATTCATGCTTGCTTGTTGATCTCTTCCTCTGCTGAGAACAAATTATGGAATACATACAGAAAATAATAATTTAACTGAACAACTTCTGAATTACAAAATATGTTAAATTATTATATTTGACCTTTTTTTTTTTCAGGTGCAATAATATACCGTAGTAGGAAATTTTGTGAAAACGTCAAACATTTGGTAGGGAAGAGGAGGAATAGCAGGATCTGTACAATAAGTTTCAATTTTTGCACGAGCAATAAGTTCATTTCTGTCATTATTTAAAACTAAATAATAGAATACAGACTAGCTTCCAAAAATATTTTGCTTTTTGATGGACAAAATATACACCTACTGATAACCTGTGTTTTATGAGGAAGGTAGATTGTTTTGAAAGTGTAGGTGTTTGTCTCACTGTAATAGAGTAAAGGAAAATGTTAAATAGGACAGACTCTTTCACCCCTCTTAGGTCTTTCCAGGAGTCTATTTGTGTAGTTGCAGATTTTAGGACACTCCCTAACGTGTCTGAATCTATTTTGATCTAGGGAATTGCCTTCTCCACTTTTAAAAATGATACGCTTAATATACATAGGAAATAAACACAATGCAGGCACCAACAAGGCTTTTTCCCAAAACAAGTCTCCATTTAAAACTTTATTTTTTATGTTTGGAACATCACAGGAAACATAGAAACTTGTAGGCACAAATGACTTCATATCCAGTTTTTGAATAAAATATTTGCTAATGAAATCGCAGTGACACATTTTTGTGATATCTATATAACTTAATACATATGATATACATACAAAAGTCATGCGTTGTAAAGTCATTTTCTCTATATGTTTGAGTGCTAAAGTTCACTGAAGATTTTACATGTTTTAAATATGTAATATCTCTTCCATACACTTTAAAGAGTTTATTAGACTAATATCACATCCCCAAAGAAAACACAAAATGTAATAAAGCTGTGTATTTTCTTTATATTTTTTCCTGTATTAAAAAAAAAAAAAAAAGGATAAGTAATAGCAAAACAAATGTTTTAAAACAGCTGACATATATGTAAGATATGCATAAACTAGTAGTATAAACCAGAATGACAATGCAAGGGTATAAAATATGTTCTCTTTTGAATCTGTGGTCCATGAGTAATATTGCTTCTGTACCGGCCTTGCTTTGATACATGCAAGTCCATGAAATAATTCATGGCTCATTATGTAACAGGAGAGGAATGAACTGGGAATTAAAGGAAATGGATCTTAAGACTAACATTTGGCAGCTACTTGTTTAATTTCCAGCTTTGACACACAATTACTCTTTTCTTTCTATGAGGCACATTCAGCAAAAGCCAGGGGCCAAATTTCAGCCCATAATGTCCTTGCCATCATAACCTTTTTGGTCTAATTCAGATCCCCTACTCTCTACTACCACAAGATTCTTCATCATGCAAATAATTTCTTCAGCTGAAATAATAACTCTAAAAGGATAATTTCTTTATATGGCCTTTTTTTGTTTTGGCTTCTATTGTAATTCCATGCTGGTCTCCTAGAAGTGTACTACGCATAATGACCTTTTGGCACAAGCCTGTTTGCATCAGTGGTACATCCCTGTCCTGCTGACCTCAGTATATGACTCATTGCTCTCCAAGTGTAGTCCTTCTTTGGATTTTGCAGTTCTGTTAGTGGAATCCAGTGCTGTAAAGATAAGTATCTTGAACCATTTGCTTACAAACAGAGTAAATGTATAAAAATGTAGAAAAGTCATACTGAACATAGTGCTTTTGAATGTTTTGCATCCCTGATCTGGAAATAGTTTGACCTATTAACACACTGAGAAGGAAAATATGCACTTAGCTGTGTAAGCTATACCAGGCTTCTTTATATGTTTTAGGAAGTATGTAAGAGTCTGAAGAGTCAGTCTGACCAAAGGCAGACAGAGCACTGGATGGGGACTGGGGAGATCTGTTTTTCTACTTTGGTCTGTCACTAACCTAATGGGACCCTTGTGCAGTTGCTTCCTCTCTTTGTGCCTCAGTTTCACCACCTGCAAAGTTAAGGTAATGATGCTATCCTTTGTGTAAAGTGCTTTGAGACTTATGGAGAAAAAGCAATGCTTAAGAGTCAGGAAATTATGGCTAAGGAAGAGTCTTAGCCTTTTTTCCTGCTCTCTCCAATTTTCTAACATCATAAACACCAAAACTTTATCTTCTTTAAAATCAGTAGGAGTTTTACACTTGATATTAATGCTGCCAGGACTTCTTCTGAGTTAACGACATAAATTGTGCTCCTTTCTAGATAGTGCTAACAGCAGTTTTTGCTCAAAGACATGTATACTATCACACTACCTATGAAATATCTGCACTTTTGTTTGGAAAGGTAGAAGGTAAACAAGCAATAGCTTTAAGAGCAACAAGGTAACAATTCTTAATGTCAATACTGCATTTGAACAGCTATTAGAAGACATTTATAATGCAACAGCATGCATACTACTAATAATAATACTTGACGGCATTTTCTCATAGTATGGTTTTGATGTAAATGTTTCCCTAAAATATGATGTTGGTTTTATTATTTCAAAGCAGTTCCTAATGTGCAAATTGTAGCTTATACAATTTTGATGTGTCTTAAAAAAAAAAAAAAAAAGACATGTGCTTCTTTTATCTTTGATGATCTTTGTTATGAGTAGGATACATACTTTACTCATTCATATATTTTTTAAAAAAAGTTTTAAGAGAAATCCAGAAAAGCTCACATTTTTTAGCATTTATCCCCTTTAGAAGATTTTGAGAACAGTTTCCCCTGACAGAGTGGTTTGAACCATTTTTTTTATTATTATTTCTATTCTGAGCCTTGTATTGCTCTGTAACACAGTACTGATTGTAACTCTTAATATGCCAAATCCTGTAGTACTTACCCAACAAGTCTTCTGGTAGAGACTCTTGTGGGTCCTAACACCAGATGTAGGATTTGGCTCTATAAATAGTCACAGCAGTTCAAATTGTGTGTTTAAACAGTGAATATAAAACCCTTTAGACAATATAAAGGCAATAAACCTAACAATGTATGAATGCAAAACCATTCTAACTGGAATATAGTGATGGAAAGAAGTTTTACTCAACTAATATGGTAATCTGGACGAAACCTTTCTGTACTACACTGACCCCTCTCCAACAGCATCAACAAGCTCAACAAACTTCCAGTCCTTTCACAGATCACACTATCTGTTCATTTATTCATCAGCAGTTCTTAAACTGAGTCTTTTCCATAGAGGCTTTTGTACAGAACTCCCCAGCCAGTCCTCCCTGGGAAGTATTCTGTTTGTATATACACACTGTTTTTATGATCTGACAGTCTCCAATGGCAAACCTCTGCTCTTCTGAAATGTCTTGGGGCCAAAAGTACGTCATTCCTGGAGTGATAGGTGCAGAATAGATGATCTCCATCTCCGGCTTTTCCTCATCTTCCAGTTCAAACACTGTGTCAGACAAGAAAGACATCTCATGCTGGGGGCGGTGGAGGAAATCCCCATTCCTTCTAACTGTGCAATCCCTAAACATCCCTTTAGTGAGAAATAGTTTATTTGGCAGATCTGAGATTACTTTACGCACATTGCCCCATCAGTCAGTACCAAAAATTGCACAGAACCGTTTGTCCACAGCACTCTTAAAGAGTACGATAACTTCATCCAACATGCAGTTATATGTCCTAGGCTTCTTTGTTGACGTTGTTTTTTCTTCTAGCATTATACATTGCCTTCCAGTGCAGTTACATGCAAATACAAATGTTATGATGCTGACTTCCAAAATCTTCCACAGTATGCTAAAGATGAAATTTCTTTTCCCGTGTAAATTATTAAATTAGGTATCCTGGCCTATCTTTTTTTTGAGTTCCCGGTCTTTTTTCACTGATATCTAGAACACACAATTTTTGAAAAATTTTCATAGTAACCACAGTAACTCATTTTTTTTCAAATTACAAATATTTCTTTCAAAACAGATACCAATCAATAGGGTCTTGTATGGTTGTTTGCTGTCTATAGGTAATATCAGGCAGGTGAGACAGCATGACTGACTTCTGTTAGTGCAGTATCACATGACCACACACTTGCCTTTCAGCTTCTCTTTCCTTTTCTGTTGCTTGCTTTTTTTGCCATCAATTTGTAAACTCACAGTCCTGCGTTTCTCCAGGTTTAACAGCTCTTGGAATAACTCCTTCACATTGTGGTTCAGCTTGGCAGAGGTCTCCATGAAGGCACACTTCCACTTCTTGGCCATGGCTTCTCCTTCACTGCTGTCCACTTCTCGATTTTGATTCTCATCATTTTTGTTCCCCACCAGCATTATAGGAATGCTTTCTATGTCTCCCTTAATCTGACATATTTGTTCATAGATCGGTTTGAGTTCCTCCAAGGACTGTCGGCTGGTGATAGAGTAAACCAAAATGAAAGCATGTCCTTTAGAAATAGAAAGACGTTGCATGGCTGGAAATTGATGGCTTCCGGTAGTGTCAGTTATCTGCAAAGTGCATATACTTTTATCACAGCTGATCACCTGCCGATAGGTGTCTTCTATGGTAGGGATGTAGCTCTCTCTGAAAGTACCTTTCACAAATCTCAGGACCAGAGAACTTTTGCCAACTCCTCCAGCCCCAAACACAACAACCCTGTAATCATTGCTTTGCTCTGGCATGTTTCTTGGTGTCTTTGTTGCTCAGCTAGAGAGAAAAATCTAGGAAAGAAAATAAGAAAAACAGCAACAACAATGACATTAATGCGGGTAAATTCAGGGATTGTACTTATCTTTTCTCAGAAGAGAAATGAATGTGGTGGAAGTGATGACATAATCTGCAATAGTTAAGAAGACTTGTAGTGGGTTATAGAATTATTTATTTCAGTAGTAGCTTTAGGACTTGCAGTCCAGTCTGGAATGGTAACAAAAGACCATCTTCATTACTTCATGACTTATTTGAAATGAACATTGTGATTCTAAGTATTATTCTTACTGGACTAACATCACTAGAATAAAAAGCTACATACAGGAACTGGTATTTTGGCAAGGCCAAGGCCTGAAAAATTATAAGAACTGAACTACTCCTTTGTCACTAAATAAAGTGTCTTCAAGTCATCATTGAAACAGTGGTAGACACATGTACAACAGTCAATTACTCTAAATATCTTATCTCTTCATAGTTAGGGAATTTATCTCCAGTGCCACTAGACAACATGCATTCATAGCATGTTAAAAGTATTTGTAGATTATTCAGCAATAGCACTTTGTTTCTAACTCTTTGGGAGTATGTAGCCCAGTTTTATACATTTTTCCATTTTCATTTCAGGACAAAGAGTACAACATGATAAACCTAGATAGTTCATGTTCAGTTTGACTTTTCATTCTAATGTTTATTTCACAGCAGATGATACTCAATTGGAGATACGCTATACTTACTGGAAAGGTTGTGAAGGCATCTTCACAACATTTTTAAGTGGTGCATATTGCCAGGCTTGGCAAATTCATATGTCAGCTGTCACTGTGATCTCTGAAGTTAGTGACATTTGACAAAAACTATCTGTAAACATTGTGACAACAAATATTGTCATTATTATTAAATAATAAAAATGGTAAAGCTCTCAGAAGCTCTCACAGGATTGAAAGCTATGGTTGTTTTAGAATTCATTGAAATAAAAGTGAAGACGAATTTGTCCTCCTATCGGTAGCAGCTCATTAGGTACACAGCATGTACAAGTCTCATTTTTGTTTAGTGAGATGTAAGTAAATGAACACTAAACAACTGAACCCTAGGAGGTGAATAGAGTCTAGGATATACTTGCTTTTCAAGCCAAAACTAGATAAAATATAATATAAATATGTGGGACAAACCGCAAAATGTGGTGCACACTTACTTGTTCTAAGGAAATTGGGATGATTTAAGAAGGAATATTGTAAGTGAAATACCAGTCTCTTGTCCAAGTGCCCCAGTAGTAGTTGAAGTTGCCTGTTGCAATGTTGCCTAGGTAGCAGCTGATCCAGAACAACCCACAGGGCTTCCTTACTGAGTCAGGAAAGCCTTCAAGCTATTTCTTCACTACAGCTGAAAGAGAGGTTGTGTTGTGGAGCAAAATTTTAGGTTACCATTTATCTGTGCAGCACAGGGAGAATAGCAGTAATGTTGTAGAGGTACAAATGTGAGTAGAGCCCCAGTGGCCTTTCCCCAGTTGCCAGCCCACACTGAATTCTGTATTTCTCCATCTTCAATGCTATTGCTGCCTGCACCAGTTAGATTAAAATTGTGCCTGCCCATGCTGCACTAATATTTTCATTTTGCTGTTCAAGCATACCCTGATTTTGTTATCTTTCTTGTCCAGGGCATCCCTAGTCTTTCCTAATTCTTATGTCTGAGTAAGCTGAAAACATCTGTCTTTACATAATGTGTTGGATGAAGGAATTGTATTTCCTCATCTGCCACACTGTAGGCGGAATAACCAGTGCAACTGGGGATGCTGATCCTGAGGCACAACGCAGAGCTGTCACAGCTCTGCCTACCCAGCCTAGCTTCAGGCAGAAGGCAGCTTCACCCCTTCCATCTCTCTATGCTGCAGTCACTTTCACTCTCGGAGACCTGTTTAAATATAGGAAGGAAAGACTGATAAATAAGGGTGTTTATCCTGAGGCACTGAAGCAAAATTGTTTCTCTCTGTCAGTAGAATTCAAGGAATTGAATAGTCACAGAAAACTCCAGTGTAAATGTTTATATAAGAGGAAAACCCTCTGAGGAACAAGAAAAATGTGCAAACAGCTCATGCTACTGAGAAAACAAACAAAATCAAAGTAGGTAGCAAGAAATAAGAGATGAGGAAGCTAGCAGGAACCTATTCCACTGGGAATAAACCTATGCATAAGACAGCTGCAAACGGGCAAACTGAGAACAGTTGTAGAGCTTAGGGTTTTAGGTGACTGCAGAGAATGAGCTACCATGAGAATTACAGGTTAATAATTTCTATGAGCAAGAAGGCAAGAGAGAAAATCATGGCTGTTTCACCTCTGAAGCAGCTTAAGTGTTGCGCAATCAGATAATATGTAGCCTAGAAACAATAGGATAATGAGGGGAAAAAAAAAAAAAAAAGCATTTGACTAGGAAAAACAGTGAAGCATTGTGAGTAAAAATTAAAATTAAAAAGCTGCCTTAGTGTATTCCTTTTGTATTAAACTTCTTGCTTTAAGTATACTCAGAAATCTCCAAGAAAGCTGGCACATACGATTGCCCAAAAGTTAGAACAAATTGAAATGTGACATTTATGGTATAAAGTATTAAGCATTTGAAAAGCTTCTAAGGAAACCTGAAATGACACGGTAACAATATTCAAATACATAATAAATTGTTGCAAAGAGGGAGAGTTTGTATCTGTAGTGCAGAGAATAAGATAGATAGATAGATAGATAGATAGATAGATAGATAGATAGATAGATAGATAGATGAAACAGGACTTAAAGAGTTTAAATTGCAGAAGAAAAGTTCATATTAGACAATTGACACTGATGGCCCATGCTTAGCCTGCTGTCTACTATGGTCCCAGGGCCTTTTGCTACAGAGCTGCTCCCCACCTTTTGGGCAGCCCTCAACCTGGGCCATTGCAAAGAATTAGTCTGTCCCACATACAGGTCTGCTAATCCTAAAGTCCATCATTTATACCAACATAACGAATAAAGATTAATTTATTTTTTGTCCTGCTCAGGAGCTTGGAGCAAACAGCACAGAAGGCTACACAAGGCTTTTTAATAGCATAGCAGAAAGGCTTCCATGGATAATTATTACTATGTAGTTACATTCTCTTATGTGTCTCTGGTCAGAGATTCTCCTGCAGTGAAATTCATTCTGTGTGACTGCTGTGCACTTGCACCCGGTAGTGCATTTGTTAATGTGTTTTATACTGCCCTATTAGGGTATTGACTTTTCTTCATCTTAAAGTACATTGACTAAAACACACAACAAGACAAAGTAAAGTCCATTGTTTCACCAATTCTTTCTCACCAATGTGGGTATGAAAAAATGAAATTGAAAAAATTTTGACTTTTCAGATGCATATCTTCTTCCCTTATCCATACTTTGCAAACCTGACCATTTCATATTTTGCACATACAAAGCAGCAGTTGTTTTTTACAATAAAGGACTGACTTATCCATGAGTTTGTGTCTAATAGACTCGTTTGCTGCTTTTGCTATGTGTACAAATTGCATCAATGAAAATTTACTAGCATCTGCTAAAGTGTCAGGTTTAATGAAACTATCCTCACTTAAGAAGGCAAAGCACTTTTCATCACGTGTATTCATACCCTTCCTGTTTTAATTGGTCATTTGCAGAGTTCAGAAAGTTACTGCATCTCCATGTACCTTTGCTGACTTAGCTCTGTTTTCTTCAGGTATTCTCTTAGCACGAGGCCTCAGCTGCTGATCTCTCTGGGGTGTTGACTGGGACAAGGTCTGCTTCCAGTTCAAGCTCAGCTATAGACCTTTACTAGCTGCACTGCAATGCATTCTTTCACTAGCTGTTTCTGACATGCCAGGTAAAAGAGCCAAATCTTTATGAGAGTAGGATGCAGTTTAGGGACTGAGTCTTTTTGATATAAAACTGACCAGCTAATTAGATAAAAAATATCAAAAATGTGCATTAAAATGTTTGAAGGTACCTCACATTACAGATTGTGCAGTCAATAATTTAAACTCTTGATATTCTTTGTGTGACTAATTACATGTTTGTATGTTATCGTCTACTGAATCAGTGCCACCAATCCTGTATTTAGTCACTGTATCTTCATAGTTATCTTCTGCCTTTAAATAGTTTTTTTTGGTCTCACTTGTCTATCCATTATGTTTATGATATGCCCGTTATGTTTGTATTTGATCCATTAATAATATATTAATTCCCTTTCACTGAAAAAAAAAAAAAAAGAAAGAAAAAAAAGAAAGATAGGAAGGCTGAATTCCTACACATTAAATACTTAGGTTTAGAGTAGAGAAAGATTAGTATATTGTCTAGGCTGATGGTGCTAGTAAAACCTTTCTCCTTTGTAAGCACGTAAGAAAAAAGGGTTCATCCTCCAACCACAGTTTTGGTTTTGTTGTAAAAGAGTTTAACTATTTTGCATTGTCAGAATTCCATGCAATGTAACATGTTGCAAATTTCTATGAAATTGTTTGGCTAGATGGTATGTTTTAGGGTGGCATCCATTTTATGAAAACAAACAAACACAAACAAACAAGTACTGATACTACATTTGTTACCTGGAGTCAGAGACTTTAATTTTGTCTTAGGTGATCCAGTTCTTGACCTTTTATTGCATCCTACTGAGATGTCTGTCTGATATGCAATACAGCAGTTGTTAGGCACTATGTATTAATTTTCTGAAAGCTCTTTTTCCTGATGTTAAATCATCTCATGGTAGTCACTGATTATTAATTAATTAGATAAATAGTTTATTAAGCCTAGGGAGATGTCTTTGTTTGTATTCTCATTGTTCGGAAGAAAAACCAGTAAAGTATGAGCAATACATTTAGTTCAAAATCTTACATTGATGTAAAATAACAAATATCTGACTATCTAGTCATGACACCACTGTACAAAGATACATGGTGCAAGGCGGAGAATAGAAAATACAGTTATAGATAAGATGAATTTCAGCATGGTTGCAAGGATGGTGGCTGTTTCATCATGTTGAAGATGGAAAAAAGTTACATGTTATATACAGAGGGTTTTCATACAATTTTTACTTGTCTGTAAAAAAGGCATTTTTGTGGGAATACTTTCAACATATTTGCCAATGAACATGGACATAAACATAGGCATAAAGAATGGGAATTTTCCTACTTCTAGTATTTCCATCTATTACAACTAGACTCTTTCATTCTTTACCCTTCCTTTTCTTTGCTTGCTTTGCTTTGTTCTTTTCTTATCAATAGAAATTATGACATGTTTGAAGACAAAACAGCTTCAAAACATAAGGTTCTAATGCATGTGTAAAGCATTTTTTTATTCTTATGCTGAACAAAATGATCTCTGAAAGCCTGCTTCTTGATGATCAGCTAGTGTAAACTGTGATTTCTTCTCTGCAGGAATGTTGTAACACTTAATTTATGTCAGCTCTGGCTTTTATGCAGGTGTTGTTCTTGCTATCTTTGTTAGCAGAGAAGAATATTTTCATACTGTTAATGCCTGCGTCAGTGATATTTGAGAAAAGCCTTGGTCACAGATAAATATCTGTTCAAAACATCTCATCTTTTTACATGATATTTATGTAAAATAGGAGGACAGCTGGCCAAGTCACATCTACATAATCCATCCATGCATGGATTAATGGTACTAATAAGGGTAATTAAAATTATTTGATGCATTCAGAACAAAAATGCTTCTTGAGTTGGCTTTGTCATATCAAAATTTCAGTTTATTTATACACTGATGAATTCATTACACTTGAATTTCAGTAGCTGTTAACATAAGTATCAGAGACTATCTGGAGGCTGCTGCATATTAGATTAAATAAATAAATACAGGTTAAATATTATTTATTCATACTTGTTGCAACTTTTTAGATACCTTCACAAGACAAAATTATAGGCGAGCATTGGACCAGAGCTGCTTCCATACAAAAAGAAAGGAAGTCTTGAAATGCAAAAATGTCTTTGAAATAAGCAATTGACTACGTTTTCCTTAAGGTATTTATGCAGTGCCAGAAACCTTTAATCCAACTGACCAAAGATTTCTCTGGGTTTTCTTGTCTCTAGGGCAGTTTGAGCAAAGTTTCTTGCTTTAGTCTGAAAAAGTAATTTTTGCCTACAGCTGTTCCACCTAATGATAACTCTTGGAAAAGCAACTCATTCTTAGGAAAGGTAGTTTTGCTGCTTCTGATGACTGATTACTTAAATTAATTGCTTCCTGGGTCTCCAGCATCAGTTTTGTTGTTGTTTCATAGTAATAGTTTGGTTTTTGTTAGTTAGTTTGTTTTTTGTTTTGTTTTGTTTGTTTGCTAATTAGTCTAAAAAATCATGATGGGAGTCCCTCCGAGACCAAAGTTTATGCAGTTGGTCACTGACTCCTGATGAAAATAAACATTGGTCTCCATCAACTCTGCATGATGGTAAAAAATAATGCTTCAAAATAAAAGCCAGCTTCAAAATCAGTGAAGACTGATCTGCTTCAAGATTCCCAGCACTGAATGGCCAAGAACTAATGTACTGGATTACCAAAAAAAAAGCTGCATAAATGTTATGTATTGGCATCATAAATAGGAAATGGGTTCTGCTCATGTGGCCTGTAGGTCCCAGGATCTAATTGAACATTGTTTCTGAAGTCTGCATATATAGCATTCATGTAGTATAAGAGCTCTTGACAGTAGAACAAACATTAAGATCAGTAATTTTGGCAGGTCAGTAGATGTAGCAGTTACATGTGATGTGAAAATTTGCAGGTAATAACAAGTTATGTTGACCAAAGAGAATTCAACTGCTGGACACTGAAATAAAAACACTTAATAATCTAAGATCTGTGGAGAAGTTACTAAGTGTGCCCCCCAGAAAAGATCTCACTCAACGGGGCTTTTGGAATTCCAAATTTATTTTCAGAATCAATAAATATATTGTTTGGTGTAACAGGCTGACAATGACAACCAGATGTTCTCAAGTACAGTTTGAAAGAAAAGCAATGCCAATTTAGTACTTTGTACCATCAGCCAGAAGGAAGGAGACCAGACAGAGTTGCAGACAAAATAGTGTCCCCTATGAAAATAATAAGTAAATAAGGTTGCATGTCATAAACCTACCTTTTTTTCTCTGACACGCTGTCTTTATTATAGTATTTACTTGATATTACTTCTGAAAGTAAGAGGCTTAATCAGACATTCTCCTTATTCAACATACTCATAGGAAGCACAAATTCAATCTACAAATTCAGTTTGTTTGAATGGAAACATACAGTTTTAGAGTTGGACTCTCTACCATGACTGAATTTTTTGAATTTGAATAGAAAAGTTACTGTTAAAAATTAATAAGTAAAATGAAAACAGTGCCTCAGTCAGTACAATACTGGATGGGACCAAGAGAGCAGCAAAATAAAATTGCCATGTGCAATCAGAAAGGAATCAAACAAAGTGGGTGCTTTGGAGGAGTTTGGACTAAGTGATAATAGCATGTGCTTTCAAGTATCTAAGAAAGAGAAAATAAAGAAAAGGAAAAAAAATCTCAGTATTTCAGTGTTAGCTAAATTGTTTTTTGTGTTTGGGGCCAGATTGTCCATTACATTGCAAATGCGTGTGCAGACAGTCCTAAGCCACAGTATTCACACAGAATCACAGAGGATGGCTGAGGTTGGAAGGGACCTCTGGAGGTTGTCTGGTCCAGTGCCTCTTCCTAAGCAGGGATAACTAGGGCAGGCTGCCCAGGACCATGTCCAGGTGTCTTTTGAAGATTTCCAGAGAGAGTCCACAGACTCTCCAGGCAACCTGTGCCAGTGCACAGCCACCTGCACAGTAAAGAAGTGCTTCCTGATGTTCAGAGGGAACGTCTTGCATTTCAGTTTGTGCCCACTGCACCTTGTCCCTGGGCACCACTGGAGAGAGCCTGCCTCTGACCTCTATGCATGTTCCATATTCATTGTAAATGTATACTTTTTTTCAGGGAGGTTCTCTGAGAGCTTTAGTAGATTCTGTATATACTGCTGCCTTAACATAGAGTATGTAGAGTAGTAGAAAGGACAACAATCTTTCAGAATAATTTGTCAGTTTTCTCCTGTATTTGCAGAAGTGGGATATTGTCTTAAGAACACCTCTCTTAAAGACAAATGTGCATTTAAAGGAGGTAGAATCCTCTTTACTATTCTGTGGTCAGATATGTCATGTTCTCCTCTAGCAAATTGTCATGTTTTTATCATGCCCACGTTGAACATCTCATTTTCCAAAACAATGCCTTTTCAAAATTGTTTGAGCCCCTATAAATTATATCAAATGGATCTAGCAGTTTTTTCCCTTGCTAAAACAAAGAAGCCAAACCTCTAGTTGTAAGAAAATCTTCACAAGCTCTTTTGACTAATATGTGTCCAGCTGAAACTGCTGCAATAGTTTCACTAGGCAAGAAAGAACTGGAAAGAGAAAGGGGAGAGAATTAGATATGTTTTCTATATGGCCAATATGCAGCATTGATGTCTAAAACTGAGTTCATTGAAGTAGTGTTTCACGTTGAAGAAGGCAGGACTGATGACAGAAAGCAAATTACGAGGAAGTGTCTATTGATTTCCTTTTCTGCTGTGGGTTTATCTGCACAAAACGTTGAAGATGCAAGGCCTCACCCAATATTGAGCTTTGGAGTCAGGAGTATACTTCTTTTGTCTGTTGTGGTCCAAAACCTTTCAGAAGTAGCCCTTTAGTAATGTGTATATACTAATGAACTGGTACCACAAAAACAGATTTACCATATTTGAACCTACTTACCACATGAAAAATCTTTCCCACTTTCACAAACAGAAATGATATCAAATGCCAAGTTTACCCAGGGTGGACTTGTGTCCTACTGGTTGTCACTTTCCAGTAAGTGGATTGGGTAATCTTAAAATTAAAAAAGAAAAAAAGAAAAAAAAAAAGAAAGAAAAATGAGAATTTGTTGACTCAGTTACTGTTTAAATTCAGCTTTAGTTTAGACATGTTAGGTACTTCATTGACTTAACTGGTACTGCTTTCAAATTTATAATTCCATATATTGTGAGATTCATGATAAAAATCCCAGCATAGACAAGACAGGTACATATAAATGTATGCATTTACACAGAAGAATGCACGTGTCCATGGAAGACTGGCTTCTGTTCAGTAGAGAAAACTGTACAAAGACTAGTGGCCCTTTTGCCTTTCCTCCATAGTCCTCAATTCCTTAACGTAAATTTGATAATATTTGTACAAGTCTTCTACAGAAGGAGAATCATCAAGAATCAAGGCTTGCTGACTTGTTCAAATGAATATAGATCCCATTGTTGCCTTTCCTTGCCATACACATAGTGATTGCTATCTTGACTACTGAGATACTTCTGGTATTCTTATACAGCCCAAATAATACCCAATTCAAAACAACGTGGATTAGGTCTAACTGAGAAATCATTATCTGTCTTGCTGTCTATGTTGTGCACGGCTAGTCCTCCTAAAACACTACCACCCAATGTAATACATTTTGCAATTGCTTGTTAGGCAAGAACTTGTGAATAGGTTAATGCAGTTGGGTTCAGGACCCAGAATCTCTGGCAAGTGATTAAGCAATGCAGTCCCATTGTAAACAAGCTTCCAGGCACTCGGAAGAAACCTGTGCTTCCACCAGAAATTGATGCAAATCAAATAGGTTGAAAGCCAGCAATTAAAGTATAACTGTGGCGTGATACAGGAATGACAGATCTGTGACAGGTATTTCTAAATTTTCACAAGAAGATATTTGCTATTTAGGGGAAAAATATTTATTTTTCTTTCTCCTGAATTTTCTTTAACAATTAGTTTGCAAATCTGGATCTCAGAACTTTCACAAAAATGATTACTTTTCTTACTGAAATTTTGTCTTTTTTTTAAGAGAAAAATAATTTCTTTTTTTTTTTTTTTAAAAAAAAGAGGGTTTGCAGCAATATTTTAGCTATTGGTGGTAGCCAATATTTCATTATTTAAATTACTAACCTTTTCAGAACAGATAAAAGCTGCCAGTCTATATTTTCAAGCAAAAATATAAAAATAAATAAAAGAGGGTGCTTCTTCTATTCTTAACTTCACATTAATTTTAAGGCAGAACTACTGAACACTTAATAGGTAGGAAACACCTGTAGGCCAGGAATGGATTTGCTCTTTTCATGTGACTGCTTTCCGAAATACAGATTTTAAGGAGTGAAGTTAAAAGGCTGTTATGACTTCATTAACACCTATCCTGATTCACCTGAAACCAATTCCATTACCTCCAGTCAGGGTGAGGGAGATCATATTTCACTGCCATAGCAGGCTGCAGCCCAACACAGTCAGAGAAATCAGAGAATTGTTTTCATCTCTTACACCAAAGTCTAACATTCAATTCAAATTGCTAGAGAAGAGGTGCTCCTGAACTCATTGTCAGTGCGTCTGTGAGTGGCTGTCTGTCACAGCCTTGATACCTGTTTTTTGACATTTTTCTTGTCTTCCTTTGATACTCATATCAAGGATACAATAGTCATACTCATCTTCATACAACTCATAATAATCAATAGTTTTTGGCATTTTCTCAAAAAGGTAAAAAAAAAAAGGTATGTTCTGTTTCAATTTATGCATACAGTTGCATTGGCACTTAGTCTTTGATCACTGCTTTTGCAGCAATAAGACAATTTTTTACATCTTTTAGTTTTACTGCAACATCAAGAATGTAGTGAAAGGATCTTTTTGCTGACACAAAAAAATCTTTGGGTGGAAACTAAAAAATAACTATCAGAATAAGCTTTTTATTTTTAAAAAATGTTGTCCCTATGAAAACTGTTAATTTGAAAGGGAAAGTAATATTTCTAATATCTATTTATGTTTCATAAAATTTCATTTTTCTTCTAGTAGGTAAGACTGATAATTCTTCAATTAGGTCTAGTAGCACAAAATGTTAAGGGGAAAGAAACAAATATTTGGAAGGAGCCATACATACTGAACCAAATCTTCCAAGTCAAATACTGTTTCAGTTTCTGTATATGAATGGCTTGGTACTCATATGCTGCCTGGAAGCTGGAAGGTTCAAATGTAGCTCATTATTTATTACAGAATAGTTACCGTGCTTCACTGCAAATTGAGAACAATCCAAAGTAATCATGTCTTATTAAAAAAAAAAAAAAAGAAAGAAAGAAAAGTATTAGGTTAAAAAGGAAATAAGTGGAAGAAAAGGGTGTATAATATAATATAGAGTTGAATGGGGTCATTCTGCAAGGGCATCTTTGAGCCAGAGTACTTTTTATTGCAATTTTTCTAAAGTAAGCTAAGCCTGAGGGAATAAGGCATACTCCATCACAGTGAAAAGGTGTCTTTGATTTTAACACATGATGCGGAGATCTTCACATGGGCAGATGCAGGTTAGCACAAAAGTTAAGCTATCTGGTGAAACTCAAAGGAAACTAAAATCAACACTAGTAACAAACTTCAGAATCAGCACAATCAGTTTATATTTTATCCACTTTTTTTTTTTTTTTGGATATTACAGACTGCAGTGCTGGTGTAGGATAATATGATCTTGATCTTTTGGGCAGAAGGAGGAAGGAGCCTTGCCTCTGAACTCCAATCATTTCCTGAATAACTCTGCTCTGCACTATGAGAAGAGGATATTATTCAGCCTGAAGACCACCAGGGCTTATGCATCTGCTGTAGAACCATAGTGGTGTAAACATAAGTGCAGCACAACCTAGAAAAAAAATATGCTTGCATTTGGCTTTGTTATGGGACATGTGGAAAACTGTTTCCAAAGACGTTAACCCATTTGTAAAGAGATTTTCAGTACAGGCAACATCCAGTGAATAGTTACGTAGCACTGGAAGAGACCTTCTGGAGTATCAAATCCAATTCTTTGCTATTGCAGGCAACCATTTAACATAATCCTTTCCATTGAGTTCCAACCAGAAAACACTCAGAACCTTTTCTTTCTATTAGAGGAACAAGAAAGTAATTTCAGTACCTTGCTGCTCTAATGGTTTGAAAACGTCTAGCCTAAGTGTATTCGCATCCCTTTTATACCCATTTGTTCTTTACTTTTCCCAGAGATGAAGATAAATAATCGTACATTGCAGTCATTCTACCGGACTTTCAGTTCCATGAGGCTATTGATTAGCAGCTATGTGTTTGAACCTAGTCTGTGTTTGGACAGCTCTTCATGCATGAGCCTCACAAACATTGTGTGCAACATAAGAGAGCACGAAACCTGGATGGATACCCGTCTCACAGTCCCTGAACAATGGCACAGATGCCATTCCATGAGAAATGGGCACTACTGCGTTTAGTCAGCACAGCTGCATCCCCTGGGGTCAGCTCCTGAAACATGAGTGAAGTCCATCAGTTGGAAAAGTAAAGGGGTGGGGGGTGTGGGGGGGAAGCAGACAAAATAACTATCTGACACAGAATTAACAACTGTGGGATCTGCAAAACATTCCAGGTACAATAAAGTGTAAACACTAGCAAAGGTAAAACAGCAATCAGTTGTAACAGCTTCATTTATAAAGAAAGGCATGTGGACATACACATCACGTACCTGTAAATGCGTGCATTTATAAGCAGGCATATACATATTCATGTACAATCAGGCACCCGTAAAAGCAAAAGATTGGGAAAATGCTTCAAAAATGAAATACATCAAATCTTGTTGCTCCACTCTGAGCTCACCCAGCTGTGACTGAGTGCTGCAGCATGCAGTACATCCCACATTTTATGGGAAAGACAGCAAGGAATTCTTACCAACTCTGAATTCATGTCACTCAGACACTTGAGAATAGTCCCCCCATTAATTGTTTTTGTTTATTCAATTGTGAATGGCAAAATATTCTAAGCAAATAAAATATTTTCTACCTATGAGAGGAATGCTGCAAAGTTGTATTTGTTTCAAAGAAACATCTGGTGTTATTTTATTCCGGCTCAACATTTTTGAGTTCTTTCATCACATAGGGTAAAATGTAGCTTTCAGATAAAAATAAAAACAAAGAAATAAATAAGATCTCTCTTTAAATCACTGCAATGGCATCAGTATAAAGTAGGACAAAATTCAGCACATTGAGTTTTAATGAAAAAAAAATGTTATGAAACCATTACTAGTATCCCAACAGACAGAAAAATAATGTTATTTGGCTGGTCAGTATGCATGTGACCAGCTTCTGCCTTCCTTATCAGCCCCAGCTGATAGCATGCCATGTTCCCTACACACAATAACAACTTGTATCAGATCTTGCAGTCGTAACTCACGCAAAACTCTACTGACTTCAGTGGAAATTTTTCCTGAGTGTAGACTGTGAATGTTGGTCAGAGCAGATAAAAAGACCTCTAATTTCTTTGCAAAGCTATGTTTTTTGAACAAGGCAATGCAGAAAAGCAACAGAAAAAAAATTACCTGTGAAAGAACAGAATGCTCCAAAAACTCTTCAGTTTCTGCCTGTCATCGCACCAACTGTTCGCCCTCTCTGCTGTGGGTTTTCTCCACCAGAAAGGAGTCCGCGTCTTAATCAGAGGAGCTGTAGCTCTGTCGTCTGCTCCCCTGCCTCGCGTCCTGTGCTGGCTGCTGCCTGCTGCCTGCGCTGGAGCTTTTGCTCCTGCAGCTACGCTCCTCTCCCGCGCTCTCCTCGAGCGCCTGGGCCGGGGCTGATGCTTTTGTTGGCTCAGCTGCAGCCTCGCTCTTTCTTTCCGCTGTTTCAGATGGACTGACTCCAGCCTCCGCTGGTGCTCCTGCCTAAATGGCGACTGCACAGCTCATCTAGGCTTTTAACTGCCACCTACTGAATAATTGTGGAATATGTGTATGTATGTATATGTATATCAGCTGTGAAATTCTGGGTTCCTCTCCAGATGCAGTACATTGTCACAATTAAACTTTAAGCCCTCCAAATATTTAGTAGCTCATCACTTAAAGCTGTAGTTTATGTTAACCTGTGCTTATATTTTTTTTGTTCTTCCCTTTCCTTTTTTTTCTTCTTTTCTTCCCAGCAGCTAAATATGGAACAAGCCTGTTCCTTTAACTTTAAAAGCTTACAAAGCCTTTGGTTAATCCCCAGTGGGCATAAATCATCATAGCCCCATTCAAATCAATGGAACTCTGCTGATATCGGCTGAGAAATTCACCCTTTAGTTCCAATATTTATTTGCAAAAGCACAATAGAAATCGAGTACTAAAAACATTCCATAAAAATAGAATTCATCCAACAGAGCTGCTCAGAATTTCAATCACTGGAAGCAGATGAGATAAATTTTTGGTTTGTGGTTTTAGACACCAGTGTAAAATTGTTTTCTTGGTTTTTACGGTCAAATGAAAAGTAAACAAGTACATTGTTTTTCCAACTTCAATTATATTTTTTTAATGAAAATCCAAAGACAAGATCTAATGCTTCCTTCAGCTGTTTACTTCTAAATCAGCTCCTAGAAATGCTCAGAAAGGGTTTTTCTTTCCAAAGCAGAAGTGGGGTCCAGCTGGAGATGTCCCCCCTCCAAAGGGAAGCTCATGCAGTGGGTCTCTCTGCAGACTCTTGGGGGAACGTGTGGGGAGATGGTACTTCATAACCCAGCATCAGGGATGTGTAGCACCGTGGTTGCTCTAAGCCTGTAACACGTAGCTGGGCTGAGCCATGAAATAAAGGGGGCATGAGGAGTGCTGCCCTGTGGAGGACAGGTGGCATCCAGCACCCCGGCACAGTGGTACTGAAAGCGTTCAATTTTTAGGCTTGCTGTGGCTGCTTAGAGAAGCAAGGGTCAAGCAGTTATCTCACAACAGCTGCCATGGTCTGTTAAATGCCATCCTCGGTAAAGGGTAGCTTTGTTTTCCTTGTTTTCATGAAACATTCATTCATTGTCTTAATGCTTTTGCTAGACACAGAAATGAAAAGGTTTTTCCTTTACATGTGCATTTTACAGACCTATAAGCATATTAGGATACTGGATGACTTGGGCAATAAGCCCTGAGGAAGTGATCTGTGCTAGATGCAGGTCTGGTGCAGATTAATCCTGACCCCTGCCTGCACAGGCTCCCAGACAGCAAGCCCTGGATCCAACCACGTGCTGCTCCAAGCCACAAACCTGCTTGAGCAGCCTGCTGGCAAAGCCCTGCCAACGGTTTTGTCACAAGTCTCAGCAATAATTTAATCCTGTGTGCTCAGAGAATTGGTTAATTAGTATCCTGAAAGCAAGAAGTCAAGGTATTATAAAATCATAATTACTGCAACAAAGCAAAGCTTAATCTATAAACTGTATAATATTACACAGGGATTCAGCCTTTTCTTGTACTGCCTCATGATAGTATGAGTGCAGGATCTGGCCCCACTTATCCCAGAGTCTACAAAGTGCTTCCTTCTGTAGTTACAAACAATGCAGCTTCCAGTGATTTCCAAACGTAACAGATCTCAGACCTCAGCAAGAGTGCGCTTATTACAAAAGTTTCTTTCAACTTGCCTTAAGAAGTGGTAAAGGTACCTGATGAGCATTAGATTCATGGTTTGTGGCAACTTTTATTCACTCAATTTATTCTACAAGTCTGGGATATTGTTATTCTTGAACCATATTCCAACAGGAAGCATGTTAGAACTTTCAAGAACGTATCTTACAAACTCCGGATACTTTCTGAAATCGAGTTTACTTCAATTACAAATATCATCGGTATGGCCTGCTTCCAAAGAAAAGAGATCTCTCACCTGCAGATCGCAGGCACCTGTCTGCACTGACAAACTGTAGTTCTACCGCTGTTGCGCCTGCACTCCTCCCACTGCAATCATGGTGAGATCTTTCTGAGCAGAAGTACAGAGCCGTGCCGCTGCACTGCAATGCACTGTAAAGTACATTTGTATGGGATTTCCCTTCTTTGAGGAAAACTATCATGGCAGCTTCTGCCCTCAGCGCTGGCTTTGTAATGCTGCTACATTTAACAGGGTTGTCCAGGTGTGGAAGGCTATGCAGGCTTCCAAAATCCAGGCATGCCTCACCTCACCATAAATACAGAGGATTCACAGCCAATTCCACAGGCCTCATCCAGGATGGTGCCATACACGCCAGCAGCAGGACATCAGGGTAATTTCCCACCCCAGTCTGCCAGGAATGCTGCATTGCTCCGAATGCTGGGTATCAGCACTGGGCAGTGGGGACACAGCCCCACAGAGGGAGCCTATGCAACCAGGTTTGCACCCCAATGCCTCACGAGAGCCTGTGTTTCGTTTGCAGAGCAACCAGGATCACAGAGGCAACACCTAAGTCCTTCAGTCCAGTCCTGCTTCCTTAGTGTTTCACACAACCACACAACCCTGGCCCTGCTGTGTTGTTCACACTGAAGAACTGCCCCTCTCCCAGGGGCAGCAAGGACTTCCATTGTGAAACCCTGAAATATATGTGTTGCTGAGCAGAAGGGATGGTGGAAAGGGCAAGAGTACACATCCCTGTGAGTCTATATCTATTAAAAGCTTCCATCAGAAGGAAAAGCCTTATGCAAGCTCCACAATTGTTGTGTTTCTGTAACACTTAGGAACAAGAGACCTCCTTAGTTAGCAAAATATGAGCTGTCTTAAGCTTGAATGCACATTTATCACAAAAGCTTGAATGCACATTTATCACAAAACTGCATGTGTGCTCTGAAGTACAGCTTCTGAGTCAAAATTCAACCCATGGCCCATGTACAGCTTGCAAAAATGAGAAAGCTTCTTCAGTTTCCGTGTAGGTTTAGGAAGAAGAAAGCTTGCTTAGTTGTAAAGATATTTTTTTTTCTCTGCAAGGCAGGACAAAATCTTGACAAAGAGCTGCCAGCAGAGGTCAAAGAATAGGCTCAGTTTTGTCTTTTCTGCTGTGTTTTTCTCCTGCTAATCTTTCTGATTCCCTGGAACACTCCCACTAAACCACATCCCAGCTAAAATGTACACATCTTCTCTTCCATACGTGGAAAACTACTGTTTTAGCTATGCAATGTCCTAAAGAAATCTAGTTCTTCCCTAAAACTATACTTAAAAAAGGTTAATAGTTACCCTCGATCTTCCCACTGTATTTCTGAGTTACGTTCAAAAATGAGTTAATGATATAGCTTCATCAGCAGTGTGTAGCAGTACGTCAACTTTGCAAAAGGTCTTAGCATTATTATTTTTTACATAGATTTACTGGTGTTTTCTTCCAACAGGAAGAAATTAATCTTAAAAAAAAATTATTAGGAATGTTTGTCCAGGACGGCTGATGGTCAGCAGTGGATCTGTTAATGTCTTGTACTTGGTACAGTAATTAGATTCCTACTCTGCAAAATAGAAATTGTATTTGCAAATACAATATGACTGTGGCTACAGGACAGGTTATCATAAAGGCTGTATTTTGTATTTGTGCACTACATTTAAATGGCAGTGTCCACCATTTTGTAAAAGAATCATACAATTTGCATGGTCTTTTTAATGTCTACACATTGCTTTGAACTTGAGAAGCTTTAAAAAAAAAAAAAAGAGATAATTAGTAACTCAATACTGCATATCATTTTAAAATTATAAGAATCAAATTATTCACTGTATCTTTACAATTTGGTTAATGTGCATCATAACCTACTTACAACGCACTGCAGGATGTGGCTATCACTAGTAGAATTGCATCTTATGTGTTAAGCACACTTTATTAAAACTCATACAGAGTGTTATCAGGCAGTATAAGCCATGCTACTGGTCTACAACACCAGTTGGAGTGTGTTACTCTAGTATTTTCAAGCTTTGTTGGTGGATAGATGAGATACTGTGGTCTTTTAATTCATCACTTTGCAAGGCAATATCTTATTGCACCCAAAAGTTAAAACATTAAAATAAATAAATTATTGCTACAATAATAAACTCTTAACTGCTCCTGGCTTGCAGTAATAGAAAGTGGCTACTCCAGCAAAATGACAAGATATCCCTATAGAGAAGACATATATTCCTATAGACTGTAGAGGGAATTAGCAGTTTGGAGAAAATATATTCAGATCCCATACAGTATTTTTTTTTTCTCCTTTAGATTTCATTGGATTTTAGCCCAGGCTTTCTTACTGTTAATCAAAACTGCAATATGATGAACACAGCTGCCTTTAGATGCGCTCTTGACTCGCAATTTCCATTATTGGCTGTATAACTCTGAACCACAATTTCCAAGTTTTGATCTGGTTCCTGGAGAAGGGAATGACACAAGGAAACATTTTTTCCCTTACTGCCTGTGTGAGGGTTGTAAATCTAGGGTCTGCTTCTGAATAATTGATAGCAAGTAGGGTTTTGCTGATGATTTACATATGAAGCAAGACAGAGCTTAATCCCTGTTAACTTATTGGATGTCAGATACCATAAGGGTGGTTGAAGGAGATTGACTATTGATTCTAATACCTGTCAAGGTACACAGGGGAGAGTGTTATTATTACTGAAAATTTGTAGTTAACTGCAGTTAACCTGATTTTCCGTGAAATGGAAAAAGAACACAGCACTACTCTGTATTTAACATGATCACTTCTGAAAAGTATAATGATGACTTTCATAATAACCAAAGAAGAACAGGAGTAAAATATATCTTTGTTGTGGAGAGCAAAAAAAAGCTCACAGTTAACTGTCTAGTTTTCCCTTCTCCCCAGAAGCAGGCATTAAATGATGTACAAACACATGCACACAGAAAGCAGTGACTTGACATCAATAAATCATACAGAGTAAATCATATAGCAAATCTATACGAAAAAGTGACTATGCTATGTTACGAATGCATAAACAATAATTAATATTGGTAATAAAGTTTTGTGAAATTTCTAAACAATTAAGAATACTTTGTAGCAAAACAGAATATTTCTGTCTTCATTAATTTATATAAGCATTCATCACATTAGTTTGGTATCAGTTATATTTAAAACAGTCTTCTCACTTGCTGATTAATATTCACCCTAAAACCTGCACTGTCCTTGACCCAAAATCACCCAGGGAGACTAAGGAACACCTCTGCAGAAAAAGAAGGTTAAGATACGTGTAACTCTATAAATGTGGATGAATGACATTGACCAGATGAGTTGTCCATTGATCTTAACTGTGCTGCTCGTGGGTGCCAATATATTACTGAGCATAAATGCTTTTTTGTACCAAGCATTTAGATACAACTGAAAACAAAGGAGAAGCAAATTTTCAGAGCTGGGATTACCCTTTTCTTCAACATTTACATAGGACTGAGAATCAGCAAAGACAACCAAGCTACTACAAATGTAATTACGGTTCACAGCAGGATGAATAATATTTTAGGTAGTCAAAGACTTAAATCCACATGAACGTAACGCCTTAAAAATTCAAAAGTTATGAAAGCTACTTGCATCGCACCTGAAAATAAATAAGTCGATAAATGATTTAAAAAAAAAAAAAGAAAGAAAGAAAAGAAAGAAATATGTAACTGCGTAAGTCTTCATTTTATAATCCATTTGTCTTGTACCCCTAAAAAGGAAGACATCACCATTCCAGTTTAAGATCAGCTGTTAGGTGTAATCCATTACAGAGCACACAAAGACTGAGTGGCCAGTGAAAGAATTATAATTACTGTATTCAAAATCATTGAAAAAAGATTTTATTTACTGTTATCAGCCAGAAATAGGGGATTCTGTATAAGAAAATACCATTATTTACCTTTAATGTATTTATTATCTGTTGCAACACTTTGAACATAGATAACATATAAATATAAATCATTAACATCTGCTTAGATTTCATACCAATTGTAACAATACATGTGCACAGTCATCATATTACTTTTGCACTTTCAATAGCTCATAAGATAGCCATTCATTAGGTGTTCTTTTATTGATACAGAACAGTCTGAAACTTGATTTCTTCATTTAAGACTAATTGGTCAAAGCTGTGAGTATTCTCTATTAATGCTTTGGAGTGCAGCATACAAAATTTTAACTATTGACAGCAGAATACACCCTTTGAAAATTACATTAGTTTTGTTTATGCAAAGTCACAGTTCCCAATTTTCTCTTCAGTCCTTATAGTTGCCTATTCTAAACTGAAACTTTCATCACACATTGTCTTGACATCACTAAGTTAATTGGTACAATTGCAATTGCAATTGCAGTGACAATCAGATGTGAGCAGTGAAGGGAAAAGAGCCCTCTATTATTTGCCAGATTGCCACTTCCAATTGCTTTTGGACTTCTTTACATGTAAAGAGTAGAATCAGAGCATTGATACTTGTCTCCTTGTTTGTATCCAGAGGTGTGCATTGCTGTTGTTCGTCTCTTCCTTCAGGATATACACAGAGGATAGTAGAACTGTGCAGCTGCTGATGGTATCCGTTTAGTTGGGCCCTATGATCTTTAAGTACCTTATTATCAACTGGTTTACTCTCCTAACCTTGTCATTAAATGTTAAATATTACAGCAGTATTTGACCCAGTGTACAAGCCTGTTGGTAGCAATGTCGACAAGAGTCTACTTTCTAAGTAAAACATGTGGTGTGAATGTGAAGCAAGGTGAAGACCATGTCTATTTCTTTTTGTTTGTCATGTTTTACAGTGATGAACTGATCTGCTTCCCTTTCCCTGTCCCACTCTGTCAGCCCTTTACTCCATTGATTCAATCCTCTCATCAGCATTTCTGCCTTTATAGAGATCTTATGTGTCTCTGGCAATTTTTAACAAGCAGTGCTCCATCACCTTGCCAAGAATAGCTGGGGATTTAACAGGCTTCGCCCTCTCAGCTGGGAAGAGTTCTGTCTTTTACACTGAAATTCATCTTTACCTGTCAAGGTTAAAGAAGGAACACAGAATGCCACAGCCACCTGACTGTTTTTCAGCAATGCTGGCTGAGTCTGCTAAAATCTCCCCAGGGTGATGGGGGCATGCAGACTAGGATGGCAGTTCTGACAACATTATGCAAAAATCAGGCTGTGTTCTCTGCTGCTGTACAGCAGCTTGCTTAGGTGACAATGCTTGTCAGAGTGAAAGCTGATCAGACTGCCCCTTCCACACATCCTGTTCCTGGCATTGATCAGGGAGGCTTGTACCAGCAATGGGAGCTGCCTTCTGCCACCTCACACTACAGGGATCTGACTTTGCCCCACCCCACCCCACCTAGAGGATACCCCACACTGACAAAGGCAAAAAGTTATATGTTTTTCCAATATGAAAACTAAATAGTTAATGAAAATGAGAAAGACAGTTGATAATATCTCTGCTAGATTTCTCCTTGTCACTGCCTAATGCTGTGCCAAATTTTCACTGGAGTTCCATGTAAAAGACAGGAATATCCCTATCTCCCACTACGTCACGGTGATGTTTCAGTTTCCTTTACAGTTCTAGCTATATATTTTCCTATTAAATGTCTTACTATTTAAAGAGCTTTTCTGGGATCTGTACAATTAATCATATCTGCAGGAGTATGTAAAATGTCCTGGCATCAATGACACCTGACCCTTCTCACCAATTCTTCTTGCTCAATGTTGATACCATTACTGTGGATTCACTGCAGAAGCCAATAGGTCAGACATATTTACCCTCTTTACGAGGACAGCCTCTGTTCCCAGTGGGTCTGGGAAGATTTGATTTATCCTTCAAAATAAATTATTATGAATGAAAATTGTTAGCCACACAAAGATGTGGAATTGTCACAGCAAAAAAAGAACAGCATGATAGACATAATTACTTTGTCCTGAATTATCATATTAAATAGCTTGAGCAAGCAAATAAATAAATAAAACCTTTATTTTTTTTTCTTTACTAGCTATTAATTACCTTTGAGAATGTAAAGTGTGGGGTGTTTAGTGGACGTTACAAAGTTCAAAGCCACTTTGGAACCAATGTTAGCCAATGTTAACAATGAGGAACAATATTTCAAGACACAGTTTCAGGTAAGCAAAATTTCTTGGCAGAAATTCATCATTCTTATATAATTTGGGGAAAATTATTTACCCTTCTGAATATTATTCCAAGTAAGTAATCTTATAGTTCTTTAAATCTTTCCCAAGCACATGCTAGATGATAATCCAAGGACAGATAACTACCACGGTCCTTCTGTAGTTAGAGTTGAGGCCTACAGAGGTGAATTCATGTGTCCAAGGTCATCTACTCTACAGAGAGAGGGCTAAGAATAAACCCTGCTGAGTCTTAGCAGAGCTTTTTGGACACTAGCACCTCCCGCTAATTTCTTATGTTCATTATGAGCAGGTAGCTGTGGCCTCATGGACCAGGGTATTTAAAAGTACTTATTAGGTCATTCATAAGCATAAAGTTAAGTGATTTTCACTGGATTCTGATGATACATCTTCACTGTTATTTAAGGGGGTAGAAGCAGTTTTACTGTAGTTGCATGGATGACAGTAAATTTGCTTGCATGGAATTGTGAGTCCCTTTGGTTAGACTGTTTTCAGAATCAAGTTATCAGTAGAACTTTTGGATATCTGTGTGCTTCACATCAGTAGTCAATAAAGACATAATCTGAGTCACATATAAAGACTAACAAAAATGTTTAAGACCCTGTTTTGTTGTCTAGACATCTATACTCTCTTAGTTTTCATAGCACTCATTAAAATGTATGCATTTTTATGAATCCCCAGAGGTGCTTGTCTTCCTTTTAAGGTGATAGAGGACTTGCAAAACTGCCATTTGAACACTGAAGAAATCCCGGTCTTTTAGCTTATTTTATTTCAGTGACAGTTCTTCCGTGAATAATTTCCAGAATTGTACAGCTAGGAGAACATCACTAATGAACTACAGCTTCTGTAGCCTTGGAACTGAAAGAGGCAGTGAGGATGAGGAAGGAGGAAGTTAATGAGGTGAGAAAACATACATAGACTAAATATGTAGGGTAGAGCTACCAGCTGTTGAAGTCCTAGGATAGCTACAGCAACAATGGCCAGACTCATTCCAAAGCAAGAAACAGCCAACCCTGCATCAAGGTTCAAGGCATGTTTAAAGGTCGAATGCAAACAGAAAAAAACTGTGCTGCTGCCTCCCTTCACTGCTGTGATAATACTTTTGGGAAGACTAGTACACAAATCCCGGCTTGCTGGGCTGGGTAATGTCATTAGTAGCTGTCTGCTCCAAATGGAACTGTGAATCACTGATTGTATATGATGAGGCTTCCCGCATGCAGTTCATGCTACTGTTCTTGAGTACTAAATACAGTTCCTCTGTACAAAATATTCCAGCATCAAAAAGGTGAGGTACCTGTATTCATAAACTGTTCATGGGCATCTCAGAGATGCCCACTTAACGCAGCTGGTTGCCTGTTGATCTAAGATCAAGAAAGAAGAAAAAAAGTGTATGCATCCCGTAGGATGTCAGGAATGTGACTGTAATAAAAATGTTCCCTGCTTGAAATATAACAGCCCTTTCAGTGTAATTTGAATGCCTGCTGTTCATTTAAATTACCCACTGTGTGGGCTGTGTGCTATTATACTGTGCAAATATAAAAGGAATATATAGTATTTGCTTTCCCTAAGAAGAAATAAGGAATGGTAACTTAGCACATTTTCATAAAAGCATAATCATATTTATTTAAGAAAATTTGTTCTTAAAATGAAGAAAAACTTAAGAAATTATACCGCTTATGCAAGGTAGTCATACCCTTCTCTTTGCCATTGTTACTGTACTTTAGGCTTTTAATATGCAAGAACTCGGCTTTGTGTAGAGCATTATAGGCCTCCCAAGACCTGGACTGATTGTGATCATGAAATTCTTTGTGTAGACAACCCATTAGGCACCTACTAGATCAAAATTCAAGTCCTCTGATTATTTCTCTTGAGTAAACATGCTATAATTGGATGCAAGAAAGTGGTACAACTTCTGTTTGTAAGCTCTGGGTCATTTGGAGTATGACTAAAGAACACAATGTAGACTATGCAAAGATACCTGAGTCTGTGCCAAATAAGCTAGCTCCAAAATCAAAAACAGCACAGTCAGCTCAGCTCAGCAGTTCTCAGAATAATTGGCTCTACCAAAAAGTGTAGTGTGATGACTTCAGGGACATGATGATTGTACTTCTGGGACCTCTACTAGTTATTGGCTCCTGTTCTACATGCCTGTTTGCTGCATTTACACATTTCCAAAAAGTCCACCAGCTGCACAGTGGTCAAAAGATTAAAGGTTTGCACTCAGAGCATTAGGACTTTACATAGCTTTATTTACTGTGGAGTAATGCAATAATTTACACTCATGTTAATCTAGGACTACTGCATACTGAGTCACTCAGAATAAGCTGACAGTCACTCAGGGACATAAATGGTGTATCTTACAACACAATTTGTCCTGAAGATGCAACCTTTCTGTATAGACAGCTATGACATGGTCATAATAGTAACACTCATGGCATAACATTCTAATTGTTTTTACACTGGGGCTTTGTAGACTTTCTCTTGAGACAGAAATTTTAGCTAGTAGACTGTTGTAACACCTACTGAAAAAGAAGAGATTTCTCAGAATAAACTGAATTTTTCTATGGGATATTCCTGTATAAGACAACAAAACTTGCGTGCTTAACAAGAGTTCTCTTGACAGTTTTATAAAATATCCCAGGGCTAGCTTTGAGAAGTCTGTTTCTTTTACCCTTTCTAGGGGACAATTTTTAAGAAGTAAGCAACCTTAGGCCAAATATTCAGTGGGTGAACCTTCATTGAAATTACGCTTCAAGATATGCCAGTTTACAGAGCTGAGAATTGAGACCTACCTTCTAAGTGAGTTCTAAATAAATGAGCTCTTTCCGTTCTGTAACACTGCTGCAGTCCTGGAACAAGGATGAATGCAGGTATATTCTGACCAAATCAATCGTGCTGGCACAGACACAGAGAATACACTTGCGTTAGCTGCTACCACTTCATCATTCTGTGAGTAACACGATCTCTTAAAACCTAGGAAATGTTCTTTCCCTGCTAAATTTGCTGACGTTTCACAGAAAAACCTGATCATTCTAATTCACTGCTCTATGGATTTTGAACATTTTATTTATAAAATATTCTCAATATAATTTCAGGGCCAACTATGTTGATGCATACAAATTGGAAATAGGCAGTTTATTAAAACAAGTTTTGGATGGGAATGTAATGTCTTGAAAAGATTTGCTTAGAAATGACTTGCTAACCTGTCTTGCTTAACCACAAAGGAATCTCCCTAGAAAAAGCAAGATTGTGAGGAATAATTTGAAAGATTTTGATGAACTCCTTGTAAGTAATAGAGATGCTCTTTGATTATTTCTATAGCTTGTATTTCATTGGAAGAATCCTCTTTGTTGAGATTTGAGAGGTTCTTTAAAAAAATTTGTGATTTCAGTGAACTTTATAAGGACTACCAATAAGCATGACAACCATGCCATTTCCTTTCGGAAGAGATTGGTTTGTACAATAATCAGGTGAAGCTGCAAAGTCCAGTTAAAGGCTGGAGGTTCATTTGTGAAAGTGACACTTAATATAGGTATGCAGTCTGATACTTCAGTTAAGCCAAAATTCTACATCTACATGCCTGTTTGGTTTGGGGAGCTTGTCTAAATGCAGTATCCCAATATCTTTTTGGTGGTGGTGGTGGTGTGGTTTTCTGTGTTTTATTATTACTTTGCAAAACACCAGCATGACCTGATGATCTTTGCTAACTTTCAAAATAAATAAAAATACAAGCGTTGGGTCCCTCACTAAGTCCATATTGACAAAAGATTATCTGGATACTGTACGAGTTTTTCCTTTCTACTGATTTCATTAATCTTATACTTACATATTATATTAATATATAATCTCTATATATTTTTAATTGCTCTTGTCCAACATAGCAAGATCTAAAATTCTGTTCCGGGGTGCATAACTAGGTGTTGTGGTTATATTCTGCTGCACAGCAGAGCTCCACCACAACAGGTCTCTCACTCCCCCTCCTCAAAGGGAAAGGGGGAGAAACTACAATGAAAAGGGCTCAAGAGTTTAGATAAGGAGATCACTCCACAATTACAGTAACAGGCAAAACAGACTCAGCACAGGGAGATTAATGAAATTTATTACCTATTACTAAAAAGCTCGAGCAGTGAGAGACAAAAAAAAAAAAAAAAAAAACTAAAAACACCTTCCCCCCCATCCACCCTCTTCTACCTCTTCCCCCCAAGCAGTGCAGGGGAACAGGGAATGGGGGCTGAGGTCAGTCCCTGACGGCTCTTCAGTCTCCGCCGCTCCCTCACGGTCCCTCCCTGCCCCTGCTCCCCGTGGGGTCCCTCCCACGGGATGCCGTCCTTCCCGAACTGAGCCTGCGGGGGCTGCCCGCAGGCAGCAGCTCTTCAAGCACTGCTCCCACACGGCTCCGTACCACGGGGTCCATCCATCCCCCAGGAGCAAACTGCCCCAGCACGGGTCCCCCACGGGTGGGCGGCAGCTCCCCCCAGACCCCCTGCTCCTGCGTGGGCTCCTGTCCACGGGCTGCAGCTCCGGCCCGGGGCCTGCTCCTGCGGGGGCTCTCCGTGGGCCGCAGCCTCCTCCAGGCCACATGCACCTGCTCCACCGGGGGCTCCTCCACGGGGGGCTGCAGCGTGGAGATCTGCTCCGTGTGGGACCCATGGGCTGTAGGGGGACAGCCTGCTCCACCAGGGGCCTCTCCACAGGCCGCAGGGGAACTGCTGCTGCCTGCCTGGAGCACCTCCTGCCCTCCTGCTGCACTCACCTGGGGGCTGCAGGGCTGCTTCTCACTCCTCTCTCCCAGCAGCTGCTGCACAGCAGCTTTTTTTTTTTTTCCTTCTTTGTTAAATCTGCTGTCCCAGAGGTCCAACCAGCGTCGCTCACTGACTCAGCTGTGGCCAGTGCTGGGTCCCTTTTGGAGCCGTCTGGAGCTGGCTCTGCTCTGACATGGGGCAGCTGCTGGGCTCTGCTCACAGAGGCCACCCTGCAACCTCCTGTTAGTAAACCTTTGCCACATAAACCCAATCCAATCAAACAACACTTGTAAGATTTATCACACAGACTGAAATGTGTTGAACAGTGTTGTTGATACTCTTCTCATATGCTAAAATTTTGTAATTGGTATGACTGAATTTTATGTTTTTAATTTTACCTCTGAGTATTAAAAAATGACAAATGCAGGAGCATTTTTAAATAGATATTGAGTTAAAACAACACTCCTTTTTAGACTCTTTTAGTGATTTTAGACCTTCCCAGACAGATAATGATATAGAAGAGTAAGGAGAAAAGTGTTTTTAAAACCTAAGGTACGGTAATGGAATTGGCATTATTATACTTATTATACAAACAGAATATGTGGAAGACCTCAGCAGTCCAAAGTGTAGCTGGGAAAAGAATTCAGCAAGAAATCTGTGTACAGCAAGTCTCAGAAGGGAGTGGTGGCAAATTTTCTTGCTTCTTGGATGCTGAAAGTAGAGATTTTTCTACAGCAAAAGGTGCATTCCGGTCTGCAGTAATTGTCAATCAATAGGGAAGAAATGATGGAGGGTAAGCTAGCAGAAGACAGTATGGGTGAAAGTGACTGCAACATGAAAAGAATGTAGATGAGCAAACAACAATGTAAGAGTTCAACCACCTAGAAAAGCCTCTAAGTATTATCTTCAGCTTCGAGTCCATACTAAGAAATGTGCTGAAAAGTTGAAGAGGTCTAGAGAAGGTCAATGGGAGTAAGAGGACATCTAGAAAGCCTGAACTATTCTGAAGAGTTGGAAAATAAATAAATAAAAAGTGTTGGGGGTAGCAGAGAAGAGACATGTAGTAAAAGCAGTAGTAGAGTTAATCTATGCCAGTAAGAGAAGAAGAGAGTAAAGTCTGCTCCACATCCGCTGCTGCAGATTTCCCAGTCCTCTGAGCATGGAAGCACCAGAAGGGAGACTGAGCAGGGAGACAAACTGGGCAACTGGGCATCTGTGTCATTGTGTGCAATGTCCTCATCATAGGGTAAAATACTTACTGGCAGGAGAGACATGCTTACTAATGACATAACCTCAGACAGAGCCTGAAAGTCCTCATTTTCTGTTGCTTCTATGATCCATCACAGTCACTGGTGATTGTCCCCCTATGCTCTGCCCTTGTGAGGCATTCCTTCTGCACTGATCTGGGTGTCTGCAGGGATGTTTTTCTGTCAGTTTCTCATCCCTCTCTCCCAGCAGCTGTTGCACAGTTGTTTTGTTTGTTGGTTTGTTTGTTTGTTTTCCCCCCTTTCTTAAATCTGCTCTCACAGATGCACAAACAACATTGCTTATTGGCTTAGCTCTGGCCAGTGGTGGGTGCCTTTGGAGCCATCTGAAACAGGCCCTTACCTAACATTTCTCTTATGGTAAGCACTAGACTGCCATCCTCACTCTAATGAGGCAACAACCCTAAAAGAATCAGCACATGAGCCAGTACAAAGAAATGTGATTTTAACTGTCCTTGTATAGGGTGACTGAAATAAGAGGTAACATTACTCAAACAAAGCTTACACTGATGAAAACAAGTTGCAAATTACACCAGTTTTTGAGCCGCTGGTATCTTTCACCAAATATTCTGCATGTCCATGTTGTGGCCTCACATTATCGACAATTGCCTCCCTTGTCCTCAGTACACGTGTCTTCATTGCTCATTTCTGGATATGGCTGTGCACCCCACACCAGTCACTTGACCCCATTAGTACACATAACTGCAAAAGACTTGCTTGTTTGAAGTACAGTTCCGAAAAATCCCGCATTAATCAGCACTTCACTGAAGCCTTTATATGATCAATGTTCTGGTGATTTCCGTAGTCAACCTTGTTCCACTACAAAGCAGATAAGCCTGAAGTCCTGTTGCTTTCAGGAGAGCTGCCTGTGGCCTAATGGTCAAAGCTGCCTCACTTTGCTAATTATTTCAATCCTTTAGACAGGCTTGACTGATTATCATGGTTCAGCACAAGTTATTTTAAGTCTTCTGTTAATCTTTTCCTTAGACACTACTTACACACCAAGTAATTTCCAGAAATACTATGTCTAGGAATCAGAGAGCAAAAGCTTCTCAGTGAGATTCCCAATGTCTTTTTATAGTTATTCTCTTGAAGTTTATCAGTGTCTAGAAATTCAGTACAGAAAGCTATCCTGAGACAGGACACAGTCACCAGAATAGATTTACCTCTCATCAGGTCACAAAGAAAGCTGAGAAGGAAGGCTTATACCATATTTTAGATTGTGCCCTTTTTAGGAGTTCAAAAACTCAACATTTGCTGTCTGTTGCGTTTTCTACAGTTCTGTGGTAACTGACTAGCAAATAACAGAAACCTCTGCATCCTCTGACATTGCTGCCGTGCAGAAAAAAAAAATAATAATAATAATAAAATCTATTTAAGAAATCCCACCTTGAAACAGAATAAATCCAAGGGAGATTAAATTAATATATTGAAATAAATAATGAAACCTCTGCATCCTCTGACATTGCTGCTATGAAGAAAATAATAATAATAATAATAATAATAAAATCTATTTAAGAAATCCCACCTTGAAACAGAATAAATCCAAGGGAGAATAAATTAATATATTGAAATAAATAATGAAATAAATTTTGTCAACAGATATTTTTTCTCCCTTCTGTTGTTGTTGTTGTTGTTGTTATGAATGCATTTACAATTTCTACAATAGTAGCTGACCAGTCAGAAACAAAGCTAAGAAAAGTAAAAGTCAGAATTTTACATGCAACAAATTACTAGCTCTCTGCTCTGCCTCAGAGTTTCTTGGCATTTAAGTATACATGTCCACACTGTAGTAATCTGTTTGAATCCTGTCTTTCAAATATCTCCTTTCAAGTCAATACAGTTGTACAGGACCTGATTCTGCAGATGCTTCTTTCAGGGAATTTGTCTGAAACAGCTGAATAGCCTGAGTATAAAGCTCAAGAGTAAGATTTCTCGTAACATGTCTAGTATGTGGACAGCTAACACCTGAGATGAAAAAGGCCTCACTTGTCTGCTGTTTGAAAGACTAAGGATGTCTAGTTTGGGTCAATTTCTCTGCAACACAGGATTCGAAAAGACTATTTCACAGCACATTACTGTCCCAGGTCAGCACCATGTGAAGGACCCTATAGCAGTAGGTTGTGGCTCTTCAAGACTTACAATGGGCACAGAAGTAAAATGTTTGTATTTGGAGCATGAGCAGTCTTATGTATTCATGTGAAAACACTGCTTTGTGGTGCCCAACTTCACACAGGGAATTTCAGTGTTATGTTTGCTGATGTTACACCTTGTTTCTGACCAACCCTTCTGGCAACCAGATATGGCCATTTATCTACTCAGTTAGCATAGTAGATAAATTAGCATTTATTTACTCAATTTTCCCACTTAGGCCCTTTATGATGTCTATGACCGATCTGTGGGACACTGAGGGGTACACTGTGGACTTCATTGCCCAGCTTTTAACCATCATTTGGATGTTTTTGTCACCAAACCCACAAGAGATTTTTCAAGTTGGCAATATGGCCTTCTCCTTCCACCATATGGACACAGAAGATCTGGACCAAGGCCACATATATGAGTGACCTCTGAGTCTGCAGTTATATTTTTAATGATTTTTTTTTTCAAAATATTTCTTATCTAATTATTACTTAGCCTCCATTTTAGCCTCCATCAAGTGCTGAGGCTATTCATTTCTGTCCAGTGAAACTGGGTACATGGAAAGATTTTTTCTGCTCCTCACTGGCTTCATGATTTGGATTAGTTTCTCATTTGTTTGAACTCAAGATTACTATCTGCCTTGTGACATCCGTAACATTGCTCCCAGAAAATTTGCCTTTCATGGGTTAAGAAATAGTGTGACATTTCCACTGTTGGTGCAGTATATATTAATCTTTGAGCTAAGAACAATTATCCAGAATACAAGATTTTTTTCCTGTTCTATTCAAGTATCATAGAATCACAGGATGGTTTGGATTGGAAAGGACCTTAAAGATCATCCACTTCCAAACCCCCTGCCGTGAGCAAGGATATCTTCCATTAGACTATTTTCCCCAAAGCCCCGTCCAACCTGGCCTTAAACACTTCCAGGGATGGGGTGAATTATGGTCTGTGTGAAGTCTGCTGTCCTGTGTGAAGTTCAAGGTGGGACTCAGACTAATAACAGATTATGCTTTAAGCAACCCTGGAAATTTAAAGTAAAATACCCTGTGTTTCATGCTCTGTTCTGTGTTTTCAGGTAATTCAGAGCAAAATCAAGATAAGGAATAGTTAAAGGTACAAAAAGGCACAGACAATGTATAGCATATTCTACTTGATAATGTGAAAGTGGTTGGCCTAAGGGTCAAATCCTGAAAGTGGGTGCTTCTTGAACAAGAAGAAAGACTGTCAGCCTTGTCACCAGTTTCTTGCTGCTAATATAAGAGGTGCAGTCTTTATTAAAGCAGTAATCTCCAGTCTGTGTTTTTCCTTTATCTTTTGAATTCTCTTCCCCAAAACAGTTAAGTTAAGCTAATGCTGTCCTCATGTGGTCTCTCAGTGATCCTTTCACCCTTTGCCCTATTGTCACAGCTCTGGCCTTGCAAACCAGGACAAAGCAAATCCAAGCAAATAAATTAGCTCTGTAATTTCTTAGAGTGCAATTTTCTTTACAAATATTTTCAACTGCCTTTTCACAGAACAAAGGGCCTTAGATTGGAACAAGTCATAGCTGCAACCATTTCAGATCCCTTTTCATTGACATAATACTGTAAAAGGGGGTTCTGCAAATATTAATCACACCTATTACCAGTTTTAGTGGATAGATCTTAAGCACAAAATATTTTCATGTTAGTCATAAAAATTATTTTTACAAGAAAATTCTTCACTGACTTCCTTTCAATGCATGTAAATTTTTAGCAGATATGAACAGAAGTTTGTAGTCAGGAATCGGTTAAATGCAATTAGATGGACAGACAAAATTAATTCCAATGTGGTAGAATTTCAGGGTCCAGCTACCAGAAAGTTCAGCCTAATGTACTGAACAGAAAAACGTGATAAAAGTCAATCAGAAGATGGAGTAGAAATAATAAATAAAAACTATTGTGTCTTTAGCCCTTTTGAAGACAAAGAGAACCAGAGAAAAAGTTAAAATGACATCTTTAAATGATGCCATGACATTCTGTCTCCAACAGGCACAGCAAAAAGTGAAGAAAATCAGAGATGACCACAATTTTAATGGATAATATAGAAAAGCCACAAAGGGAAAGTATAAAAACTTCTCTGTTTGGTTACTCCACAGTGAAGAACTCAGGTTAAAATATTGGGTATCCATTTTTCTATAGAGTTTCTTCTGAAGTTCTCTGAACTACAGAGCTTAAATGACTGTAGTATGTCACCTAGGTGGTTGTACTGTATGTTCTACTGATTTCTATATTTTTCAGTACAGACTTACTTTTTGACATTCATGCACTGTAACAGTTAGATAAGTCAAAATCAGTAACAAAATTTCCCCCAAACTGTGCAATTTCATGGTTTTAACTAGACTGTGTTTTAAATCATGTATCTTTTGTCCTCCATGCATTTCTGTGTATTTATAAACAAATTAAAAAAAAAACACACTTGAAGTTTGTATAATAAAAGATTCATTTAGTTAAAAGTACCTATAGCAGAAATCAATGTATCTCTCAAATAATTATCCATTATTTCCAAAATATGATGACATGGTATATTCAGATATTGAACAGAACGCTTTTGCTCAAAATATTGTACAAAACAAACAAACATGCAACAACAGCCTATTTTTCTCTTCATGGCTCCTTTGTCAATTCTCTACCTCCATGTCAAAATTCAGGGGAAACTGAGACATTTCAATTAAAGGATCTGGTTGAAATTCTTAATGTTTTGTTCATTCATTGAATACGTCACTTTTTTGAGAATCTCAGTTACGATGATCAACTGAATCTGTGCTGATTACTGGTGACATGGCAGTGCTTGCTGTTATTTGTGTAGTATGTTATTATATATTCAATTTCCACAGTCCAACCAGTAAGAAAGCCAACATTTTGAGTGGATGTTTCATGCAACTTCTAAAATTTGTCCAGAAAATGTAAGTAACACATATCTTGCATTTTGTTCATCCTTTGAGTGGATGATGACAAAGTAAAAAAATAAAAATAAAAAAATGCAGTGTTAAGTCTCTTCTGTTTCAAGCACCAGAACACAACTAATGTAATTGAATTTGAAACCAGTGGGCTGCTGCCAACCATATGTTTCTGAAAATTGGTCACATGTGAACACTTTTAGGAACTGAAACACACATAAACTAACATTTCTTGAGGATTTGCAAATTTGGAGATGTTTATGATACATCAGAAAAAACATGCCTGCATTTTTAGGATTGTATGGTACTGGAGACCTGCACCATCTTATTCTTATACAAACCGTACCTGTAAGTAATGAACACCAGACACCTCTGAAGAAGAATGGAGTTTCAGAATTAATGCTGGTGCTGATGAAGAAAGGTTCAACCAGTTGCTTTGCATGGGATATTTTCATATGAAACAGCTACTTACTTGTGTGTCAAAACTCCCCAACACTTGGCACTCTTTATCTAAAGTAAAGTTATATGAACAAATACTAAGCCCTTAAACATAGTATTGCACTATTCAATGACAGTTACATATTTTGACAAAAGTCTATTATCCTTTAGTCAGTCTTGCAAGGTCAGATGGGGGTCAGAATCTCAAATTGTGCTTTTCAGCTTTTACTTCATCACCTGAGGTTACTGCAGGCAAATACTCGGGGTTCCAAAATTAAAACCTAAAGTACTACTAAAGTGCATCAGCTCAAGCATAAAGTTCATTTGTTTCCCATTTACAAAACTTCTTTAGTAAAAATTCTGAGAAATTATGTATTTTTTTCTAACTTGCAGCTGCAGTTGCTAAACATATTCCCAGGCTCCTCCTGTACAGCATGTTATTTTACTTACTCCCCTTCAGTTATAATCTGTATTTGAAATATTCTGATTAAATCGGGATAAAAAAGAGAACAAAAGTATCCAGCTTCGATGGGGAAACATAACTGAACACTTGCAACAGCCACGCTTCAGATTGAGTCAGTTGTTTCACACAACTCTGTTTATAGCCATTCACGTTGTGTGACTGAGTCAGAGTAAGCATTAGAAGTGGTTATAGAATGAATCAAGGAAGCTTTGGATTCTAAAATGTATATATAATAAATCTAGAACTATTTGAGTGGCATGAGGTGTAGGATACATTTGTAAACCCATATTAACTCAGTTCTGTCATGCTGAATATAAGTAAGCTGGATATATTAATTCTACTGGTATCTTACAGTACAAGAAAATCCTTATGTGTATGGAAAATGTTAATTTAAAATGAAGCAATTATTATTATAGATTAATGTACCTTCTATGTCCAATAATTTCCCATCCTAACATTTCCTATCATTTCCCAGTGAATCATAGTTCATACTGTTCTGTGTATAAGTTCTCTATGTCAAAGAGCATATGCAGGGGTAAGATTTGCAAAGTGACATCCAAAAATGGAAAGAAAAAAAAAATCCAGAGGAAGTAATGAAAAATTATCACTTCTGCAGGAGTTCTCTTTAAGTATGACGTTAAGTTCTCACAGTGTTACTTATGAATTAGAGATATTTTTGAAAACAGTATTTTTTTTCTTTTTATGCAAAAAGATCAATTATATCTTGAAAGAAAACAGTCTTTTTGTTTTAAGGAATATATTAAAGAGGAGTCATTAATATGTGGTGGAACAAATTCATCCTTGGCTCATCCGAGTCAGCGCTAAAGAGGAAAGCCAGCCAAAAAGAAAAAGCTGAGGTAAGAGTTTCTAAATCCATAATGGGGAAATTAACAAACTGTATTTGCTTCCATGCATCATAGATGTTTTGCTTGCTGCTGCTGTTATTAATATTTTGTAATTTTATTACTACTACTACTAGTAATAAGGCCTTATTTCATTCATTCTGTTCAAGGAAAGGAAGCCAGAGAGTAACTGCTTAGTCCTGAGGATATGAATTCCTGCCTATCTCCTAGCATGCAAGTCTGGTACAAATTCTCAACATACTCTTTCTACAGTAAAACTAGACCATGGAGGATTGAACTTTCACTTCCACTGCCAATTTCAAGCAGAGAAATGAAATGATACTAAATCTCTTGCTTCACCTGGGATAAGTAGTTGTTGTATAAGAAGTTTCTCCTTGATAAAGATGTTCTTGTGTCTCTGCCTCTTGGCCTGTGACCATGTTTGTGCCATCACAGACTGTGAAAATGCTGCTGTTTCTCTTCAATTTGTTTCTGCCTTAAAATGGACATAGCAACATTCTAGGAAACTTAATTATATTCAGTACTGAAACACTGTATATTTAAAAATTTTTGCATCAGTCACCTTTCTCTTCCAGATCATAACATGACTTGGCCATGGCAAAGTGTCTCCACTGACTTCCCAAAAGTATTGCTAGGAGTCTTTTACCAGACACAGATTAAATAGTAATTGCAGATCCTTACTTTCTTCCCAGAAAATATTACATTTAGAAGCCAAATGAGTGATATGCAGAATTCCTATTGTCAATAAACCACTTGAGCAAGATTGTGATACAAATATTGTACAAATAGTCCTGGGCCCCCATTTCCCTAAACCAAAGAATTCTGCTACTTTTGCCTGAAAAAAAAAAAAAAAAAAAAAAAAAAAAAAAAAAAACCACCTTTTTGGACTTGTTAGAATATGTCCTTTGGCCTTCTTGTTCTGGGGGCCCCAGAGCTGAATGCAGTGCTCCAGGTGGGGTATCACAAGAGCAAAGTAGAGTGGGAGAATCATCTCCCTTGAACTGCTGGCCACGCTTCTTTTGATGTGATACAATTGACTTTCCGGTCTGCAAGCCCACATTGACAGGTCATGTTGAGTTTTTCATCCACCAGTACCCCCAAGTCCTTCTTCACAGGGCTGCTTTCAATCCATTCCTCACCCAGTCTGTATTGATGTTTGGGATTACCTTGATCCAGGTGCAGCGCCTTGCACTCGTCGTTGTTAAGCTTCAGGAGGTTTGCATGGGCTTCCCTCTCAAGCTTGTCAACGTCCCTCTGGATGGCATCCCTTCCCTATGTTGTATCAACTGTACCACTCAGCTTGATGCCATTCTCAAACTTGCTGAAGGTGTACTCCATCCAATTGCCCATGCCACCAGTGAAGATACTAAACAGTTCCAGTCCCAGTATGGACCCCTGAGGGACACCACTTGTCACTGGTCTCCATCAGACATTGAGCCGTTGACTACAACTGTTTGGATTCAGCCATTCAGACAATTCCTTATTTACCAACTTGTCTATCCATCAAAACCAGCTCTCTCCAATTTAAAGACCAGGATGTTGTGTGGGACTGTATCAAAGATTCGCACAAGTCCAGGTAGATGACATCAGTTGCTTTTCCCTTGTCCACCAGTGCTGTCAGACTGTTGTAGAAGGCCACCAAGTTAGTTAGGTATGATTCACCCATTGTGAAGGCATGATGGCTACCTCTAATCACCTCCCTGTCTTCCGTATACCTTAACATGGTATTCAGGAGGGTTTGCTCCATGATCTTACTGGGCACAGGGCTGAGGATGACCAGTCTGTAGTTTCCTGGGTCCCCTATTTTATCCTTTTTAAAATCAGGGGTTATGTTTCCCCTTTTCCATTCGCTGTGAAATTCATCTGACAGCCACAACTTTTCATATTTGATGGATAGTGGTTTAACAACTTCATCTGCCAGTTCTCTCAGAAACCTGGGATGCATCTCATTGAATCCCATGGACTTGTGCACCTTCAGATGGCCTTGACCCTGGTCTTCTCCTATGATGGTTGGGACTTCTTTCCCCCAGTCCCTGCCTTGAGATTTTGGGATCTGGGAGGTATGGTAAGAGCATTTGTCAGTGAAGACTGAGGCAAAAAAGTCGAGTACCTCAACCTTCTTCACATCAGTTGCAGTAGGCCTCCTGTCTCACTCATCAGGGGTACAATTTCTTTTATCTTCATTTGCTGTCTTATATACCTATAGAAACCCTTCTTGTTTTTTACATCCCTAGCTGAGTTTAGTTTACATCCCTACCTGTGCCTTGGCTTTCCTGATCCTATCCCTACACTTTTGGGCCATATCATAGTAATCTTCCAGGATGTATGTGCCTTCCTCCACTGTCTACATATTGCCTTTTTGTGTTTTAGTTTGGTTATGAGCCCCTGACTCAGCCGTGCTGGTTTCTTGCCTTCCTTGCCTGATATCTTGCAGGTTGGTATTGAGACTTCTTCTGAACTAGGAAAACTGTATTTAAATATCTCTCAGCTCACTTCTGCTCCTTTATTCCTGAGGAAAGTTTCCCAGGGGATCCCATGTCCCTAGAACAGCTGAAAGTTTGCCTTCCTAAGGTTTAGGTCCTGATAGTTCTGGCAATATAGGCAGAAGCAGAAAGGAGCTTGATGCATATGTCTACCTTGAACCTTCTCACAGTGTTGAATTAATAATATTTACTGGCTTTTGCTATCAGCTATTGAAGGTCAGTGAATCACATCTGATTTTTTTTCCCTCAAAACAAACAAATAAACAAATCAAAAAACACTAACGCTAGGTGAAAATTCCCCATATCTAAAGAAAATAGAAATCACATAAAAATACGAAACTGATATTTTAAAACTGCATTCCTTTTTAAATTATTTGCATTGAGGAATTAAGTGATTTTTCATGCTGTATTAACAAATGCTAAAGATAGAGTTTCCAACAATTTCTTCTGCTCACCCAAAACACCCATGGAAACTTATGCTGGCATACCTGCGCAATGAATTCTGTAACACCTGTATATCAGATATCTGTCTTGTTCTCTAAAATTTCCACAGTTTCTTCTTTTTTTTTCCTTTGTCTTTCTTCTTTTTCCTTTTTTTTTCATTCCTTTTTCAAATGAAAGGAAAGGCAAATAGAAACAACTGTAGAGAAATTAAAAATTGCTTTCTAAATTCATAATGAACTCACTGAAGCATTCTGTTATCACAATGGGAAATGGTGCCATTTTCAGTCCTTTTCATTCAGAGGTTTCTGCTACAATACCTTATAAAAGTCAAAGAAATTGACATTAATGAAGTGGAGAATTTGGCTTCTTCTGTCAAGGTTTTCTTCTTTATTGACAGTTCCTGGCAACAGATACAGCCTTTGACAAGAATGCCTTTTCTGATAGACTGCTGCATCCAGAAAGTTTCCAGCTACTCTGTATATTGGTATACTCATTGGTACTCAATATGTTCTATTTTGTACATACAATTCTGTTTGGAAATGTAGGTTGTAGTGTCAGGGAGCAGCAAGAGCCAACTGCTCCATACAGGCAGGGTTGCCTGGAGGTGACGGAGGCTGGGAGGCTCCAGCAAGTCTTCTCCCAGGTCTGTATCACACCAGTATTTCCCAGGAACATGATTTAAGGTCACTTCATATCAGTGACGGCATTGAGGACACACAGCCAAAGCACTGGGTGGGGAGAGGAGTTGGCAGACGCTATATTGCTGTGCTCAGTTTCTATATGACACTTAGTTTTTCCTTTCTCCCAGGAAAACAGAGATATTTCCAAACCATAAAAGCTGATTTATACCATATCCCCACCCTCAGTCTCTGATCAGAAAACGAAAACACATTGATAAGCAGTCAGCCATAAAATACAAATTGCTGTACAGCTACCTACAAACACCCCAGCAGAAGAACTCAGTATAAAGAATTACCAATGTTATATGACATTTTACTGGATAACTACTTTGTGTTTCTCTTCTTCTCCACCTAATTATAAAAGAGGTTCTTTAAGGCTGTGAGCATCAGTGAGATACGTGTCCCCAGTAGTGATCAGCTGCTCTTCAGTTCTGAAATAATCATGCAGCTAAGTGAGACTTAACATTTCTTTCATTAGGAAATTGCATAGCACGTGACATTGCTATCTTGCATGTCCATTTTGACTGACAGTGATAAGATGAGATTTGTATGCAGTAATTGTCTCAGGCTGACAGTTTAATAATGTCTCTAAATTGCTGTCAGTGATAAACACTAACAATAAGCCTACCATTTCGTAATATAGAAATGATGTCCCTCATTCATTCTTCTTGGATCATCTTGAATAACTTCACGTCTTTCATGTGTCTTTTACCAAATCAGTAAAAATCAAAGCTCCAATGAGTAATTTCCTCCATAGCCTGAATGCACTGCTTTTGGCTTATTTGAGAAGCGAGAATTTGACACTGTTGTCAGATTGATTAGAATCAAATAGATTAGAAATTAGCTTAACAGTGTCAAATAATAGCATGATAGCTTCTCAATAGTATAGAAGTAGTGTTTGGGCTTGTGTATGGAGAAAAGTAAATTACGGAGAAATGTAAGTGAAGAAAAGGTTCAGAATAGCAGCCCAGTGTAGGTAATAAGCCAATATAATCTTCCTTATAATGTATTAATTATTAATATATGGGATGTAATTTCTGAGCATGTACTGCTGTGTACCAATGTTGAGGTGCAAAATTTCTTCTGAACTGCTGTCCCACCATGATGTAAAAACACCTCTGTAAATTTTGTTTATTCTAGTCTGGGGACCAGCTGAAGACTACTTCCAACAGCCACACAGAAAACAAATGTTATGTGAACACAGCTTGAACACTATTGGTAGAGTATATGTGAAGAAGATAGCAATTTAAAATTGAAAGTACAGGGAAAAAATAGTTCTTTGTTTTGTAACACACAGATACTAATGCGATTATATGAGTATCAAGAGCAGATACAGTATAGACTCCACAATCAAATTATAGTGAATGAAATAGCCAATAAAAGAGAAAAATCAGAAGTTTCCAGCAAATATTGGCAAGGCAAAAGGTCTGCACAGCTGGTAAAATAATAACAAAATCTATCAATGTACTTCCTTAATGTAAAATGTTTTTATATATATATATATATATATATGATGAGCATATTCTTCTGTCTTGTATGTAGTAAATGAGATTTGGGGGTTCAGAAAAATCAGATGCTAAAAATACTGATTTCAGGCAAAGATTGTAAACTGATTTACAAAAAATCCCAATCCACTTCTGCCACAACTAATTAAAACTATACAATCAGCCGGTACGTAACTGTACACAGAAACAATACACAGAGATCCTGGAAGAGCTATCACTCAGAGCTTTATTCTTGACCAACATGCTTTCATATCTAATTTTCCACCTGTTGCTCTGTTCTCCTTGATGCCTAGTTAACTAGATTTCCTGTTAACATTCTTACCTTTCCATAAGCATCTATATTCTAGAAACACTGTAGAGGCAAGCTCAACTCTTTTTCATTCATTTTAACCCCTTCTAGAAAGGCATCAGTATGAAATGAACATTCATTAAAAAAATAAAAATAAAAAACGATGCCCTCAGGAGTGAAACAAAGCCATTTGTTCTGTATAACTACCAGGCACATTCTGCTGGTATTGCTGTAACAGGTTTTCTTACATTCCTGTCCTTTCATAACCTGTGCATATTGTCTTTTTGCTCTTTTTGGCACATTATGCTACAAATTCTGTAAGATTTTTGCTATCAACAATTTTTCCAGGAAGTACTTAGCAAATCTCTGGGAACTAAATTAAATTGTGGCAATCAGCTGAATGGTCAAAAGTCCTAATACTAAAATGGTAGTACTTGCATAGTTCAAGATAACTCATAGTTTAATTCATGCATATTTTATGAGGAGAACTTATAAATGTAAATTATTGTCAGGAGTCTACACCACACTTACCATCACAGTGAGCACATTGCATAGGCAATTCATGTTTGAGAGAGGATTTTTTTTTTTTTTAATTTCAAAATACTAATATATAATATTTTTAACCTAAATCACTTTTAAGGAATATTTATGTTTGTTTAATACAGAAAGGTGGTTCCTTGATATCAGTGTCAATGGCAATCATTTATTCATAGCTTCTGTTTGCCCCCAAGTTTGAAAAGGCCTTCTGAAGTCAGTAGTTATATTTTCAATTAGGATAGCAATGCCAGCACCTACATATCAGATTCATGCTTCCATCCTACTCAGTGGCACACATTTCTGTGCCAGTCCAGCTTAAATGAGCTGTCCAGATGTATCTGAAGTAGAACTATCTACACGCAGTCCTTTCTTTAAAATAAACAAACAAACAAAAAAACATTTTTCTTTATATATGTAAAAGCAACATGGGTGTTCTGTTTTTCACAGGTCTTGGTCTGTATTTACTCACTCCCAAACTGTCTTATCTATTCATAAGTTCTGTTGCTAGCAGCAGATGGTCAGGGAGTTGTAGAGTTCCCTTTCGTTATTAAAATAATGTTTTAGATGGCAGTTCATATATATATATATATATAACTATATATTATATCTTGTATATATAATTTTTAAAGAGAATTACACACACGCAAACACACACAAACAAAAAGACCACACACAAACTTGCCCAACATCCTGTTTAGAAGAGTGGTCAAAAGCAAATAACAAATAACCAGGGAAGATTTTACAAAGAAGGCAAACTTTCTGAATATTTTCCCCGTTGCCAACTACTTGAATCTTAGGGACTTTCTGATCTAGACAAGGAATCTTTGAATAGGAAGATCTCCTTATTTAAAACCCTTCAAAATGTTTCTCTTTTAAAAGCATGGCCATTTGCCTCTTAATCTAGCACCCACTCTTTGAGTCTACAGCAACCTGTAGCAAGGCCTCCCACAGATTAATTAGGTGCTGTAAGAACTAATCCTTTAATTTATTTTGCACCTGTCATCTCAGCTTCAGTCACTCTCTGTAACTTCTTAGACCTGTAACAAGTCCCGGAGCTGACTGCTTCCTGGTTTGAAGAGGCATAATTTTTCTTCTTTTTCTTGGTTATTGTTTTCAAAACAGAACCTGTCACTGTAACAGTTACCATAGTGTAAACCACTGCATTTAAAGCACAAATTCATGCCAAGGCAAGGGCCCAGCATTAAGCAGTAAAAGGCAATACAGAAGGTTTTTCTGCCAGTTATATGACATAAGACTGTTAGCCAAAGTTAAGCTTTTTTCCCTCTAAGTGCTATAGAATGCATAAAAAAATGCATAAATGAAATCACAAGCTCTGCCCTTGCCCCTCCAACTGACCTACCTAACTATGAGAGAAAATTGCCTAATCAGTTTGTCTCAGAATCCACTTTTCATGTCTTTACCTCATGATTTTATAGCCAGAAATTCCCCTGAACTGCAGCTATGGAATACAAAAAACAGGAAGGGGAACATGTTTCTTCTCATTTTTGCATGGTGTCCATCACCATAATACCTGGACCACTGATTTAGGATATCTTGTACCCCCTATACACACAGGCATACACACCACACACACCACATCACCACATAACACACAGAACACTCAACAAGCACTGAACAGTATTTTCCCTCCATTCATGGCACAGGAAATCATACTTACATTTTTTCCTCCAAATACATGGAAGTTCATTGTCCTGCTAGACTACTTTTTTATAACAATGTCTTTTATGATTGAGTGTCTGGTTGGTAGATCATTTTCTTCCAATAAATTCCTTGATGGGGAATATGAACTTCATTTCTGAGGGGAACAAAAAAAAAATCTCAAAAGATGTGTTCCTTCTGACAAATGAAAATCAAGAAATACAACCAAAAAGTAAATAGTCATACATACATGTGCAAACATGCCTTAGATAACTTTGATGAGGTTGATATAAATATATGCAAAAATAGACATTAAAGATTCCCCAGAAAAGCCAGACAAAACTAGAATGACACCAAAGTAAAAGCGCAACATGAAAAAAGGCAGAGCCTTCTGTACAGGCCTTGCAAAAATTGCATGATAGACCAGATTTCAAATATAAATTATGCTGTAAAATAGATATAGAGCATGAAACATTTTTTCCTATCTAGGATGGTTACAAAATCATACCAAAAAAAAAAAAAAAAAAGGCTCTGTCTCTATTTTTTTGGGGAAAAAAAAGTTGTCAATTTGTAAAACCGAAACAAAATGCATTCAACATTAAATTGTACATCTCTGCTGTGGTGCACTGCTTCATAGGGGTTAGTGTCCAAGTTGTTGGAAACTCCCATTTTCTTGTATGTGTTAGCACTCAGACCAAACTACATATCATATACCTTAAAACATGTATGAAAAAGGAAATGGCTTCGCATTGTTAAATCTGTAGCTGAAGAGGACCTAAAACACAATCAAGAACTGAATCCAAAACAATTGTGCTCATACCTTAACTGCAGGTTAGTGTGGGCAATTAAAATTTTATACACTACTCAGCAGCCTGGTTTACCAAACATCATTTCCGCTGCTGTGCATACAAAATGGTTCTTATGGTTATTAACAGAATACTGCAGCACTGGGTCAATTCACAGAGCCCAAGCTAAGCTACCCTGCCAGCTCTTTATAGGGCTTAGGTATCTCTGCACAGTGTATGAACAGGGAATTCAGGAGGGTAAGAGACAGGGTCATCAAGGAAACCCTAGCCACACACCTAGGCGTATCAAGTTGAGCTGTCCATGCTGTATGTTTTCAGTGGTAGAGCTAAAAGCAAGGGGGTAAGAAGACACACCAGAAGTTTCATAATTGGGAACAAAAGAGAAAGGAATAGGAACTTCTAAAAAGCTGTTGAGCTCTAGGAACAAATTGGAGGCAGTGACGTGGAGTACTGCCAGTTTTCTCTGTTGAGGCTTGCTTACAGCAAGATTGCAAACTACTCACTTCTCCTTCGATACTGCATTTTTCTAGCACTAAGTCTACTAGGCTGTGTATTCCAGCTCTGGTAAATGGTGCTGTTTGCAATAGCCAGGTGAATCAGGCATGTATGTGAGTTGTTTCACAGTGCCTGCCTCTGTACTTGAAGAATTATTCATGCAGAAAAAGGCCCAGTTTATTACCTAACATGCATTCCACCATAGATGTAGGCACATAGCACCTTACTGAGATCTCAGACACAATTAGCAGAAACATATAGGAAATGCCTTTTCTGCAAGATATCAAATGCAGTAACAAATTCTGCAACCATCCTGAAAATCAAAGGATTTGACATGATTTAAATGACATCAGATGGATATGCAGGACACGGAGGAAAAATCTGCCTCTGTGATGCAGCTCAGAAAAGTGCAGACAGATGGAGGAGGAAAAAAAAATGAAGGGCTTTCTGTGGACTCCTGTGTCTTTTAAGTGGGAACTTCCTTATTGATATTCAATATGACATCTTACTCCTGCTAAAGCTTACCAAGAAGAGCCTACCCTGCTGAGTTTTGCTCAGTATTGAGACATGATGTGCTAGGAAAGTTGTTTATTTTAGCAGGATTACTTAGGGTTTTCCAGACATTTTGTCCTACATCATGAAGCTCTGAATACAGCTTTTGCTAGCCAATTAATTCACCTTTTGGCCAGCCAACAGTGGAAAGCCCTGGATTAAGTAAATGGACTGTATTCACAGTAATCATGCTTTATAGCAATATTTATAAGTTGCTACATTAAGCTGTAGCTGGGCAAAGTGCTGCAATCATATATCTCACTTTTTGTCAGAAATCTCAGTATGAACACCCTGCTTGAAGATTAGTTTATGGTCCCTCCGGAAAGCAAATTATGCTAAGGAATAAATAAATAAATAAATAAATAAATAAATAAATAAATAGATAAATTACTTCAAGTAGGTGTCAGTACAGACAGTAGATGTCAAGTACAGACATCTGACTGAGGAATTTTTCAGATCATTTTCAGGCCATCTGATTTTTTTTTTATGTGTTACATAAAATATTGTATGCAAATGGATATGGCAGAGCATGCTTAATGTACACAAAGGAAGTAATTAATTTATGCTGTTCAGGTAGCCGTGGACTAAAACAGTGTAACAGTGGACTAAAACAATGTAAAAGAAAACAAGTGTCATGTAGCTGTAAGAGCTACCATCTATGTGCGAGTTCAGATGTTTAGATACCCTAAAAAGTATGAAATGCCAGTTTAGACATTGCATCAAAAGTAGTGGTTCCCAAACTAAAAGTAATGACCTCAGTAGGATCTGTGTCACACAAACATGGAGGGATGAACTGAATGGCAATAAACTTGTAGAACTGAGAATCATAAAAGGAGTCATAAATCTGGGGTCGAACTGGAAGTGCGGTCACATTTGTGAGCTTATATTCAAGGAGATTTTGATTTTTTACCCAGATCTCCTTTAGAGAAAATATATGCAATTATTTGCTATGAACTCACCTAAATCATACAGGAACACATTACAATGCTGCTTTAGAGCTTACTGCTTACCTGGCACCTTGCTGATTATTTGATATGACTTGGGTACCATGCTGTGTACAATGACACTGAACAGGAGTCTTCCCTTGTACACCAGAAACAGCAATACTCTGTTAAGGTATCTCTGCAAAGACATTTTGATTACTGCTGGCTCTAAAGCTGCACCATTTACTTGCCACTGATGACCCTCTCCATTCACTTTATTAATGTTTGTGTTTTAAGGTCAGTGGTAGTTTGTTCGCTGATGTTTCACAGCAGAGATTTTTAGTCATTATGACTATTCTAAATAACAGGGTATTAAAATGCACAGATATATTTCTCATCAAATATTTTGGAAGATACTACTCTTGACTGATGTTCCTATTCATGTTAAATACATAAATAAAAGAGGAAGACAGCAGAACAGAAGCTTGTCAAGATACTTTGATACTTGCAGAATCTTTTGAAACCTACATTTTTTGTTGACATATCTTCCAGCTAAGACAACAAGACAGCAAGACAGCAAATGAAGTGTCAAAATAAACTCTGTAAAGCCCAACTGAATTAATATATAATTCCATTGACATTAATTTGGACTGCAAAAACAGTAGTTCAAAGTGGAATTTAGACTTTTAGTTTTAGACAATACATATTAGTTTGTGAGCTGAAGAGATTATAATATTTCTTTAAAAACAAAACAAAACAAAACCAGGATGCTTATTAGTTTTCTAAACTATATTAATAAGAGAATTACATTGTACAATATTTAATATCTATGCTTACTTTATAGCAAAATCAACTGTGTGATAGCTCTTAACTTTAAATAATTGCACAAAGGTCTATAGCCATTTATATGAATGTGTGTCATCAACAGAACATGCAGAGTTATATAATTACTGGTGAATGTTCCCAGAGTTCACTGAAAGAAATTATAACATCTAGGCTTATTAATTGAAGTAAGTTAAAGTCTTCTCATCTTAGTGACAGTCCTTGTCTAACAACAATTATTCAGAAATCTCTTTGTTATTTGAAAAAAAAATAATTATATATATATATTTTTTTTGAGTTGTTGGAAACTTCATTTATTTATCAGAGCAACCTTTATCTGCAGTATATCATTCCATGAGCAAGAAAATACTCAGTATCTTTTTTTTTTCCTCTATCATGGTCTCTTTCCTTAAACATTTTTATATGAAAATCTAACTTAGGACACAATTTTGGAAACCTATTTAAAACTGTATCCTACATGTCAAAATGTGTGTCCAACAGTATTAATTCTGATATTCTTCCAACAGCATTGTCTGTGAGTACCAGTTACTAACCCTATAGCTAAGATGACTCCATCTCAGGCTTATCAGCTAAGCCATTGCAATTCAGACAGCTGCAGTGAAGAAGGTGCCACAGCTCCAAGCTGGCATCCCACTCACATCAGTTCAGCCATACATAAATTAGACATCTATTCTAAGCTGCCTCCACAGTCTACAGAGAGAAAAGAAGGGAGAAATCCAGTAGAGGAATTGTTCCATTTATATTGGACACTTACCTTCCTATAAAATTAATAATCTTTCAACAGTGTCTTTGTCCTTGGTTGGAGTCTAGATAACCAACTGGTACTAAATATACAAACCATTTAGATGGTGAAAGATGTGTGAAATTAGATGAGAGGACTCTCACCCTTTCTCTGTGTTATGGATTAACATGGAGTCTTCATGCAGGGTGTGAATTGTACAGTGTGAATTTGCACCCTAACATATCACAAATTAGTTCCCTTGGGTAGGCTGTTTTCAAGCCTGACACGGTCAGTCAGTCAGAATTGTCCTCCTACTGAAACAGCTTTTTACCCAGGCATAGTAAACCATTTTAATTCAAAATATCTAGCCATGCATTATATCAACTTTGGAACTTTGCAGACAATGGAAATCACATCTGTATGTAACAGAGATTGTGGAACTATGTGAGGTGTGGGGGATATCTGGAGAAATGTTTCAAGAATTCATAACAAATGGGTAATGAGAGCATCACCATGTAATCTTCAACAATGTTCAGCATCAAATTGTTATCTTCTAATGACATACCACTGGCTTGTATGAAATTAGGGGGTGTTTTCAGTATGAGTGTCAACGGGCAGGTGTCTGGAGTGTTTTAATTTTTGTCATCTCAGGCATCACTGGTGCCCCCAAAATGATCAAGAAGTAAACATGTTTGGAAACAAAGTAATCCCAATATTTTGTTTTAAGTAAACTGTTTTTCTCTTTTTTTTTGTATTCACTTTTGAACATGTTACTGAAACTCTAGGTGGAATTCATATTTAAATCTTTATTTGCCAAACAAGCCATGCATAAACTGTTGTATCTGGGCTACTGAACAGAGTAGGGAAGGAACCAATGCAAAACATACCACAGTGCTGAGGAAGTCCAAATATCAGGGTGTGAGAGCAGTCAGCAAAGGCTGTGCTAGCTTGCTGAGGAAGGCAAACCTACAAAAGACAGCCTGAGTGCCCAAGCAAGAGTCACACAGCATAAGATTACCCTTAAAATACTTCTCAGTTAGTTTACTTGTAGATTTTCCCAGAATTACTTTAAATTGGTTAGTCAGGCTCTTAAGCTCCCTTCTTTTTCTCTATAGTTTTAAAAATATACTAGTATAATAACTTCTTATGAAAATTGACTACTGACGTCCAATACCTGTGTCCTTGGCCTTTAATTTCCTTTGATATGAAACAGCTTAAAAGCAAACTAAGGCAAACTGAAACCTTTAAATTATACTGTGGGTAATGTCAAGACTACAACTTTATTGTTCAGAAGTTGTATAAGTATAGCTGTCATTCAGCTTTCAAAACTTCACTCTCAAAAATGCAGTTAAGGACACCAGAACAAGTATTGCTGGAATATATGATGACAATAGGAGGAATCTGCTACCTGTTTCAAGTGGCAGAGATCTTTCCAGTAGCAGAGATCTTTCCAGCTTATTTTATGCAGTTTCTTCCTGAATAATGATTTATTAATTTCTGAATAATGGTGACCATATCGGCTTAAATTTATTTTATTTTATTTTATTTTTTCAGGCTATAACTTTTTGTGAAAAATAAAGGCCAAAATCTACTCCATGTAGAATCAGAAAACTAATAAGGACTGTGAATATTTGCCTATGACTGGGGTTATGAGTTCTTACTACACACATTTCTACAGACCACTTGCTGGAAACATAAAACAAACTAGCATGGATCTGCACACATCTCAAATTCACCATAGAAGATAAAATCTAGTATATTCTCTTGCAGAGACTTGTAGAAAAATAGGCCTAGAAAGACCAATGAGAGGGCATCTATGTTTGTCTTCCTTCCCAACACTGGATAATAGGAGATATATGCCAGAGGCTTGTTTCTGTCTGAAGACCTTCAGAAACAGGGATTCCACGACCTCTCCACACTATCTATTCCCTCTACTACTATTCACTGCCCTCCTTATTAAAATGAATTTCCTCATTTGTAACCAGGCCTTTTTTTGTTGCAGTTCATGCACCTTATTTCTTGTCCTTGCCACTTTTCAGAGACAGGGAGAACAGATTATTTATTTATTTATTTATTTATTTATTTATTTATTTATTTATTTATTTATTTATTTATTTTAATAGCCCCTGTATTATAAAAAGGTTACCATCATGTTTTCTCTTGTCTTCTTTATGCTAACAGTTCCACAAGGCTTGGTTCCCAGACCTCCGACCAGTTCTGTTAACTGCACAATTTCTGAATCTCTCTGCTCTGGACATTTTCCCTATATTTTATTGAAAACACATGTGCCCAGAGCTGGAAAAGGCACTTCAACCACAGCTTTAGTAATGCTGCCTAAAGCAGAAGGAGGATTTTGCATACTTTGTTGGCCATTTTCTTCAAAAATTCCAATGCAATAATTGGGATATTTTGTAGTATTATGATATTGTTAACTCCAATTGAACTTGGTATCAAATGTAACCTCACAGTCACTTTCAGATGAACTACTATCTCCATTTGACTGTTGTCCCCCATTTCTGCCATTGGTACTCCTTCCTATATATAGTTCTTTTCATTTGTTCTTCTTGAATTTTCATTCAATTTTGCTGAGCATTTCTCCACTTTGTTTTCCACTTTTAATTGTAATACTGCTTTCCAACTCACAGTGCCTCCCAGCTTCATATTCCCTGCCTTTTTATTAAGCACATTTTGTATTCAAGCATAACTGAATAAATACTTTGTGCAGAGAAACAATAATAGTGTGAGCTCCATATTCTACATTGTCATTTGAGTAGCAACCTGTAGTTCTGTGTAACTGAGAAATCATCCACACCTCTCTTTCTAAGCATATGAGGTAAGGACTGCAGAAGTTATTCAATGACTCTTAGGAAAGCTTGGACCGTCCTCTGCAGCCTCCGTGGTGTCCCCTCACTGAAGTTAAGCAAAGTGCCCTAGCTGCAAGACAGACACAGAAGCAAGTCAGATATACACAGTATGGTCACAACAGGTTTATTGTCCTGTGCCACTGAGTTAGTGAAGGTCAGGGCTGCTCTACAGAGACCCCCTTCCCAAACAACCCCCTTGCTCCTTGTTTTATATATGCCTCCCCTCCAAATAAACAAAGCCACCCATTACATTTTTTACCCTGGTTTTGCTGACATTACACATTTATTTGGTAATTTCAAGCCAACAGCAACTCTGCTGAACCAAAACCACCCTGTTCGCTGTCTTTTGATGTCCTTCAGCCTACTGTTCTCTTTTCAGTAAATGATGTCTGAGTTTCTCTTATTATTGTCATATTAGTTTAGCTCAGTTTAGTTGCAGCTGGCCAACAGCTTATCACTTTCCATTGCATGCAAAGTTCACCAGTTTTTTTGCATTGTTAGCTGTTAGTCAAACCTTGGGGGAAGATTGGACACCTCTAATATTGTCACAGATACGAGGAGGAAGGAACTACTACAGCCATGGATCAGAAAGAAGGAGATACCCTGTTGTTCTGATTCCTACAAAAGAAAGAAAAATAGAGGGAGCACATGTGTGTGTCTAAGTGTGTGCATCTGTGTTTGTCTGTGTGTGTGTGCCTGTGTGCACACATGCAGGAATGCATGTGACTGTGTGTGCATGTGTGTGTCTCTGTGTATGTAGATAGATTACTGTGAAATAGCCTGGGAGATAAAGACTACTGGATTAGACAGGACCATTTCCACTAACTGAGACAGTCCCACAACAGAATTTACTACAGAAACAAAAACCAGAAAATAATAAAGATTCTGGGAAGCCCTTCAAGTCATTGAAATGTGGAAACCTGACAAAGTCTGCTGAGAATTTTCCCTGGAAAACGATATTAAATAGAGTTACAATATACTAAAAATAATCTTACTTAAAATCTTTCAAGACATCATTGCTCATATGATGAAATCCTTGAAAAGTATGTGCTCTTAGGAGGAATCTGTGCTATTACTTCTGAGTAACTGATATAAACTGTGGAGCTTCCAATTTGTACCATTGGTTAGCCATGGGCACAGACTGACCTGAAACCAAATAATGAGGATTTTTTTCCCAAAGATTTTCAAGTTCATGTATCACAGCTGGAAGATATATATGAACTGTAATGGCATAGAGATAAATATGTAAGGAAAATGAGACTTTTACTTTTTTTGAGTGAAAAAGGCTTTTGTGTTCCTCAATCTGGTAAAATCCTGTAAGTGATGAAAGCATCACCTTGATATGATCCTTATGGGATTGCCATGATTCTGAGTGTAAATGTTTCATACTCTTTATAAGCTGAGTTCCTGCACTTTTTCCAGCAGGGAAGGGTCTGATTATATTTTAGAGATTCTTATTACTATAGCTTTTTATTTTCACTCTCTCTCTCTTTCTGTGCAAGTGTGTGAAAAATACTTTTTTATCTCAGCTGTCACATTTTCAAGATAAAAGAGCAGCAGAGATTTACTGAGGTGAATAACATTGTTGTCTCATAAAGCTCTCTGCCTCACTGACATTTTCAAGGCAATCTTTTTCTCACACCAGAGCTTAGTTAAGGATTGTGTGGTGCAGTGAGAAGGCAGTTTTCTGTTATTACCTCTTACTGTGACTGAGTAAAACTTATGGTAAGATCAGAATGACATTTTGGGAATCCTCCCTGGCACAGCAGCTAGCTTTTCTACATTGTTATTTACTTTTTCAAAATTAATTAGTATTTCATAACAAAATATTGTATAGTGCCATCTCAAATTGACTGAAGTGTGAATTCAAAAAATAATTTTAGACCCTAGGTCAAATTAATCCAATATTTTTAACATTCTACAGCTGATTCCTTGTTATCCAGCATTGTCATCCATTAGGAAGTAATTCAAAAGGAGAGAAAGTGTGAATGGACGTGGCAGCAATTATTAGTGCTAGACTGGCAGTTCTGGGGAAAGGTGCTTATAAACTGATTTACAGAAAAAGCATTGTTTTAGCTTCGTAACATTACTCAGATATTGTGCCTCAGGTAAAACACAATCACTTTAAGTGTCCGGTGTACACAGATCCTACTTTCCATCATTCTATTTTCTCCATCAACTGGGCTATCAGTTAAATCCTGTTGTGGAAATAATGATTTTCATTATCTATATATTCCTTTTTTTTTCTTTTTTTTTCTTTTTTTTTTTTTTTTTCCCAGATAGAGACTCCGTATAAGCCACCAGTCATCAACTATGCATTTTATCTGCTACTCATTTTTACCTGACATACACATTTCCTCTTTTCTGTTCGAACTCGTGGGATGAAAGAGTTCAGCTGATCACATGGTTCACAAGTTTTCTTGTAGATCCTTAAATCAACAAGAAGAATTTTCAGGAAGATTCTTAAAACAAGAAAGAATGTTTGAATTAACAAAAATCATGGTAAACATTTATTTATCTTTCTCCCTTTCTTACTTTCTAGCCCTGAAATCATCTCTGAACATTTTTTTGGCATTTGGGGAACAGCGAGTATAAACAAAAAATAGAATGATGCAAATGCTGCAGATAGAGTTTTAGCTGAAGTTCATGACCTTTCCAGAAGGCCCTGTCGTCAGCTGCTTATAACATCTTCAGACCATGACCCCTCACTGAGTTTTTACATGCTCCAGTGCCTGCATAAAATTGATTCTTTCATAATTTCATTTTTAAAGTTTATCAGATATAGCTTCTCTGACGCCCTTAAAACACTGGAATAAAGGTACCTTTGTCTATGTCAAAAAATATTTAGACCTATTCAGTAATGAATTCTAACAACTCTGTGAAGTGAAACAAGTATTTGATATATGTCATGGAGTATTTTGAGTGGAAGATATTTTGTGCTGTGTGGTAACTATAATGAGAGCTGACGAGGAATCCATCAGCTGTCCTCCCTGCTGCCCCGTGCGGGCACTCTTAGCCACCCTCCCAGTAAAGGGAAGAGGAGGGGGAGGCAGGAAGAAGGGCTTTCCTCTCCAAAAGTATGATGAGCCAACACACTGACAGACTCTCTCAGTTGCAGTGGAAGGTATCCACAGAGGAGGCTCCATGCACAGTTATTGTGCTTTAAACTTGTGCATGTATGTACAGTATCACACCCCTCCACAGGCAAGTCCTCATTCTTCAAGTGTCCATTTAGGCTAAAAATGCCTGCGCTCACCGGAATTCCATCAGCAGAACTCATCTCCACCCAACCTGAGTCACTGTCAGAGCAAGTGAATCTTGTTCATGCCATGAGTCAGGGTTCCTGGAAAAGATGGCTTATGGGCCATGCAATATCAGAAGATATATGCAGAGAAGCAGGACAACTTAAAACTCTGCACATGACCTTAAATTCTAGCAGTTCTTAACTTTAATTATTTAAGTTTGTGACCTCAATGTTCTTTTACTTTAGTATTTCTAAGCATGTGTCCATACTTAGTAGATACATTTGATTACATACACCCTCTTTAGGTAAGGTCTCATTCCTTTTTTCTTTTTAGTTTTTATTTTCACCTTGTTCCTACCCACACACCACTATATTATTATTAGTCATGTTTTGCTTTACACCCACAAGGCTGGGGATTTGCTTTATAAATGTCTGAAATGTCATCTGTCCCTATGGTGCTATATAAATAATAATAAGTTGAAAAAATAAATCAGAAGCTTATTTTGTGGGCTCATATTATTACGTTTTGAAGAACTGCTGAATGAGATGTTTATTGTTTCAGCACATTGAAAAGTACACTTGATGTTCTCTCATAGCTTTTTTATGTATTTCATTGTATTCAATACAAAATAAGTTATTTGTCTTAGTTGGTTTAATGCAGTACTTGGTGCCACTAACGAGACAGAATTTCAAAGCAGTAACACTTAAATCATGTGTTAATGTAGTACAGTTTTTCAAAAACCTATGCTATCCTTTCACTGACACTCACTCTACTGAAAGATGAAAGCCCATTTCTTTGTCATGCAAGAATTACAGATATGACACATTAAGAATATATAAATTATGGCTATAGATAGAGAGAGAACAGAAACAAACAGATGATGCTGGGAAATCCGAGCATGTGTGTGTGTGTGTGGATGTAGGAAGTCTCAAAAAGTAAATCAGCTATCCCTAGAGGAATATAACCTACTGCTGCCTTATAGTAACACAGATGCATATAGATGAATACATAATATGTCCAAAACAACGCTCATCACAGATTTCCAAGTGTTTAAATATGAATGAGCTAAGCTGAGATAATGGAAACTTAGGAAATGAGATTTTACAACTGTATACCTGAAATCTGACACACACAAAAAATAAATAAAATAAAAATAAAAATAAAATGATTTCATGCAGTCAAAATCACAGCAAAAATCTGCTATTTCTTCTAACATTTTTTATGAAGAAACCTGTATGTACCTTTGGGATCTTGTGAATCCTGATATCACACAATCAGTTGCCGGAATTCTCCTAAGATACCCAAGTAATGGGCTTAGCAACCTGAGTGGTTCCTTAACTCCACAGGCTGACTGGGAGCACCTCTCTCATTTTGTTACCTATGTATTTTTCATGTTTTAAAAGGTGCATGAATTAAGTTGGGAAAGGAATAGCCATTTGGCTGTAACTGCTGCAGAACACATAGGGAACAGAATAATTCATTGAAATGAAATGAAATAAATGAAATGAAATGAAATGAAATGAAATGAAATGAAATGAAATGAAATGAAATGAAATAATAAATGAAATGAAATGAAACAAAATGAAATAAAACAAAATGAAACGAAACCGTACTTTCCAAGGGAAAAAAAAAAAAAGTGAGGGAAAAAAAAACTTATTTCTTCTGCCTGGCCTTTTTAAAGAAGCCCAAATTTCCAACTGTTTGATTTTGTCTCTGACACATCATGCTTTTATAACAGAAAATAAATAAATAAATAAATAAATAAATAAATAAAGACTAACAAAAAAGAACTATCTTTCAAGAACTAGTATATAGTGTGTGTCTGTTCTTTAGGGCTCACATGCTGTTAGAGTGCTGTGGTCATGACACATCGGAAAGGATATCACTCGTGTGGTTAAGGTTGCTGGACATAATTAAGTGCTTCTACCTCCACCCCTATGAGGGCTGTTTGCAATATAATATGTGATTATAAAAGGGCTACTCTTTAACTACCGTTTTCTCTTTCTGACTCAGACATCATGCCTACATTTAAAAAATAATCTAGAGAGATGTTTCTTTCTCATATAAAGCTCATTCATTGAACTTCTCAGTGCAGCTTCATAAGAGTTTTGCTTCTCTATGAGCATGGTTAGACACAACACACACTACAGTCTTTGAAAATAACTTTTAAAACATTATTCAAGAGGTCTGCTAGACTTAAAGTCATTGCTGTATAAAATCAATCTAAATAAATTGAATGTCAAACACACTTCTGCTTCCTGTTTCCTGCTTCCTATGAGATCCCCAGCAGTTTCAGTTCTCAAGTTACAAGTATTTTCACATATACACTTGCACCTATTCTGATAGAAATTTGGTTGAGACAATTTTTCCCAGGTTCACATTCTGAAGGGGAAAAAGCAGAGACAGCCCACATTTAGCTGGCCCATACTCCCAGTTCATTCTAAACATTTTTGAATTGTTTTGTCCTCTGGAGCCTCATTTTGAACTTGAAGTAGAGGTTGTTCCTGGGTTCTTCACTCTGATGGTATTCCATGGCTGTGTGGGTGCTTCCATTCTTGAACAGACCAGACAGACCTAACTGGTAGCATCAGAGAGGAAGAAAAACAATTATCATGCTGATATAGTTCTTTTTCATACCTTTGCATTTTTCTAAAGGCAAGTATGCTTCTAAAGGCATGTTTGAGTTCAAACTGCTTTAGTTCCATAGAAGCCATTAAAGACTTTTTTTTCTAAGACATTTAAAAATCACATGTGTATATCTGTAAACATATAGAGAAAAACATGCCACTAGACCCTACCAAATTTTGGTTTTATTTTGTGTCTTTCCTACAGTATGACTCAAAATGCAGAAACATAGACTAAAATTTTCTGATTGTGAAATCCTTCTGCTTTTTGGGAAAAAAATCTGTCTTCCTGAAGAGAGACATTTTTCTAGCTCTTGGAAGGGTGGTTTATTTTTGGTAAAATCCTACTGTATATCCAATATTAGGAAACGAGTACCTGTATAAATGACATATTCATTTGGACAGCCATAGTTCTGCTCCTCTTACAGAATAGAAGGAATGTTATGCAGATTTTTGCAACATAATAAGGGAGAGATTCCAAAGTCAATTCTACAAGTTCAAAGCTTTCTGAAAAATCTTTTTTTTTTCTTTTTAAATAAAACAATCAACAACAACAACAAACCTTCAGTGTAGTTTTACATACTTCTTTTGCAAGATTTCAGAGACAAACTACAGAAAAGTAAAGTCAGTGCTAAATTAAGTCTCAAGAAGCATAATATGATGGAAAACAGAAAACTGTTATTTGTGCATCTTTAAGATATTCTATGGGTTACAACTTCTCAGCTATAATGGTTCAGCATGAAGGCCCCAGCTACCCATCAGCAGCAAACAAACCCAAACTAAATTATGTATGAAAACTCTTGATGTTAAGGAATTGTATATTATCACTGTAGAGGCAGGAAAATAGGTTATGAGAGCAGATGGATAATATTTAGCATTATAGAAAGGCAGCCTGAGACAACTACAGTGAATCCTGAGTTAGGTGCCCAGACAGTTTGGTGGGAAAAACATCTGTGACTGGGATGCAACATCAGCTCAGATCTGACAGGACGTGTTAGTTAAGTGCAGTGCTGTGGAAACGTAATCATATCTTTTCCAGTGCTAGCTCTACTCCAAGAAATATGATATATGCTTTCTGTGCATCAGCCAAAATTTGTGACAATTATAATCTGGTTTGACGAAATGACAAAGGGCGTGTCACCACACTCTGTTCTTTTAAAAAGGAGTAGTTCTTGCTATCAGAAAAGCCCTTTCTGCTCTCTTAGGAAGCAGTGTGTTTCCAACTTAGTTTATTAGTTCTGAGCAGTACGTATGGTTGCTAATTCACTTTCTAGAAGGGTTCAATAGGTTAAGTATAAACGCACAGATGTGGACTGGGCCAGCACTGCATCTAAGCAAATAAGAAAGAGGTTCTAGACCACAGTGCAAAGATGTAAAGTGGCTTTTAAGGAAGCAGCTTACATCTGTTGCAGCAAGAATAAATCTACGGCTGGATCCACACTGACTGTTGCACTCTCCCTCTCTCATTTGGTCCCCAGTCCTTAGATTAGGGAAGGGCTCATTAACAAACACACGACATGAGATGCCCAACTAATACATGTCTCTCTAGACCATGGAGTTTGTGAGAAATACTGTAGAAAAGACCTATCAGCTTGGCTGGTACTGAATTAGCTTCATACTATCTGCAAGTATATTTATAAATATATAAATAATACTATTTAAGTAATTCATACTATTTACAAGTCCAATCATGTTTCAGTTGAAAATAAAGATTTAGGACTTTTGTGGGACGCTAGTAAGATTACAATGGGAACACTTTTTTGGGGATGTAGAATCTCTGCTTCTAATTTCTCTTAGGGGCTTGTAGCTTTTTTCTAGTTGACTCTGTATTTGCTGATGCCCTAATTTCAGCTTAAGCCTGTGTGCTTTTAATATGCAAGTGAATATCTAATAGTCTTAGAATTCAATTATTGCCAATGCCTATTACCATGTGGCATAATAGCTAATTGTATTCTATGTCCAACCCATACAGTCTCCCTTAACAGTATGCTTCCATTCATTATTGTCCTGTTTTTATATTTCCGGGATGGTTGCACAGGAATGCCTACCTAGGCATTAAACATTGCAGTATACAAGAGGTGGTACGGTGAATTGTCCTGTCCATTACCTGATCCCCCAACCAGGTGAAATCACAAACAGAACAGGATTGAGAAAATGTGTACCCTAGCACATCCAGTCCATACTCCAGAATGTCTGTACACAACGAATCATGAAAAAAGGCTTATGTAGGTAGTATGACTTTATGATAAGGCAATCCTCAGCTCTAGCATACTGGCTTCCAACACCATTCTTGTTTGCTCTTTGAGACAGTCCAAGATAGTTTTCAGAAGTATAGAGATCCAGCATTTTACACATTTCAAATCTTCTGGAAATGGTGCTGAAACAGAATCTTTCCTCATTATTACGCAATCCTATGACAATTAAAAGACTAATTTGTTTTGTTTTCTTTAGTTTTGTTATTGCCATTATCATGATTCTCACACAGAGCTTACCAATAGTTTAACTCATGAATTCTTACCATACCATATCATAGAATGGGTTGGGTTATAAGGTATTTTAAAGATCATCCAGTTCCAACCCCCCTGCCATTGGCAGGGACACCTCCCACCAGACCAGACTGCTCAAAGCCCCATCCAGCCTGGCCATGATACCCTCCAGGGATGGGGCATCCACAGCTTCTCTGGGCAGCTTGTGATAGTGCCTCACCACCCTCTGAGTGAAGAATTTCCTCCTAACATCTAATCTAAATCTCCCCTCTTTTAGTTTAAAGCATTTCCCCCCTGTCATGTCATTGTTTGCCCAAGCAAAAATTTGCTTTCCATCTTTAAGAGGGCTTAAGCCCTCTTCAAGCACTGAAAAGCTTCAATAAGATCACCCCCTGAGCCTTCTCTTCTTCAGGCTGAACAGCCCCAGCTCTCTCAGCCTTTCTTCATAGGAGAGGTAATAATTTTCTTAAGGGTTTTTCTTAAGGGTCTTCTTAAGGGTCTTGCTCAAGAGTTCTTAAAAATGTGTTTATCATCTTTTTGTTATCCACTGTTTAGTTATTTTCCTTGCTACAACTAGGCAATTATTTAAAAGAAAAATTCAACGTTGCAAAAGTTCTGGTTTTTGTCATATCCTATCTCTCTGTTGTATATGCTTTTGCACCTCTTGACCATTATACTCAAACAATGATCGAGAAATGCACCATTCTTATTGCTATTAAAACAAGAAAAACAACAAACACACACACACACCAAAAAGCCCAAACTGATAACTAGCCATACTCATGTGGTATATGAAGTCATAAAAGCAGGTCTATTAACCCAAGCCTATATCTTCATTTTAACACAACACATTTTGTAAGGTCATGCAAGTTCAGAAAACATCCTTTCTCAGCCAATCTACAATCTAGCCTGTACTATCCTACATAAATTTAGAAATGTAGTTATCATACTTCCTCACATCATGATTTTTCACAAACAATGAACACATCCTGAGACTGCTCTTGATCAATAGTGGGCAAGACTTTCACTAGTTCTATAATAGACATACATAATGAATGTGCTCCATTTTTTATTTATTTATTTATTTTCAAGGTAAAAATAGAGGAGGAAAGTATGAAATGTAGCTCCTACAAGCAAAATTCTGTTGCTTTTATATTATTATTGTCACATACGTAATGCGTATCAGTGTTAGCTGATAATGAAAATATCTTGATGGCACTGAGTTTCCTAATTATTACTGTTAATTTCATATAGCAAAGAATATCACTACTGGCATCATCTAGACAACAGAAAATTAGCAAAATAGTCATAATTGATAGATTTGAGCAATGAGTAGGCAGGTGAATTAATTTGCTGTACATCTTGCCCAGTTTACTTCTGTGTAATTGTACTCAGTTTTCCCTAGAGATTGCCACAACTCTTTTCCCTTTAAATTCAGATATATGTAAGTCAAATCCTTATGGAAGCACAAATAGCAGTTATTTACAATGTATGCAATATCTTCAGACCTTATTCTAATGTAAAATAAGGGTCTTTACTATTCTTTGGGTAACAGAAAGAGGCCAAAGGATAAGAGAATGCGGTCCTTACTTTTTGAGGCTTCTGATCCATCTTAGTTCCTTCTAACTGTAATACAGGAAATTTGTTTTTGTGTAAAAACATTGCTTTCAGGCTACTGGTTTTTGGTTTTGTATAATGTTGTTTACTGCTATTGTGCTAACACTGAATTACTGCTTCCTTCGAAATTAAAATGAAGTAGACAATAAATGACTCCCAAATAGCATGTATTTTTGTCCAAAGCATGACTGAATTCAATGAACTGTGCAGAAATTTTATATTCCTTAGGCAAAATGAGTCACTTCTATGTTCTTCTCTTTGTGTAGACTTAGAGTGCCATTGTACTGACACTAACTGCTTCTATCACAGATAGATGCCTTTGACTTTAGCTGTAAATATGGTACAGTATCAAGAATTTGTAATTTGAACCTCAAATGAGCTTGTCCATTTGTGGTATATATATTGTGTTGCTACATCTTTTTGAGATTTTAACATTCAGTGAGACAACAAAGTGTCAGCCTAGCTTACAACATCCTTTACTGTGGAAATAGAGATGGCATTTTAAAAAATGCTCAGCTTCAATTTTTACTTACCTGGAGAGGGAGCTGCAGCAGGATCACTTGAGCTGGAGCAAAATTCAACCCTTGCCAACTGCAACTGCTTTCATCTGTTTGAAACAAACTAGTAGAATAAATTTCATCACTGACAGCAATACCCCTCTGCTTCCACTTCTTAGGCCCTGTGAGTTCAAGAGGTCATCTGAATTGCTGTCACTAGGCAGGAAATTCTGCCAGATCATGTGTGGAAATGCCAGGCCAGCTGATGACTGCAACAGTGTCACGGTATGTAAGAAACGGTCTGAAGTTTTGTTTTTTTTTTTTTTAATCCAGACTTTGTCTACAGTTAGTAGCTGGACTAAAAGTTAAATTCAGCTTTAAGCATAAAGTTTCACCATAAAGAGTCATGGCATTTTTCCCAGGCTCCAGCTCCCCCACCTAGCATTGGTTGATATGGCACATGGTCGTGTGGTTGCAAAGCCTCCCACCACAGTAGATGTATTAAGGAAACAGGCGTGTCCTCAGAAAGCAGATGTCTTTCAAATTGTATTTGTTAGAAACTAAGCATCAAAACTTCCTCAGATGTTCACAAAAAGTATGGAGGATTACAAACTAAATGATTGCAGTTGTTGTATGGAGACTGCTAGTGGGAGGCTACGAAGAAGCTATTGGTTTCTACTGAATGCGTTCATACTGGGCAGGAGATTCCACAGATCTACTGAATCACTCCAGAAGCATTAGACATAACTTGTTCAGAGCTTTTTTGCCAGACATAAATTTCCCCCTCCCCTTCCCCAAAGAGAAGAATTATTTTACGTTATTCTTACTGGCTTCCTAAAGAGTACAGCCATACACCAAAGGAGCGGGACAATGAGCAGTCATGTCACCTCCCACAAGCAGAGCGATGCCCAGGCAGTCTCCGAGCAGTAGCCACCTCAGAAGACAGCACTGCCCCCTGCCCTTCTCCATCTACCCCCGTGCTAATTGCTGGGTATGGTATGGAATATTCCTTTGGTCTGTTGAGGTCAGCTGTCCCATCTGTGTTCCCTCCTCTTACTGCCCACTGCTTGCCTGCTTGCCGGGGATGGGGCCAGACTGTGAAACACAGAAAGCCTCAACGCTGTGCATGCAGTGTCCAGCAACAGTCAAAATGGCAGTGTGTTGCTGATACTGTTTTAGTCAAAATGCCAGACACGGCACCATATTGCCTGCTATGAATAAAGTTAAATCCACTCTGGGCAGGTCCAGTACACTTGCTCATGTATAATTTGAAGTCATGAAGTATTTATGATATTTTACCAATTTGAGACTTCTACTTAAAAACGAGTTCATAGCACTGTAATGACTTTCTAAAAGCTGTTTCCTGCACATTATGCCCTGTTCACACTTGGATGTTGTTAGGAAAAGAGCCACGCCATCAAAACATGTCCAAGAATCAGGCTTTTTAAACTTTATTTATGTATTTATTTATTTTTCTTCTAGCATGTAGGCAGTGCCAATATGAAGAATATCTACCCTAAAGCAATTACCAAGTCCTTCACTGAAACAGAGCAAAAACAGAGACCTTTTTAACCGATACGAGACATGAGGCTTTTGTACTTTGGCAGCCTTACTAACTATAAGGGATGCGGTCCATCTTGCAATGAGAAAAGCGAGCCACTCTTTCCTCATAGAAGATAAGGTTTGTGCCCCCCGCTGCTGTAATACTGAGACAGGCTTCACGTCCCAGTGGCACTGCCCACCACGGACAGGCTGGATGCCCCACCGTGCAGTCACAGCTGATGGTGACGTGCTGCCTCGGCTGAGTCGGAGGACACTTGTGCCACTCGCCCTCCCAGGATCAGTTCATCCCTGGAGAAGGATGGTTGTCACCTTTCAGCTGCATTGGGCCACCTGTGTGGGAATTGGCTCTCCACCACTCGGGGTGCAGAGAAGATTTTGAGAAGGGAGCTTCCTTTAACTGTGTTTTGAGGCAGGGGAGTCTCCTCCACACCAGGAGCAGCTACAAAACTAGAACGTGTTTTTGATTGAAATACATTTTGAGTGAAATACAGGACGAAGGGGAGATGCCGTCCTATGGCAGGCCCCTGCGTTGCTTCGGTGGGAAACTGTTTCCCCCCTCCAAAAGCGATTTTCTCCCCCAAAACCCACCAAGGTCCTGAAGCACACAGGACTCCACCATTCCTTTTTATTCCTTTTCTCCCACGTTTATCGCCCCCGGCTCCTTCACGCCGGGAGCGGAGCTGAGCCCCGCGGGGTCCGGGGCCGTGCCGAGCCGTGCCCGGGGGAAGGGGTCCGGGGCACGGCGGCAGCGGCCGTGCCGGAGGAGGGCGAGCGCGCAGGCAGACAGACAGACAGACAGACAGACAGACACCCCTTGAGGAAGTGGCCGGGGCTGCGAGAGAAAACGAGGAAGGGGCGGCTCCCGCGGAGACCAGCGCGGGTCCAGCCACGCTCCCGGCGCTTCGGCGGCCCGGCACGGCCCGGCACGGCTCGGCACGGCTCGGCACGGCTCGGCACGGCTCGGCACGGCCCGGGGAAGCCGCCCTGCCCCGCTCTGCTCCCGGCGGCAGCGGCAGGAGGCGGCGGCGGCGGCGCCCGAGCGGTGAGCAGCGGGGCAGGGGCTGAAGGGGCGGCCGCTCCGCCGGGCGGTGCGGGGCGGTGTGTGGGGCGGTGTGGGGGGCGGTGTGTGGGGCATCCAGCCCCCCTCCGGGCAGAGGGAGGTTGGAGGAGAGAGGGGGGACGGGGGGCTGCGGGGCCCCGGCACCGGTGTCGCCCGTCGGGAGGTAGCGGCCGGCAAACGGGGCTCCGGACGATGCGCCGGCTGGAGACGTCGGTGGAAAAGGTACAGAGCGCTGTGCCGGCAAATCTGGAATTTCAACGCGGAAAAACAGATTTATCTAAGCCCAGGTGGAGATGGGTTTTAAACAGAGCGAAATTTGTACAACAGGGAGCGGCTGTAGGGCTTCTGAGTGGTGCATGATACGGCAAAGGCTAGACACCCAACAAAATGTCTCTAAAAACGGGCTTCTTTCTTATCAAACTTCCTGATTTTGTTTCTGACAAAGCAACCATAGAGTGTTACTAGAAGTGTTGAAAGCGGGGTACTGCGGGCCTGATGACCAACTCATTGCTGATCACTTCTTGAGTGTGCCAACATTCATTTAATTTTCTTCTTTACCGCCGTACTGCTTAAATTTTGTGCTGGTTGAAGTGATGTTATTGGGGCCGAAGCTGAGCAATACTTCTGTTAAGCGGCACTGACTCTACCAGATGTGGCTAACGGAGTCCCAGTTTGGCCAGATCGCGTGATACATTGTAAAATACTTCCATTTTAAAACAGAATTGTTCCTTTTAAGGGAATGATCTGCTCCTGATTTATTTACCTTTTAATGTTGTTTTCTGTTGAGTTTCTTTCATGCTCTTTTTGTCCGAAGAAGCTTAGGTCTCCTGACACTTTGGGCTGAATCTGCCGCCTAATCCATGGGCACAGCCATCCGGTGCAGAGCCAGTATCAGCATCTAAAGCTGCATATTTTTACAGGCGTGGAGGCCGTAAACTACAGCAGAGTGCAGCACATTGAGGCAGCCCACTTAGAGGAACTATGACTTTTTTTTTTTTTTTATCCCTCTGTTGAGCATTGAGCGATAGACAGACAAATAAGGAAGTTTGAATGTTCTTTATATTCTAACAGTTTTCCTGTGGGGGAGAAAGATTATGGTTTGGTGAAGGCAAAATAGTTTGAACTGAAGGGTTTGGAATCAGTTAACATGCCCGCAAAAGACTGAAGTAGGTAGAGGTAAGTAATTGCCTCAAATTTCAAATTCACTTGAAATAACTGTAAAATCCCAACGAAATACTTTTGAAACGTTCTGGTTTTGCTTCTTTTTAAAAATGTTAACACCATAAAATGAAGGGTGAACTGTGCTGCTCTTCCATTTTCACACTGTGGTTCTGACACAAGCGCAGGACTCGACCCAAAGTTGCATAAAGACAGAAAAAGAAAATTGTTTTTAGAAGCAGATGGCAGGTTATGTTGAGAACAAAATAACATTTTAGAAGACTGATGGTAAAATTATAAGCTGGATTTAAGCACCTGTGAAGATACTGATAACAAAAAATATTATATGGGGATGTAACCACAGTCTCCCATCCTTTCTTTTGGATCTGTTCTGCCAGAGGCATTAGGAGTGAGAGAAGTTACTTCTGAAATGTATGTTGTGTTTAGAGGTTGTGGGATCACAATCATAATTTTTACTTTTTTATTTTTTATTTTTTATTTTTTTTCCTTCCTAAATGCTTTTACAATATGCAGTATTTAGCAGAAAGCAATGAGTCTGCTGCTGGCATTCCTGGTTAGAATGGGTTAGAATGTTATGGCTGTAAGCAGTTGTGTTTGCATCATCTGTACCAACTGAAAATTGAGAGTGTTTTCCTTTTTTTTTTTTTTTTTAGCTTTGTGGACTTTGTATCTTTAGCTTTTTTGATCAGTGCCTGGAGATCTGTTGTGTGCACATCAGCTGAATGTTTAGCTGCAGAGTAACAGAGCTGAAAATGGGATCTAGTATGTTTTATATCTTAATTACAAGGAATACAATAAATATCTTTGAATATGAGTAATAATTACAGAAAAATCATCCCAATGATCTATTTAAATTGTTTCTTTTGTACTTAGAGATAATCATGTGCTTGTGTGAGTTCCTGACTTGGGACAAACATATGTGTACCACTCAGGCTACCCACGTCTTTGGATCTAGAGTGAAGAGTCCTTTTTAGAAGATGAAGATGTTTGTGAGCATGAGTAATAAGGTTCAGTCATAAGAATGAAAACATTTCACCTTGCAAGGGTTTGCAGGATCAGCTTCTTAATTTCTAATTTAGGAGGAAAAAAAAAAAAAAGGCAAAAAAAAAAAAAGCAATTTATTGCACAGAAACAGTTTCATAATCCAATTTAACAGTATTTTTGCTTGTCTTTGACAAACTAAGATCTTGGGGACAGAGGTTACATTAGCTCACTTTTTGATGTTTTAGCTGGCATTTCTAGGAATGCTTGTACAGATAAACATTCCTAATATTTGCTCCACTTTGACAAAGAAACATTAAAAATTTTTGCAGCCTCAATTAAGCATTTTGTTTTCTCTCAAGAGAAAAAGAGAAACCCTGGGTTTTGCAGGATCCTCTTACACTGCAAAGGGTAGTAAAATACACAATTATTAGTATTTATTTTGAGTGTAATAAAAATAATTTTATCACAAAATTCATGGTTATCATCTGCATTTTCAGCCTGTAATTTCAGGTTTCAGCAGGAAGGTTACATAGGTAGTGTCATGTAGCTTTTAATTTCATGATACAGGGTAACATGGAGGCGTAAAATTAAGCAAAAGAAAACCCTTGGACACCGACTTCTGTGTTGCTTGTTGGGGCAACGAGGAAACGTGAGCGTTGCAAGTGCAAGAAGTGTGAAGGAGCCTTTATGCTCCTGCATCAAACCAGTGGAATACAGATATTGCTGGAGGAATGGATAATTGATATGTTTGACACCTGCCTCAGAGAAATAAAATAAAACTTTGTAGCTTGTCTTTACATTCCAAAGCTAAATTTAGGTCATAACTTCCTGTCCCTGTACGTACAATGACTAAGTGACCACTTCTTTAAATGTGTTTGTTGAAAGGAAAGAAAGGGAGAATGTTTTTGAGACCTGCTGGGATCCTCACGTTCTAAGGACACCCCAGTATTTGCAAGATGCTGCAAGCCTTTCCGCTTTACCGGGTACCAGAGCAACTACAAATTTAGCAAGTGTTAGAATCTAAATAGCAAGCATGCAGAAGTATGATACAGAGTACTACTTTGTGCAGTTTCACTATCAGTCAGTTTGTAACTAGCTTATGTTGGAAATATGTTAATTTAAATGGCTAGAACTACCTTGCCATTTGTCTGGCTTTGTCTTTCCTTGCCTTGGGACAGTGTTCTTCAGGACAGGTATGGGATGCCAGGTGTCTTGGATGGATAAATCCTAATATGTACAGCAATTTCTCTTCCTTTCAAAATGCAAGGAGACAGTACAGGGAGTATTTCAGAGCTGATGCTTAGTAAATATATCAGAGGCACAAAAAGCTTTTGTAAAAAAGTAGGATTTGAGGCACTAATATGTAAATCCAGCCTCATAAATCCACACAGTAACTCCTAGGCTGGGGATGGAGCTGAAGTTACAGGAATGCAGGAATCACAATTGTGGTTGGAGGTAGCTAGAGAAAACACAGGCAGGAAGTGTTAGAGTAGAATATATATACCAGGGAAATGGGTGCACAATCAACTAAATATTTTAACGTTATAAAGTAAACAAAAATAGAGTTTGACTTTTTTTTTTTTTTAATACTTAAAAATTCATATCTTAAGAAACAGATTCAGTGAAATGAGTAAAAGGACCAGGGATCAACACTGAACGCATCAGCCACAGCTGTCCTGCAGCCATCCTCCTACATAGTCTCTCTTATTATTCTCCTTTCCTTGGACTAGATAATGAAGTAAGTGAGAAAAGGAAAAACTCTTTATTTTTTAGACCACAGAGTCTAAAACATGCAAAAGCCTGTGGGATTTCTCTTAGTTAAAGCAAGTGTATCTGAGAGCAGAATTAGACTTTAGGATGATGAGCTAAAATGTTAAAATGGATGTCACTGCTGATCACCAAGTGTGAAGTTCTGCTTTTAAAAATTCTCGTTCAGATTTCACAATTGGCTCGACAAATTTCAGCAGAGTTAATCTTAGTTAAAAACAATGTCGTAATGTTTTTTAGAAACGGTATTTCTTGATTTTTGGTAGGGTTGCCTGAAAAGTTGGCTTCTTAATTTAGATTGAAAAACTGTGGCTAGAAACTTACTATAAAGACAGATTTCTTTCAACCTCTTTAAAAACATGGCACAGGAAAATTTGAACTGAACCCCCCTTTTTAACATATTATTTGGAACGAACACAAAAGCAAGCTGGCGGGTGTTCTAAGCAGGTGATTATGGATAGGTTCCAACTCTGGGAAACTCAGCCCAACTTTGGTAATGCAAATCAAGAAAACAAGTTCACTGTATGTAAACACTAAAGCAAGACTTTGGCAAAGTGAAGGTCTCCAATATCTGAAATACAGGGAACGTAGGTGAAGGAAGCAACATTAATGTAGTCTCTCTTTGACATACAGTGTTAGAACTTACAACTGTATATCAAAGAATACATGATATTTTGCTCAAAATTTAGTAAAACCAATCAGATGTTTAAGTAAGGATTATTTTTGTAAATCAGGCAGTAGGATTAGCTGTCTTTTGAATTAGGGGATCATCATGCAAATTTCTAAGAATCACACCAAGACGTGCGGTGCAGTCGACATGCTGGAGGGAAGGGATGCCATCCAGAGGGACCTGGACAGGCTTGAGAGGTGGGCCTGTGCGAACCTCGTGGCATTCAGCAAGGTCAAGTGCAAGGTCCTGCTTCTGGGCTGGGACTATACCAAGCACACATACAAAGTGGGCGGAGAACGGATTGAAAGCAGCCCTGAGGAGAAGGACTTAGGAGTCTTGATTCATAAGAAGCTCAGCATGAGCTGTCAATATGCACTTGTAGCCCAGAAAGCCAACCATATCCTGAGACACACCAGAAGTGTGGCCAGCAGGGTGAGGGAGATGATTCTTCCTTTCTACTTTGCTCCAATGAGACCCCATCTGGTGTACTGCATTTAATTCTGGAGCCCCCTGCATAAGAAGACTTGTTGAAGCAAGTCCAGAGTAGGTGGTAACAAAGATCTGGTCAGGTGCAAGGAAGTGCAGGAAAATATACAGCAGAGGAAGAGTGAATTCAAATCCACCAGAGCCCTCTTTCTGCAAAAGATGCAGTTTTCTGTTAGCCTGCTGTATCAACTACCACCACTGGACCATTTGGCAGTGTAATCACTGACATTGCACAGAGGACTGTACACCATGAGTAAAGAAGCCTGACTATGAGCTATTTTTTTCCAGATTGGCAGTTTGTCATGCAAGAGCTAGGGAAATACTGCCTGTTGGCCCAGAACGTGTTGAGGCCAGGTGCATCCTCTCTCTGCCCAGAGTGATAAACGTGCCTTGTTGAGAGTCTTTCACTGGTCCAGGTGCTGCAAATGGGCTTCCTCTGCGGGAGGAAGGAGAGGGCTCATCCCTCTCTGCATTGCAGTTCTCGAACATTCTCATGTTTTATGTGAGAGGTAAGGGTACAGTTCATCCAACTGGTTGTTCGCTAGCTAAAAGTGTTTGCTGTCTCTTAGACTGGACTGTTGATTCAATGATGTGCTGATTGGTAGTATTTTCACTATGTAGTCTACCTTTCTAATGTATGTGTCTTCCTAAATGCTAGCTAGGAAGAGCTGGCCCCATTTCTGGAAGATACTATTTTTGGAGAAGCCTTCCTTTGATCTGGCTTCTAATTAGAAAATTATTCAATAGATTTTATTTAAGAAACTGACCCTTAATGTTGGCAGTCTAGCTGTGTAAACTAATACCACATTACCACCTCTTCCCCTCTGACCACCCCTCCCCAAGAAAGAGAAAAAGAGACCAAAAAAAAAGAGGGTGGAGGTGGGGGGTGGGGGGGCAAGAGAGAGGGGGAAGGGAAGTATTTTTAAAAAGTTTAGTGACATTTTGATGTGTTTTGGTCTTACTGTGACTTCTTGCTCATAACTATTTTGTTGTAGCAGTCTCTGGATTACAACCCAAGTCTTCTGTAAAAAGAATATATTCCATCTGGAAACGTGCTATGCTGACATGCTCAGTGTCACTCTGTCATTGAACCTGAAAATACCCAGGCCATTGGATGGGAAGTTCCAGTTATTTTTAGCAATTCTTCTTGCAAGTAGACTGATAATATTTTTGTTTTGCTCTTCACATGTTCTCAATGACTTTATATGTTCATTTCACAGCTCTGTCTAGCAGCAGTGATAGCCTCTAGGGTATGTAAAGGTGCTTTTCTTTCTCCTGTTTGAGTGCTATTATTTCTGGAAAGGCACTAAACATGAAATAAACAAACAAACACACAAACAAACAAAAAGAGAAGAACTTTATATAAAAAATAAAAGAACTTTATATATCAGTTCAGTAGCTCAAGTACTTAGAGGTAGCTTTTGGCTCCCCAAATACAGTTTTCTAAGTGCTCCCCTGCCCAGGCTTTTTTGTCAGCTTTGAGAAGAGACAGTTAACCATGTACTCTTCTGTAGTCACTGAAGAGCCCACAGCTGGTGGGACAAATTACATTTTGTTTGTTTGTTTGTTTGTTTTAGAATTCATACAGTGAGCATAGGACACCCCTGAATAGTATACATGGTGCTTTTCCCAAGCATCTGTGTTGGTGAAGGGCAAGCTGTGCCCAAAAAGGTCTGTTCACATCTTGTCACAGGAGGAAAACTGTTTCTCAGGGGACTAGACAAGGGTCTGTCTGGAATATCTTGAATGCTTTCCTTTGAATATTAGCAAATTCCTAGTGAGTCCACTTTTTTGTATAGTGGATTAACGGGTACTGATCAAAGTAAACTACTTTGCCCCAAAGGGAGCATGCTTCTATACAAACGATGCTACCTGTTTTAAGATAGGAATGCTTGCTTTGACAGGAGGCATCCTTAGCCAGAGGCAATCGTTGCATTTGTGACAGCATAAGCTCCCTGGCAAAGGAGGCAAAGAAATAATGACTAGCAGAGCATGGTAAGAAGGGGAAAGGAGGTGTTTATATTTTTGTGATTTTTTTTTCTTTTTTCTTTTTTCCTAAAGAAAAACAAAAAGAGAAAGCTTTGTTTATTTGTTTAAATATGTGTAAAAATGACAGTTTCTATTTCAAGAGAAAGAATAATCCACAAATGTCTGGCGGTATTTATTTATTTCTTTTCAGTAACATTCTGAGCATTTTAAAGTTCAAAGTATAAAAATGCTTTTAGAGGAAAACTGTGAGATGTGAATATTTTTCCAAAGACAGGAGAGTTTGAAAAGGGATGTGTTGTGGAAGAGAGACAACAGATAACGTTGCATCAGTGAAGGATGTTTTTTTTTTAGTGAGCAATGGCTCTCCATAGCCTAAGTACAGAAGCTCATGGAAGGCAGCAAAGGACATTTTGTGAGCACCAGAAAAAATTCCATTTTGTTTGTTTGTTTGTTTTAGAATTCATACTGTGAGCATAGGAAGACCCTGAATAACATACATGGTGCTTTTTCTAAGCATCTGTTTGCCTTGTAATAGGACAGTAATAGTGCTGCCAAGTCAAGTAATATTTCCTCAGGAAATATTTCACTAGCTATAGTGCCTGGAGTCATCTGATGATATCAGAGTGTCAGATGCAGTTTCAAATAACTGAAGGCTTTTCTGTCATGTTTCAGTGTAGATAAAAACATCTATCTAATCATCTTCAGTACAAATCGAAATGACTCTGGAAAGCACAACCAAACAAAAATATTTCTAAAATGACAGCTTTTTTTTTTTAAGCTGGTAATACTTTTAAGTGTTTGTGATTTTTTTTCAGTTCTTTGGATGAATGACTCTGGTACAAAGGAGTAGATAACTGGTGTTTACTCTAAACCTGATAGATGAAGTATAACTTGTTCAACAAGCAGTTTTTTGTTCTCATGTGGCCAAAATGCTGAGGAGTTACATTAACTGGCGCAAACACTGTTTTTACTTAAGATGAGAAAGCCGATAGCAAGGCCACTGACATTCAGAATCATGAGAACACACACAACCTGGCACAGATGGACAATCCCACTTGTTACTAATGGTATTGTTAGACCCAGGTTGTGAACTGCTCAGCAGAAAAATCTTCTGGTCTCAAAGCTACTATATTATATATCTTAGATACAGAACAGTTCAGTTGGAAGAGACCTTCAAAAACCATCTAGTCCAACTACCTAAGCACTTCAGGGCTAAACAAGGTTAAAGAATATTAACGAGCCCATTGTCAAAAAGCCTCTTGAATAATAACAGGCTTGGGGCATCAACCACCTTGCTAGGAAGCCTGTTACAGTGTTTGACCACCCTCAGAATCAAGAAATTTTTCGTAATGTCCAGTCCAAACCGCCACTGGAGGTGGCAGTTTTATTTTTTTTCCTCTGTATAATCAGAGAACTGTTGAAATTTCAAGTTAGGTGTTCAAAGTATCACCCTGTGCTAGAACAAATTGTTGTACTGTATTTTCATCATTCTGTCTAGTAAGTATTTCTTATGGCTTGACCATGAGGAAGACATTTACTCTGAACTATACTTCCTTACTTCCTTGACTGCCCACAGAATATTACTTTGAAAAACAAAGGAATGGAAAAATTTACTCTATTCAAATAAAGAGCTTACTCAGAGCTCTGTTTCACCATTGCATGTCTTTTGATCTTTTGTCATAATTCAGTCCTTTTTACTCTTTTTATAGTTGGATGAGTACAGTGATCACTTGGCTGACCCTAAGTCTCCTTCCATATCCTTGTTTGGTCTTTGTAGTGAGATTCATATTCCTATTTATTATTTTTTACGTACAGTGGAGATCAATAACTCAGTAACACTGTGCTCACTGCTAAGAAAACCTTTCAATAACACAACTATTTCAGCCTTATCCTTGTCTAAACATAACAGATTAAAGAGGAGTAAGCTATGGGTATGTGCATGATCAGCACAGATTTTTTCAAACACTTTCAAGGTGTGTTTTCCTAAGTTTCGCTCCTCTGTTTTGTAAGATTGTTCCACCTCTCTCCATGGATGAAAGGGCTGAGATGCTAAACTTGTGTATTATGTCTGGAGCACCCACTCTCTGCAATACTGATGAGGAAGTTACCCAAAGGGAAGTGCGTAACTGATTTTCCTATGTATTTGCATAATACCTTTCCCCCCCCCACCCCCCACACACACACATATTAGATAACCACGATCTTTGTTTGCATTTTAGCTTCCTTAAAAGTCAAATTTCATGGCTATGGGGAGAGATGTACTACAGAGCCTCTACAGTCAAGTACATCTCTCACGTACTTCCTTCAGCCTTTGGGGACTGAATCTCCATATCAGAGCCTCACATTTGTAACTGTGCTAACTCGGTGAGCTCAGAATTATATGTCCTCTGGAGAAACTGAGAGGAGGGAAAAAAAGTGAATCAAAATACTTCTACTATCTTACTAGAAGGACATTAAACTCCAGAAATGAAGGCAAAATGTGAAGGTCCAGGCAAAGAAAACAGCCATCTCAAACTCAGAAATTCTTCCAAATTTGAAGTTTTTAAACATTATCTAATGATTTGTGTGTATATTTGTCTCCTTGCACGTCCGTGGGGCACTACATCAGTCCAAACATCTTCCGGTGTTGTCAAACACTGATTGTTCTTCGTATATTAGAGGGGGTAAAGAAACCATGTCTCAAATCCATCAACACTAACCTGCTTTTTAACCAGTAGATTTTTTTTTCCTATTCTAGAATCTATAAACTGGTAAAAAGGGAATACAATATTTTAAAATTAATCCATTACAGGAGGGCATTAGTCATAGCATAGAAACATCGTTTGAAAAAAAAAATAAAATCATAGAACAGAAAACTCTTACTGGAAAGTTTTACACAGTAGAACATTTGCCTGTACTCTAGGTCTTGTCATAGCCATGCAGCCTTCCTAAGAGAAAGTTTGTGTTCTCTTGGGTACCATCAGAAGGATGCCTAAAGAAGCCAGGTGAAGAGGGGAATCCAAAGATGTTGCTTAATTTTTTCTCATTACAATGAGTTGTGAATAAATTTAATTTAGGGCATAGGGAGCACAATTAAACATACATGTTACTTCTCTTATATTTTGGCCTAGGTGAGAAGCACCTGTCTTTGAGTGAGGATAGGCTTCTAGCCTGGATGACTTTGCTTCAATATGTTTGTTGTTGTCTTTTTGTGGGGAGGTCAGCTTGTAGGTATGACAATGAAAGCAAAGTGAAAGAAAGACTTCTTGCACCTGGAACTGATTTTTTTTTTCCTCTGTCATTCACTGTGTTGGAAGAACCTTCTACGAGGAAAAAATTAATTGGCTTACAGAGGTGTCTGTTGTGCCAAGAATGCATTATTGCCCACAGTCTTCCTCTCAGAATCGTAAAAGTCTTGATTATGACTTTAGCTCATAGCACCCAGCATGTTAAGGAGGAAATGTATTTTACTGCTTTGTAGTAACTGAAGTTTACTAAAGAATGAAGACTTCCTGAATAAATATTCTGTGTAATTCTGAGATATTACATACAGCCTGATCCTGCAAATACACATCTGCCCTATAGATGGGTAGATGCCATTGTTCTGCTGGGGTTTCAGAGCCTACTTTAGCTTTTATGGTATTTCCCGTGCTTTGGAGAATTCTGGATTTGCTGTGAACTGCTAGATCACATTTCAACTATTTTTTGCCTAGTTTTCTGAAGGGACTGTCTTATGCAATCACTATCCTGTAACTGTCTTCCTGATAATGTTTTAATTTTGACCTAATTTCTCAGTGGAGAGGGTCTCATGAAGAGTCCAACAAATAATTTGTGGGAATAAATGAATGCCTACGGAGGAGAACAAGCCAACAAAGTGTCTCCATTACATGAAAACGTGAATTCAACATGTATCTGTTTGTTTTAAGCCTATAACTAGTCCATAGCTGAAGTATGTGCTTCCTACCTATCCAGTAGGTATTGGATTACAAGGAAGCTGAAAGTACTTGTATTGGTAATAATTTGGAAGACAGAGCAAGAGAAAGCCAAAAGGGACGGTCCAGGATTATTGCTTAAAGACTGTAGTGTATCAATTCATAGGAATCCAGGGCACATTCACAGAGCAGTTTGGTATTTCAAGGAGACATTTACATGCAGTTCAATAATAAAAACTAAAAAGAAAAGAGTATTGAAAATAAAAATACATTTAATTGTATTTAAATTTCTTTTTTCAAACATCCATACACTGACTGCTTCTAGAAACATGGTCATAAAATCATATAAAATCATTTAGGTTTTGAAAATGTATATGAGATCATCTAGTCCAACCTTAAGAGACAGAGTAGTACGGTGGATGAAATGAGTAAAGAAGAATGATTAATCCAATTGCCAGATATCAATCTCCTAATAAACCCTCCTCTGACGGATATCAGGGAAGAAGGACTTAATGCTGGGAAAGGCAGAAGGAAATACCTTTGCAGGGCAGAATCCCTGAGGGTGGAAGGGACCTCCGGAGGTCCTCTTGGGAAATGTCCACACTCCAGCAGGCTCCCCTCCAGCAGGTGACCCAGGACCATGTCCCGATGACGTTTGAATATCCCCAGGCATGGAGACTGTACCACCTCCGTGGACAACCTGTTCCAGTCCTAAGTCACCTTCACAGTCCAAAAGTGTCTCCTGATTACTGGCTCACAGAGTCACAGAGTGGCTGAGCTTGGAAGGGGCCTCTGGAGATCATGTAGTCCAGCCCCTTTCTCAAGCAGAGCCTCCTGGAGCAGGTTGCCCAGGACCCTGTCAGGGCGATATTCTGAAGTTCTCCAAGGATGGAGACGCTGCCACCCCTCTGGGCAACCTGTTCAAGTACTTGGTCACTCAGGCTGGGGTGCAGAGCAGGGATGGGGCTGTCAGCATGGCCTGCATTCCTGGCAGCTGCACGAGATGCAGTTCGTCAGGACCTGCAGGCCGGATGCTGGCCGGAGGGCTTGGACAGCCACGGGCTCGTGCTGGGAAGTGGGAGACTGGAAGAGGATGAGGGACATGCCTTCTGTGTTGGCATATGCATTAAATGCAACCATCGTATGCACCACAAAACGCTCCCCCCTGGCTTTCCTCCGCTCTGGAGACAAAGTTGGAAAGTTTTCCTTAGGGGAGGTAGCCTTTTGGTTTTGAAACAAACAAACAAAAAAAGAACAGAAGAACAACGGAAAAGTATCAGGGCATTTATTGCACGTAGAAGAGTTCAATGTGCACAGCTCCTGTTGCTTCCATTCTGACGTGGAAGAAGACTGGAACCACACGCCAGGCCGGGCGCCTCCCTGCACGCCGTGGGGTAGGCCTCCGAGGAGGCCTGCGTGCACGAGCCTGCTGGGAGGCGCCATTTGCAGGCCCCGCAGCTGCGCCGCCCCGGGATGCTGGGTTGGGCCCCACAGGTCCTCTCCTCCCAGCCGAGGGGCCGTGGCTGGTGGGCCGTCCGCGCGAGTTGTAGCGGTCCTGCGGGGATCTGCTGCGCACCCTTTCTCTGTCTCCGTTCCTCGTGCGGCGGGCAGACGAGCCGACCCTGTGCTCCTCGTGGTGTCCTGGCACCCTGCGCACCACCCGCTCAATTGGCTGCCTGCAGAGTGGGCAGGTGTTGTTCTGTCTGCTCCAGCGTCGGATGCAGGTGGAGCAGAAGCGATGGAAGCAGCGGGCCACGTAGGCAGCGTCCGTGATTATATCGAGGCAGATGGGGCACGGGCAGTCTGCCGCGTCCTCGGCTGGCCCTGCCTGCTGCAGCTGGCTGCTGCTGCCCCTCGCAGCAGGGCTGCTCTCCTCCAGGCGTTCCTCAGCACCCGACGCCATGTCCTGCCAAGAGAGCCGTGCCGAGTGGCCGCGTGCTCCTTGCGCTACCCGTGGGAAAGCAAGGAGAGCCCAAGAACGCGGTGGGAGAGGGGTGGCAAGGGCTTCCCAGGGGGCTCCTGGTGGGCTGAGAAGCAGCGTTGGCAGCCTTTGGTGCAGCCTTGGGCAAAAGGGCCTGGGCAGGGGGAGCACGTGCGGCTCATGGTGGAGCGGCTCCAGGTGGGGCTTGGCAGGAGCTGGGGCAGGGCAGACACAAGTGAGTGGGGCAGGATGGGATGTGCTTCTGCACCCTGTTGGACGTGTGAGGCAGAAGAGGAGGAAGAGCAGGAAGGGGAGCCTTGATGTCCTCCTCACTTGCCCAGTGCTCAAGCCCAAGGTGGGCTCTGGCATCCTGTCAGCAAGCGCTGGGGGAAGAGCTGGCATGCCCAGGACCCTGGAGTCCCAAGGCTCCATCCCAAACAAAGCTGGAGTTAGCCCAGGGTACCTGAAGGAGGTGGTCAGGAAAGGCACAGCAATGCACTGGGAGCCTTGAGCACTTCTCACAGCCCCAGCACACTCCTCGTGCCCACAGCCACAGGCCAGTCGCTCTGTGGGACCCTCAGCACCCCACAGCCAGGCAGCAGGGACAGCAGCACTGGCGGGGGGCTGCCTTGGCTCACGTCTACAGCTGTCGCTCTCCGCAAAGCCAAGAGTTGGCCAGCACGCTCACAGTCCTGCTCGAGCCTGCACAACTTGCGCGTGTGCCTGCACGAGCCCTGGACAAAGTGAGTGCGGACAGAGCCTGCGGCCTCGGCTATATACAGAGGTCACACGCAGTCACATTCAGCAATGGTGACATCACAGGGGGCTCTGAGGCTGCCCGCTGAAGCTGCCCAGCAACGATGGCAAACTCCCCAAAGAGGGAAAGCCTGCCTCACAGGACATTGCCATCCTCTCGGCAACTCTCTCATCTTCAGGCCTGTTGGGTCCTGTGGTGAGAGACCGGTGCCCCCTGAGCACAAAGGCCCAGCACGCAGCGGGCAGGGGAGCAATGCTGGCAAGGGAGCCCTGCTGACCTCCTCAGTCCCATCAGTGCCCAGATTCAGAGGTCCCTCCGAGGGCTGTCAGAGGAGGAGGACTCAGTGCTGGGAAAGGCAGAAGGAAATACCTTTGCAGGGCAGAATCCCTGAGGGTGGAAGGGACCTCCGGAGGTCCTCTTGGGAAATGTCCACACTCCAGCAGGCTCCCCTCCAGCAGGTGACCCAGGACCATGTCCCGATGACGTTTGAATATCCCCAGGCATGGAGACTGTACCACCTCCGTGGACAACCTGTTCCAGTCCTAAGTCACCTTCACAGTCCAAAAGTGTCTCCTGATTACTGGCTCACAGAGTCACAGAGTGGCTGAGCTTGGAAGGGGCCTCTGGAGATCATGTAGTCCAGCCCCTTTCTCAAGCAGAGCCTCCTGGAGCAGGTTGCCCAGGACCCTGTCAGGGCGATATTCTGAAGTTCTCCAAGGATGGAGACGCTGCCACCCCTCTGGGCAACCTGTTCAAGTACTTGGTCACTCAGGCTGGGGTGCAGAGCAGGGATGGGGCTGTCAGCATGGCCTGCATTCCTGGCAGCTGCACGAGATGCAGTTCGTCAGGACCTGCAGGCCGGATGCTGGCCGGAGGGCTTGGACAGCCACGGGCTCGTGCTGGGAAGTGGGAGACTGGAAGAGGATGAGGGACATGCCTTCTGTGTTGGCATATGCATTAAATGCAACCATCGTATGCACCACAAAACGCTCCCCCCTGGCTTTCCTCCGCTCTGGAGACAAAGTTGGAAAGTTTTCCTTAGGGGAGGTAGCCTTTTGGTTTTGAAACAAACAAACAAAAAAAGAACAGAAGAACAACGGAAAAGTATCAGGGCATTTATTGCACGTAGAAGAGTTCAATGTGCACAGCTCCTGTTGCTTCCATTCTGACGTGGAAGAAGACTGGAACCACACGCCAGGCCGGGCGCCTCCCTGCACGCCGTGGGGTAGGCCTCCGAGGAGGCCTGCGTGCACGAGCCTGCTGGGAGGCGCCATTTGCAGGCCCCGCAGCTGCGCCGCCCCGGGATGCTGGGTTGGGCCCCACAGGTCCTCTCCTCCCAGCCGAGGGGCCGTGGCTGGTGGGCCGTCCGCGCGAGTTGTAGCGGTCCTGCGGGGATCTGCTGCGCACCCTTTCTCTGTCTCCGTTCCTCGTGCGGCGGGCAGACGAGCCGACCCTGTGCTCCTCGTGGTGTCCTGGCACCCTGCGCACCACCCGCTCAATTGGCTGCCTGCAGAGTGGGCAGGTGTTGTTCTGTCTGCTCCAGCGTCGGATGCAGGTGGAGCAGAAGCGATGGAAGCAGCGGGCCACGTAGGCAGCGTCCGTGATTATATCGAGGCAGATGGGGCACGGGCAGTCTGCCGCGTCCTCGGCTGGCCCTGCCTGCTGCAGCTGGCTGCTGCTGCCCCTCGCAGCAGGGCTGCTCTCCTCCAGGCGTTCCTCAGCACCCGACGCCATGTCCTGCCAAGAGAGCCGTGCCGAGTGGCCGCGTGCTCCTTGCGCTACCCGTGGGAAAGCAAGGAGAGCCCAAGAACGCGGTGGGAGAGGGGTGGCAAGGGCTTCCCAGGGGGCTCCTGGTGGGCTGAGAAGCAGCGTTGGCAGCCTTTGGTGCAGCCTTGGGCAAAAGGGCCTGGGCAGGGGGAGCACGTGCGGCTCATGGTGGAGCGGCTCCAGGTGGGGCTTGGCAGGAGCTGGGGCAGGGCAGACACAAGTGAGTGGGGCAGGATGGGATGTGCTTCTGCACCCTGTTGGACGTGTGAGGCAGAAGAGGAGGAAGAGCAGGAAGGGGAGCCTTGATGACCTCCTCACTTGCCCAGTGCTCAAGCCCAAGGTGGGCTCTGGCATCCTGTCAGCAAGCGCTGGGGGAAGAGCTGGCATGCCCAGGACCCTGGAGTCCCAAGGCTCCATCCCAAACAAAGCTGGAGTTAGCCCAGGGTACCTGAAGGAGGTGGTCAGGAAAGGCACAGCAATGCACTGGGAGCCTTGAGCACTTCTCACAGCCCCAGCACACTCCTCGTGCCCACAGCCACAGGCCAGTCGCTCTGTGGGACCCTCAGCACCCCACAGCCAGGCAGCAGGGACAGCAGCACTGGCGGGGGGCTGCCTTGGCTCACGTCTACAGCTGTCGCTCTCCGCAAAGCCAAGAGTTGGCCAGCACGCTCACAGTCCTGATCGAGCCTGCACAACTTGCGCGTGTGCCTGCACGAGCCCTGGACAAAGTGAGTGCGGACAGAGCCTGCGGCCTCGGCTATATACAGAGGTCACACGCAGTCACATTCAGCAATGGTGACATCACAGGGGGCTCTGAGGCTGCCCGCTGAAGCTGCCCAGCAACGATGGCAAACTCCCCAAAGAGGGAAAGCCTGCCTCACAGGACATTGCCATCCTCTCGGCAACTCTCTCATCTTCAGGCCTGTTGGGTCCTGTGGTGAGAGACCGGTGCCCCCTGAGCACAAAGGCCCAGCACGCAGCGGGCAGGGGAGCAATGCTGGCAAGGGAGCCCTGCTGACCTCCTCAGTCCCATCAGTGCCCAGATTCAGAGGTCCCTCCGAGGGCTGTCAGAGGAGGAGGACTCAGTGCTGGGAAAAGCAGAGGGAAACCCCTTGAGAGGACAGAATGGCTGAGGGTGGAAGGGACCTCCGGAGGTCCTCTTGGGAAATGTCCACACTCCAGCAGGCTCCCCTCCAGCAGGTGACCCAGGACCATGTCCCGATGACGTTTGAATATCCCCAGGCATGGAGACTGTACCACCTCCGTGGACAACCTGTTCCAGTCCTAAGTCACCTTCACAGTCCAAAAGTGTCTCCTGATTACTGGCTCACAGAGTCACTGAGTGGCTGAGCTTCGAAATGGTCTCTGGAATTAATCTAGACCATCTTCTCGTCTCAAGCTGGGCCTTCTTCAGTGCATTTCCCAGGATCACATCCTGGCATATTTTGAATATGTCCAGAGAAGGAGACTCCGCTAGTCCTCCTGGCAGTATTTTCTACCATTTTGTCACTCTCACAGTAAAGATTTTTTTCCTCATGTTCTGATGGAACTTCCTGTGTTTCAGTTTTTGCCTGTTGCTCTTGTCCTTTCACTTGTTACCACTGAAAAGAGTCTATCCCTATCTTTTGATACTCTCTCACCAGGTACTTACATACATTGATATGATCCCCTCTCACTCTGCTCTTCTCCAAGCTAAACAGGCTCATCTCTCTGGGTCTCTCTTTGTATGACAGATGCTCTTTGTCTATCATGGTCTTCTTCTGGACTTGCTCTAGGAGCTCCATGTTCATCTTGTACTTGGGAGTCCAGAACTGGACACAATACTCCAGGTTTGGCCTAACCAGGACTGAGTAAAGGGTGGAGGATTACTTCCCTCAACCTGCTGGCAACAGTCTTCCTAATGCACCCCAGGATACCACTGGCCTTCTTGGCTGCAAGGGCACATTGCTTGCTGGTGGTTAACCTGCTGCCACCAGGAATCCCAGCTCGTTCTCCACAGTCCTGCACTCCAGCAGGTCAGCCCCCAGCCTGTACTGGTGCATGGGATTATTCCTCCCTAGGTGCAGGATCCTGCACTTGCCTTTGTTGAACTTCAAGAGGTTCCTCACTGCCCAACTGCACAGCCTGTCCAGATGTCTCACAGCCCCCTGGTGTATCAGCCACTCCTCCCAGTTCTGTATCATCAGCAAACTTCCTGAGTGTGCACTCTGTCTCTTCATCCAGATCACTGATGAGTAAGTTGAGCAAAACTAGACCTAGTACTGACCCGTGCAAGACACCACTAGCTACAGGCCTCCAACTAGACTCTGCACCTCTGAGCACAACCCTCTGAGCTCTGCCATACAGCCAGTTCTCAATCCACCTCACCGTCCACTCATCTATCGCACACTTTCTGAGCTTGCCTATGAGGTTCTAATGGGAGACAGTGTAAAAAGCCTTGCTAAAGTCAAGGTAGATCACATCCACTGCTCTCCCCTCATCTACCCAGCCAGTCATTCCATGTTAGAAGGCTATCAGATTGGTTAAGCATGATTTCCCCTTGGTGAATCACCCGTTTAGGAATGAAGTTGAGACTGACTGGCTTGTAGTTTTCTGGGACCTTCTTGCCCTTTTTGAAGTCTGGAGTGACACTGACATTCTTCAGTCCTCGGGCACCTCTCCTGTTCTCCATGACCTTTCAAAGATAATGGACTGGACTGGCAATAACTTCCACCAGCTCCCCCATCACTCGGGAGTGCATCCCATCCACACCCACAGATTTGTGGGTGTTAAGTTTGCATAAATGATCTCTGTCCTGATCCTTCTTGACCAAGGGAAAATCTTCCTTTATCCAGGCTTTCTTTCTTGTTTCCAGGGTCTCGGATTCCTGAGGGCAGGCCTTAGCAGTGAAGACTGAAACAAAGAAGGCATTCAGTAACTCTCCCTTCTCTGTATCGTTTCTCAATAGGGCACCCACCCCATTCAGCAGCAGACCCACATTTTCCCCAGTCTTGCTTTTGCTACTGATGTATTTGAAGAAGCCCTTCTTGTTTTCCTTGACACCCCTTGCCATATTTAATTCCAAATGGGCCTTAGCCTTCCTCATCACATCTCTGCATTCTCTGACAACATTCCTATATTCCTCCCAAGTGGCCTGTCCCTTTTTCCACATTCTGTACACTTCCTTCTTCTGTTTGAGTTTTGCCAGGTGCTCCTTGCTCACCCATGCAGGTCTCCTGCCCCTTTTGTTTGCCTTCTTACTCATAGGGATGAACCAACCTTGAGCTTGGAGGAAGTTGCTTGAATACTGACCAGCTCTTTTGGACCCCCTTCCTTCTAGGGCCCGAACTAATAAGATTCCTTCAAGTAGGTCCTTGAAGAGGATAAAGTTTGCTCACCTAAAGCCCAGGGTTGCAACCCTTCTTTTTGCCCTGCTTCCTCCTCTACATAGGATCCTGAACTCCACCATATCATTGTCAGTCACTGCAAGCAAGGCTGCCTCCATCCTTTGAATCTCCAACCAGTCCTTCTTTGTTTGTTAGTACAAGGTCCAGCAGCACACTTCTTGTATCCTCCACTACCTGTGTCAAAAAGTTATCACCAATGATCTACAGGAAAACTGTTTGTGCCTAGGTGTGTGGTCTTCCCAGCAGATGTCAGAGTGATTGAAGTCCCCCATAAGAACCAGGAACTGTGACCATGAGGCTACTTTCAGCTGTGTGTAGAAAGCCTCATTGACTTTCTCTTCCTAATCAGGTGGCCTGAAGTAAATACCCACAACAGTGTCATCCATGTTAGCCTGTCCTTTAATTGTTACCTGTCGACTCACTTCCTCATCCACCCCTAGGCAGAGCTTAATACACTCCACTCTCACATAAAGAGCAACTCCCCTACCTCATCTTCCTTTGCATGGCCACAGCCATGCATGCAGCAGGGCTGCCAGGGAAGATGTTAGCCTAGAGCACATTGTGCCAAGAGGTCCTTTGTTAAGATGTCTACTCCCCAGTTGCAGCTTTGCGTCATGGGCCCTCCCTTCTTAGGTGGTCTTCCCTAAAGTTCTCTTCACCCATACGCCCGTGATTCAGTTACACACTTCAGCCAGCTACAAGCTGAGAGGTCTGTTAACCCTGTTTATGTACATCTGAATTATTTCATGCTGATTCCGTGGGCTGCTGCCTGGCTTTCCTAAAATTCTGCCCTTCCTTTTAAGTGTGAATGGCACACTGCTTCTGCTGCTAAATCCTGCACAGCAATAGAGACAGGAACTGAGTTTCCAATCCTTTTGTCAGCTTTTATTCAAGGTAATGGAAGGTGGGAAAAGAGAGTTGCAGTAACCTAAATAAAACAGATAACTGGTTTATAGGTTAACATCCCTGTTTTGGTTTAATAATAATAATAATAATAATAATAATAATAATAATAATAATAATAATAATAATAATATAATTTAGCATGCATACATTTTTCTTAATATACATACATTGAAAAAAATAATACAAGATATGCAGTTATCTTGTAAGTATAAAGAGCAACATTTTTCCTTTCATATATTTGTAGTGTTGACTAGTTAGCTTAAAATCTACATAATACACTATAGATAGTGGAGGCTGTCATCTGTTATCTATATCTGAGACTATTTCAAAATTATGTTGTCAAAACCAAACTTAAAACACAAGCAAATCATAATTCTGGCAATGAAGTTGCGAGATAGTTCCTAAGGAAAAGCTTCCTTTAATAAACACAAGTAATGCAAATATAAGTATGTCCTGCTGGTTGTATTCAGCATTTCAGGTATTCTCTGAAAGTCATTATTCATCTGCTGACTTTAAATATGCAGAGGCAATAATACTTAGTGGATTTTTTTCTCTTCAATAGTCGTTCTTTCTAGACTGAAAGAAGATGTAGAACAGATCCTAAATGGAACTTTCAGTTTTATGCCCCATAAACTGTGGATGTAACAGTCTACAATCAGTCCCATTTAAGGTGTGATTGGATCTGGAAAGCATTTGGAGGAGGAAGTATATGAAAACTCCTAATGTTGCAGGAAACAATTCATGAATTGACTGGTGAACTTGGCATGACATAAGTAATTGTAGTTGTGCATCACTTCATCTGTTAAAACAAAGCTTGCAAATATTATTGCAAGAATGCAGTTCCCATTAGTGTCTTAATATATTAGTGTCTTAATATATTCACTTCCTGTATATTTTAATGCTGTCAGTAGGTAGCTGTGGTGTTCTTCCCTGTTTCTATTAGATAGTCATTTAAACAGCACTAAGACAAATAATAAACCAAATGCATCTCTTCCATTGTGATGTATATGCTTCAGTGACTTGAAAGTGACAAAAGTAATTCCAGCATAATACCTAGCTGTCCAGATAGTGAAAATGTCATAGGGTTTAATGAAAATAAGTTTCTCTGCTGACAATGTAGAAGACTGAAATAGCTCAGGGGGAAGACAGGACACAAGAAGAAAAGAAGAATAGCATTCCTGAATTCTGAGTTCTGTGAATGCTTTTTTTTTTTTTTTAAACATGTGAGTTTTTTAATTATTAAATTAAGAATAAAAGAATTGAAACAATTTATATTGTCTTCACTCTTATTCTTCAGAAATGCTGAACTTGATAATGTTTCAACATAATCTGTTTGAAAAGAAAGCTTTTCAGGATGACACTAATACATTAACTATTTTTTCACCAAAAAAAAAAAAAAGTTTTCTGGTGAAGCTCCGTAAGGGAAAAATGTTGACTATTTTAATATAGGACTTTTGTCCGTATTCAGCCCACTTACTGGCATAAGCTACCCTTATAAGCAAAATTATAGTCACACAAAACTGGAAATAAAACCTACTCAATCAGTCTTTCTTACCTATTTATTTCTTTCCGTTGAGAAACGTCTCAAGGCAGAATGAAAAGATTGATAGAGATATTTGGGCAAGTGAAAATGTCAAGACTCTATATGACTAGGAAAAAGACCAGAGAACACAGAAAGAATTACAGGATACTTGTGGAGTTTGACAAAACTTCTATAGCAGTACATAACCAGGAGAAACTTGCTATTGGCATTTAGAAAGACAATAACCAGGAGAAACTTGCTATTGGCATTTAGAAAGACAACCTCTAACAAGATAAAAACAAAAATGTTACCTTCTTCCCCAAATTTTTTCAAAAATATATTAAAAACATACCACACGTGAACTGCCACGTTATGGCTTTATCCTCTCTTTTTTCAACTGATAATCATGTCTCCTTCTTTCTTTTCAGGTATTAAACATTAAGTTGGCTTCTTAGAAAGAAAAAAAAAAATCATGGCTTCCAGCATGACTAACCCAGCTAACCATTTGCCATACTTCTTTGGCAATATTACACGTGAGGAAGCTGAGGAGTATCTGATGCAAGGAGGTGTAAGTGATGGACTATATCTGCTTCGCCAAAGTCGGAATTACCTTGGAGGCTTTGCCTTATCCTTGGCCCATGGAAGGAAGGTTCATCATTATACAATTGAGAGGGAGCTGAGTGGCACATATGCTATTGCAGGAGGGAGGTCTCATGCAAGTCCTGCTGAACTAATTAACTATCATTCAGAGGAAGCGGATGGCCTAATCTGTCTACTGAGAAAACCTTTCAACCGACCACCAGGCATTGAACCCAAAACAGGGCCCTTTGAAGATTTAAAAGAGAACCTCATCAGAGAGTACGTCAAACAAACTTGGAATTTGCAGGTAAATTTGCAGGCTGATTTTGCCATAAAGTGGTCTTTGAATTAGGATAAAAAGAAATTACAGGGTTTGGTTCCAGCAGTTGCTGTTGCTGTAGCTAACATGAGTTCATGAGGGGAAAGTCCTGCTTAACTAACTTGAACTGACTAAGACATCTTGATAGATTAGAGAGCTGGGTAATCACCAACCATATGAAATTTAACAAGAACAAGTGCCAGATTCTGCACCTGGGACAGAGTAATCCTGGATGTCTGTACAGACAGGAGGATGACGACTGGAGATAGGACTAATGGAAAGTGATCTGTGGGTTCTGGCCAAGAACAATTTGAATGTGAATCAACTGTGGCAGTCAAAAGGGCCAACCGTATCCTGGGATACATCAGGCACAGCACTGCTAGCCAGTCGAGGGAAGGGGTTGTCCCGCTCTGCTCTGTACTGATGCAGCCTCACCTCAAGTACTGTGTGCAGTTTGGGGCACCACAACACAAGAGCACAAAACTATTAGAGAGTGTCTGGGGTGGGGGGCAACAAAGATTGTCACAGGTCTAGTGGGCAAGACGTATGAGGAGCAGCTGAGGTCCCTTGGTTTGTTCAGCCCAGAGCAGAGGGGGCTGAGGGGAGGCCTCATGGCGGCCTGCAGCTCCCTCACGAGGGGAGCGGAGGGGCAGGCGCTGAGCTCTGCTCTCTGGGGACAGCGACAGGACCCGAGGGAACGGCATGGAGCTGGGACAGGGGAGGGTCAGGCTGGGGGTTAGGGAAAGGTTCTGCACCCAGAGAGGGGTCGGGCACTGGGACAGGCTCCCCAGGGAAGTGGTCACAGACCAAGCCTGCTGGAGTTCAAGTGTTTGGATAGTACTCTCAGATATATGGTTTAATTTTCAGGAGGTCCGTTATGAAGCCATAAGTTGGACTCAGTGATCCTTGTGGGTCCCTTCCAACTTGGATATTCTGCCGAAAACACACAAACACAATACATCAATCCCAAATATGCTATATAGTATTTTGTCACAACAGAATTTTAATTATCAGATTTTTATGAGCAGTGGGTATTTTTCGTGCAGTACATTGCAATATGTACATGCTGAAACTGTGCAAAGTGTGTTTAGTTTATTTCAGCAAGCTGAAGGCATGTAATATGGAGGTATGTTATGACATCTCAGAGTGACATCAAGTATATTAGCTATGCCTGACTAGCATAAAAATGTGACACAATTTTTGGTTGAGATGTTGATCTATTTATGGTTTACTCGTTATTTTTCCTTCCACTTCTCAGAGATAAAAGAAAAATCCCAGCTTTGTAATGTTTAGATCACCCTATTTTATCTTTTGTTTTAATGTCTTTGTAGCAACTATTGCTTTACCTCATATACAACAAAATGTACAGGTTTCAGATGTCCCAAAAGCCATACAACACTGGCAGTCTATATGTAAACTTTCTATCGCAGAAGACAGTTTGATTGTCCCATTGTGTTTCTACCACTCTAGGGTCATGCTCTTGAACAAGCTATCATAAGTCAAAAACCTCAGCTGGAGAAATTGATTGCTACTACAGCCCATGAGAAGATGCCTTGGTTCCATGGGAGGATTTCTAGGGAAGAATCAGAGCACCGTATCCTCATTGGGTCAAGAAACAATGGAAAATTTTTGTGAGTGCTTTTTCCTACATTATTGCTGTTTGCCCTTAGTGTTATTACATAGTTCACTTGAATGAATCTCAAGTGAGAGAGTGTCCTAAGAGATGGCTTTTTCACAGAGATATATCAGTCCAGCATGATATATATTACATAATGTAACTATTCCTATACTAAACAAGTGTGTCCAAGATTCGGTTTTCTCTTAACTGAAGATGGGAAACTGTAGTAAATGCTTGGTCACTGTTTTTTAAGCAAGTATTCTAAACGGAACATCAAAGAAGCTCAGCGTCAAAAAATAAAAATAAAAAATAAAAAAAAATAAATATTTGGACTTGTTTTACAATTGATAAGCAGTACTAAATGATTGTGGTGGGTTAAAATCAGCCCACCCAGTCAGTCTCATAATCCCCCAGCTCAAATGGACAGGGGGAGAAAATAAAATGGAAAAGCTTGTTGGTCAAGATGAGGAGAGACAGCAGGGAGAGTGTTTACCAGTCCTTGTCACAGGCAAAACAGACTTTGCTTGGGTAAAATTAATTTAATTACCAATTAAAATAATCTGGATTGTAAGTAACAAAGACAAAAACATAAAACAACATATTGCACTCAAACCACGTCCCCACATTTTCACAGGTTCAACTTTACTCCTTCCAGCCCAGCTCTTTTCCCCAACAGATGGCAAAGGGTGATGGGGTTCAGGGGGTTGTGGACATCATCACAGAATCATCCTAGAATGGCTTGGGCAGGAAAAGACCTCAAAGATTATCTAGTTCCAACCCCTATGCCATAGGCAAAGATGCCACCCACTAGATCAGGTTGCTCAGGGACTCATCTAACCTGGTCTTGAACACCTCCAGGGATAGGGCATCCAGAGCCTCTCTGGGCAAACTGTTCCAGTGCTCACCACCCTCTGAGTGAAGAATTTTCTCTTAACCTCTAATCTATATCTCCCCTATTCTAGTTTAAAATCATTCCCCCTTGTCCTGTCATTATCCAATTGAGCAAAGAATTACTCCCCATCTTTTTATAAGTCCCCTTCAGGTACTGAAAGGTTGCAGTAAGGTGCCCCTGGAGCCTTCTCTTCTGTAGGCTGAATATTCCCAGCTCTCTCAGCTTTTCTAAGTAGGAGAGGTGCTCCAGTCCCTTGATCATCTTTGTGGCCCTCCTCTGGGCCCACTCTAACAGCTCCACATCCTTCATGTGCTGGGGGCTCCAGACCTGGAAGCAGTACTCCAAGTGGGGCCTCAAAAGGGCAGAGCAGAGGGGGACAATCACTTCCCTCTCCCTGCTGGCCACTCCTCTTTTATTGCAGCCCAGGATGCAGTTGGCCTTCTGGGCAGCAAGCGTGCACTGCTGGCTCATGTCGAGCTTTTCATCCGGCAGAACCCCCAAGTCTTTCTCTGCAGGGCTGCTCTCAGTGAGTTCTTCTCCCAGTCTGTATTCATGCCTGGGGTTGCCCCAGCCCAGGTGCAGCACCCTGCATTTAGACTTGTTGAACCTCACTAGGTTCACATAGGCCCACTTCTCAAGTTTGTCCAAATCCCTTCAGATGGTGTCTCTTCCTTCTATTGTATCAGCTGCACCACTCAGCTTGGTGTCATCTGCAAATTTGCAGAGGATGCACTCGATCCCACTATCCATGTCACTGATAAAGTTAAAGACCTCTTTGTCTTGCATGTGCCTTGACATTGCTTCCAGGAGGATCTTTTCCATGATCTTTCCAGGCACAGAGGTGAAGCTCACCAATTTGTCATTCCCCGGCTCCTCCTTTCTACCCTTTTTAAAAAGAGGTGTGATGTTTCCCTTTTTCCAGCCACCAGGGACTTCACCTGACTGCCAGGACTTTTCAAATGTAATGGAGAGAGGCAACTACATCATCCAGTTCCCTCAGGACCCTGGGATGCATGTCATCAGGTCCCATAGACTTGTACCTTTTTAATTTCATCAGGTGGTCTCGAACCTGCTCTTCACTTACAGTGGGTGGGACTTTGCTCCCCGAGCCTCCATCTACGGTTTCAGGGAGATGGACCCATGGCCAGTCCATAACAGTTTCTTTCTGTCTCCTTTGTCCCCACACTCTTTCCTGCAGAAATGCATGCTCTCCGTTGGCTACAGTTCCTCCTGGAACTGTCTACATCCTTGGAGGGCGGCAGTGTGCGCACACGGCTGAGGGAAGAGCGGTGCCCTCCATGGGGCCTACTGCAGACAGCTGGAACTGGCTGGACACAGCCATGCCTGGCAGAGGGCAGCCCAGCCTCCTGCCAGTGTGCCCCCCAACCCAAGCCTCGCCTCCGACACCCAACGCACTGATTTAACCAAAGCAGAATAAGTATTAACAAGCTGTCTGTCTTACACTTCTGGTATCCAGAACTGTCAGTGTTCCTAAGGGCAGAGATGTGCCTTTCTTTTGCAATTAAGCCAGAGAAGGAATTTCTTTCACCTTAGTAACTTCATTTTGTGTCTGTCTCCCTCTGTGTTAATGTAGCCCCATTATTAGAATTTATGAGCGCAAACATGTCAGTTAAGGTGGTGACTAGCAGCCATCATCTTGTCAGGATCAGAGCCAGTCAAAATCTTCTAGCAAAACAGTTTTTCTTTGAGAAAATCCTCATTTGAAAAGTATAAATGTTTTCTTTATGGCATTTTTGCCCCCTTCCAACCTTCTCTCCCCCCGCGCCACTCCCCCCCCCCCAAAGAAAGAATCACTTAGAGCTATATAATTCCTGAAAGAAATTTCATCACATCACTATGTAATCTTCTTCAGTACTCATCTATCTATGATTTTCTAAAGCTTGTCCAAAGTAAAACTCTGGAAATGAGTACAGGGTGGACACACTTCTTCAGTACCCACTGTCTCACTTTACTGATTTGACACATTATTTGTTAGTGTCAATGTAGCTTTCATATGTTTCCATATGGAATAGTTTGTATTTTCAGTCTCAAATATTTATTTTAAGAACTATTAAATCCTCTAAATCTTTCTTTACAGTAGAGTTCATTCCTATCAGGTCTTACCTACTAATAATTTGAGTATACTGACATCTCCTTTCTTCAAATCTTATGCCTTGTCTCAGTCTCTTTTTATTTCGTAGTTACTCTCACCCAGGTTGCCACTGTGTAGGGCTTATGTGGCAAAGCTTTGGTAACAGGACGTTGCAACGGTGGCCTCTGTGAGCAGCGTCCTGCAGCTGCCCCATGTCAGAGCGCAGCCAGCTCCAACCGGCTCCAAAAGGGACCTGCTGCTGGCCAGAGCTGAGCCAGGGAGTGACACTGGTTGGGCCTCTGTGAGAGCAGATTTAAGAAAGGGGGAAACAATACCGATGCTCAACAGCAGCTGGGAGAGAGAGAGAGGAGTGAGAAGCAGCCCTGCAGCCCCCCAGGTGAGTGCAGCAGGAGGGCAGGAGGTGCTCCAGGCAGGCAGCAGCAGTTCCCCTGCGGCCTGTGCAGGGAGAGGCCCCTGGTGGAGCAGGCTGTCCCCCTGCAGCCCATGGGTCCCACACGGAGCAGATCTCCACGCTGCAGCCCCCCCGTGGAGGAGCCCCCGCTGGAGCAGGTGGATGTGGCCTGGAGGAGGCTGCGGCCCATGGAGAGCCCCCGCAGGAGCAGGCCCCGGGCCGGAGCTGCAGCCCGTGGACAGGAGCCCACGCAGGAGCAGGGGGTCTGGGGGGAGCTGCCGCCCACCCGTGGGGGACCCGTGCTGGAGCAGTTTGCTCCTGGGGGATGGATGGACCCCGTGGTACGGAGCCGTGTGGGAGCAGGTCTTGCAGAGCTGCTGCCTGTGGGCAGCCCCCGCAGGCTCAGTTCGGGCAGGACGGCATCCCGTGGGAGGGACCCCACGGGGAGCAGGGGCAGGGAGGGACCGTGAGGGAGCGGCGGAGACTGAAGAACCGTCAGGGACTGACCTCAGCCCCCATTCCCTGTTCCCCTTTCCCTTGCGCTACTCAGGGGGGAGGAGGTAGAAGAGGGTGGATGGGAGGAAAGTGTTTTTAATTTGCTTTTAGTTTCTCACTCTTTCTAGTGATAGGCAATAAATTATATTAATCTCCCTATGCTAAGTCTGTTTTGCCCTTGATGATAATTGTTGAGTGATCTCCCTGTCCTTACCTAAACCCTTGAGCCCTTTACATCTATTTTCTCCCACTTCTCCTCTGAGGAGGGTGAATGAGAGAGTAGCTATGGTGGAGCTCAGCTGCCCAGCAGGGTAAAACTATCACAGCCAAGCACCTTCATATTCTCAGCCTACTACTTTCTGTTTCTTAGGATCACACTCTGAAAGTCATTACCCAGTTGTTTTCTCTGCAAATTGTAAGGAGGAAATATTACAAGTTTGTGGAGCTAAATATTCCCATTGTCACAGATTCACCGCTTCTGAAATCTTCTTTCAGTAGCACAGGAGAGGTTTCACTGAGTCGTAGTCACTGTAGTAGATTACCAGCACAACAATGCCATACTTTCTCTCCTTTTCATTCTCTTGTTACTTTGCTACTCTCTTTTGCTACCTTTCTTCATTGGGGCAAATGTATATATAATCCTAAAATGAAACAACTCTTTTTTATGACTTTTTTTTTTTCTAAAATATTATTTTAGGCATTAACATATTTCCAAATGATCGTTTCATCATCTGAGGCGTGATGTTGATGATGTATTAAAATTTGCAGTTTTTCCAGTTTATCCCTTGCACACATTGGTTTCTATGTGCTTCTCCTTGGGGGAAAAAAAAAAAAAAAAGCTAGATTTCTTTAAAAAAAGAAAAAAAAAAGAGAAAATTGATTCCTTAGCTAACATTTCATAAACACAAGGATAGGCTTTGGAGTTAGGGCAGTTTTTTAGCAGACTTTACATTTTCAGTCTCCATTGTAGTTCCTGGCCTCTTTTTAATCTTCTTTAAGCATTCCTATAGTTTTAAATAGAAATTCTTTCCCAGCATTTTCCTGCTTCCCTTAGAGATAGCCAAAGAGGCATCTCTGGTACTGTTTGCAGTGATACACTTGATGAATAGATAGACCTTCTTCCCTGTGGGACTGGTTATGTCAGTGGGTGTGCTTAGCTCTGCTGCAGCTCAGAAGGCTTCTTTCACATCAGGTAGATAAACCCTTAGAGAGGAAAATTCTGACTTAGAGGTTCTGTTTAAACTGTAAGATGTGCCACTGGAGCCTGAATAGTTTTCTTTTGCATCTGCAGGGTGCTTTCAAATGCATTAATTTTTCTTGCACAGACTGCCTATCTGGCGGGTGTAGAGCTCAGTAGCCACCTAGCAGCTGTTGACTCATGCTTCTAGGGAAAAAAACAGGACAAGATCTTTGCCCTGTAATTCAGCAGCCAGACCAGCAAAAGAAGTAGTGTTGCTCATTTGTACCAGAAATCTGTTGTTTTTCCTTCTGGAGTCCTTTTGGCTCTCAGATAAGTAGACCTGTTACTTGCCCATAGCAAATAACAAATCAAATGTCTAATTCAGAGACATTTTCTATTTCTGCAGTGGTTTGCCCAACACGGGCTTACTTTGCTTTGACAAATAAATCACTCATTTTTTAGCTAACTGAAACGGTAGCATCAAAACTGTGAGTGCTAGAGAGGTGCATTGTTTTCTATTTCAGGCACACATATTTTGTAATATTTCCTTACCCGGTAGCAGTGCATGTCAGAATCTTCTGTACATCTGTGGACTGAATACTGTGAATTTGTGCTTGCAAATGTAGCTGTGCAGGGACTTTTTTCTCACATTGGTTGAGACACTCAAGTGTGGTAGCTTACTGAAGGATAAAATTTAGAAACATTCACTGTCTAAAAGAAGGTCACTTGTTGAAGTGGGAATTGGAGAGCATCCAGGGAACATATAGGGAAGCTAGATTTTGGAAAAGATGAACTCCAGAGGTATTGATCAACTGCACAAGCAGACCTGAAATAAGTGCTGGTATATGACAGACACAATCTTGTTTATTACAGGAAAGATAATAAATTTTAGAAGGTTACAATATTTCTTTATATTATTTTGCAAGGGTCACTAAAAATGTAATCACACCAGAAATCTGATGTCTGACCTACCTTGAAACAAAATTGAGTACAGGGGTCTCTGTGAGACCACATGTAATGCTTAGATTTCTTTACCAGTTTATTGCATCACTACAAGATTATCAGAGCTACATATGTTTGTGTACAATAAATATGGAAATAGTTGAAAAGATTTCTGATTTCATTTCAAAACGTTCTGAATAGCATCAGAAATTTAGCACTGTCCCTCACACAAGCTGCTGGAAGAGTTCTGTGGTAACAATGTTTCACTAAGGTATTTTCGAAGGTCTTTTTAAGTTTTTTGTCAGGACTGAAAAGCCAGGGAAATAAGAATGTATGTAGGTGCTGTAGAGTTTGTTTTCAAAGCCAAATGTAGAAACAATGTCGTGACATGACAAGAAATAGGAAGCAGCGCCCACCTCTTCTGGGAAAAAAATTCATGGAAAAGATTGCCACTCTAGCCACAAAATTTGGAGGAAAAATTATAGCGGCAGAATACAAGGAAAATATGACATCTGTAAAATGATCTGAAGAGCAACTGAAAACAAAGGATTTAAATTGTTAATGTTAATTGTTAATGTAAAATGTTAAATTGTTTAAAGACTGCACTCGTTTTATTATTAGTTTTCATGCCATATAGGACTTTGTTTCTTACCAGAATTCTGCAAAGTATTAGTTTTTCATTGAACTTTGCCTGGTAGAGGACATAATTATAGAATATGGCAATCAGTGTTATATAGGTGATCATAGTTAATATTATTATTAATAACATAACAGACTTAATGCGATTTAAGTTGTCGTGTTAAGATGTGTTACTGTTGTTGTTAGTAATATTATCTATATGAGCTCATGCGTGCATGGACCAGTTGAAAAATAAACTAAATATTTGCTAATGGTGACAGACCAGCAGTATTAAAAATACTTTCTCTGCAGTTTCACACAGGAAACGATTCTGTTGTGTGTGATAGCTCTTGGCACATCTTACTTTGTCATTGGTGGTGACCACTTCAGCTATATAAACATGTGATCTTGTATATGTGCTAAAAACCAGAAATTCTGAAGCTGAAGGAAAATAAACAATTATTCAGAAATACCGTTAAACATAAAAGGTCAACTTTAAGGAAAGTGTGGTTGAAGGCATTGCACAATTAGCAGTTTAGGCTCCATAAACCTTTTTATGTAGTTCACATAAAATGTGAACATAAAATGTTCACATAAAATGTGAACAGTTATATAAAAAAATTTAGAAACAAAAAACTGTCTTTAATATGTAACTAGATATATTAAAATGTACAAGACTAGTCTAGACTGATAAATTGGCTCACAGCACTACTCATAATGGCATCTCTTGACCTCTATGGACCGAGCTGCCTCTTATATGCCACAATAGTTAACACCAGTAACACCATTTTCATATAATAAGTTCTGAAGTGCAGTTGTTTGTAAGAGTTTACTTGTCTTTTGTCCAACCAAAAAACTGTAGCTGTCAAAAAATACATGCAGCTGCCTATATTTGCATTACTCTTACTGTCCTCCTCTAGGCATTTGACGCTACAAGACTGCATACCTAGTTAGGTGCACCATTTATCTGACCTTGCATAGTATTCTTTTATATTCATCTACCCTTATTATGTTTGTATTCATAAATAGACCTGGATATTGTTGACATCAGACAAGATGAAAATAATCCTAGTAAACCTGACCTTAATTCAGGGACATTAATTAATGATGACATTCCTCTTCAAGACGCCGAGCAGTTGCCAGGCTTAGATGGCTATGGCAATTTTACAAGATAAATGACAAAATATAGACTGTTAACCATGCTTCTGGAAGTGATTAATTCCCCTTCACAGAAACCCTCTTTGGAAGAGATTTACTTCCCCTTACGGAAGCTGTCTTTGGAAGATCTGTTTATTTATCTTCGGTTAGGTACATAGGTAGGTGCCACTTGCAGACCACAGCAGTAGTGTTATAAGTGAGACCATACAAATTTCTTGGTCTATCAGAAATATTTTATTAATTAAGTAAGCAGGCACAAACAAAACAGCGCTGGGCGGCTGGGGAGTCTCCGCTCCACCACAGCACGCAACTTTCCCTTTTCAGTGTCGCCGTTTTATAGCGTCCAAGTTTCGGCTTGTCAGGACTTGTTGAACCTTCTGAAGCTGCGCAGTTCGTTGTTGGGGGTCGTTGTTTTTCTTTCAATGATCATGCGTTGTGCTCGTGTTCAAGGGGGAGGGTAGTGAAGCGGGAAACAGTATTTCAGAGTCTTTGTTTTACCAAGGATGTTTATCCAGCACCCCCTCCCCACTATCTACTTGCTTAGTCTTCCCCCTTAACAAGGTCGTAAATTGCAAAACCTTATCTTCTCAGCAGATCCTCTGAATTCCTTTTAAAGACAATGAACAAACACCCGCTAATTTATCACAGTAGGACCATGGCTTCTCAAAGCTGTCTCTGTGCTATGTGCTCCAGCAGTAGAGTGTGTCAGAGGTGGTCAGAGAGGTCACGAAAAGATGTGAATCCTGACTGAAATAGCTGTAGTGAGAATCCCTATAGCAGGTGCGGTTTTACAGCAAAGCTTTAGAAGCAAAGTAGGGTTTAGGAGCAGCGTCCCGTATTTTGCTGTGAGCAAAATAGATGCCTGTGATTCAATCCTGCTTGCTAAAGTGTTTTCTCACTGTGCAGCACACCACAACAGCCTTATCAGGAGATCAACTTTTAGGTTCCATTGTAGATAGGAACAGCCTGCGGCTCAGCTAACTCTTAAATTCTATAGTATGCTAACATTTCTGCAGTGGTTTTGAATATGTACCTAAATGGAGGCGTAGAAGTGGTGTAAAGGAAGACTGCAGTCAGTCCTTTTTCACCTCTGTATGGTCCTATTACAGATGGCACCAAGTTCATTCCTTATTGTCCTCAAACTTGGAATGTGTGCAGTGTGCTGCGGATATTTGTAGTGATAATTAATAGCCATGTTAGAAATAACATTAAAAGAAAGATGGTCCTAGGGACAGACAAGCAGGGGATGGCTGTGGCTTGATGTACAGACAGGAATGTCAGTGTCTTTGCCATGAAGGAAGCTGTTATGGCTGAGAAGCCAAAACAGTACCAAGAACAAATGTTAACACACCTTTGGACTCAGGAGTGGGCATAAGTTCCCACCATTGCTAAAGCGAGCATTTTGCTTATGGATTTCCCTTGCTTTTCCACACTAGAATGCTGGGTCTTCTTTTATTTATTTATTTGATTGTTTGTTTATTTGTTTATTTATTTTAATATAATTTTATTTTTTATTTGTTTATTTATTTTAATACAGTCAATGAGCTGTGTTGTAACAGCAAATTTTTTAATTTTTTTTTTTTACCCTCAGGGTTTTTTCCTTGAGAAGGAAAGAGATCTTCATTTTCTGCGCTCTTCATTTGCCCAGAAAAATTAGGGCATCATTCTGTTTGCTTTCAAACAAAATTAGGATTTCATCAAAGTAAAGAATGTGTAGCTATTTACAGAGTTTGTTATGATACACCAAATAGTTAATAATTGCCATTTGGGTTGCAGGCATAAAAACAAAAGAAATACACAAGGATTGATGGCATGAAAATTAAAATCAATAACTAAGCTTTTTTTTTTTTTTTTTACATTGCATCATGTAACAGTTTGAGAGTTTGAGTTTCTCCATTCCGTGTAAAATTGCTGCTTTAAAAATACATAGCAGTAGAAATTTTAGATACTTTAGTGCTTTTCTTCATTGTATCTGTGAATTCAAATTTCCACTCAGTGAAGTTGTTGAAAGTTTAAGGCTCATGTCAGTGGATGAAGGGGCAATATTGATATTGTTTCTTTGCAGGTGTTTATTCTCTTTATTATTTTTTTCTATAGATCTGTAATTCTCTATAACGTCATAAAATGAAAGACCATATGATATTTCACTGCTGGCTTACTTTCTTGTCAAAATGCTTCAAAAATAGAGCTTTTTTAAATATATTTTTTTTTTACGTTGTATTGAAGAATAGTATATGTCATGCTTAATTTCAGAGCACATTAAAGCACATAAGGCAGTTGGAATTTGGGATTTTTCTCTCAATGTTCTTGAAATTTCCATTTTTCATAGACTGAAACTTCCCTATATATAGTCCCCAAATTTGGTGTGATGACTGAGTATCTCAGGCACCATCAGGATGATGTGAAAACCTTGATTTCTGTTTAAGGAGGTTCCATTTTGTAACCTTTCAGTTTGAGCAGTCTTTTCCTTTATTCCATTTTTTAAGGTAAATGTAAAGTACTGAATACTGCATATCTAGCTGTTGTGGTTTTACTCAAATGAGCTCCACCACAACTGCTCTCTCACTCCCCCTCCTCAAAGGGAAAGAGAAAAAAATTACCATTAAAAGGGCTCAAGGGTTTAGGTAAGGACAGGGAGATCACTCAACAATTATCATCACGGGCAAAACAGACTCAGTGTATGGAGATTACAGACATTTATTGCCTATTACTAACAAGATAGAGAAATGAGAAACAAAACAAACTGAAAACACCGTGCCCCCATCCATGCTCTTCTACTTCCTCCCCTGGAGCGGCACAGGGGAATGGGGAATGGGGTTGTGGTCAGTCCATAACACTTAATCATCTGCTGCTCCTCCACGGTCACTCCCTACTCCTGTTCCACATGGGGTCCCTCCCACGGGATGCCGTCCTTCCCGAACTGAGCCTGCGGGGGCTGCCCACAGGCAGCAGCTCTTCAAGACCTGCTCCCACACGGCTCCGTACCACGGGGTCCATCCATCCCCCAGGAGCAAACTGCTCCAGCACGGGTCCCCCACGGGCGGCAGCTCCTCCAGACCCCCTGCTCCTGCGTGGGCTCCTCTCCACGGGCTGCAGCTCCGGCCCGGGGCCTGCTCCTGCAGGGGGCTCTCCATGGGCCGCAGCCTCCTCCAGGCCACATCCACCTGCTCCACCGGGGGCTCCTCCACGGGGGGGCTGCAGCGTGGAGATCTGCTCCGTGTGGGACCCATGGGCTGCAGGGGGACAGCCTGCTCCACCAGGGGCCTCTCCCTGCACAGGCCGCGGGGGAACTGCTGCTGCCTGCCTGGAGCACCTCCTGCCCTCCTGCTGCACTCACCTGGGGGCTGCAGGGCTGCTTCTCACTCCTCTCTCTCCCAGCTGCTGCACAGCAGTTTTTTGTTGTTGCCGTTGTCTGCTTACCACTGGGCAGCAGTGGGTCCCTCTGGAGCTGGCTGAAACTGGCCCTTATCTAACATGGGGCAGCTGCTGTGCTCTTCTCACAAAGGCCACTGCTGCAGCCCCCCAGTTACCAAATCCTTGCCACGTAAATCCACTACACTACCTGCAGTTCTAGTGTTAACCTAACCTAGACAGCTATTATTGCATCTGCACAAACAAAACGAAATTTTGGTGAAATCTGCCATATTACAATCCTTGTCAACAAAGGTAGTAAAGTTTTCAGTTTGGATTGTGGTGTTGAGTTCTGTAGGAGTACTTTGGATATACAGTGGTAGAGCAGTCAGACAGAAGCTGCCACGACTGTGAACTACAGATATCTTCAGAGTTAGGTAGTTGTTTGGTTGGGGAAAGGAAGAGCACAGAAATGCAATTATAACTTTACAAACGTAAGTTCTTCATAAACCATGCACTGGATATTGATAGGGCTGTTGGATCTGCTGTGATCCTAAGAAATCAGGACTCTCTTCACCCATTGATGTCTGTGCTCTTAAAAACATTTAGAGTGCCTCTTGCGATAGTAACAACAGCTGCAAAAGGGAATCAGTTTCGTTAGAACTAATAATATTTGAGTCACCATTGCCATATATGAAGCATGAAGCAAACTTGTTACTGGGAAATAATCCATTACATTTTATAATCTTACCTGTGCTGTATTCTGAAGAAAACGAAATGCTATTTGTGTTTTAGACACTGTCTTCTATTCTGAAAATATCTTTCCAAGTCTTACTTGGTAAGAGCAAGTCAGAGGAAGAGGAAGACAAAGCATTCTTTGCTCTCCACCGGTCAGTCAGCACAGGAAATCAGCATGCTGAGAAAATACCTGCATGTCATGAAAAACCACGATGTGTTTCAAGTTGCTTTAGACACAGTATGCAAGCTACTTTGGTTTTAGAAAAAAAACATCTCTACTTCCCTTTTCCTTTAGCCAGTGTCCTGTTCACATCTTAGGCAACAAGAAGCACTCTGCATGAAAAATAGTTGCATGAGTAGTTGAAGTAAAACACAGTTGTAGTTCGGAGTTGAGTGAGTGAGTGAGGAGCAGAATTTAATGCTTGCCGCTGCAGTCTCTGGAGATGTGATTGCAAGTAGTAGCATTGCATCTGCAATGCCTCCCAGCACTTTAGCAAGGGTATTCTGTGGTATTTTTTTCATGGCTTTTGAAAAATTACTGAGTATATTGTAACCTTGTCATAGTTACCCACATTATTTGGAATGAAGTAGTGCTGTTTTCTCTAGGTGATAACTGCTGATGGAAATGCTCACAGGTAATGTCAGTTTCAATGTGGAATCTGAGAACTGTTTGGCAGATATAGTTGGCCCCAGAAGTCTTTCCTCTTGCCAAAAAAAAAAAAAAAAGAGTTTTGAAAACCCTGCTCTCAAATCTTTCTGAGCAGCAATTTTGTTGTCTGATAAAAAACTGGGATTTGTCACCTGGTGTGCAATAAGCCAATCCACATACGAGGTTGAATTATTGTTTATTTCAGAATTGTGCAAGTCTGTTTGGTTACCAGGTGGTTTCCCACAAAGCTGGTGCACCTTGGGACTTTCCATGCAACTCTTTGTACAATCCCTTATCCCTATATTTACAGGTTTGTACGAGCCCCTAGCCTCAGATTGGTTACAGAACTCTCACGCTGCTGACACAACAGAATCACTCTGCGCATCCTTGAAGTGTCCCTTGATGGGCCAGGGTCTCCCAGGCTATGGGCATGATTTTTATTAATGAGGATAGTTCACAGATAGTTCATATTAGAATACTCTTAATCTTTGTTTTTCAGCCAACTATCCACATTATGTTGATTGGTGATGTACTCAAGGGCATACCTCAGGATGTTTCCATCAAGAATGGCAATGTAATGGTCTTCCTGATTAGCAGTTGCTCAGTTAATCATCCTTTAGACACCTCCAAGGCCTGGGTCATCTTGCCCTTTCCTCAAAGTACATATTTTATCCCTTTCACACAAAACAGAATTAACTGGTATCACTTTGAACATTTTCTTGGGGGACATTCAAATCCAGGCATCATTGATTTGGGAACTTTAAACATTTACTGAGTTGCTCAGTTCTCCACACAGCTCTAGGAGAGAAGTGGTCAAGTGGGTTGCTCCCTAGTTTGCAATGGCTCTTAAGGCCCTGGTTCATCAGCATCATATGCTGTCAGTAAAGTGGGGACCATGATAAAGAAAAGGAGGCAAACTCAATGGAGAGTACCTTTCTGTGCACACCAGAACAGAAAATGTCTGTGTTGCCGAATCCGGGCTTTGCATAGAAGAAAAACATATTATATTGCAGAAAATTTTCAGCTAACTCCACTTCTGTCTCACTATCAGCAATAATTGAACACAGGCATCTCAAACTAAAACCTGCTTTCTAAACTTAGACACCCTGGGCCAACTATGATGGAGCTCGTAGCAAGTTCCTACCTATTCTGGGTCCAGTCACTGGAAGATATTGTTCTCAGTGTGAGCTAGCCCTGAGTAAGCTGTAAACAACTATGCAACACAGTGAAGGTATCTCAGATGTTGTTTCCAGATCTTCTAGAAGCAGGAGATCATGCTGGCTACCCATGAATTTTAGACAATTATTTTATATTACATTCCATGATTTCTCCCAAGTGAAATTAAGAGCAGATCTATAACCAACTACTGTGTGAAATTTCATGTGAAATTTACATGAAATCTGCAAGAAAACATTAACATCTTTCCAGAAATTAAAAGAATTAATGATAACAGAAATGTACAAGATATTTTCATTTCCCAGGCAAACCAGAAACTGCTTCAGTGCACAGAGAAAATTTTCCTTTTATTTGTATTTCGTATTACGTTCTATTTTGTTTTCTCTCCTCACTGTCATCTCTTGGTTTCAAAATTAAAGACAAACAAGAGAAATCTTATTTTAATGGAGGCACTTATCTGTTGTTTTTAATTTTAGGTCAGCGGGGGAAGAGACAGAAGTATAGCTGCTTATACATGCTGGATCCTGTCCTCATACTTCCGTGGGCTTTGATAGGGCTGCAGTGTACAAGCCTTCAAGCACTTCCTAGCTCAGAGAGTACTTTGTGCGCTGCACAGTGTTCTGTAGCTGCCTAGCAAAGAGCTCCACGTTGTGGATTTTCTGTCGTCATATGTTGACTCTTGAGATAAAAAGAGGAACTTAGGGAATTCTATCTGAAAACAAATTACACTAAGAAATAAATGAAAGGCTTAGCAAAATGTCTTCAGAAGTTGCAGCACAGATTTTCCTTTGTTTTTAATTTGAAAGTTGAGAAAAGGTGATTTAAAAAAGCATCTTCAACCTAGTTACTTATTGCTAGCAAAGAATAACCTTAAAAATCTCTCTTATTCCTGCAGAATTCGAGAAAGGGACAGCAATGGTTCCTATGCCCTGTGTCTGCTCAACGATGGAAAAGTACTGCATTACCGTATTGACAGAGATAAGACAGGAAAGCTCTCCATACCAGATGGAAAAAGATTTGACACCCTCTGGCAGGTCTGTTAAGATTGAATTGTTTGGATATCTGTCATCATGTTGCAATATAACCCAGCTAGGCAGTTTGTTTTACTTTGCTGTGCGTCAACTGTCTTTGGCTAAACAGCAGCATGTTTTGGCAGTTTATTTGTCAAGTTTCCACCTTTTTATGGCTTTCATACGTGGATAAAATGCATGTTAGTGTAGAAAGCTAAGTAAGAGTAGAGATTTTAATCATATTTAAATGTGATGATGAAGCCTCACTGGGTTTAATATTGCTGTAATCATTATGCAATTAGCTGAACATTCTCTAAAATGGAAGACCATTTGCATTTGTAAGTGACCGTATTCAATAGTAGCTATACCAGGTACAGTCATTGGCTTATGTCCTTTATAGTAATGATAAGCAGAATTCTGGGAAGTACATAGGTTTTTTGGGATGCTGCACACACACTGCATTTTTTAGCATTGAAGTTCCCGACTTTGTAGACTGAATAAACATAGTTTGCTAACGGTTACTTCCAAAATATGTCTGAATTGTGGTAAAACTAAAGCAAATGAGGACTGGCTAGTTAACTATACCATAGTTGTTAATAAAACAGAATAAAACTGGAGAAATGACTGGGTAAAGTGAAGTAAAAACCATGAAGAATTTTCTTCTTGCTTAAAACTCTATTAAGACAAATAAAGTCAGTAATAAATCTAAAAAATGTGTCTTTAATTGTATATATTAACTCAGTCTTGCTTGTAAATATCCTGCATATTTCTTTCCCTGAGTCACTGAAACTTTAAAGCAACCTGCAAAACTTGCACATTTTTTGAATTTCTGTAAATGTTTCACTTGCAGACACCCACCCACCTTCCTACCCAAATGTACCAAAGCCAAAATAGCAGTCATGTACCTGTGATAAAATGGCAAAAGGCATGGACAGGATAATGCAGGAACACAAATGTGCACAACTATTGGTACTATACATTTATTAATTGTTTACATCCCATTGTGAGTCTGGAGCCCAAAGAAAGCATTAAATAGGAAGATAATTCCTGCCCTAGAGTTTTGACCATCTTTAAAACAAAAACTCAAAAACAAACAACCAAACCAAACCAAAACAAACCAAAACAAAACCAACAAAGATAGAAGTCAGACGTGTAAAAAGAAGTGATTTGCTCAGAGTTACAAAGCTGGTTCATAGCAGAGTCAGGTGTGGCATGTTATATCTCACAAATCCAGTTCTTGGGTGAGGTTCCAGATTCAGCCAGGAGGTTGCTTCAGAAACATACACCTCTGATAGAGAGTAAAATAGCAGTAAAATTCTGCTGTATGCCCAGTTCATTTGCTATAACATATATCAAATATTGTACATATGCATGTGATTATAAGCAGACAATCTATTTAATAATACCTCTCTTACCTTTTTTTTCTCTCTCTTCTCTCTTTTTTTTTTTCTCTCGTTCTGTTAGTTAGTTGAGCATTATTCATACAAACCAGATGGATTATTAAGGGTTCTTACCATTCCCTGTCCACGACTTGGCTTAGAAAGTGGTGAGTTATTCCTATTATTTTGAAATTGATAAATAGCTGTGTTAATGATGACGAAAAATGCATGCATTTTTTTGATTTGGAGGGTGTGTGGGTGCAGATTTCTGTAGATGCAATTTTAAATTTGGATTAAAAAAAAATGAAATATTAAATTTCTAACTTTTCAAATGAGTTACGATCTGCCAGGTCATGCAGGATAGAGTCAGATCCTGTACCTTAAGGGATGATACCACCCCCAGCTCTAAAATTAACGTCAGATCCAAAATGCAGTTTACTGCTCAAAATGGCAGTCTGTTGTACTTGGCCCATACATGCTAACAGCGTGGCTGTCCTGGCACTCCTTCTCCAGTGACCTTTACTTCAAGCGGAGGCTGGCATGCCAGCAGCTCTGGCACAAGCATTTTGGTTGGGTGCAGAGACAGGTGAGCTGCTGGTAGATGAGGACTTCCCATGCTGGGGAGCACGAGAGACAGGCAGTACAAACGTTTGGTTGCACCTGATGCTGAAAAGGGGGGTCTTCAAACTGCCACCCACTCACAGTGCCTGCAGGAATTAATTTCTGGGAGGGTTAGGGGTGTCCTGACCTCCAGTGTGCTCTTGGGCCTCTTTCTTTTTTAATCCCATTTGTCATCTGTGTTTACACAGATGAGACCTAGTCATCTCTTTCACTGCTTGCCAGGACAAAGGTGATCCTGCCTGATTCTTGTCTGACTCTTGCTGTTCCAGAAGTGGTCTTGTCTCTCTCAGGGCCCCTCTTCTGTCTTTCTGACTGGAAACCAGGGCCATGGTGTACAGATATGCCCTTACTTTTTACACTCCCATTAAGGCAGTGCACGTACCTTTTTTTCTGTAGCGGCAAGTAGCAGAGTGTGACTGCCCCACATTAGAGAAAAAAGCCAAGAAGATGGGCCAGGAGAAATGCTGCAATATGATCTAAAAGCTAGAAATTTGCCCCCCTATGTAATTATGTATTTATTTTCTGTAATTATTATTATTGTAGTACGTTTCTAACCTTGTTCAGTATCTTTCTACATTTGATTCTTTTACAGATAATGTTGTTTTTGACACTCGTCCTCTTCCTGGAACACCTTCAAAGGTAAGAGTAGGTAGTGATGTAGCAGTAAGTTCATTTAAGAAGCCTTACAGACACATAATACTCTAGGAATCATACAACTTGGATATTGTTGCAGTACATTTTTTGGGGGAGATTGTTTTAGAATTAGGTAGCAAATAAGCTAACATTTTTTGTCATATTTATTGTTTTCATCAGATTTTTGTACTGAGCTATTAAGCATTTAATTTTGTGAACTTGTTTTATATATATATAATATACATGGAAATCAGTATTTTCATATATGTCTCATTGAACATTATGTTCAAAATGCCTCATTGAACATTAACAGTCAAGTTGTCTAGTGACTGTATCATCACTCGGAGGAGAGATACTGCTCTGTTTAAATTGCCCATTTTGAGACTGCTGGCAGAAGTAAAATGAAGGTTCGCTTTATTGAGTAAAGCCAAATGTTTTCATACCTGGTGTATGTGGTTAACATCTGCCTTTGCACAATGGTTTGACTCCTTGTGCAGTGAAAATAATAATTTTCACTACCAACTGGCACTGTTGCTGTCCTTGATTAGGTTTTAAAATTACTATCAGTATCTATTTGACTATCTAATACAAACATTTGAGTTAAGGACTATTACCATAAAGACAGTGGAAATGTCTGCTAGGTGAAGTGCTGGGAGTTACTCATGTTGTAAAAGTATAATATGTAGCCATGTGCTATGTTCACCACATGCAAAGAACACGTACACCCTTACAGAATTTATTTATTGTAAAATAATAACTAAGGAGTGCCTTGGGTTTCCTTTATTCACAATTGGAAAGAGAATTTTATGAGGTAAAAGAAAATAACAGATTCAATAAGCCTTTTCAATATGCAGTTACTGAATTCTCATACAGCTATGAAGAGGGTCAAGGACTGAGGAAGTTTGTTCTTCCATCAGGAATAGGGACTGCATAGCTATACTTGATGCTTTTCAATAAAGGATACCTTTCTATGTAAAATCAAATAAAGATAAGCTTGGAAAAAAATATCATTTCGATCCAATCATTAGAAAAACTATTTTTTGAGCTAAATAGAAAAAAAAATAATTTGAAGTGACTAAGGATGTGGATCACATTACTATTTCAACCTGAGATACAGACAAAATGCTTGCTCAGTAAGTACTGCAGTTTTAATTAGGCAGGTATGATCTCTCAGTGACCACTAGAAATGCTTACTAGTCACATTTAATTAAATGAATTTACTTTTTTAAAACATAGTTGAATTTTTAAAAGTTATCTTTATATAGAACATAAGTGCACTTGAAAAATTTAAGGCCTGTTCATTTTTGTTGGAATTAATGTCAATTTCTATGCTTTTTGCTTCAATAACCACAATGTTTGTTGTAAGACCAAAGGGTGCTTCCAACTTTGCTTTATACATTAGTCATCCTTCAACACACTAAACAACTGATTCACATAGCTAAATATGTCTGGGAGGGGTTTAAGCTCAATAACAGAGGCAGAAGAAACATCGTGTAAAGCAACCAGGGAAGGGGCAGTCTATGAATTAAACGCTGCTTTAAGATACATGTACAGATCCAAGGTGGTTTAAAATAATATCGTCTAAAGAAAATTTAGTGTTAAGATTTCATACACTATATTTGTTGCTTTATTTTTGTACTTAACCAGGCACACACACAAGAAAGGTTGGGTTATGTTCTTTTGTACTACATCTGTTTTGTAAAATACCTTCAGCAATTTTCCTGACACATTTACTGTTCCTCTTTGACATTGTGGTTTCTAGAGTTGGGCAAGAGGTGGAATTATCTCAAGACTCAAATCGTACACCTTTCCAAAGGCTGGCAGCAAAAAGGTGCCTCATACAGTCTTCTTAGGTTTTTGGTTGAGTTAAAAGGACTTACACTTAACTAATTTCACTCTTCCTTTTTCCTGTTGGCTTGCTGTTACTGAATGTGTGTCTTGAATACTAACAATCTGATTGTGAAGATTTTGTTAGCTTTCTGCTTTTTTTAGTAATCATCTGCATAACTGTAGCCTTAACTAAAGCAATAGCTTTAAAGAAGTTTAAAAAAAATGGGAGGGGAGGGGAGAGGGGGGCTATTTTCAAGTAATTTCTCACATCCCAAAATATTAGTCCTGTTCTCAACATGTCTGCAAATAAAATGTAAATGATAAAATGCTTCAGAAAACACTTATAGCAGAACAAAGTGATATTTCTAGCAGTAAATACCATTCCTAATTAGAAAATTGGCTTGGTTACTAGATTATTTCTGAGCACATTTAGGGAACAATTTGTTAATAGCAATCACAAAATGTATTCCTACAGAACTTGTGCGCACAAATCCTGTTATACATTGAAGTTTAGGCAAGTGTAAGATTTTACAAGACCAAGCAGAATGGGAAAGTAGATGTCAGGGTGTCAAAGGGAACACAGTCCTGTACTAATGAAAGTGATGCTGCATGGCCAGAACATTACTGGATATACATAACATGTTCCTGTCCAGTAATTGGTGCAGTTGTGAAGCATGTAATTAATTATGGGCTTGCATGCTGAGAATAATATGTGTGTTCCTGTTCTACTCACAATTCTCTCATTTTATTTATTTATTTATTTATTTATTACTGGTTGCTCTGGAACAAAAATGAGCAGGCACAAAAATCCCTAGAGATACACTGCTGTTCAGAAAAGCTGACATATAGTATATTTGATAATCCTGATAAAAACAACTATTCTTTTTTTATACAACTTTAGTTCACTGTTATATTAAGGTGCCAGTAGCTGTTGTCATCTGCACACCCTCAAAATTATTATAGGACTCTTGCCTCATTTTTATTCTCTGTCATTTTATACAATTATATATATAATATCTGGGCATGTTCTAAAGCTATCTGGAAAAAATTGCCTTACTATCACATATTAGACAAGAGGGGTATTTTGGCTTTGTTCAGAAAAGTGAGTATGGGGTCTGAAGCCTCTAGACATGGCTTGGGTCACTGCTGTCTGTTCACATGATAAAACCTGTGCTTCTGTCAGGTTGCTTTCTGCAATAAAACGCCTTTATTCTGCTTCCCAGGGAAAGCACACAGAGTACTAACTGCAGCATAGAGAGAAAAACCAATCATTTAAGGAAATAATTCAGAAATCTGTTTGGATCATAATTTTTCTTTAAGCACAAATTTCATCTTACTGACAAATTCAGACCCTAAAGAAAATAAATAAACAAACAAACAAACAGTCCAGCTTTTAACATTTCCAAGATTAGCCATCCGTTAGCCCCAACACAGACAGCTTACCTAACACACCTAACACCCTTACACCTGGTTACTTACATACAGCTACTTCTCTTACATCAGACAGTAAAGCATAAAATTTACACTCTTATATTTTTTCAGACTTGCAAAATGTGTTGGTGGTATTATTATTATTATTATTATTATTATTTCACGAACTGGTTATTTGTATGTATTTTTAGCACTCTGATCAATTTTTTTTCAGCTGTTTTACTCATGAAATTGTCATTTTAGACTATTTAAATGAATTTGTGCCACCTAGTGGTAACCTAGTTTTAGTCAAAGTTCGTTGAGTAGTTGGCTACCATGGTCTTTGTCATGCAGCATTTTGCTTCGCAGTTGGTTTAGCAAAGTAAGATGACTTTACGGTCCTAGATATATGTTTGGTTTATTGCAAATCAGAATTACTAACGTGAAAAGAAATAATACTTGCTGTACTGATTGCCTGCATAAATACAATATTTACTATCAAATAACAGTCTTTACTATATAAATGAGACAGAAAAATGGGAGCCTTTTCATTCATATTTTAAAGCAAATGGTAAATGCATCTCATTCTCAGTGTAGCAACTGGAGGCTATCATACGTGCTTAGGGGTTATCCTACTGAGGCCTTAATCATACACAGAAAGTGTTATTCCTTTTACTAGACAGTTGCCTTTGACTCAGATCAAACTCTCTACCTCCTACTTTCCTCTTATTGTGGATATGGCTCTATTATTACAAGGCTGCTACATCAGTAAAGTCAGTCCCTAATAAGGGAAAGAACAGCATATTTAGATTAGATTGTGTATCTGAAAATTTCAACCAATTGAAATTAAATCCTAGCTGAAAAATAAATAAAATAAAATAATAAATAAAATAAAATAAAATAAAATAAAATAAAATAAAATAAAATAAAATAAAATAAAATAAAATAAAATAAAATAAAATAAAATAAAATAAAATAAAATAAATAAAATAAAATCTGTTCATGTTAAAAAATGGTCAAGGTCACAGCAGCATTCTAGTAGGAAAGCATGATATGACATCTTGCCTCACAGTTTACAAGAGTTCATACAACAAGGTATCGCATAATATGTGCCATTTTTAATGGGTTCCTCTAGCAGAGTCTTCATATATTATTTTTTTAACTGTAAGAGCAAGTTCATAGTTATTTTGCCCATTCTCTGGTTGTGATAAGAATATAAGAAGTAATCCGCTAGCCTATACATGGGCTGTATTAAGGCAAAGCTCCCTTTGTCAGAAAAGACCTGCAGAATTAAACTTGCTGCTTTTAAAGCAAGGACAGAAAGGACTCTGAATTTGAACAACAGTTAAATAAAAGGCAGTTTTTGTTGTACTATTACCCAGGCCACCATATATGCAAAGATACATACCTCCTGCACCATTTCTAGACCGTGGCTCTTGACTGCAAGAGAAAAATTCCAACCTTTCTATTAGAATATCCTGTTCAAAGGCAAGCAGGGTGCTACGTGTCACAAATACATAATTGTCAGAACTAAGGAAGAGAATGCTGCTGTTTGAGGTTTTGAGTGCTACATAATATTCCCAAGTTACTCGCATGAGCTGAAAAGGTGAAGCATCAAATTACAGTTCAAACAAATATTAATTTTATATATATATATATATTGTTAAGCTATTTAATTGAACTGCAGCAATGGGGAATATCATTCCACACATATGTATGTATTAGTTAACTAAGCTAGCCTTAATGATATGTAAGACATTATCACTCATCTTAAACATGAGAAGCTTTCTGAGAAAGAATCCGCTCAAAAGTTTGTTAAATTTGGTGTTACTGTGTCATCTACAGAGATTAATTCACAAGAATAGGAGTAAAGCACTTGTTTTTAATGCACTTTCTGAACAAGATGACCCAGTCCTTTCTGATTCTTTTGTTTTGTTCTTGAATTATAAAGGAAAGGAAATGTCTGTCTACCTCTCACAGAAGGAGTCAGCTATGTCATAGTCAAAAGTATATTTTTACCAATTTTTCTGCACTGGTGAAGAGCTTCTTGTGAGACATATGAATATGGTGTATGTCAGTTTGTTTGTCCAGTGGAAAGTATGCCAGTTCATACACTGAGACCTAGATTCAGGGATATTTAACTGCTTCTCTAGTGCCTAGGTAATACTAATCACATGAAAGTATATGCCCTCTGAGGTTTTTAAAGTTTGAGTTTGAGGAGCTGTCTAGTACTGTCTGAGCCTACTGAACTTCTAAGTGTTTCTGCCCCGTTGTTCAGCAATAATGACATAAATCTCACTTACCAAATTTATACAAGGTATTGCAGCTGAATTACCATCATTATATTTCTGCCTGCAGCGTTATGTTACTACATCAAACAAGAATCACTTATTTCAGCACAAAGTTCACGTCCATTTGAAAACCTGAGTTTATTACTTTAAAGGCCTTTTTCAAAGTGCTTGTATCTCATTTCTCCAAAGCTTCAGCTACAGTGACAACAAGTGGTGCACAAACTTTTTACTCATGTGAAAAATAGAAAGATCTGCTGATATTGTACCCTATGTGGGCATAATTTATATTCTTCATCATGTAACAGCAACCACAAACTCTAGCAAGATCTTGACCTTTTGTGGAAAGGAAAAAGGGCTACCATGCTTCATTCATTAGCCTGGAGCTACAGATGTGCTTCACATAACTGTGACAACAGAAAGGTTTCAGTGTTTTAAGTGTGAGGTATGATGTGGGACATTCCAAGGCTCAGATACATCACACTTTAGGTTTATTGTCAGGGTACTCCCCAGAATGAACAGAGAACAATTGATAAGTCCTACTAAAGCTTTAAAAAAGCATAGAAGTCCCAGAACAATGTGGTATCTTGGAGATGTCATTTACTGAATACTTTGCATTTCTGTCAGAAAGATTATTTTAAGGATAAAGTATGCAAAGGTATTCTTTGAAACTGATTGTTCTGTGATCATTCCAAACTGTGATCATTCCAAAGTGTTTCAGAACATTTTTTCCAGTATCTTGGAAGCTGCCACTGAAGATTCAGTATCTGAGCCCCTTTCCAAATTTGTCAACATATTTTTCTCCTTTTTTGACTGTCTTGTTTTGAACTTCTTGGCCAAGAAGTGTTAACTGGAGGCTTCCATAAAAGCCATGCAATGTAATAATTTGCAACAGCTTCCTTTGTACATATATCTATCTAACTACAGGTATTAATGTCAACCTATATTGCTTTGTATCCACTCAGTGAGTTACTTGTTTCTAATTATCTTTTGGACTGTAAAATTATCTCCCTATAAGTACACTTAACTGCGGAAGCAAGAACACATCTAGAAAGCCATTCAGTGGAGCTAGAGCCACTTCTCAGTGGTAATAGGGAATGGCTCATAGTAATTATCAGTAAGATTAAAAAACAAACAAACAAACAAAAAAGGAGTCGTGGCATGTTCTGAAGCAATAGAGAATATATTAAATCCACAAACTAAAACCACTGTGTCCTCAGTAACTGTAATTGCATCTGATTTTATTTTCCTTTGGAAAAAAAAAATAGTGTTGATTGACCATAAGTATTTCCTTATATATCTGGAGGTAGTGTAGGGAATAACTATCCTAAGTGTGTTCACAGTAAAACTGGCAGCTCATTGCTTGAGGGGCTTAGGATTGAATTCCAATTTTAGATCCTTTTTTTTTTTTTTTTTTTTTTTGGTTAGTGAATTTTTTACCAAGGCATATGTCCTGTGTGTAAAATCAAGTGATTTAGGCCTTGGAAATGCAGGTCTTAGCATGCAGATCTGGCAAGGTTTACCTGGCTAGGAAAACAAAATCAGGACTGAGGAGAAAGAATGGATCTTGTTCTATACCATTCGTCTCCTTATTCTTGAAGCTGGCTGGTCAGTTTTGTCCCTGACCTATCTCAAAACTGTGTCAGTAGTCTTGTGGCTTACCCTGATAATAAATGGCCTTTCAACACTGTTCCACAAGACTAAATGACTCAAGTCAGAAATGTTACCCTTACTATCTGTGATGCCACCACACTCATCCTGCTAGGTGAGAATCTTGCTGAGCGTTTGTGTCCTACTTGTGGTTTGCTGTAAAGTTTGTGTAGAAACCTCTTCTGCTTTATCTACCTGGGCAGATTACTTCATTATGATTTAATGATCTGTACATCCTGGGTCAAACAGCTGCTTCCAAGTGATAAAATGCCAATTAACTCCTAGACATTTCCCTATTTCATCTTACTTGCAAACCACAACTGTTTCAGGTAGAAACTTATACCACTGAAATCTTCAGTTATTAAAAATAATTATATACTTGAATATTTGCAAAATATCTTTATCCAGTGTTTTGCAAGTACCATGCATTTTTATTTCCTACTAGAACTGAGCAAAGTCTTGCTGATCTCTGAATTTCTGGTTTTGAAGCACTCTCTTAGGATAGTGAAGTCATTCATCACTCGAGTAAAAATTTAACATTGAGAAAGAAACATTACTGATTTGAAGAAATAATTTCTGTAATTCTCTGTTCTTAAAAGTAACATCTCCCTGATCACAGACAGAAAAAAGCAGGTTATAAATTTCACTAACCTATAGATTATTGTGTGAGATTCATCCTTCAACCAAGCAGCTACAGAACGCACAGTGTTTCTTCCAGGTTCGTTTGTGTGCTCCATGAAATTCTTCTGACAAAAACAACAAAGGCAGAGGAATAATATTTGAATCAGATGTTCAAATGTAGTAGAAATTTGGTAATTTTCTCCCTCCTCAGACCAGAAAGAGCATACAGGCTGGCCTAGAGTATCTGGTCCATGATGTTCATTCATTCAAGCCTATTAAAATAATTTCTTTTTTTCCCCTTGTTTCATCCAAGCTGAAACACTCTACAACATCCACAGGAAAAACAGGCTAGGGTTTTTGTTTGTTTTCATTAGTTCTAGGAACTTCTCTACGGCCTAGATATAGTGAGAAAGAACTTGGAGGGGGAGGAAGGACAAATTAAAGGGAAATTCTTAGGACTTGCAGTGTTACATGGCAGATTTGAAGACAGCATGAAAATTTAATATCTGCAGGGTAAGATTTGTGCATGACCCATTCCAGTTAATTCTCTCAGATCAAATGTTCTGAAATATTTGCAGTAACTTTTTATGCTTTAGCAGTGTATGTGTAATTTGGCCTGCATATATACTCAAGCAATAGCCTCCAGAATGAATAAGCTTTGTTTGATCCTTTTCTTACTCTCTGATTCTTATCTATGTGTCTCTTGCAATCATTATGCCATAATCCTCTGGAAAAAAAATGCTTTTAACTTACACGTATATTGCTAAACTTAATAATTCTATCTGTGTGCTACAGCTTCAGCCACCTATTGGCTCCCCATCTGATGACCAAGCAGCTTTTAATCCTTACGTGCTACAAAGGACAAGAGGTCTTACAGGAGCAGAGAAAGGTAAGCAGAGTAATCTATGCTATGAATAACATCTGTTTCCTTATGTGAGAGGTCTTCCCTCTACCCACATTTCTTTTTTCTTGCTTATATTTCACACCATGTTGTGTATTGTTTTACTACTGTCATAGCTCAAGTCTGGTAGCTGAGACTGCCAGACGTCAGTGTCTGTAATAGAAGTGATTTAACAGTAATCCCTTTTTTGCATGTTGAAGTGGAGGATTATTGTCTCTTTGACTCTAAAAGCTGCATCCTTACACTTCATAGAAAGAATTGTGCCCCACTGAATCCACAGTGCCAACCTGTTGCCAAGGCTTTCTGTAAAATGTAATTAAATATTGCATTCCGAGTGAAGAATTGAGCACTAATGGGAAGCACTAAGAAGAAAGGCACATCTTTAACCCTTCTCCTGTCGAGGAACCTCCTAGCAGTAACATTATGTGGTTATTCAACAGCTAGAACATGTCACCAGGTAGATGTCACTCTATTTTGGGATGTCCTAAAGTACCTGTGGCTGGACTGCATGTCGTTTTGTTATAATGCACTCATAAGTCAAACCCAAAGATGCAGTCGATAATCCTGAACATGAATGTGGTGAATATAAAACTGTGGCAGCAAAACAGTTTCACATAATCTCTGATATGTTTATTCACTGTACTGCAGGTGATCAGAGAGAGGCCTTACCCATGGACACCGAGGTCTACGAAAGTCCATACGCTGATCCAGATGAAATGAAACCAAAAAATGTCACTCTTGACAGGAAATTGTTAACCCTGGAGGAAGGAGAACTTGGCTCTGGCAACTTTGGTACTGTAAAGAAAGGGTTCTATAAGATGAAAAAGTAAGTATTTATTTCTGTTTTCATGAAGTTTAATCCTTAAAATCTTTATCACTTATCTGAGCAGAAGTAATCTTACCTTGTCATTTGGGTTGACAGATTGTACCCAAGTAATTTGGCCTAAAATTCACCAGTTTCTGTCTTTGTACATGGAAGCCTGTGCACTCATTTTCTTCAGCTTGCAAACATCTCTTGGCTGCAGCATAGTCACGTCCTAGTTCTTATTTTTGTCTGTAAAGTGGGGAAATGCCCATTATTACTATTTACTCTCCTCTCTGGGATAAAATAGAGTGAGAAGTCCTCTGCCTTTTCACCACACAATGTATGGGCAGTCATTCTACTCCTTCTTGTCTTTCACAACTGCAGTCTCTCTATGAGAAATTGTGTAGAGTGTCATGCACAGTTTACCTGGAGCAAATGGATTTTCACCTAAAATAATTATGATAAATACCTGTTTCATGAAGCTGGAGGGTTGATTTTCAAGTAGACAGAAAATGTTGTGTCCTCCCTTATCAAGCAATTTCAGTAGGAACAGACCCTGTTTAAACTGGCAGAAGTGGGAGCACCTGACTCTTTGTGCATTTTCATAATAAAATGTTATCAGTATGTTGTTTAAGTGCATGGACTCATTATGTATACACTTTTACCACTCAGAACTGGAGGCATTTCTTTAACTGAGATTTTCAGAGCCAAGGCGGATTTTTCATTTTCCAGTACAGTCTGAGGGGATTTGAAGGGCTCTGGTGCTAGCTTGTGTATTTGCTAATCTTGTTTCACAGCATTTGTTCGTATTTGAGCTCTACCATCTCATCAGTGACTTTTTCACTTGTATGAGCTGTAGGTTGCAGGAGCAGGTTTAGTTTCTCTGTGGGTCAGAGCACTGCCTTGGGGCTTTCCAATGCTGCATATTCTAGTCTCACCCCCAAAACACCTCAGTGCTGAGAAAGGCCATTATAGTTTTTCTTCTGGGAGCTCTTTAGTAAATCTTTCCACTATTCCTGGTCTTTTTATTAGTTGAGACCAGCCAGAATGGACAAGATAATACTGTTAGGTACACTTATTTCAAAGGTTGTCTAGACCTTTTATAACTACTTTTAATTTTCTTTCTATTCTCTTTCTTTTGCTTAGCTGTCCTCTGAGCATTTGATAGAGAGTTATTCCCATTACAATCAGTTTCTTTTCTGTCTTAATGTTCAATTCTGTCTTTTGTCACATTTTGTACTGTGTGCAGAGGAGCATCAGTTGAAGATAATGTACGTTTGCACACAGATTTTTCAGCAACTAATCCCAGAGTTGGATTCTTCTTTGTAGGGGTGCCAAGCCAGTGGCTGTAAAAATTCTTAAGAATGAGAGTAATGATCCAGCCATAAAGGATGAATTACTGAGAGAAGCAAATGTAATGCAGCAACTGGATAACCCATATATTGTCCGAATGATAGGCATATGTGAAGCTGAGGCCTGGATGTTAGTAATGGAAATGGCTGAACTTGGGCCACTGAACAAATTTTTGCAAAAAAATAGGTATGTAAGCTTTGATTCCTTTTCATAGCATTTATCCAAAAGAGGGAAAACAGACAGGTCTGTTTTGTCTTTAAATTCAGGGACATTTTACATTGAAATGCCGTTTATCTAATAATTAGTTATTGTAGTTACTCTTCACCTAGACATAATTGTCTTGCAGATGTCTCCAAACTGTCAAACCTTTCTGGTAAAATAGTGCATTCTGAATAAATTAAAGAATTTTCAGACATTCTTCAATTGCTCATTTATTGATATGTTCACATATTGTCTTGTTCAGGACATGCTTATGCTACCTGTTCTAGTTAAAGCTTAGCTAAACATAAATGGATCGCATTACTAGTATGCTGTGAGGAAGTTCATAGGCAGAATTTGTATTTGAACTTGAAAAATCATGAAAATGAACTCTTAAAGATTCAATTATGATTTCCAGACATGTCACGGAAAAGAATATAACAGAGCTGGTACATCAGGTTTCCATGGGGATGAAATACCTGGAGGAGAATAACTTTGTGCATAGGGATCTGGCTGCAAGGAACGTGCTATTAGTCACCCAACATTATGCCAAAATCAGTGACTTTGGACTTTCTAAGGCTCTTAGCGCTGATGAAAATTATTACAAGGTAAGGTTTACATAAGATACCAAAGCTGTGTATTTGTGTATTAACATACCTTAATGAGATTATTTTCAGATTAAGTGCAGTTGTTTTTAAGAGTTGAAAATAAGAAATGCTATGTGTCATTTATTGTTTCACAGTCTGCTAGTAGGTCATGGATTTTTTAAATGAGTGATCAACGTTAAGAGAGAGGGAGGGAAAAGATAATCCCTTACTTAGTTGCTTCTTTTATTTACTGTCAGTAAATTTGTCATTAGAGGGCAGAAATATTCTGTAGAAATTAGATATTTCCTTCCATAAAAGGGGGAAAAAGTCTTTGTTGCAGGTACGAATTTAGTACATGGTTTTCACCATGTCCAAGGAAAATATAGGCTAGCACACTGTGTAACTAACAGAATTGGATTGGGGGATTTTGTTGAAGGAGTATAGTTGGTAAGCAATCATTGGATATAAGAAATGTTTCTTCAGATTAGTTTTAAATTATTTGCATCTTTGTACAGCTAAAGAGACTGAAATAACTACCACATTTAATGAGGTAAAAACATCCTTGGGAGATGAATGTTCTACATGTCTACATATTCTTTTCTGGTATATTGCTCTTAAAGTTAAAATTATTTATTTTTGCCTGTTTCCTTTCATCAGTAAGTCAGACTATGAAACACTGCAGAGAAGGAGCAAGCACATACTGCCTTCTGATGACCTTCCTATGGGAACAGTAACTGCTGCCAGAAAAGGCAGTGACATCTTAAATCACTGCCACTAGCCTAGCTTGTCAGAGGTTTGAGATCTGGTATCAAAGGCCCATTCCTTTTACAACTTCGCAAAATACAGAGGGATTATATTACCAGATCTAGCATTGTGCTGGTATGGTTTGACACTTGCATTGTTGTAACAGTGTTATGGCATAATTTAAGCAAATTGCAGCTTGCAGCTGCTTTGAAACAAAATATTGACTTCAGCTAAAAAGAAGACTCAGTGTAGCTAAGTAGATATCTCTTACCTCCTGCAAAAAATAGACTTGAAAAATCTTTGAAAGAGCTTAAAATTGAATGCCGCTGAAAACATAACTCCAGGTCCTTTAGCTAAGCTTGGCTTTACCATAGCATTCATTTCAGTGCATTATTTGAGTCTGGAAGATTAAGAACAATTTTGTAACAGTTTTGAAGAAGCTGCTGCATATTTTCTCTAATGCCAGCTACATCAGAAATACTTGGTACAAACGCATGCAAATCTAAGTTAAACTGACTTATAGGAATTACAGTGTTGTTTACTACGTACTACTGTCTCTAGACTGCTTTTTTCTTTTCTGTTATTGCTTATTTTAGGCACAAAGTCATGGAAAATGGCCAGTTAAGTGGTATGCTCCAGAATGTATGAATTTCTACAAGTTTTCTAGCAAAAGTGATGTCTGGAGCTTTGGGGTTTTAATGTGGGAAGCTTTCTCTTATGGGCAAAAACCATATAAGGTGAGTAGTTCTATCTGGCAGTTCTTTTACTGTAAAAATTCAGAGCAAATTTTAACCAACACCTTTCTTTTTATACCTGGAAGAGTAGTTACAGGTTGAAGAAGGTCTTAGTACCCCATCTTCAGGTTGGAAATTAGGAGAAATTTATTCTCAGAAAGAGCAGTCAGGCAATGGAATGGGTTGCCCAGGGAAGTGGTGGAGTCATTGTCCCTGGGGATGTTCAAGGAAAGGTTGGATGTTGTGCTTAGGGACATGGTTTGGTGGGTGACATTGGTAGTAGGGTGATGATTGGACCAGATGATCTAGGAGGTCTTTTCCAACCTTAATGATTCTATGATTCTATGATTCTATTCCAGGGAATGAAAGGTGGTGAAGTCGCACAGATGATTGAAAGAGGAGAACGAATGGAACGTCCTGAAGCTTGTCCAACAGAAGTCTATAACTTAATGAAATTGTGTTGGACATACAAGTGAGTGTGATGCGATGATCTCTCTTTTAATAGCAGTATAATTTAGTCTGCATAGTTGACATCCAGAAAGTATAATATAAGAGTATTTCAAAGCATATCATTTCAGCTGGTATTTAGCTTACAAACAACATGCAAAGGAAGGAGTCAGTTACACTTTCAAATGAAAATTATGTGAGTTGAGTTATTGAATGTACCGCAAGAATCTGATTTTACACAGGTGATCTATTTTTTGCTGGAACCTTTATAAATAAATAAATAATAATAAAAAAAAGTGTCAACAGAAACAATTATTCCACCAGAATGTCAGTCTGATGTATTTCAAAAAGAAAGTTTGAAATTAAGGAAACATTCCTTTTTCATTCTGGGTTGTATTTGGTTTCATTTTGGTTTCCAAGACTTTACTAAAATTTCAATCATGTTATCAAATCATTCCTCTATTGCTCAGTTATTAATTGTTTTGACTTTTTCTTCTCTCGTTTCTAAATATCTTCAGTTTGGATACCACATTGACTTCCTACTAGTGAAAGGCAAAACACCTTTCCAAGTTGTACCTAATGTTTAGGAAACATTTTTTTCTGATCAGCAACATTTCAAAAGTTAGAATTATGAAATACAGATAAGAGGGAAAAAAGAAAGAAAAAGGAAGGAAGGAAGGAAGGAAGAGAAAGAAAGAAAGAGAGAGAGAAAGAGAGAGAGAAAGAAAGAGAGAAAGAAAGAAAGAGAGGAAGAAAGAGAGGAAGAAAGAGAAAGAAAGAGAGAAAGAGAAAGAGAGAGAGAAAGAAGGAAGGAAGGAAGGAAGGAAGGAAGGAAAGAAAAAGAAAGAAAGAGAAAGAAAGAAAGAAAGAAAGAAAGAAAGAAAGAAAGAAAGAAAGAAAGAAAGAAAGAAAGAGAAAGAAAGAAAGAAAAAGAAAGAAAGAAAGAAAGAAAGCCCACCTAATACTCTCTTTTTTTTTTTTTAAATCAGTATGTTGCAAAATTTCATTTAAAATGTTTTACAATCTGTCATTTTAAACTATTTTGTTGAAGCTACCTTTGGCTGTAGAAAGGGTTCCAAAAAGCATCCGAAGTCCATTGTCACTTACTTTGCCAATTCACCATCTGGAGAGTACACGAAGAATATTTTCAGCAAAGGTCTCTGGGTTCCATTTCAGGCAGTGTGGTACTTCACCTTTAGGTACCTTGCTTCTTCGGTAGTTTTATTACACCAGGTACTCTAGAAAGAACATGGAGCCATAAAATAATTTCTGCATTTTTGTTTGTCTCAGATAATGCCGTAGCAGTTTTAGAGTAAATCTGTATCATTTTCATTGTGATTAGTAAGCATATTATCAAGGGTATTGGTTTTTATTTGTTTGTACTCAAATATCTTTAACATTGGAAAGAAAAAGAAAAAAAATAAAAATAAATCAATAATAAGAATGCTCAGGTCATGCAGTATAACTATCTCAATATGTAATGTATTATTGTCAGGTCTTGTCACTTTAATTATATTCTCCCAAATCAACAGAGGTGCAGATAAAGAGGAAATGAAAGCAATATGGCCATGTATTGTATGCCTAGGCTTCTCTCAGTAGTGCTAAGCTGCTCTGTATGACTGTAGTACCCATTGTAAGGCAGATAATGCCCTGTAAATTTTCTTTCCATCTTACTACTGAAGTACACAAAGTAGAAAATTAAATGGGGCCAATTTACCATATATTTCTAGTAACACCTTCATCAACAGAAAGTAGTAGGCATGACAATTAATTCACTGACAGGATGCTCTGTATTGTCATTTGCCACTTGGTTATCACTTGGTAGCAACATTTTGGTAGCCTTAAAGTGAGCAGCTTATAGGATCTGTCACTGAGATAAAGTCCAAGGTGTTGCAAGGCCAATGTACCTTTTCAGCTTCCTCCTTCCTGTGCAGTCATATTTGTCATCTTTCCACAGTGTTGATGACCGACCAGGATTCGTTGCGGTTGAGCTGAGATTACGTAACTACTATTACGACATTTCCCACTAACAACATGAAGAACAGCAGCTGCCTTGTGTTCAGCAAACATCTTCTAAGAAGCAGTTCAGTTTCCGAAACCAAGTGACTTGGATTTTTGTACTTCCACTTTCACCATATAAAGCTCAGAGCTAAGCCCTGTTTGTAGGTTTGCCTTTTCTTTCTTTCTTGCAGAATAGCAAGCTCCAAAATAAAGTTGAAAACATTGGGAATACAAAGTGAGCAGCACGAATATAAGTGCGGATGCTTAGACTTTTCCTACCTTCCATTTCGTTTTATTTACAGCTTTATAGGCTTTACATTTTTCCATCATGTAAAAGTATTTAAAGTCTTTCAGCCCTCTTCCTGTATTGTATTTGAGTTCAGATGGGGATTTAAATTCTTGTAAATAATTTTTTTAGCTCTTAAATAAACCAAGTATTGTTCCAGCTTTCCCCCTACCTGAGGAAGAATAGCATAAACACTTCTCACAGTGAAGGAAATTTGCTGTGAAAGTGTCAGTCATTTTGACTGACAGTGTGTTTGATTTTACCCCCAAGCTGCTTTATAACCAAATTGTGTGCTCAGTAATAATGTAAGCAGCAAGAAACTGGGAGATGAGAATTTCTAACATGTGGAAAGAGGAATCATCAGCTCCTAACCTTTAAGTGTTAACAACTCCTTTCTTTCCTCACCTCATGTGGAAGCCCAGCTGTCCATCAGGGTGTTGTTTCCTGGTGGAACCTGGGAACTCAGGGACTTGCTCTCACCTTGGGACAAAGTGTATCAGCACCTTAGACAATGACTCTGGGTTTTAGCCTGAAGTCCATTAAGTGCAGTTCCTGAAAAGGCAGCTGTGCATTGAAAGGTGAAGGAGCAACAACTTTTTCCTTTGTGTGGTCTGAGCCTTCTCTAGAGATATCTTTTCCGTGTACCTCTTTGGATATACCAAAGCTTCTTGTGTTTTGTTGAGTGACAACCATTTCTTTTTTCAAACCTTTCTTGAAAAGCATTTGTGAGAATTCACCACAGCTTGTAACCTCTGAAGCTAAGTTTCACTCCCAGATCAGATGTTTTAAAATAGGCTTAAGGATATCCAGTTTACTTTCATCCTTTCCTAAATGTTAGTATTTATCCTGTTATTAATGTTAGTGAGCATCTCAGGAAAAGGTGTTTGTCTTACCATTTTTTTTTAATGGCCCAAGTAGGGTTTCCAGTACTGTGTATGTATAGCAATGATAATTATAAATTATGTAACCAATCTCTATTCCCATTTTTTATCTATATGTGGTTTTTATCCAATCTCATTTTAAATATTCTAGAAATCAAAATTTCTGCTTGCGTATTCCCCACAAGCAGGCACATTACAGGCACTTATGTGTATCTCAGGATTCTACTAGATATAGAGATTTTAGAAGAATATGAAAAATAAGATTTAGAGTTAGATATACTTGTTGCATACAGCTGTTTAGAGCATATGTTTTTAATTGTTTGAACAGGGTACTCTTAGAGATACAGTGATTTTTTCTTTCCCTGGGAAAGAAATTGTGTGGGCAATTACAATGAGAAAGTGTGAAAAAATATGCATAAAATATGACTATAAAAATGTGGGATTTACTGTAAAACTATTTGTTTCTTTATACTCATTTTATGGTGTATTTAAAAAAAAAAAAAAGCCTGGTGATTTTGGTAGTTTCATTTTGGGGAATCCAGTGCCAGACACTTCAGAAAGCACAAGCTACTGAAAGATACTGAGTGCAATAGGCCATGTTTCAAATGTGAGTCAAACATGACTTATATTCAAGATAATTTTTTTATTATTACTTTTAGTAAACAATTTTTCTACATGAACAGCTTGCATAGATGTTTCCCATAGTTATATATAGTTGTTTTTTAGCATTATCCCTATTGCAGAGAAACTGTCAGCTTTACGTGTGCAATTAGTACATTCATGGGGATATCAGTCATAAATCAATTGCACAAATCAAAAACAATTGCACAGCCAGTGAGTGACAGCACTCTATTTCCCTGCAATATATATGCATATATGTTTTTTAAAATGTTACCTAGTAGTAGAAAACTGGAGGAATAGTTCTTCCCCTCTCTTCTGAGTGAAATGTCTCTTTTGGTGTTGCTTGATTGTTTTTAGCTTCACTGTTCTGTAATAAAAGTTTCCAATGAGGATATGAAGTATTTTGAAATAACTGGATTAGGTTTTTAAACTGAGATTAAAGACATTGTTTTAGAAACTCTGCTGTCTTAAGAAGAATCCTTCAGATTTAAAGTGTTTTCTGAAAAATGCTGATGATGTGCAGAGCTTGTGTATTTACTGAATTACTGTGGTTGTTGTAGAAAACTGAGATTCCCTTATTGACACTGAATGGTACCTGACAGGACAGATAAACCCACTAAGGCCTGAGGCTGCTTTTGGAACTACTCAGGACTAGCAGGAAAATCCCTCAAAATATGTGTGTTGTTATTACACCTAAGCCTTTCCAAGATACTGCATTTCAGTGACACTGTGCTGCATATGGGAAGTTAGAGGTGCTGGGAGCCAAGCTATCCAAGGATTTCTGCATTACGAGTATCAGCTGTGCAGGGTTTAAAGTCACATTAGTCCACACGGAGCCTCCCTTAAACATGCAGGCCACTCTTTTAGATATTCTGAAATAACAGAGAGATCTTAACTCTTTCATTTAGCTTTTGCTGCAAGGACAAGTCTCCAGGAAAGAAAAGGCTGGATGTGACTGAATTTGAGACTGAATAATAAATAACAAAGGCTAAGAGATAGACAACACCTCAAGCAGGTACTTCCAACTTTCCATTTGTAGGAATGTGCTATAAACAGCCACTGATATGAAGAGGCCTTTGTCTTTTTTGTATATGTATTTGATTATTATTCTTATTGTTGTTGTTGTTGTTGTTATTGTTATTAATTTTAGATTGATTCATATCAGAAATGACATTTGGCAGTATAGCCCCATAAGTAATTGTCAGAGCAGAGCTAAGGGGTAGCAAACCACAGCATGGAGGCAGGGGAGCTGGTGTGAGTGACTCAGGGAAGAAGAAGCAGGTGAGAACATGTAAAACCAGTTTTTCCTTAAAGGAAAATACAGTGTGTTTACAGTTCTGTAATTTAGGACTCAAATCTACAAATGCATGTTTATTTTTGAGAATGGGAGTCCATCTACCTTTTTCTATGCAGACCAACACAAACTGCACACGCACACACACAAAAAAAAACCCCTGCACCAATCTCCACCTACTTCAAACACTGTGCAAAACAGGGAAATTTAAGCAGAGAATGGAGGGTATCCATACATTTTATTTCTGGAATGATTGCAGTCAGAACTGCAGGTTTGATGAAGCGAGCATCTCAGAATGGCCTGAAGAGCCTGGTTTTGTGGTTAAGCAGCTCTATGACATGGCCCTGCCAGAAGGTGGCAATACTTGAACGCTTTTAGACTGATGCACTTGTCTGAGCATTTCTGGCCATCTCCATCCCGTCCTGGTTCTTGCTGTGTCTGTGCAGCACAGAAGAACTCGTTAATCTGTTCACTGCTTGCTGTGAAATGTACTCACTTGCTGTGAGTGTACTGCATGTGAGCACAGTTCATGAATGATTTATATCATAAATGGTTAGTTGTGAGTGATTAGCAAAGTCTTCTGAAACTCCTTGTGACCCTTTGTCTCTGATACCAAAAGTGGGAAATTCCAGGTAGCACGATACAGAATATATCCCACATCTGCACAGAACGGAGTGAGGGTGGCATCTGGCTGAGAGACAAGGAATGAAATGCACCCAGCGTGGGTGGGTGCATCTAAGGCTGCACAAGGATATTGCACTTTTGAGAGAGAGAGGGAGTGAGAGAGAGAGAGAGAGAGAGAGAGAGAAAGAGAAGAAAAAGGCTGTGGCTGTGCTGAATACAGGGCACATAGTCAGCAATTATAACTACTAGCTTTAAGTTTAGTGAGCACAAACACCCTTTAAGTCATGCAGAAAAAAAAAAAAAAAAAGAAAAAAAAAAAGATATTTTTTATTTTTTAAAGTACCATATGGTTCCTTACAAACACAGTGAAGAAAACCAACACCAGAGGTAAAATGACCCCAGATATTGAGGGAAAAGAGCCACTTCATACTCAGTATTACCCATTTCCCAGCGCTGTCCCAGCACTGCACAGCATGGTGTGATGCAAGGCTACAGCAAGACTGTGTTTGGTCCCCAGCTCTCCCTGCCGGGGCAGCCCGTGGGCCCAGTGGTGTCAGGCGATATTTGTCAGGCTGATGGGCAAGGCTCAACAGCCAAGTGCCTCCTGTTGCAGCTGCAGGCGGCTGGGGGCTGAGACTCAAACACCGTTACTGGGGCACCCAGACAACCTGTGAAGCTGTCCCAGGGGTTGCAGCTGGCTTTGGAGCTGGAAAAGGAGGGGAGGAATAAAGGCTGAGCATGAGCAATGGTCACAAAGGAAGAGTGTGTAGGGAAAGAAAATTTTTACCCAGTAGATTACTTAATATTGCTGGAAAAAGATGCAAGCCTATGGCATGTGCATCTTTCTTCGACTTTATAATTCACCATGAAATCCAGTGAAACAACAGAGCAACTTACTGCAAACCCAACTGAAAGCAAGAGTTGTCCAAGTATCTAGAGCTCTCAGAAGCCAAACTAGTATTGTGCACTGATCTCCAAATGTCTCCTTGCCTTGCCTTGCCTTGCCTTGCCTTGCCTTGCCTTGCCTTGCCTTGCCTTGCCTTCCCTTCCCTTCCCTTCCCTTCCCTTCCCACTCATGGATACATGACCCCCTGTCATGCAGGTGCAGCTACAGCTGCCCACCTGGCACACCCTCTGCAACCATGGGTCCATAAGCTCAGTGCTGGGCTCCGCACACCTCTAGCCAGCTCTGCGGTCACATTAGAAAGACAACCTGCAACAACAACAACAAAAACAACTGTGCAAAGGCAGGGACAATACCACAGCAAACAGGGTGAGCCACCAGCCCACGCTGCCATGCAAGTGTTACTTTACATGGATAGTCATTTATCTGTCCTACGGCATTGCCACCAGCAGTGGCTGCATTAATGCAAGTTATCTGTTCTTTCTTATTCCTGCTTTGTCAAAGCAAAGTAAAACTGTGCTGGTTTCAGCAACAGCAAGTCTGTTACTGCATGTCCATGTGGCAAAAGGGGTAGCAGAGGTCTTCAGTAGTTTGAAGATGTTGCTTTAAAACCATTACACACATGTATGTATCTGTAGTTTCTTATCTGTTTCCTACCTGTGTTAGATAACTCCCTGTCCTACTGCCTCTGCTCTTGCAGCACAGTCACAAAGATATATCTTCAGATCTTGTTCTAATTTGTGTGCAGATTTCATCAATATTATCAAGCATATTCTACCTGACTGTTGTAACAGGTAACATGCTCCAGTACCCTGAAGCAATGACCAGCTGGCAAAGAACTACTAAAGTTGGTCTTGAGTCAAATTTCTAGAAGATAGCATGAAAACTGCATGGAATGGAAGGGCTAGAGTCTGGGCGTTGAGGGGTATGTCCAGAGACACACCACAGAAACAAGCCTGCTGAGCTTTCCAAATAACAGGATTTAGTGGTTTTTTGTTTGTTTGTTTGTTTTGTTTTGCCTTTGTGTTAAAGTGGTTGTAAATTGACAGCATGCCTTGATCCAATGTTTCTTTCCCCCACAGATAATTTGGAGCCAATCCTTCTCCATTTTTTCCACAGTAATGACACATTTTAGCCATAGCTGGGTATAATCTCCTAGATTAGCAGCATTGTTCTATTTCAGCAAGTTTTCCAGTGTTCCCAGTATATCCCCCAAATCCAGCACTTTGCATGTGTAGAGCTACATAGCTCTTCTGGCAGCTTCCACCGGCCTTGTTGTTCTCATTACTGCACAAACACGTGCCTATCTTTCAACAGGAGTGCCAGCAGGCATCTTCGTCTTTCCCGCGATGTTCACAGGGGGAGGACAGTGCAGGGAAATGATGTACAACACACTCCTGCTGCCGCCATGGGGAAGGCTCCTAACCTCTTTCTCCTGGGATGGCTGGTTTGCTAGACAGTATGGCCTCTGTAAGAGAGCATACACAAAATGGTGCAGAAATTTAGTATTAGATGGCAGTGGTGTAAGAGGAGCCCCCCACCCCACCTTGCACTGGGCAGTCTCCTCAATTTTTGCAGGCTCCCAATGTACTAAAGCATAAATTGTTTTTTGTCTATGTGTTTGTTTGTTTCTTTTGTGTTGGTTTTGGTTTTGTGTTTTGTTCTGTCCTGCTTGCAGATGCGTTTTTGATGCTGCCATTGATACATGCATGCCTTTATTTTAAAATCTTAGATCCACTGTTATTACTGCTTCCCCAGGGGCATGTAGTAATCAGGTACTATTTTTGAACTCCTCAGTCAAGCACAACTTCCTTTTCATCTGTCCACTCTGCAGCTGCTGTAGGGAGTGAGCATGGCATTCCTCATCTTTTTGTGGTTTCTACTTATAAGGAATAGGCAGGACAAGCAGTGGTTCTTGTTGGTGCTGGAGTACTACACAAGTTAGATTACAGGATAAAGTAGATTGAATCACGTCTCAGAAATTCACCCTCCAGTGTCACACTGTACCCAAGTTAATGCAAACCAGAACTCACAGTACACAAGCACAAGTACAAAGCTCTCAGTCTGTTCCCTAAGCTCCCACAGCTTCTTCTATGCCAACTATGTATACACAAAGAAAATAAGAAGAAAAAAGAAGGAAAAAAAAAAAAGAAACTAATATTACAATACATCAACATACAACACATCAACACATCCCTGTGTTTGTTTGCAGAACTTTATGGGGACTATTCCTTGATTCATTTATAAGGAAACTGAGGTCTTAACGAAGAAATAATCAAGGTTCTTGAGGACAGTCCATGTCTTCCTTTCCTCCAAAATGACAAGGTCCTGAGCTGCTCAAAGTGTGGCAAGAAGGAATGGCACCAAACACCACACCAATCCTGAACATTGGTACGGCTGTAAGATGGCTGGTGCTTACATCTTTTGCTTGAAAACTGTGTTATCTGGTGGAGCTGGTATGCCTTTCTGCTTGGCCACCAAGGGGTAGTGGGACACTGGTGATTACTACCCACCATGTGTTAATAAGCCCTTGTAAGAGATGGAGCTGGAGGGTGGAAAGTACTGGAAGAACCTCAAACCCATACCTTGGATAACACTATAATGCACACCAGCTGTAATCTCCACATAGAGCTTTGTTCTGGGGAGAAAACCAACCAGGCCTCCATCCTAGGAAGAGCAGGGGACCTCCAGAGAAAGGAGTTAAGGAGCTGTGTCCAGGCCCAGGCCCAGGACACTGCCAAACAGTACTGCAGACTCCCAGACATGTTTTCACCAGAGCATCTCAAGAGCAATGAGTTGAATAGAGCCACTTCAGGAACAATACAAAGTGTCAGGAACAACAATCATAGCTCTGAAATATTAATACTTGTTGCAATTACCTGCTGACTGCATTAAAATAAGGAATGGTATAACACCAAAAGCAGATCTAGGTGAGAATGTTCTTCCATTGTTACATAAGTGAATTACCTTTTCTTTTGTGGACAATGCCCTGCTACCTGTTAATCTACACGTACTTTGCTTAAACTGTTTTACAGCACATGGTGTACTATGCCAGTGTTGCTGCCACCTTCAATGTGTTTTATCTGAGTTATAAAAAGCCAATTAAAAAGTGGGCATATGGCCTTTATTTTTTACATATATTTCAGCGCTATTTTTTCCATCTTAGTTTGTGCATTTCATCCTGTTTTGTCATCTCAAGTCTGAATTACACAGAATTTTGTTTATTGCCAATTAAGGTAAAGCTTTAATGATCAGTTCTGGTACTGAGAAATAAAGACAAGCAATTGAACAAACACTTAAGGAAAGCACCCCAGCTTCTCCTTTGACACCTCTCTTGCCCCCTTCCTGGTCTCCCATCCCCTCAAAACCCTCAGGGAGGTCATGGGCAGCACAGGAGGCCACGGTCAGTCATCACACTTTATTCACTGTCCTTGAGGTCATGAACTCTTCCCCAGCTGCCAGCACACTGAAACCAGGGGAAATAGTGATGAGTGACCCAGGCACGTGCTAGGAATATGTGAGGGGGTTTAACCTGGGGGATGGGGAAAAGCAAAAAGCAGGAACTGGTGTTATTAGGACCCCTACCATCCTCCCAAGGTAGTACCTGTTGCATCCTATGCCTCACAAGGGTACTCTTCAAGGTATGGTAAGGTACTGCTGATGAGCTGTCTGCCACCAGAAACTGCCACCATAAAATGCCAGCGACGCAATAAAAAGACAAGCATGCATTGCTCCCCAGGGCAAAAATAACAACAAAATACAAGTGTGTTTGGAGGAGAGAATAAAAATAATGAGTGAATATTTGAAGACTAACCTACTGTTCACTTAATTAGAAATGAGAAGCCATGTGATAGCAGTGGGCTATTTGGCCCGTAGACTTTTCTCCAGAAGGTTGTCTTGTCCTTGGATTGAGGTGCTTTCAAGCCCTGCTGCACAGCAATCAAAGCACCATTGAATGGGAAACCTCCCCCACAAACCCATCATCCAGTGCCCACCCCATGCATTCCCACCCTGTCAGATTTGGTGAGCACAGACACAGAAAGCCAGTTGCATGAGATATTTATTTGCCTCTCCTCCCAAGTAATAGGGGAAGAAAGTCCTTGCTTTCCTAAGCAGTTTCACGCCTAATGTGTCTTGTCGTAAGTGCCTGCTCCCCTGTAGCCACCAACATAGCCGCTGTTGTCGGTCAGGTCCTCACGGCCAGCAAGACCCTTCCCTTTGCCACTCTCATCAAAGCGCTCCTTGTGACTGCCGGTGTATTTGCTAGTGTCCGTCAGCCTCTCGACCCCACCAACCTTGGTGGCTTTCTGCAAGAAAGGAGACCAGCAGGAGACAGCCAGCATTAGGAGTGAGATCACAAATAGGCTCTTCTCTACATGCAAGGATAGCCCTTGGGACGTGCGGTCCCACGGCAGCTCCAGGTGCACAGTAGGCAAGGAAGCTCCTACTCACTGTGGTGCCAGCGCTGCCCGGCTCCTTCCCCTCGATGAGACCATACAGAGCCTGCAGTGCTTCCTCTGGTGATTTGCCCTTGAAGCGCTTACCACAGAGTTCCTTCATGGCCTGCTGGAACTCAGCAAAGGTGATGGTGCGGGCACCCTTGGTCCTACAGCCAGGGGAGACCAAGAGGAAAGTTACCTTGCAGGTGGGTGGCAATGGGATGGGAAAACCCCAGGGCTGCCCCTTGTCTGAGAGCCTGGTTGCCATCTCCTCTGCCCACCCAACAGCACTGCCCAATGCCCCTCGCTGCCACGCTCACTTGACTTTGTTGAATACTATGTCGATATCAGTGCTGGTCACGGCTTTTCCATCCATCACCCCACACTCTTTGCACATCTTGGAAAAGTTTTTCCCGGTCATCTCGTTGCCACTGGCAGCTGTGTCACCGTATACTGCGAATTTACGGAAAGCATCTTCTACCCCAGACATCTTGCTGCTGTGGAGAAAAGGAAGGAGAAGAGGAAGGAGCATGGAGTGAGCTAAGATCACCTGCAGCTGCCCGACTGGCACTCACATCCCACCTGTACCTGGTGTCCTGCAGTAAAAATGGCACTGCCACGGGCATCTCTCTGCCATGGGACTGCCATGGCAACCAAATGGGCAACAGCATAGAATGGGCAGGGGCAGGGACAGTTTGGGACCCAAGGGAAGGCAAAGGAGAAGTGGAGGTGGGGCTTTGGGGCAAGTGACCTCTGTATGTGAAGCAATGGGGCAACCAAAGCCTCTGAACCTTTTGGAAATACAAGTTTCAGTTAGACAGCTTCAAGAACAAATGCCTGCATTTGTAAACTGATTTATACTTTGCCTGTTATCTGATGACAGAAGTACCAGATTTGTCTTCCAGGCCCCAGATAATTGCCTAAATGTGGCAGATTGCCTTGTAAGTAGTCACCAAACTGTCCCCATCTTTCCAATTACACTTCGTCCCCTGAACAACTCCCTGAATGAGGTTGTCCTCCTCCTGACCCCAGTAAATTTTCTACTACTGATTAACTTAGACCACCACAACTGGGTAGCAGGGATCTCTGAGAGAATAAAAGCCATTGTGCAGCCTGTAAATCAGTCTGCTACAACTTGAGCAGTCAACTCCTGTTGCTTGTGAGATGCATTTGAATCCTCTTGAAATGCCAAGCCTCTCCTAAAGCCTTGAGCTTCACCCAGGGCTCTGGGTCTCACAGTTGTTTGCACGCTGCTATTTAATGTAAATCCTGGGTGAGGCCCCCTTGAGGCCTGGGCCCAGCTCACCTGTGTGAGGTGGCAGTGCTGGTGGTGGTGCTGGCGGCGGTGCTGGCGGTGGAACTGTCCCTGCTGTGTCCCTGGAGGTGGCGGGCACGCCCTGTGCCTCGCTTGCGGATTGTCTGCCTCGGCACCTGTGTCACAGTCCTCACCAAGAACACCGCCGCCGGGCGGCAATGCCGTGTTCTGCGGGGCGGGGGCAGGGGTCACTGGACCTTCAGCCCACTGGGATAATAAGCAAATACGGTATGGTTTTCAGCCAGCATACGTGTCTCGCGTCATCTGTACTGGGATGTGTACTCTTCCTCCAGTGGGAAGGGGGGCTACCCCTATAACCAGTAAACACAGCCAGCCCTTGTTCATGCTTCCCTGAGGAGATGATCTGCTACCAGCATCAGGCCCTGGCTGGGGGATGAGCCCGGGCAGTCACCAGCAAACCAATGACTCCAGAAGCCAGGGCAGGAGGGGAAGGGGGAGAGATATGACATACGCTACACGTGCAAAATCTTAGAGAAACACTTTTTTTTCCACTCCTATGCCAACAAAATTAAAGTAGAAAACTGAGGTGAAAACAGAGACTAGGCCTTCCAGGACATAAGTAAGGCTCAAGACAACATGGAACCATGTATAAATATACCTTATTTCAGAAATATTTTATTCTTGCCGCTAATTAACAGGAATGTATTTTCTGGTCTTGCTGCCAGTCACAGTATACCCAGCTCTAAGCAGCTGGGTGAGCTTGGTGAAGGTCTACCTCTTCCAGGAGGAAAACCTTGCAGTTACTGCTGTACACTCACTGCCTTTGCTCATCTTTATGGCCTTTGCTCTTCCTGCTGAGCTGTCCATAATTTCTCATCAATTACACTGTTAATGAGAGAAACTCATTTGCCCTTGGCAGGTTTTGTGCAAAGGGCACTGCCTGGCAGTGGGGATCCAAGCAAGGCTGAAATAGCAAAAAAACACCCAGTGCCACCCCTTGCTGCTGCCAGGGATGGGATATAGGCATCCCACCCTACCAGGGCAGCCCCAGAGCCATACCTCTGGCTGGTTTTGAAGTGCCACCAGATGCTAATGAGCTGGGAATGGGCAGTGAGGATGCCAAGATAATCCTCAGCCAAACCAGGCAAACATCACTGGTAGCGAGGCAGTTTCTGCCTTTTAGGCAAATGCTGATCATCTCAAGGAATTGCCTTATTTTTTCTTGTTGAAGATGGCCTGTTTGGGGGCTGCCTGAGCAGGAATGCCAGTAGTGCTGCCAGTGCAAGGAAAGCACAGAAGAAATGAGGCAGAAGATGTCGCCACAGGGAGGCAGGGGATAGATGTGCATGTTGTTGGTAGGGATTTTTCTTACATTCTGGAAAGACTTTTCTATAGCAAAGCATATATTTGGAATAGAACTTTTTTTTCTTTTAATTGCATTAAATATATATATATGCACATATATATTTTAATTGAGCAATGTATAACTTGTCTAAGGTGACTAAGTAAAGCTGACAGCCTCAGAAAGAAGGCAATATTTTGTTAGAGTGAGTGGCCAAACATCCATAAATTCTGAGGTCAGGAATTCACCTCCTTTTTTCCCCTATAACTCAAAATTATTACAGTTCAGCTGTGATGACAACAGCTTTTTTGTTTCTCCTCCTCCTAGTCTGGATGTGACAATGGATGAACCAGAAGGTCACTTCCCTTAAAGTTATTAGGGCATTGCTCCCCAGTCATGAGCTCAACAAAACCGTAAAAAAAACCAGCTCAAACCAGACAAGTGTCCAAAACTGCAAAGATTGCCATGAAAGGTGGGGCAAGTACTTGAGAGTCTGCAAGGGTTGAACAGGTGGTCTCTTCCAACTCCTGTCTGAGCAAAAGGACAAAGCCCTCTCCAGATATGCACTTTCTAGGTAGAGTAAGCGTACACAAAGCTTACCACAGATCACCAAATTTTAACATGCTTCATAATAATATGCTTGTATATACTATATAATAATACCTATAAGAGAAGTTTGTTATCTCTAACCTTGAGTTCCAGTTCCTGAGGGAAAACAATAAAAAATGTCATATGCACACATGCATGCATGGCCAGAGATTCCTGTTGTCAATACACCTCTTTAGCAAAAAGGCAAATGGCCAGATCGCTGTTCTGAAATTTTCTGCCTGACTTCTCTATACTTATATTTCCCCAGAAGAATTTCAGTTCCTTTTGTGATCAACAAATTTTATCAACAGCAATTTTACCTGTATTTTCTTTTCACTGATAAAAATGTGAAAGAGCATTGGGCCAAGCACTAAAAGCTGCAGATTTCCACCACAGACACCTCTAAGGACAAACATCTCCTACAATCTGCCAGTTCGTTATTGCTAAATTCATTTAACCTGGAGGACAAGGTTTTAAAGAGCCACTCTTTAGAATGATAGCATGCAACTGACAGATCACACAGCAAAATTGTATTAATATGTTCCAGACATAGTGCTCCAGTGAAGTTAACACAGAGATTAATCTGACATTGTGCCTATGGTCTTTGCTTTTCAATTCTCTCATGGCTACATGCCAAATTTTTTCTGCTTTCAGTTGGAAGGGTTTCGACAAAATCAGGCCAAGGGAGTACAGAAATGGTCCCAAGTAACTAGTTAAGTATTTGAGGCTGCTGCCAGCCTGCTATGAGCTCAGCTTAAAATTGCATTTGGGGAGGTTTGAAGTATCTTAGATTGGCCAGAGATGAAGAAATAGAGGAGAATCACCAGAAGGGAAAAAAAAATAAATAAAGGACGAGAAAAAGAAGAAGAAAAAAATTGGTGTTTTAATAAAATAATACGAATAACATACAGAAACAGACACACACACTATTCCCCTGTTCCCAAAGCAGATAAACCATTAAAAGGAAGTTCTCATATTATGAAGGGATATGCTAAATTGCTTAAATCCTCAGTCTTAGGGAAGTGATTTATTCTATACCAATAAAATGGTTAGCTGCAGAACAGAGAGCAGAATGCAGTGTTCTATTCAAATTCCTACATAAATCTGCAGGAATGTTGGAAGACAACTTTGATACCATCTTCATGGAATTAGCATTATTTATTTAAGGAAAAACAGTATTTTGAAGAGACTAAAAAGTACAAAAAAAAAATGTTAGGGCATCTGTAACATTGAAGCAAACCAAACTAGCTCTGCAGAATAGTAGAAATCCGGGAGAAAAGATTAATTATGTCTGAAGCTCTTTTGTAGGCAAGAAGAATATTAACTTCTGCTGTTATGAATAAATGAATTCTAAATTATTCTTTGTCTGCTAGATTTTATGAACTATTACCATAATCACATAAACCTCCTTTTTTCACATAAAGCTATGTATAGCATAAGACTTCCTTTCCAGTGCCATGATCAGAGAAACTGTTTGAATGAAGACATTAAAGCAGTGAAATTCCAATTACTGTATGAAACATTCTAAATCTGTCAAAATGAGCTGCTCGGATTACAGCTAGACCCAGAAAACCCCAAAAGATGGTGGATGAAGGTAAATTGAAACTCAGATATGGAGCTCTCCATCTGATTCCAGACTGTGTACTTTTGCAGCCAAATTGTCCCTTTCCTGGTCTCTGAGTATGTGAAGAACAAAGTTTTATTTAAAATGAGGGTCAAGTGTGAGAGTGTAATGCATAGCACAAGTTTGAAAGGCAGTGACTTTAGCTGTCTTGCTGAACAAATACAATCTGTCTGATACAGATATATGGGGAAAGAGGGGAGAACAGAGGAGCATGCTGGTGCCTAGACTTGAAAGAGAATTTTAAAGAATAGCTGAAAGAACCAGAATCGTGCACTGACAAATTTGAAGCTACTGGTCAGAAATTAAAATAGAGCTAAAGAGACCAAACATAGCTGCTGCGTGTAAAAACAGTTCATGGGATTCCTTTTCAGTATTTTCAGTTCTAGTGCATTTTTTATTATTATTTTTATTATTTGTCAGGTATACACACATTCACACACACTATAAGAAAGCCTTTTTAAGACACAGATCAAACTGTTGTTCAAGGGAGTAAATTAGGACAAGTTTAATACACACTAATTGTACAGTTTTATAAATAACAAGCTTCTAATGAAAATTACCAGCCCGGATAAATCCCATCTTGTGTGTGCCCAATCCCAATGTAAGAAAAAGAACAATGTGCAGTAGCTCCTCATGGTCTTTCTGAGCTGAAAACTTCTGTGTCATCCCATAGTGAAGTGACCTCATCTATATGCCGTGGTCTAGCCCACATGAACTAGAGAGTTTTGTCCTTTACTTGGAAACCAACACGTGGAAAACTATGTTTCTGCATTGTCCTGATCTGCAGACCCCTATGGTGAGCCCACAGCAATAAAAAAAGAAGTTTTTCACCCTTATACCTATGGTGAACCACTGTCTTTTATGAGCATACCCATTTAGTAAAAAAATGAATAATTACATTAAATAGATTCCCTCTCTATCAAGGAAATTACCTGTCTCTTGTTTTGGAGGCTGAGCACACAAAGAGTTGAGACCTTTGTTTGTACAGTTCCTTATATTATGCAAATGTTATCCTGTAGTTAACTTCAGTGTCCTCCTCAGGCTGTGTAGGAGGACATGGACTGGAAAAGGTATAAGAACAAGATAAAGTGAAGGTTAAGACAGTTCTCTTTGCAAGTTCCAGCCACTGCTTTGTTCTCTCCTTGAATGCCTTTTGGACCACAGTTTAGCTGGAACTGTTTTCAGCTGGAGAGCCAATGAAGTTTTTCTCCCCAAACACCGCTCCCACATGAGGGCTCCAGCACATTATTGGTTTTCATGTACCTCGTCCCATTGCTTTTTCTCTTTACACAGTAAAATCATTGTGAAAGCGTCTGATGATCTAGATGTACCCTCGTGTTCTTGACCTGTACAAAGAAGTTTCGTGCTTTAGATTGAGCAGTTTTAAACAATGTTAGTTTATTGTTTGTTATACTATCAGATACAATAAATTCAAAATAATTTGTCTAGGATAAATCATGTTCCCCTTGGCCAGAAGTTAGTGCATTACAACAAAAATCTTCAGGAGTAAATTTTTTATATGTATTCTTGTCGACATTGACATCAGTTTTTTTGTTTGTTTGTTTTTATATGGAAAACATTCCACTCTGTTATAATCCAAACAATATTTGTACGTCTGAGAAAAAATAACAGAATATTTTCTTAAGGTACAGTGCCCATAACAAGCAGTTTCCAGCTACATGACAAATCCTCTCAAAGCAGAATGAAAGGTACTTTGGTACATGCTTTCCTATTGTAATGGTCTTTCTTGGCATATGTGAGAGTGGGCTATGGCCCACGGTAACATATGAAAATGCTGGATTGCTAAGCAGGTGTGCCACATTGCTGAAACTCTCCCAAGACTTAGAAAAAAGCTCTTAGACAAATGCTGCTACAACACTTCAACTAACTCGTTAGGAAATATGGCATTTAATACTTGATTTATTATGTGATTAGTAACACATTAAAAAAGGTCATTTTCATACATATCTATATGATAATGTGAATCATATTCATCACCAATGTAACATCTGCTGATTCCACTGTAGTTATATTAAGAATTAATTTTGCTCCTGAAGTATGTTTTCCTATTCTATTTTAGCTACATTATATTAGCTCCTTCCACAGCAAAACTGCATTTATCTCAAACTTGATTTGATGCAATTATGCAGGAATAAACGATGTTGTTTTGACTCATTTCAACAAGTTGAACCATTTGCACGCTGTTCCAACAACATCCTTCTGCATGCAAAAGTCTCTTGGCAGTTCTTCAACTCTGACCTAGAATTCCATCTGAAAAGCTACAGCTTTTGTGTGTACATCCTGTAGAAGCACAAATGTTGCTGCTAACTTTTTTCCACAACACATCAAAGCATTCTGTAGGGGGAGGAGGTTCAAGAAATATTAGGTTAAAGCATTTTTATGCATATATAGTTGCATACAAATAGCAAGTGTAACATATATGCGTATATTAAAAGTATATATATATAGCGGCAAATCACATTTTAGGTGCTTGTGAGAAACATATCGCTAGATACTTATTTTAACTCAAGCTCCTGAATTCCTTAGATCCTTATAGAAAGGTATTTGCAAGTCTTCAGTTGTGTGCTGTCATTCAGGCCAGCAGAAAACTCTGATGGTGGCATGCATCAAGAACAAATAGGACAAGCATACTTCCTCATCGCTTATTACCTGGCACCTTTATGAACAAGTTCAATGATCTTCCTGAGCTATTCTCACTCATAACACAGTTGGAGCTGGCCCGCCATTTTCCTATTATAGATCAAGACTTCTGGCCTTTTCCAGCTAGCTGCCCAGGCCTATTTCAGCCAGTGAATGTTATTTCAAGCTTTTAAAAGTGAGTCTCAAGCAAAAGAAGAAAAAATTAACAACTAATTACCAGCATTAATTTTGTGCCTTATTTTATCAAACAGTAAGATTCTTCAATATCATTCTATAAAGGTCATAGTTTAAATAACATTTAAAAATACAGATCTGGCCTTATTTTCTGTGATAATAAGCAATATGACCAGTTTCACAAATTTCAGTGTTAGTATTACACCTTCCTGGCACTATGTCTTTACCATCTCTTATATCTTGCCTTCCATAAAAGCACAGAAACCACTTATACAACAGTGCCCAAACAAAAGCACTGAGCATAACCAAGCTTAAACAATTCAAGATGACTTACATTACATTTTATTCCTATTCTGATCTATCAATGAAAACATACACACACATATATATAATGTTTTTGTCATTACTAAGGCAATACACAGCTTTTTTCAAACCACACTGCAGATGGAAAGGAAGATGCTTGTCTTTTCTTCACTGTAAGGCATCAGCTTAGACTTCAGTCATCTTGGTGAAGTCAAAGAGCAAAGACAGAGAACTGGGCACCCTCCCATTTATGCACTTAGCCAGGTGTTGTGGTTTAGCCCCAGCAGGCAGGTCAGCACCACGCAGCCACTCGCTCCCTCTCCCCAGGTGTTATGGGAGGGAGAACTGGAGAAGTAAAAGAGCAAGAACTCATGGGTGGAGATAAAGACAGTATCCTATTGGCAGGGCAGTGTGAGAAGCTGAAAGGTCCTTGACTTAATGTAAGTACTGCTCTGCAACCGGCAGTATGTCATCACCACTATTTTAATCAAAAATCCAAAACACAGCATCACACAAGCCTCTATGAAAAAAAAAATAGCTCTATGCTAGCCAAAACCATGACACCAGGGAAGTATGTTGGCTAAAATGCGGAAGGCTCTTTCTGCTGCCTTTCTGAGTGGCTGGTGTTGATAAAAAGAGAGTTTCAGCTTTGACTGAACACCTCCTGGACAGCTCAAGAAGGGATGCACCTAGCTGCTGTGGTGGCCTGGCTCCTTCCAAGGGCAGTGGCTGCTCCTGAGCGAGCGTTTTAAGGGCCTAAGAAACCAGTGAGGACTTCTCATTTTTCTGGTTACGGTCTTACAGGTGTTCCCAAAACCTGGGGTGTCTGAGTCCAGGTGTCCAGCAAAAGAAATCTGGTGGCTATCAATGGCCTTGTGCACCTTGTATCTGCCAGCTCTCACTCAATTAATATTTTAGAGGCCTGCCCTCAGGAGCTGATCTGTCTTTTTTTTTCTGTGTGTCTATGGCACCTGGAAAATGCAGATCAGATCCACGTTAGGACCTTTAGGCACAGATGCAGTAAAATTGATCAATAGTGCTGATATCCCTGCAGTGACTCACCAAGCTGTACCAGGTCATGGCACCCTATACCCCTCTAACCTGGGTGTAGCCTAGCAAGAACATTTATAACTAGGAGTTATGCTCCATGGCATAGCCAAATTCACTCTATCTCTGTTTTTTGGTGGGTTTTTTTTTTTCATATCTCTTCTGGGTGCTGTTACAGTCCAATAGGTTTTCCTGTGTTTTTGTTGTTTCTTTCTTTCTTCTTGTGTTTCTGTGCTTTTGCATTAGGCTGAGAAATGGCAACTCCTCACTCTGTCCTTATTTACAGGCTGCAATGTTACAAGCAAGTAAAAGAACATGTTGTTCCTCACAATGTAAAATGGTGGAACTCATCCATCATGAGATGCTTTATGTAAGACAAATATAAAGAGGCTCAACAAGCAATTTGGCAAAACCATGGAAGGAAGTCCTTAAAAGGGTTGCTGGATGTAGAGAGGCAGCAACCTCCAGCCTGGGAAGTCTCTGACTCTGACTGGTATCCAGGAGGTTTTAGGCTGGAGGATGCCCCAGGACCATGTGCTTCCTCTGCTCTGAGCACAGGTCAGAGACAGGACACGTGTGTGGATAAGCTTTTCTTCCAACCTTATATGGTTGCTTTTGTGTTCACAGTCAATTTCATTTATTTCTTTTCTAATTTATGTAGGCCTATCATTTTCTCCCCAGTTCTCATTCTTCCACTTTTCCACTACAGTGCAGCTCCTAGAAAATGGGAAAACCTACTGTGGTCAGAGATTGTTCTAAAGCAACCAAAACAAACAAACTGCTAGCACACCACAACATACTGTTTCTTTTATGCTGGAAAAGTGGTAAAAGCTATGTGCTGCTGCAGTCAGGAGCCAGATCAGCTTACAGCTGCATCCAGCCTTGCAATCAAACTGAAGGGTATTAACAGAGTCCTAGACACATGACACTGAGAGAGGACAGCTTATCAGGTAGCAGTAGAGTGGGAGTGCTCATTTTTCAGGTTTGCAGCTTGAGCTCATATTTGACATAAGTAACAGTGATATTTTCTAGCTTGTGTTGGAAGAGCTGACACCTGTTTTGCATAGTCTGCACGTCTCAAGTACACTTCTCAGTACATGGTGATGGAGACAGAAGTTTGGGCTCTGCATGCCCATGTGGCTGCAGCATGCCTGAACTTTCCAAGGGGAGTTAATTTACTCCACGCTGCCTGCTAGGCCTTGTCACAAGCAGTGGCTGAGGCTACAGGGCTGTTCTGCCACCGGTTCACTGATGCTGGTACCCATTTGTTGCTTCTCTGGATGTGGTGCCTGGCCCCTTTTCACAGCTCACTTTGACAATACTTGTCCCATAAAACCAGGACGAAGGACAAGGCAGGCAGAGCCAGTTTTCGGATAGGTCTGAAACCACAGAACAAAACAGAAAACCTCTTCTGGCTAAGAACATTTTGTCTTCGGAAGCAGCATTCTTGCATGATTTCACTGCCCATGTGGGATTATTTTGTGCAATTGGGATGATTTGTGGCATGATTTTTATTTTGAGAAATATATGTGTGCAGCCATCAATAGCAGTCACTGCAGCTTAAAATTCTGCAGGCTGGCAGCCCTGCTCCCAGTGACACTGTGAAGACCAGCAGCAGTCTCAGCTCTGGGTGCGGGCTCCTCAACATCTCGTGAAGCTCAATGCAAAAGGACCTGCTTCTTTTATGCTTTTTCTCGAGGGCCAGACTCTGAGCAGGTGCAAATCAGCCTCCCCATGCTGCAGTCAGCAGGTCTGCGCCACTCAGCACCAGCTGAGGATTTGGCTGGCGGTCCGTATTTTCCTGAAGGCATAGCAACAATCCCGAAATGTGCCAGGGGCCTTAAGCTGTGCTGCGCTCTCTCTCCCATTCCTCCTGGCAACAAACCTAGGTGCGAGGAGTCAGCTAGGAAAGTATGTGCCCGTTTTTAAAAGCCTTACTTGCAGAAGGGAAGGGAGAGCTCCCCAGTGCCTTCCCTTTCTCGTTCTTGCGGAGGCGCTTCGCTGCCCCATGGAGGGAGAAGGTTTGCTGGACATGAGCCACAGCCCCTCTGGATGTTTCCACCAGCCCAGTGAAGCGGAACAGTCCCATCGCTGTCAGGCCAGAGCCAACGCACAATATTTTACGCAACTATTTTTGTGGTGGGATCAAATGGCCTGGTATCTGGGACATCTGCCGGAAGCAAGACACCCTTTGTGGGAGTCTACACAACTCAGCTGGCCTCACGCTGCCGGTTGCTGAAGCCACAGCCTGGGACTGCTTTTCAGGTCTGGTTAAGGACAGAAAAAAAATAAAACCCAGCTTGCTTCAAACAGATATCAATCATGCCCTGTGCTACTCTGTTAGGTGCATCTTGTGCAAAAAACGAGAACTGGCAATATACCCCCACGCACCTCCCCGCTTCCCCAAATCCTATTTTTGAGTGAGGAGCTGGAGTGAACTCATGGTTGTGGCAGGCCCTCACCCCATGCCACCTCTAATTATAGGGGAGCCCTGGTCTGTACTGGCAGAAAAATACCCCCCCTGCCCCCGCACAGACGTTGACACTCGGGCTCAGAGAGTGCAACCGTCAACTGACAGCTTCAGGCACTGGTTCCTTCACGGCAGCAAGATATAAATATAAACCTTCACAGCCCTGAGGTCTCCTTTTTTCGACTTTAACTCTGGTATTTATTTATTTTTTCTGTAGCTGATTCTTAAGGTCAGTTTTGTGATAGGAAATCCAAACGCAGGGCCGTCAACTGTCTTAATCCCAGGTGCCCATCCTGTTAAGCCCGTATCTGTTGCTATCAATAGGTGCTCCAGGCACAAGGGGAGGGAGGTCAGGTAATAGAAGGGCTTTTGACTGACCTCCTCCACCTGTGCTGACTGAAGAAAAACCTTGTCGCTGGCTAATTGCACTACTGCTTGCAGAAAAGACGCTTGTCACTTCTGGCTGCAGTGAGATTTTGTTATCAGGAGTAATGCCATGTCAGGCTGTGTGAAAGTAGCATGGGGTCAAGATCTATACACCCTCCTGAGGCCTTCTTGCTTTATCTGTGGCAAATACTCTAGACAATGTCAGAGGACTACCTGTGTAATAGTGGCAGCACCTAGCCCTGACCTGGAGTGCTACTTACCCAAGGGCATATTTCCACACATGTATGTACATACACATAAAGGAGAGAATTACCTTAAGTTTTACTCTGAAGCTCTTGTAAAATCGTTCAAGAAAAGGCATTCTAAAGTCTCCATACAGAACACTTTTTTTGGAGAATGGATCTTACCTTTTTAACACGACAGGAGACCACAGCAGTCCCTTTGGCTTTAAGACTCAGCAGGAGCTTAGCTTCAAGCAGGCTCTGGGGCAGAATGAAATGCATGGTTCACCTACCATGAAAAGAAGAGCTTTCCCTTCTTTTTGCCTTCGTTGTCTGCTGACTGAGGACTGGCATAGTCTGCAAACTAGCCAGGCCTAGTAACAGAGTAGACCACCCAAACAACCCTGTGATTAATACCCTCCCTGTGATCCAGCCCCATATACTTAGTGGCACAGGAAGCAGCTCTGAGGCCTCTGTGTGAGCTCCGAGGACCTTCACCTCAAGCGTACCACATCTTTCCTTGGCGGGACAGTGGCATGGGACCGGTTTGTTCTTTGCCAAACTCTAAATCCAAAATTATATTCTTTATCTACAGTTTACTGGAGTGTGGTTTAACAAGGTCACATGCTATTGCAGATATTTAACCAAATGCAGTCAGAAAATCACAGAAAATCAAAACCAGCTTATTGCACTCAAGTAGTCAACAATTATGTGCAAGTCCTCCATAATATGCTGTCAGGAAAATAGAAGAGGGCAGGCAGAAACCCCAAGGAGCCATAAATCACAGGGAAAATGGAGGGGAAGAAGGCAGAAGTCTGTAAGAGACTTCAAGAGGCCAGCTATTCCTTTTCTTAGGGCAAAATCACCATCTATGTCATTCCCTACAAATGTTTGTCTTATCTTAGGTGAGATAAGACAAACATCAAACACTAGTAATGGGGACTCCACAGGCTCTCAACACAATCTATCCCAGTGGTTCACTATCTCTGCTTTTAATGTTTCTCATGAATCTTCTTCCTATACTTCAAAAACGGGTAGGAGAAAAGTGCTTTGAATGAGGGATTGCAAATGCTTTTTTTTTTTTTTTCTTTTCTTTGCAAATTGAACTTAAGTTGTTTTGGTGTGCAAATAAAGATTATTCTGTGATTTTTTCTTTTCTTTCTCTCCCTCTTTCTCTCTGCCGGTAATCTGCTGCAAAGTGAAAAAGCAGCAGTAACAGTTAATCCATGCAAAGATGTGGAGATGGTGAAGAATACTGAAATCTATCCTCAACCTATTTACTAGTGTGCCTGTAAGAGGTCTGAACCAACAAGACCTGGAGTGTCTTCAGAAGGTCTAATGGGGCCTTCAGTGCTTAACACGTAGAAAGGTAGGACCAGACTTGATATTCTTACCTGCATGCTGAAGTTTTTAGACATATTCCGGTTTGATCAGAACGCTCCTCTCAGGAAATAGTCTTACCACTCGTTCAGTTTGAGAACTTCTCATGATTTGTAAGCAATGTCTTTCCGTGTGCAGGCTGTAACATGACTGTATTTCATTGCCACAAAGAAACCAGTTCCTATGTAGAACACAGTTTGCAAAAGTGATGTTTTTGAGGCTGGTGTTCTATTCCCATGGAAGGACATTAGTCAATGTTGATGACCATATTCAACTTGTCCCACATTACCCACACAAACACATATTTGCAGAAGCCAATGGGCAGATCTACTGTAGGTAATAAGCTGTCATAGCTTCACTGACTTCAGCTGGATAGCAGTGATTTCCATAAATTAAGGATCTGGTCCACAAACATCTACATGTTTCGTTTCCTTTTGTGTTTACAGAAATACTGTCCACTAACTACATATTAAAGGGAAATTAACCCTCTATATGTGGGCAGATCTCAGCTCCTTTTGGATGCTTTCCTGAACATATTATGGTTGTGAGAGCAATCCTTCAGCTCAGCGTGATCACAGACACTTTAGTACTTGCTAGTAGGACACAGAAAAGTCAGATTTTTAGAAACTGAATCAAAAACTAACTATGCTTTATAATCAGGATAGTTGAGCATCAAAAAGAATGTATTTATGATTACAGTACTATAATTTAAGTGGGAACAGTTTTGTATTTTGTAACATAAACAAGCTTTGCCACAGAAATGATTTTGATAGTATAGTGGTAAGAACCTTTTTAAACTTTAATACTTATGGTACATATCCACTAAAATAATAACACTTACAAAAAGGTTTGTCGTTTGTGTTTTATTGGAGTTCTACTCACAAAATTCAAACTATGCTGTAAAGGTAAGCCTGCAAACTGGTATAATTATGGGGAAGAAAAAAAAAGTCATACCCATGAATTAACTGCTTACAATGGCTTAAATGAGAATCAGACAGGTAAACTATTTGAAGCCTCTTCTGAAAAGACTAATAACTTTTTCTTCAGGTACCTGCAGGGAGAGAGCAAACAGAAATATTATGTCGGTAAGGCAATCATGAGCAGAATTTCAGCATCTATGTATTTTGGTGAGAAAGGGCATGAGAAACTCCAGGGCATAGTATGTGCACAAACAAACCTGAACATTTCAGGTTTTCTAGATCAAAATTCTATCCATCACAAACACTTAGGCCAAGGCTGCAAGGTGCAGAGCAGCTGGGCACTCTGCTCTACAAATCCTCCTAACAGGAATTGTTTTACACCACATAACTCTACTAACAGAGTACAAGTTTGATGGGGGAGGACACAATCTGCTACAAACTCCTGATCTGTAGAAACACAGAAGCACTTGTACAACATGATCAGATCATTTGCAATAACAGGTCAGTTCTCTTAAGCAACTCTTGTGTTTTGCAAGAACTGACTTTTCATCTTTTGATTTGTTTAAATGTGACATGTCCACCAACCTACATTGCCAAGATTTTCCCAGGACCGAAGAAACAAACAAATAAACAGGGGAGAAGAAAGAAAAAGGAAAAAAAAAAAAAAAAAAAGAGGCCTTTTATAAGAAGAGTATGTGCCTTCTTTTCTCTTATCCATGACTTAATGCTATTACTTTCCCAAAGAATAGGGGCACATATCCAACATCCCACAGCTCTGAGAGACTTTCCTGAGCAATGAGCTCCACTTTATTTTTCTTCAACATCTCTGCATAGCTGGAGCAGAATGTGGCCTCAAGTCTCTTACTCATCTCCCATCTCTGTGTGTGATCGCAGGCATTGCCCACCAGCGTTGAAAGGTACTGTCAGCACAGCTATGATTTCTTTCTCATTCCCTGCCTGACATTCTTGTAATGCCAAAAGCTCTAGACGCAAGCTCCATTTGGCAATAAAGTTGTAATTGCCAACACAGCTAAAAGGAATTACTTTTTCATATAAGAACGAAAAAATTCAGTGTTGTTTTAACAGAGGTACCCTGGAAAAGTGTGCTAACAAAGTCCCTCTGGTGTGGGCAAGATCTCATCTTCATTTTTCCTTCCTGGCCCCTGTATGTGAGGCAGCCAGAAACTCATATATAATCTCAGAAGAACAGGGAGAAATCTCAGATGTTCTGCCAACTGCCCAGCTGTGTGCCTGAGAGGCTGGGGGTAGCACGTGCCCGGAAGGCTCTGTTTCTCTGCATTGTGCTACCAGAATCCAGATCAGACTTGGCAGGTCAGCAGAGGAACGCCCCAAAAACCTCAGTGGGACTTCCCAGCATTGACAAATCCCTAGGAAGCTCTGCCAGCTTCCCAGTCATTCTCAGTAGGCTGATATAGCAGGCTGATGGTAAGCCAGATGTAATAGAGTACATTTTATGTTAAAGTGCAAGAATTAATAAATGTTCAGTAAGGAAGGAGTTACAACACAAAACTCGTGTCTAGCTGAGGAGGGCTTTCAGCCAATAGTTCCAGTAAGGCTAATCTTTGGGACAAGCTCTCACCTCTAACAAAGACACAATCTTTCTTTATATTGCTCTTTTCTTGATGGTTTTTCATGTGTGCACATATGCCCTTAAGGATTTTCAGTAACCTCCAGCTCCAGCAGCTGATTCAACGAGGATGTCAGCTTGAATCTATCTATCTGCCTTACTAATTCAATCCCACCTATCATCAGCCCAGCAGCTGGTGGGAAGATTGCTTTTCAAATACATATTCACAAAGGGCAGGTGTAGAGCTGTGGTTGAAAGCTGCATTATCTTTGAGCTCATGTAAGTCTATGGCTGCAATGACTAGAACTATTTATTTATAAATCTGTAGAAAGAATAAAGAACGCAGGTTATTAGTACTGTGTGATAGAGTTTAAGCATATGTCAAGCAAGTAAGTTCGGACACAACAGTATCCGTGGGAAGGCAGTCTTTAGACATGACATGCTTAGTGGAAATGGGGAACAACCAATATGTCTTCCATGGCAACATCCTCTTTTACTCCCTGAAATCATCAGGATTTCCTCCTAGAAGACCAGAACAAGGCACTTTCTGCCCCTTGGACATTCTGCACAGCTCTCTTTGCCCGGGTCGTGGTCATTACTCTTACTTAAAAGTCAGCAAAATGTGCTGTTGCCATGTAACCACAAACTACAGTGGTCTTGTATCAAATTATCCATAATTTGCTGTTGGGGCTATCAGCTATTTACCAGATGTAATCAGGACTCTCTTCTAAAGTTGTGAAATTAATTAGGTTCACCAATAATGTGAGAAGTTTTCTAATTAACCTCTACAGCACAGCAAAACACCTTCCTCATTCTGTCCCGGTAACTCTTGTCCAATAGGACTTCAGCAGCATCCTGAGATGTTACACCCGGGGAGAGACATCAAGCGCCTCATTATAATTAGCATTTTATGACACTTAAATTGGAGATCTCTGACTAATGGCATTAACTAACATGAGCTAAATGTTATGAAGAGCTAGAGGAAAGCTAAATTTTGTCCCAGGGAATATTGTTTACTTCTGCTGAGCAGCAGGGGGAAGGGGAGCCCTTGCATATTAGGAGGAGAAATCAGAAATGCAGCCACCTAATTTCTTGTCATTTGTCAATTCAAAAAAAACATACTTGGATGCTGTTCCTTTGAATGAGTCAAAAACAAATGACTAATGTTCTAAAAGTCAGCTAACAGTGCCCTAGACCTGGATGCCAGCGTTTGTGCCACCATCTCTCCCTGTCTTCCCTCAGGTTCACTACCAAACAAACCACTACCTTTTTTTCTGATCCAGCCTCTGGTTTGGAAATCATCACTTCCAAGCTGTTCAAGGAGAATAAAGGGTTTTGAAAGCAGAGCACAGGCACATTGTCCCTTCTCTGAAGCTGTTGTGTGCTGTGAAAGAACCTGCAGGTTCATTCTTATGGTTTAAAGAATGAGAGAGGGCAAGAACCTGACAGATGCCCAAGTGTGACTGTCACACAGCTGCTCCAGGTACATCTGCCATGCCAGCTTTATCCAAGTGATCAACACCTAGACATACGGATTCAGGCTAACATCCTCATGCTCTCAGCTACAGGAAAATATGATGTTACTTTTGTCCCCACCAGCCTTTGCCTTCGGCTACCCCCCATGGTTATGGGATATAGGACTCTTTCCAATTCCCTTGCACAAGATTTTGCTTACTCTAGCCTCTTTCCATGGAAAGCCCCAGAAGACCTATCAACCACCAGCCATGGATATTAATTGGTTGTTGTCAACATGTGTGTCTTGACTCCATATCCCCACTAGACTAAACGTACCCCAACTTAAAGCAGCTCTGACCTCCCAGCAGGGGCAGCTCCCAGAGCCTTTGAGCAAAGAGCTGCTCAAGTCCCCATGCTAAGGAGAGAATGAAGGCAGAAAGCTTTCCGAGCCACAGTACCACCCAAATATTTTCTATGCCATGAGTGCTAGCACTTGAGTCATTAGCACTGTAGCTGTAACCATACTTCTTGACATAAACTCAACTTTTAAATTATTGTGAGAGCAAGTTTGCTCGACCACCCTGTAGCTGTAATGCCAAATTAAGCTAGTTTCTAACAAATGCTATTAATGCTTCACTGTAAACAGAAGTACCATTTTTCGAATAGATAACAGCAGTTTGCCTTGTGGCTGAATTAAAAACAAACAAACAAACAAACAAAAAAAAAACAGTTACTTGCCTAGTGAGCAACCTGGAACAAACCAATGTCTTACAGGTAAAGATAAAAGTACTGTGTAAGATGCAGAGCTGTTTGTCCAAACCCTTGCAAAGTTTAATGATATTATGTAGGATGCAGCTGCTAATTTAAACCATAAATAATTAGAAGGGACCTTCTGAAGGTCTTATGTGGCTTTTTTTGTTGTTGTTGTTATTTGTTTTTTTTCTCCAATAAGTCTTATTGTTTTAGAGTAGAATAGTTGCACACGGGATTGGCAGTTACTGAGCTGAATAGGTCAGGCCCAGAAATAGTGATATCCCTGAGCTGAGCTGAGCTGGTGATCCTCAGGAGTATTAAGGATGAGATTCTTGGTCTGTCACAATGTACAACACCGTTTTGCATCCTTCCGATGCTTTTTGCCCCTTTTACTTTGCTGAAAAGAGACGGAGGTCTGCACCAGGCCCTGGCCAGCACAGACCTCGGCTTGGTCCCCACAATCATCCTCCTCTTCCTCTTCTTCCTCCTCCTTCTCGGTCTCCTCCTCCTTCATCTATCCTCCATCCATCCATCCATCTATCCATCCATCCATCCACCCACCCACCCACCCACCCACCAGCTCTCAGTGGCAGACAAAGCCAAGCCCCAGCTGCAGCACCGGGCCCGGCTGCCCCTTCATGGCCATGCTGTGGTCAGCGTGTGGTTGCTCCAACTCAGAATTCCTCCTCGCTGGTGTTTACAGATACCTGCTACTCACTCAGACCTGCCGTTTGTGGCACCAACGTGAGAAGCTGCGTGCCGGTTTTAGTTCTCCTTCCTGCCGTGGTATCTGTAACCGACGGCGGCGATTAACGCCTCTTTGGAGCGCGCTCCGCTCGTGCTGCTGTAACTGTAAATACCACGCAGCATGCACGCAGGGCAGCTCTCGCTTGTGGCTGTCTTTGGGCCTGCTAGGGTTTGTGTTTTGTGGTCAGAGCAGAAGCAGAAGGTGGGATTAGCTGTCTGTACTGCCATGGTTAGCCTAAACCTTCCCTGTGGTCACCATTAAAGCTTCATTCACAAAACCAGAGGTTCAAACAGGGAAAAAAAAAAAAAAAAAGATAGATTTCAAACAGAAGTGGACATTTTAACTTCCTCTGCTTTCCAAAGCAATATGGCTTTAAGCTCTACCTGTTCTCCCCCATTTTCTAACCAACAGAAGTAATAAATAGCAGGAGCCAGCACATGTGGACTATCTATCTTCGAGACCACCCTTGCCTGTTGTGGAGTCACCTCACCTTTCCTCAGTGCTTCAAGTTTCCTACAACAGCTGCCCAGTTTTCCCAGTTTTTCCAGTTTGGGGGAAAAGTGCTGCCTGTGACAAGCATTACTGCAGGACAGCCCAGATCCCTGCACTGGCGAGTGAGCCAGACAGCCTCATCTAGCAGACGGTGCTGTTGATCTTCCATGATCCCAGCCACACTCCTACAGCTCTGGTCCCAAGCCTGCTTTCACAGGGTGCCTCATTTACACGCAGGCTTGGTCTCTCACATGCTGTCACAACCACAGACTCAAGCACAGTGAGGGTAAAAACAATGTTTTGAATGCCAAAATATTGATTTTTATTAGCCATTTGTAAACTTCCCACTTGTGAATAACACAGAGATTTTTTATTTGTATTTTTTGCTTTACAAAAGGATAGCAGATAAACATTTCAGCAATTTTTAACTTGAAGTTATTCTTCAATACTCCTATTCAGCCCAATGTAACATCCACCTACCACACCTACACTGACAATTTTGGCAGGGCTGTGCGAGATCTTCCCTGAAGGACAAGCCACATGTCCCACCTGCCTCTTAGGCTGCATGTCTGTGCAGTAACCCCATCCTCCCTGGCTACATCCTCCAACTCCATTGCTCTCCTTCTGCCTCTTTTCTTGGAAAATGGCTGCTCAGAGCCACTGGGCATGGGCAGACCTTTCAGGGGCTCAGTGGGGACCCATGTTGTGATGCTGGGTCAGCACCTCCACAGTGGGAACACAGGAGGCAGTTGAGAGCAACCTCATTTGCTCCGCAAGATAATGAGCATTGTGTGGTCACTCAGGGGCTGAGGACAGAGGAATAAGAAAAATATATATATAATGTATGTATATATATATATATAAATATATATATATATACACACACATATATATGTATATGCGATATATATGCCAATATATGCATAGCAATTTTATATATGTGTGTGTGTGTGTGTGACAAAAGTAGCATAAGGAGGAACCTGGCTGGAGTATTATGTGTGGACAGGCAGGATGGGAATAGTCAGAGAGAAATAGATGGAGCCTGCAGACAGGAGGGAGTAAGGACTTCTCCATTTTCCAACTGATATGCTTTTCTTGTCTTTGTATGTCTTTATTTCTAAAGCTAGAATTGTGGAAGGAATAATAATAGACTGTTGATTTCCATGTAAGTAAGTGTATAAACTTTATCATTAATGTATGTAGCAGACATGTAAAAACAAGATGGAGGTATACATACATGGTCTCACGAGATTCAAAATATCATCATGTCCTCAAAAAAAATTTAATCTGTGTATAAACACAACTGAGCTATGTTGTGGACTGAATGTTTCCAGTGGATGAAAAATTAATCCTTTTAAGTAGTAAGGGAGCATAGTGAGACAGACTTTGACTATGAACATCTGGAGTATCAGCTTGAATGAAATCTTTACTCATGCCCAAACTCAGAAAAAGCAACAATAACATGAACAGTTATTACCCTGCTATATTATAATACTTGAATATGTTGCATGTGGCCCTGCTCTTCCTGACAGAAAACAGCTAGCACAAGCCCAGTTCTTGCACTTCTTAGCAGGTGCCCTTCATCTGCTTTTCAGCATTTTTAAGACTCTCACTCAGCTTACCTGAAGTACTAATGAAGCTCAGTGCAACAGACCACATTAATTTTTGCATGAAGGTTACACAGCACAATGTGAACTATGTGGGAATACAGAGGGAATACTGAACCCGTAGTGAGAAGAGGAAGAAAATGCTGGAGAAGAAGGCACGCTGAAAGCCGTCAGACAAAGAGGGCTTTGCAAGTAGAATCAAGCACTTTGCACCTGCCTGCCCAGAAAACTGCCGGGCAGCCTGCAGCATGGTACTGCATGTGGAAAGAAGCACCAGCTGAAACTGAAGAACTGGTGCATGGCGAAATAAGCTGGTGTGCCTGCCAGGGTGCATGGTGCATGAACCATCAGTGGCACCAGCCCCTTTGAGTCTAGGTAATATATGTGAGAAGCGCTACCACACATTGTCCTTGTCTGGTTTCCATCATATGTATATCATATATAGCCCCATTCATCCCTGCACTAGTGTGGGGTTGCTTCTTTGTCAGCACAGGTGTCTCCCTTGCTGGGGCAGGAAGCTCAGCAAAGAATAGCAGAAGCAAATTCCAGCACCCCATGGGGATGGGAAGGCAACAGAAATCAGAGCACCAGCAGAGAAAAAAGACTGAGAGATACAGTATTCATGAAGAAAAAACAGCCTAATTACAAGTGTAGACAAGGGAGTAATTGCAAAAGCTAAACAAGTAGACATGTATAAATTAATACTTAATTTATACCACTAGTGATACTGATTAGCAATGCCTTTAAGAACTAAATATTTAGAAATAGACTCTTACTCACGTAGAGAATATCTTTCTGCATGCAGTGCTGAATTAATTATTACCTGTGAAGTTGGCTCAGTAGTCCAGCTTTGACTCCAGTGGCCAAGGACTAAAAGTCATTGCTACCTAGGCTGGATGTGAGCTACAGACCATCAACCACCAAATTGTTCTGATGAGCAATTTATTTTAGCTCTAGCTATAGAAGTCAAGACCTGAGGAGTTGAGAGACAGGTCCCCTTGAAAATTGTTCAAATTCTTTCACAGACGCAGAAACAGAGGAAAAAAATGGTGCATTTTTTGTTCGTTTGTTTGTTTGTTTTACGCAAGTGCAGAAAAGTAGATTCCACTTCAGGATGCCTATGAGGTGCCCCGTGGGGTGTACCTGATTGTGTGCCCTCCCTAACCAGGAGGGTATGCAGTGGAGAAGGAGCTGGATGTGATTTTTGGGCTCCTGCCTGCTTGGCCATCAGGATAAGAGCTGTCATCGATAGCCACGCACAATGCTTAACTCCACGAGCTGCCTTTGACTTCATAGCTGTTTCCAACCGGGGGGAATACAGGAGCTATAAAGCATGAATGCAATCTAGGACTGCCTCTGCTCACAACTGTGCACTTTCCTGTGTCTTGCCCTTACATGAGCAATAGTAGTACTGTGAAGAAATGTGTCTGCAGCGCATGTGGAGACACTTGCACTCCCTAGTTTGATTAGCTATGCTGCTTAAACACACACAGTTATTCAGAAAATCCCTATTTTTCCCAAGTACTGTATTCAAATTAAATATTCATCTCCCTTAAAAAGCAATTAAATTTTACTGTCTAGTAATTTGCAAATCTAAACAGCAAATGTAGAAAAATAATTAGCATAGTAAGAAATCAGTTATTTCTCTGATAAGCTCATAAACCCTTTTAATTAAAATCACAATATTTTTAATTGCTAAAGGGAATATTTTGTTTATAATACCAAACATTTCTAAGTTTTAATTTAAGTTCCAATCTAATATTGTGATAATTGAGAAATGGCCTCCAGGGGGCAACAGTATCCACCAAACAAAATAATGTGCATCTTAACTCTACCAAAGGATTTTCATGCATGAAAATTTATCTTCTTGGGATACAGTAAAGAAAGCTAACCTGTATGAACTTTGACAAGTCTCATGTGAGCACCCACCAAGGGAAACACTTGCTGTTCATTTCAAAAACACACTAATTTAGAAGTTATTATTAATTAAGATGCAAGATTATGCTTTAAGAAACTGGATGTATGCAAACTAGAATACAATTTGTAACCAAACGTGAAAAGATGTGATTTGCCTCTTAAGCTTTCAGAAATACCTTGGAATTGCATTGCTTATGTGTTGCTTTTCCCATCAAGAGCAACCAAATGATGTGTAAAAGATTTACGAAAAGTTAGTGGCCTGACAGTAGTGAGGCTGCCACCACTCCTAAAATGTTGCTGGGTCCTGCTGGTAGTGATGCTCAGCATATATTCCCAGTAGGCACAGAGACACACAGAGTACTTATACACATGCCCTCATCTCCCTCATGCAAAAGCAAGCAACAACAGCAGCCTTTTCCTGCTCCCCTTGCTGGCTGGTCAGGATGAAGGGCCATTACTGGGAAATACATACAAATATAAGCACAATGTGGATCCCTCCATTAGCTGGCTTCTGGGGATGCCCAGGGGGCACAGGGCAGGATTTAGAGTCTCTCATGGGGTTATTGGGTCTCCTCCAACTGCTAGTGGCATGCTGGACTCCTCTGTCATGTTACAGTATCACAGTATCACAGATTTCTAGGTTGGAAGAGACCTCAAGATCATCGAGTCCAACCTCTGACCTAACACTAAGTACTCCACTAAACCATATCGCTAAGCTCTACATCTAAACGTCTTTTAAAGACCTCCAGGGATGGTGACTCCACCACCTCCCTGGGCAGCCCATTCCAATGCTTAATAACCCTTTCGGTAAAGAAGTACTTCCTAACATCCAACCTAAAACTCCCCTGTCGCAACTTTCGCCCATTCCCCCTCGTCCTGTCACCAGGCACGTAGGAGAACAGACCAACCCCCACCTCTTTACAGCCTCCTTTAAGGTAACTGTAGAGAGCGATAAGGTCGCCCCTGAGCCTCCTCTTCTCCAGGCTGAACAAGCCCAGCTCCCTCAGCCGCTCCTCGTAAGACTTGTTCTCCAGACCCCTCACCAGCTTGGTCGCCCTTCTCTGGACTCGCTCGAGCATGTCCATGTCCTTCCTGTAGCGAGGGGCCCAAAACTGAACACAGTACTCGAGGTGCGGCCTCACCAGAGCCGAGTACAGGGGCACAATCACTTCCCTAGACCTGCTGGCCACACTGCTTCTTATGCAGGCCAGGATGCTGTTGGCCTTCTTGGCCACCTGGGCACACTGCTGGCTCATATTCAGCCAACTATCAACCAATACTCCCAGGTCCCTCTCGGCCAGGCAGCTTTCCAGCCACTCATCTCCCAGCCTGTAGCTCTGCTTGGGGTTGTTGCGCCCCAGGTGCAGGACCCGGCACTTGGCCTTGTTGAATTTCATACAGTTGACCTCAGCCCATCGCTCCAGCCTATCCAGATCCTCCTGCAGAGCCTTCCTGCCCTCGAGCAGATCGACACACGCACTTAGCTTGGTGTCATCTGCAAACTTACTGAGGGTGCACTGGACGCCCTCATCCAGATCATCGATAAAGATATTAAAGAGGACCGGCCCCAGTACCGAGCCCTGGGGGACACCACTAGTGACCGGCCTCCAACCAGATTTGACTCCATTCACCACAACTCTCTGGGCCCGGCCATCCAGCCAGTTTCTAACCCAGCGAAGTGTACGCCAGTCCAAGCCCCGAGCAGCCAGTTTCTTGAGGAGAATGTTGTGGGGAACTGTGTCAAAAGCCTTACTGAGGTCAAGGTAAACCACATCCACAGCCTTTCCTTCATCCACCAAGCGCGTCACTTGGTCATAGAAGGAGATCAGGTTCGTCAAGCAGGACCTGCCTTTCATAAACCCATGCTGACTGGGCCTGATCGCCTGCTTGCCCTGCAAGTGCCGCGTGATGACCCTCAAGATATGTTCACATAGCTGATTACAGAGCCTAACAATGAGCACATCTAAGTTGTGCATGATGGATGGTAGGAAGCACATTTCTCAGTGCTAGGTCACCAGCATTCATCAACCAGAAGAAATCTTTTAAAGAAGCCACAAGTGACTTAGGTACCTTTGAAACTGCCATTGAATGGGGACGTCAATCATGAGGCATAAGCTTATGGTGCCTAACTTCATGAGAAAGAACTTATCCCAAACAGTGTATTAGCCAAAACTACAAAGACACACAAAAAACTGAAGTAGAGGAAAAATTATACAAGTATGGTCACTATAAATTGATCCTACCTTGCAGAGAAGTATGAGGTATGAGGTATGAAGATAGTATCAGGAAAGGGGAAGGGAAGGGAAGGGAAGGGAAGGGAAGGGAAGGGAAGGGAAGGGAAGGGAAGGGAAGGGAAGGGAAGGGAAGGGAAGGGAAGGGAAGGGAAGGGAAGGGAAGGGAAGGGAAGGGAAGGGAAGGGAAGGGAAGGGAAGGGAAGGGAAGGGAAGGGAAGGGAAGGGAAGGGAAGGGAAGGGAAGGGAAGGGAAGGGAAGGGAAGGGAAGGGAAGGGAAGGGAAGGGAAGGGAAGGGAAGGGAAGGGAAGGGAAGGGAAGGGAAGGGAAGGGAAGGGAAGGGAAGGGAAGGGAAGGGAAGGGAAGGGAAGGGAAGGGAAGGGAAGGGAAGGGAAGGGAAGGGAAGGGAAGGGAAGGGAAGGGAAGGGAAGGGAAGGGAAGGGAAGGGAAGGGAAGGGAAGGGAAGGGAAGGGAAGGGAAGGGAAGGGAAGGGAAGGGAAGGGAAGGGAGTCTAAAGAAAGAAGAATATGGTCATACCACCAGGAGCAGTTTCTTAAGAACTAAGAGGAAGGAGAATTAAAGCAGAACACCAAAGACAGGAGAAAATCACAGCAGTCAAGAATTTGACATTCATGGAGACAGAGATCCTTCTTCCTTCTGGACAACATCCACAAAGATCTGGACTGAGACAGATGGAAGGAGAGTCAGTTTAGTGCAGGATTTTGTTCAGATGTGGTCACTTCTCTTTCGATTCTCCAAGATGTGTAAGTGACATTGAGATCCAAAAGGCTCACTCACTACTTGAGTGTAACACTGTCCACTTGGCGATCTCTTGTTTCAGTTTCTCTTTTTTCTTCGTTATCTACATAGCAGTCAGAACATGACCTTAAATTAATCTTTGTCATGCTTAACTCAGTATTATTTTTTTTTCCAGGATTTGAGATCCTGGTGGGATATTTTTGCTGATCATAAAGAAGTAACTATATTTTGAAACCCATTTTGTCTTCCATTCATCAGCTTTTGTAGTTCACCATGTCCAGGCTTGACTAAGCATTGATCTATCATTCATTGAGCACATGACTCAGACAGCACAAAGCACAATGAAAGCTGTGTTTCTCTGACTGCAGAATATTTTAGTACAAGGAAACTACTCTTTCAAGAATGCCAACTTTTTTCACCCTCCACTCAAAGGGAGGTCCGATCAACCTTAAAATAAAAAGAAGTCAAAATGGCTGTCTTCCTGCATGCAAGCTATTATTTTAGAGCCTGTTCCAAATGTCTTTAACTGAAATACTTCAGCAGAAGTTAGATTAAGTATCAATTAGCATGACATTAATAAAACTGTCTTCAACCAAGTAAAGATTGTAGGTAATTTTTTGCTGTTGTTATCAGTCAAAAATGGAAATTTTGAATTGTTGGAGATGGGTGGAAAACTCTGTGTTGCATAATTATTTAAAATTATTTTAATATCTTAACATAATTGTGTGTTATAAAAACATCTACTATTGGGCTTTGTAAACAACAAAATATGTGACAAAGATATATAAGGATATCATTACATTAAAAAGAACATGAGAGAATAGAATCACAATATCAATATATTCCTGTGTTACCTCATTAAATAAAAACTGAAGTAACCAGTTTGTTCCAGGACGAAAAGCATAGTGTCAACTTAATTTTGATAGCTATTCTGTAGCTTGCTACTTTACTAAATAGTGCCAGATGAACTTTCTTTTGGTCCATTCACTTGTTCATGGGTTATGTTTCCTTGAAGAAGTTGTGAAGAATGTACTGATCAAGATTTCACAGCATAAAAATAATAAAAAAAGAAAACTTACTTCATTAGCTGTTAATGACCTGGCTTGTATAATTTCTGACCTTTGGTAGCCAACTATTAAAGTGTATTATGAGGTAGTCCCTCAAAAAGTAGCTGAGAAAGCATATGTGGTTAAAAGTCTAAAAAACAATGGAAAAACAAACTATCAGTAAAACCAAACCTCAGCAGCCAACCATGTTTCATGAGTAGAAACGTGAAAAAAATGCAAGTACATAACACGGAGAACAAAACTCCTGAATCTGTATGCATTAAGGATTAATGTATCTGGGATCAGCTACAACTGCAAGGCAGTTTTCTTATCTAACAGCTGAAAAGTAGAAGCTGAGAACATCTTTTGCTACAGATAACTGATTGGGAGTGGTGGTTTGTCTAGCAGGGAATATCTGTACATATCACACATCAGTTGTCATGACAGCACGAACACTCCTTGCATCAAAGTGGACAATTACTGCGGGTTTTCCACCTGACGCTCATCAATGCAACATGTCCAATCAACTGTGCAACTTGTTTAAGAGATTCTCCACTGAGGCTATTAAAGCAAAATCTTTACTGGAAGTTCAGGCCCCATACAAAGCTTTTCTTTGGGAAAGAATCCCCATTCATGTTTATTAATTATACCAAGTCCCAATGCACTTATTTCCTTATTATTTCCTTGTTTAGTAAACTAGTATTGTTTGCTAGTAGAAAATAGTCATCCGATCATTTCCTTTTGGAAATTATTAGTCTGGCATTGTGGTTGTGTCCTTTTTTTTTTTTTTTTTTAATAAAATCTGGAAGCATCTGAAATTGTTTCTTAGCAACCCTTTTCAGTTTGCCATTTCCTTCTATTCAACTCCCCATAGAGTGCTTCTAAAGCTGTAGTAAGGTTGGCCATTTCAGAGAAGCTATTATGTTTCCTCTTCTTGTATAAATGGTAAGATTGAGCCCAGATACCACAGCCTACTAGAAATATTCTCCAGTACATTAAAAATTGTCCTTGAAACAAAAAAATACTTTCAAATTGAGATAATAAATGAAATATTGGCAAGAATACTGATAGCTGTACTTATTGTTCTTGGAATGGACAAGAGAGGATAAGGGCAGTTATTTCCTTATTGTTCTGTGCAGAAGGTTAATTTTGTCTAAACCAAAGCTTAGCCATTTATCCAAGTCTACAAAGGTACTTCTGACTCTCATCATCTACTTCTAGTACCTTCCCTTACCTATCCATACCCATTGGCAGCATAGTTATCCACCATACCACAGAGCACTCAGAAAGCCCCTGCACCCTCAGAAATACACCAAATCAATAGTATGTATTTTACATGTTGTGAGACCAAATGACTCAAACATCATCCCCTTTGCTTTCCATAGGTCCCCCAAAATACGCTTCAGTCATACAAAAGTGAAAATCCTTTCAAAAAGCTCAGGGCCACAATGGTGATTCCTGTTCCTGTATTTTCCAGTTCCATCATGTAAAGAAGAGTGACAAACTGCTTCAGAAGTGAGTTTTTTTCACAGCATGCTCTGACAGTGGTAAGCGACTCTTTTAAGTTAATTTATAGCAAAATAGTAAACCAGAACAGAACAGAGTGCTCTACAATGGAAAATCTATGCCAGCAAAAGTCTGTTCACCCATTAACTTCTGTGGAAAGGCTCTGAGACATACAATGGGCTGCTGATTAAAAGGAATGGGTCTGCTGTTCATTTGCAGTCAATGTACGGTGTTCCCTTTTGTTTCCTGGCACTCCTCCCACTTTAATGGGTGCCATTTACCACAGCACTGATTAGTTTATCTATATGTGAACATATTCCAGGAAAAATGTCAAAGTTTTGCATGCATCCTTCAGCACAGTTTGGGACTTATTTTTTGTTGCTGTTGTTGCCTACAGTAAGTGCATTGCCAGAATCCTGCAATAAACCATCTCTTTGTCTAGGACCTTGTCCTAGCCTACTGCCTTCTGCTGTTTCTCCAGCAAAAAAGGGACTTCACATTGATCAGGAAAGGCAACTGGGATGCCACCCACCACAGGAAAAATCTCCTTCATGCTCTTTGTGTAGCTGTTTTAGGCATGGTCTCTGTCTGCAGTGTGGAAATTTAGGCAATGAATTCCATAATGACAACAAGTGGTTATTACTGTGTGCAACAATAAAATGGCTTTCTGGCATCTCTTTTTTGCCTGAGCTTTCAGGACAGAGAAACACAAGTGGAGTTGTGGTACATTTTGGGCATCCATTGCTTTAACACCTGAGTTTCAAGAAGTTGTAAGATTAGAGATACGTTAATATTTATCGTGCTTCTTTAATCAAGCTTGTGGATCTGAACTGAAAATCTGAAAACCTATTAGTCTAGTTTACAGAGAGGCTGGGATGAAACAATCTGGGAGGGCATTGGCAACACTTTAATTGTGTTTTTTTTTCTGCTAAAACTGTGCTGGTCTGTGCATATACACCCAGTCTCAGCCTTGCGTCTACTGCATTCATTGACATGACTGGCACTGGGATCAACAGTAGCAGAAGGAGGGCTAAAATGGATATGTTAATTGCCAAATCTGTAATTTACGTAACCTGTTAGGAAGTCCTGTGACATATACCAGCTCCGCTGAAGGAAGATCAGGTTATATCATGCCATCATATGACATAACGCAACACAGCCACACACAGCTTAGTGTCAACATCAAGCAGCACCAGTCACTCAGAGGAAACACCATATGGAACAGATGGATGAGCTGGTTGGATAACCAGGGTTATGTCTGCATTTCTGCCCCTTCCATGGATATTTCACCTTTACCAGGTCTCCAGAGATGCTATTGCACTGTGGTGTGGCGTTAATTATGACGCTTGTCACTCTAACAGAATTTGCTGTCCCTGCGATGTTCCTTCCAAAGTTACAAAACTTTGTGGTACTGTGTTACCTTTCTCCCATTTAAGACCTTGGCTTTCATATACAGCAGGAGGACACTTGGTGGCACTCATTCAACATCATTTTTACTTCCCATACCACAGATTTTGTAGGTTAATCTAAACAGGTGAATAATTCTCCATAATAAGATTATCTCATGAACTTTGTCACTACAGACCAACTCCTGCAGTCACTACTCAGTTTTGACTTAATCGTTAATGAAGTCAAGAATTATTCAGCTTGTGTAACAGAAAACTAAAGATTAGTTTATGATAGTGAACTGATGGCTAATTTGGGGCTGAACTGTTTTTGCCTTCCCATTATTCTATAAAATCTTCACTTTTCTGCTTGGCTGGGTACAAAAGACTTATTCCCTGTGTTACGTGTAAATTCTTTGTCCTGCAACTGGCATGCAGCTGTTTGGAGAACAAACAAATAAACGCTGACTGAAGAGTCTAGTAACCTAAATACAACCGAGAAAGAGACCAACTGTGAAGGAGGCAGAGAGTTGCACTTGTACTGTGCCCAGAAGCCGTTCTAATTTACACTTCTGAGTGACTGCCATCTGCAACCCAATATTCATACTGTGTTTTGAGAAAGATACATGGGAAGGCCCAGCACCCTATATAACTAGGTGAACAAATACCCATAATTCCTCTGTAAAATCCTTCTTTTCCAGGAATTGCCCCAGTTGCTCACGGATAGTACCCTAAACCCCTGCCAAGGGCCCTGGCCTTATTGCTGACACCTGGCAGTCGTTCCCATCAAAGCTGCTGAAAGACCTAACAGCCAGTAGGGGATTTCTTTATTGCCCTTAACAGCAGGGCACTATTACGTTAGCTAAGGATAATCCACCACAAGATAGCCCAAAGCTTGACTGAAGGTGCCTCCTTTGTGAGAGGGGAAGACTGAGCCCAGATGCCCCTGGATCTCTCCACTCAGCAGCACTCAAAATAAAACTTCTGTGAAACACAGGTTACGAACAGGTCAGCAGCCATGCGCAGCCAAGGCATCCTCAGTGGGAAATGCCTTAAAGCAGTGGAGCAGAGCCGAGCAGACAACCTGTCCACTCAAACCACAGAACCAGCTGCACTCCTTTGGAACAGAACAGGGCTGTCCCCACCATCCTCCGAGAGCACAACGGCCAGAAGAGTGACCCACAGCTGCTCACTGGGGTCACAGTACCCATGGACCTTGGTTACTCCATGGATGTCCATTGGCCCTGAGCCTACGAAATCCGTGCTGCCAGGAAATGCCCTTCTCAGAAGTTTTGCTTTCATTCGTCTTCCAAATTTTACCAGCTGCACCAGGGAAGCTTTAACTTCTTTGGACAAAGAACACGTTTCATTACCTGCACATACTTGCATGCACTTTGTTTGTATGCTCAGTGGTATTTATGTACTTGGAGAAAAAAAAAAAAAAGAAAAAAAAAAAAAAGCTCTGCTGACAATATCTGTACAGATATCCAATAATCATGTGTTTATTAATACCCAGCATGTACTTCTCAGACCAAGCAAATAAAATGGTAGTCTAAAAGGTGTGTGCCCAAGCCAAATCATTAACTTCAGAACATTTTACTTCTGTCCTGTTCAAGAAGAGTTTTATACTTAAAAATGAGAGAAAGATACCTTCTCCCTTTGATAACTTACACAACTAAAATGCTTTTCCTCTAGCATTATTTTTTTTTTCAGAGTGGAAAACGAAACAACCAAACAAAAAACACACCACCGTTTTAAGAGAAACACAGGAAAGCAAAATGTGATGAAAAGGCGAGTTGCAGCCAACCGGCCAAAGATCGTCCTGCCCACGGTTTGGTAGCGCTTCAGCCCTAGCACACCTTCCCTTGGTCTCACCACCGGGGCAGGATGCTGGCCACAGCGGCACAGCCAAGGGCAGCACCTCCTCTTCGCATCACGTCCACGGTCTGTCTGTCCCCTTGCAGGACGATGGGGCTGCATTGTACATAAATGCCACCGGTGCTATTTCTGTCCGTGCGAGGAACTGTAGTTACATCATGCTTTACCACGGGGATTGTTTTGTCGAAGATGGGTTACTGGCAGATAATGGCCGGGTCAGACACCGATCCTGGGGAAGCTTACGGAAATAGACAAACAAATAAAAGACACTCTTCGCACCGAGGCGGCTGGTACCGGGCCATTAACCCCCCCAACAGACCATGCTGCGGGGAGAGGCTGGGGGCACACGGCCGGGGACGGGTGCAGGATGCTGCGGCTGCGGCTTCCCGAGTCTTTGGGATCCGGGGAGCCCCGGGGCCTGTGACGGTCTGTGCAGCTCGGAGGGACATGCAGCAAAAAGTAGGTCAGCCGTGCCGAGCGGGGTGGCTGCAGGGGGAGGGACACGGGCGACAAAAGCCGCCCGCTGCCGGCTGCCCGCAGCCATCAGCGGGCACCGCTGGTGGTATTTACAGCCTGGTACACGGCTGTGTTTTCGTAAATACACGGACACATTCAAGGAATTTGAAGGGGGGGGGGGGGGGGGAGGCACTTAAAATTAAGAGTGAAGCACAATTTGAAACCCTGCCTACACCAGAGCTTTTATAATCAGCTTGTGACATGCTTGGCGCTAAACACTGTTTATGTCCACAATTAATACAGTTAATACTAGGTTAGTAACTGTGGCAGTCGGCCACGTGCATAGCCTGGCACATGGGTGCCTGCTCGTAACTGAAGAGGCACACTTTCCTCCTCGGTGTGCACGGCCGGGCCAGCTCTAGCACATCTGGAACCAGTTTAACTGGGGCCTCCCTCCAATGCAGCACTCAGCATTGCCAGTGTATTCTTTTAATTAAAATGCTATGAAAGGGGGAGGAGGAATTAGGACAAAAATGGGAGTGGGAGAGCATGAAAAAAAAAAAAAAAGGAGGAGCGCTAGGCTCTTTCCAAACCAAGCCACCCTGCTGCAGCAGGTTTTGTAGCCTGCCTGAACAAGACCCAGCACCAGGGAGCCCCCAGCTGGGCCTCTATAACCAGTCTGGCCAGTTCTTGTTTCTCCTATCTCTCCCTGCAGTAGGATATCTCCGCCTGCATTACCCACCGGCAGCTGGGCGTTGTCCCCAGCAGGTGAGGGACAGTGGCAGTGCTGTTCTCTGTAGAAAATGGCTCACCTAAGGGGCACTGCATCTTGCACCAACCCAGCACAAGCAGGTAAACTCCAGTAACCCGCAGATGATGTTTTTCAAAAATGCTTTTCCAGAGGCAGAGGTACCCTGTTGCAACGTCAGGATGAGCATCTCATGAGCTGGTTACAAAACTCCGCTTGTACTTTTGGGGCAGGAGGTGAATTTTGAAACTGCATTTTTACAAGGTTCAAAAGCTCTGGCAAGACTCCTGCAGGCAAGTTCAAGGCTTCCTGGGGAAACCAAGTATCTTCAAACATTGTACCTATGCAAAGTCTGACCTGCTCAGTAATACACCAGGAACACTGATGCCATAACACACCCTGCTTTTCTTCAATGGCCACTCACAACTTCAGTGAGGGTAGGTGCAGTTTAGTCATGCACTAAGTAATGCCACTAGCATCTATCACATATTTCTTCACTTATTCTTTCTCCAAGAAGAGAAGGGTTTGTTTAGGCATTTTGCACGCCCCTAAACATTTATGCCAGAAACATAAAGGTCAAAGAAAACTGTTACACACCTGCGCTAGGAGCTGGTGAAATCTGAGATCAGCTCCCAGAGAGAAGGAAGCCTACTTCAGTCATGGCCTGGCCATCAAAAATTACTGCCCTCTGCACACATACGTCATTTCTCATCTAGAAAGATACCTCATGCCAGAAGAACATCCATGTCGACCCTCATCCTTTAACCTAATTCTTTAGATAGCCTGAGATGATCTGTCACATCAATTCCTCCCTCCCCTGGCACGGTTACAGCAGAGGCAAGCTCTATATCTCACTTTTGTTCCACAGAACCTGGATGAGTAGATTCTTCAATGACACTTTACACATAGTGATTAGTATTCTCTTACGTCGTGCTAAGCAAATGGGAAAGGTGAGGGGGTTCTGATTGTTTGGTTTTGTTTGTTTTAATTAAGGCACAAATTCATTGAAGGGAATAAACACTTCACAGGGGACAAGAGATGGCACGTGTCTGCTGTTACCTACCTCCACATTTCTTTAGGAATTCCATTCTGGATCACCTGCTGAAAGTTATTGCCAAAAAGGTAGCAAATACATTGCAACACATGCTTGAAAGGGTGCTATTCTTTCCTGTTTCAAAGTTTCAGAAATAACTTTGATCTGCAAGCCTCCAGAAGTCACACACACACAGTGGATTTTATTTTTTTTTTAAAGAAAATCAATTACTGATCTCCACTGAAAATGATCTTCAGCTGAGGCACTTTTCATTTTGACACACTTAAATACCACAGAATTAACACTGAATACAGATAACAAAAGGGTCACGCACTCATCAGCAATTAAAAAAAAAAATCACCTAGCAATGGAAAAAGCTTAAGCGTACAGAAAAGGATTGTGTCCAAACAATGCAAGGATTATGAGGAAAGAAACTTCTACATCTATTGAAGGGAAATAGCATCCTACCCAGGTTGCAGTCATTGGGTATATTAGAGTGATATTTTATCTCCTAAATAATGAAGAAGGGGGATTAGGTGGAGTTGCTTTTCATTGTTAAGTAAAGCTGCCTTTTTTCCATCATCACAAACTCATATTTAGAAAGGCAGGATAGTGTGGAAGGATAGACCAAGTCTCCTCCCGCTGTTGAGCTCCTTGCTACTGTTCAGGGTGAATGACATCCCAGCGACACACAGTTTACAACGCCTGCTCTAACCATTTGCCCATCAAGCAGAATCAAAGTGTTTCAGCGTGCTGCTTAGTCTCACTGTCCCCAGCTCCTTGGGGCTGACCAGAGCCAAAAGAGATACACATTATTTGGCAGGTTTATAAGCTGTCTTCCCGGACTCTGTTAGTCATTAAGTAACATTTTAAGTCTTTAATGATGGAAGGACACAAAGAGCCTAGAATGGACATGGAAAACATATGGTTTTACCATTCAAATTATCGAGTGTTAATTATCATCACTGTACTAATGAGGTCAGTCATTCATGCTCATCTACTTTGAGCTGGAAAGCTCTGATCGCAAATATAGTCCACTCAGATGACTCCTTGTGGAAAGAAATATGTGGGAAGCCCTGGTTTCAGTACAGTGGTGAAAATTATGGAAATCATTAAAATCAAGCGGTAGAGAGGTTATTTTATGAAACCTAAAAGTCATTTAGTTGTATGCATTCATGTCTTTGTACGGACCATTTCTCTATTTTCAAATGGATTTGGTATACTTCATTTCTTAGCAGCCTGTTTGGGAAGACTCAGTAAACAGGAGACTGGACAGAAATGCACCTAGGTGATCATGAGTGGTGAAATGTGGCAGGCAAGCAATGCAACCATTCACTGCCAGGTTACCAGACCGATGGCATGCCTCAGAACAAGCACTGGCTTTGGAGGTCAGCGAAAAGCCAAACCACATCTTACCAGGAGAAAGAGGGAGAAAGGGAAATTTGGCCCCTAATTCTTCCCTCTCTGGCTCCTGAGATAAGCAGAACTTATAAGAGCTCAGGATGATTACAAGATTGCCTTTGATTCACAACAGAGAATAATTACCCCATTAGCTATTGTTGTGTTACTGGGTACTGCTACACATCGTGTGGGGTAGAGCTGACTAAAATGTGTGCCTTCAGCCGTTTGTTGACTAACACAATCTTTGTGGTCGACTCATGCTGCAAAAGCTTTTGATAACGCTGTTATAAAGGCATGTGAATGTCAGTGTAGGAGGGCAAAATATTTTGAGCTGCTCAGCTTCACTTTATAAATATTTTTGGAAGCAACCAATGTGAAATGCTCCATTCACATTCAGCACTAAAAAAAAATAATGGCTTCTTCTAAAACAAAGACACATCTGTCAGTGCAGTAGAGTATATGAATTTACACAATCTGCAGCACAGAAAAAGTACTTTCTCAAACAAATTAAGTTGAAGCAGGCAGAGAAAGAACAGCATGAAGCTCTCTATGCAATGTCAACAATAATTAACAGAGCACTTTATAGTCTGCCAATGCTTCCCGTGAGTAAGGTACTCTCAGATATTTGGTATGAGCCGGCTGCCCTCCTGTTCCTCTGCTCCTTGAGCCCAAAGCCACAAGTGTTAGCTTTTAGCAGCTAGCCTTTCATTAACTTTTGAAATCTTTTATGCCACCCAATGTTTCCCCTTCAATGGACAGGAGGCAGAGGGCAAGAAGACACAGTTGCAACTGCTGCAGGGATTCATGGGGCTTGCTTGGCTTCTGCATCAGACTGGGAAAACTGGGGATTTGCATGTTTCTCAGGTGCACAAGGAAAAAAAATAAAATAAAAAAAAATAAAAAATAAAACAGCATACTGCAACACACAGACAGCCTATTATTCTCTGCATTCCTGAGTTTCCCTGTCGAAAGCTTTGGAGAAGACAGCTTTCTCACTTCCCTCAGGGACACGTGCAACATTTGGAATTTTTCTTCGCTCCCCCTGAATCTCCAGGGAGGCATTCTGCAGCAGGGAGTCTTCTCTCCTGGGCTGCTTGTGTGCAAAAGGCAGAACGGATGTGAGCCTACTTTAGCACAGAGCACTGTGTTGCTCCAGTGCTTCTGATCTAATCGTGTTGCCTTTGCAAGTGTTTATGGATTAAATTTCCAATATTGCCACAGAATGCCACAGTTCTTTCTTTGCAGATAGCAAAACTGCAGCCTTGCCTGGAGCAGAGGAATTTCCAAAAGTTTTTCCTTCTAGACTGAATGGGAATGATGTCTTCCACATACAAGAGTGCTCCAATGGTTGTCAGGGAGACTACTGTTGGCACAACTTTGCCTTGCTATTTGGGAGGCTCGGCCAGTCGACTGCTTTCCAGAGGGCTGCGCAGATGCAGCATGCAGGAGGATGGACAGACATGGCTTTTTCCTTTGCCAGCTTTTCGTGAGCATGCACTACCTCCAAATTACAGCTGGGAGGGACAGACAGCATACCTCAGCCAGTGTTATTTGAACTAGTCTGAGCAGCAGCACAGCAAAAGCATGGAGACCAAAAGTCAAGTGCAGCCAGTGTGAGACATGGGGGTTATTTGGCAGGTTGGCCTGCAGTGTGTGTATTGCTCAGTAGTTGTTTAAACTCTTCCAGGCCAAGACGGAGCTCTACAGCAATGCTTCCCTGATGCTGGTGTCCTTCATGCAGTACATCCCTCAGCCCCTCAGCCTGATTCCCATCAGCCTGCAGCTTGTGCCATCGTCTGCATCTCCTCTGCAGACCTCAGCAATTTCCTACTTCCCCTCCATCAAGCTGTGACCAAACCTAAATCAAAACAGCTATCACTTCCCCTGAGTTTGTGTAAAGGTTGAAAAGAAGGATAATGAACTTTGCACCGGCTGAAGCTAATTAGTGTGCAGGCAGTCATTTATGATTAAGCCAAGCAAAACAATTGCCAGTAGTGCGAGAACTGAATGCTGCAGGACAGTAAGGGCCCAAGGCACAGAGATGTTAAGTGACTTGCCCAGTTTGACACAGCAATTCAGTGACAGAGGTAGAAATGGCCTGCTCAGTTCTCTCTCTCAAAGCAGGTCTAATCTCCAGATCATGCTTTGATCTCCCTTTAGCAGCAGAAAATAAAACCCCTTCTGTTCATGCTATAAGTTATTACAGAAATTACTTTCAAGTTACAGACTCACCATTATCACATCGCTGCAAGATCAAAAAAAAAGAGGGTAGTAAGAGAGAAAAAGAAGGGTTACTTTGTGTCATTTACTTCCACAGTCTGCTCAACAAAGCCAAAGAGGAAAAACTTTTTTTTTTTTTGACAGATGCCTTTTACAACACATCAAACACTTCTCATGGGCGTATGTCGGAGACATTTTACTACAAAGGCTTTGTCCTTTGCATTCATGACAGTCCGGATGTTTATCAGGATTTTCCATTCCCTAAATTCAAGATCAAATTGGGATCTGCATTCTGATAGCAGCAGAAGTACATCAACGTAGTCCACAATGCAAAGCCATTATTGAAAAGAAAGCATTAACTCAACATGGTCCTGCAATAGCCGTGAGGTGGGGGGAGTTTCTGTCACATGCCACCCCAACGGACTGATCTTCTCTACTTAGGAATGGGTACAGGAGCCAGGCCTGAAGGTTTTCCAGTCCTCCAAAACCCATTAGCAACAGTATAATGACCAAATATTTACCATATACCCAACGCCGCCATTCTTTTTGCTTTTTGACACTGAGCTTCAACAAGATATTCTGTCTCCTCACTGTAAATGTTAGTGTTTTGGTTAGGTGGAAATTTAATTGCGAGCCTGAAGAACAGCTCCTACACCAACAGTAGAAAAAGACAATAGGCAGAAAGAAATATTTAAGGTCCTTCCCTTTGCTTCTGTCTGGAATATCAAAAATTTAGTAATTCTTCTCTGTCAGTTTTGTTATAGATTCCAGTAAGTGTTTTCCAGTTCTAGTGGGTGATCCTGGATTCTCAAGGAGGGTAAGCCACCAGGTAATCCCACACTTACTCTGGCCTCTACCACCACTGTCACTGTCTAGTGTTACACAGAATTTCCAATGCACACCAGCTTCTGCACTGGCCTTGCTTCCCCCACCAGAGAATGAACAGATCCATCCAGCAGGCTCCAGCAAACGTGAGTAGCTGTGTCTGCAAAGAACAGGACTTGTGTATGTTACTTGCAGCAGTAACTCTTTGAGTCACTCAGTAACTCAGTCACTGAGCAGTAACTCAGTGACTCTGCATGAACAGGCTCTTCACCTGGGTTGAATCAAAAGGAGTCTGTTCTCCCTCAGAGATGCCACTGGATGGACGGGTCACCCCAAAAGTCCTGCCTTTCAGATCTTACGCTGCTTCCATGAAAATGGTGGGTAAGTTTCTGGCAGCTCTTCCAGTTCACAGCAGGCTGGGGAAAAGCAGCATGTAATTTTCTGGCAACAACAGTGGAACAATAAAATTAATGAGCCTCTACAGCTATTCCCACCTGTTCTTAGTGCAATATATATATTGGATATATACCCACCCATGAGTCTCCCTGTGATGTATGCTCAAACAACTTTAACAAGAAAAATAAAATAAAAAATAAAAAAATGGAAGCCTCCTCAACCTTTCCTTGGTTGGAAAAAGTGTGTAAAAGACCAGGTGGGAACTTCACCTGTTTTTGCATCACACTTAAGTTGGTCCTAAGCCCTTTCGACAGAATGGAATTAATACAGGACAGATGGGACAGCAGCAGTGTCAACCCAAGGCTGATACTGACCACATATATCATAAGATAAAAAGATGGAGCAAGACATGGGTGAGTCAGCAGAATACATTTGTCTTCTATGCAGAGTCCTAAAATCTGGCTCTCTCCATCAGGAAATTACACTACTATTGAATCACTGTTCTATACACTGCTCTGTACAGAAGTTTTCCATGGTGAGGAAGTCGTTGTTAGGTTTTACAGTTTAATGCTGTGCTGCTATTTTAAAATATGTCCCAGAGCAGCCAGCTGACCCTGGGCAGGAAAGTATTTGAAGCACATCTGACTTCCATTCTCCCCCAGTAAAAACTCCAAGATAGTCCAGGGATACGGGCAGCAACCATTCCATATTTTTCCTGGGGAAAAAAAAAAAAAATAGTTTGTGACTTTTCATTTCCAAAACATCCCAGAAAAGAAGATCAAAAGAACTGGAAAGGATCAGTGAAACACTCACAAAATGGAATTTTATCTCATGACAAACGCATTAGGATTGCCTGGAATTTTTCTGAGATATTTCTCTCTCTCTCTCTCTCTCTCTCTTTTTTTTTTTTTTTCCCCACATAATATATTTGTTAGTGGACATACTTTGAAGAGGAATATTCTCATTTGAAATGCTTACATTGTGATTAGAATTGCTTAGCCTGTCCTGCTCAGCAAACTTTACCAAAAGCCCTGGCAAATTACTTTTAAAAAAGCCTCCAAGATTTGGGAGGCTGAGAGGGAGTTAATCTAAACACAACTGTAGCAAAACATGTTTAAAATTTATTTCTTTTAATGGTTATTAAACGTTCAAAGTGCAGTACGGAAGATTTGCTGATAATTGAAAAACCTCCCTTTTGCAAATATAACAATAATAAGGCATCATTGCACAAGGGAAAAAACAGATAAGGATTTTATCCTAGATATCCTTCCCCTTGGACAGTGTGGCCTTTGGCAAACGTAGGGACTGTGATGTTACCCAGGTCTTTAAGTAGTGAAGTTTTCAAACAAAAGGTTGTGAAAAAGATTTGAAGAAAATATGTTTATAATTAACAATGGAGCTTGGAAGAAGACCAACAATGAAAGCAATTCTTGTTTTCTAACCTGGAGAACAAGCTTTCTATAAACACTCACAGTGAAAGAGATTACCATAGTAATGAAGTAAAGCAATGAAGTGAAACAGGGTACGCATACTACACTTGAAAATGTTTCAGACTTTCGGCTATTCTCAGCCAAGACATAAGCTATCTAGCACAGATAGACTTCGGATGTAACATTAGTGGAGGTCTGTGGAGGCAGCCTCACTCTTACATTAGTACAGCTCCATAGTCCACACTCCCCAAATGATTCTTCTTCCTTCCACAGCTATTCACAGTGTGGAAATGTTTCTACTATCTTTCTAGTGTTCCATAAACCAGCACCACATACAGCAAAACAGTTGAATTGCAGTTGTTCTTTTTAGTGTGAGATGGTTTTACACATTCATGACTAGCTCTCTATGTAAAGCTTCAGCCTAACTATGGGAAAAAAATAAAAATAAGTAAATAAAAAAAAAAAAAAGAGGTGGTTTGGGCTTTGCAAAAGCCAAACCAAAGCTGTTTCAGTTCCAGGTCCCATTTACTCTGAACCCTGAAAGTTAAAGCCTGAATGGTTTGGATAAGTGCTTCTAATTCTAGCATATCCCTATTTAAAATAAGAGGGAGGATTTGTTTTTAAAAAGCTAAAACTAGGATGATCTGGAACAAAGTCTAAAGACATTTAGGGACAATTCAGATAAACAATTCACCACCACGCACACATCAATATCTGTCCTGAATTTTTATCTTATCCCTTCCTTGCTTTCTGTCTCTCAGATATTGTTTGCTTCCCCTCAATTTCCAATGGAGCTTGAAATTAGATTTGTTTTACTTCCTTGTTTGCAAACAGAGCTCTGAACTACATATCTGTGTGTAAGTTCCATACTGAGTCACTCAGTTACTCTCCACTTCTGTACCTGAACCAGTTGAGACTGTGCAACAGAAATCACCATATATGCATGCCTTTTTCCCTCTCACTATCATTATTTAATTTTGGGAAGGAAAATTCTGATTATACCTGGAAGGAGATAGAACCGTTCAATTGTAATGGTTTCAGCCTCGAATTATGACAGCAGAAAAGGGCCAACATTATGGCTCAAGATAGTATTTATTGTCACAATTTATAACTTCATCAAGAGTTAACTTGGGAACTGCAAGCTGGCAGCAATAATTCTTACATTGCTGCAAACTGTGTTTTCATCATTTTTGTTGATACTGGCAAAATGCTTGTTTTGGCTTTCTGCATGTTGCAGTCATTAGTATAATACAGTATAGCCACTCTCAGATATATTTATGGGAAGGTCATTTTTATTCAACTGATTACGTACTGGAAACTTAAATAACTTAAATAAACAAGTGAGTTAAAGACATCAGCAATCCTACTCCTCGATCCATGCCAAACTCAACTCCAAAAGCTGGTTGGTTCAATTAGAGGAAAAGTCAAGTAGTGATTATGTCAGCAGGAGGAAAGAGGACATTACACTTCCTTTCACTGGAGGAATACCTAGAATGGTGCTACCTGACAATAGCTAAGTAAATCTATGAAGTTGTAGGTGTTCAAAGACAAGCTCGAACAAGCTCAGTAACTACGACATTAGCACAATTATTCATCCTGTTCATAATCAACAAAATTCCTATTGAGATTTCACCAAGCACAAAGTAAAGAATCAGGATCATTTATTTACAGCTGTTTGAAGAGGTTTTCCAAGGCAGGAAAGGACACTGTCCTTGAGAATGATATTTGGGGGGAAGGAAAAGTCCACGTTTTTCATTTTGTAAGTTTGTAACTGTGAAAGTTACAAAACAAGTCACTTTTGAGAAGTACTTATCTTTTATGCTCATTAGATTGCAATCCAGCGATGACTGAACATGATATTTAAACGGTAGTGTTTTTGCCAATGAGTTACATGATCAACACGAACTGCTAATGTTTTCTATTCTAAACCTTCTCAAAATGTCAAGTGTTCTCGTCAGCTGAGTAGAAGTGGCATAAAAGTAACTTTTTAAGTTGCTGTTGATGAGATACCCTTGGGGAACTTAGTATATACACTGAAATCATATTCACAATATGCTCTAATCTCCCCTGCTGCAAAAGGATTAGGCTCTTAACTCTCATTTCCATTAATGGCAATGTAGCACAGCCTGGGTCTTCCTTCCAAAAAAGACATAGGGCATTCTAAAATAACACAAGTCTTATTTCCTGAATTTATTCAAGCTGGAAGAAAATAAAAATATAAAATAAAATAAGGAAATTGCTTCTGAAAACCTAGGCCTGGTAATTCTACTACAACCCTCCTAGTTTTAGCACTGTTTTTTGTTTGTTTGTTCCTTTGTTTTAACACAGCTGAACGGCACAGAAATTCATAGTTATCTAGGATACTCACTGTAGCAGGCTCACTGTTTCTTTGGAGTTCTGCAAGCAAAAATATCAGGAAAAGGTAAGCAAGATGGTGCACTTGACAAGTATGAAGAAGACCAGGGTTTGTTCCCGGGTGACTCATGTTTATCACATGTGATAATGGACAAGACATACAGAGCTATTTCCAGTAACGTACTGAGACAAAACATCAACTTGTGTGTCCAGAGATCTCATAGCTTTGCTTAGATGCCTCCAGAGCTCTGTAGAAATCTGCTGGGCACCACTGCCTCTCATTGATTTTATCCTAGTGACCCAGAAAAGACCACAGACTTACAGAATTTTGTCCCCAAAAGTGGAGGTTGTTAAAGTATTTTCGGCAGAAGTCATGAACTAACTTGCTTCTAAAGTTTCACTAAAGATCACTACCAACATTGTATTTCCAGAACTGTGGGTCTCACTTGTTGACAGATTTCAAGATAAGGCTTTTTTGGAATCCCTTTCTTGACTGATGAACAGGGGTTTTTTTGTTGTTGTTTTTTTTTTTACTCAAAGTTTTTTCCATGCACAAATATCTAATTACATTATTATTACATTTCTCCATTACACGGAGAAATCCATTACACGGAGAAATCAGTTTTGAGTTTTAGCACTGTACATCCAGAGTAACAGCACCGGTATATAATTTGGCCCAACTCATAAGTGTTTATGAAGATGAGGTTTTATATCCAGCCTTTACGCCCATGGATAAAGTGTAAATCAACATAAAAATCAGAAAGCAGGGCAGGATTTGGTATGTGTTTTATTATATCCAATTTTGTATTTTTTTTTTTTTTCCACTTGGCCTGTAGAAAATGTTAGATGGGATATTGGTTCAATTAAATAAACATTTCAAAATTTGAGTGCTTTGAAATTGCTAATTGCTCATTTGTGATCAGTTAGCAACACTCAGTGCTAACTTCTCTAAAACGAGTAATCCATGTCTAAACTGATTTTTACACTGCTGAAAAGTAAAAGGTCAAGGATGTTGGAAGAACAAGTAAGCCTCCGAAAACATTTTGGGGTCATTTCACATGTTGGATCACATCTGCTCTTGTAACTGTGTCATGCATTGCTGGATTTAAAAGCTCATTTTCAGGAGGGTAATATGATACTTCACAGCATTGTAGTCTCATTCACGTCACATTCACAAACGTAGCAAGTGGGCTGAAAAACACAGCGATATTCAGTAACTAGGCTAACCCACATCCACAGATATCCAGAATGTGGGTTAAGTACAGGTAGATATGTACAGCTGCCACATCCAGGTCAATGAGATGCATCTGGGTTCCCAGCCCATCCTTGCCTCAGCTGGCTTCCTATGTAAACGAGGCAACTGGGCGAGTTGGTGATGCTGCTTAGCAGCTTGCCCTTTAAGCAAGGCACTTTTGCTCCTTTTAGCCCAACTAATAATACTATGATGACAGTAACAAATCCTGGCATTTTGCAACATCAACTCATTACCACAAGGTTTGAAATTAATCTTTAGACTATCACATAAAGTAGCAACTTTCTTCATTGGTAATAAGGTTCTCAAAACCCTCAGTAAAACAGATAGCCATGAATGGAGCAAAAACCACCCCATCCATATGAAATTTAAACTGAAACATCAGACGCCGGGAGGCTGACTAGAAGCAAGAGGCTCTGGATGATTATAATAGATAATAATAACTTTAATGCTTGTAATTTTCAGGTGATTTATTTAATCCTCATACACACCCATAATGAAGGAAAAAAAAATCCTGCCTTTGCTGTACAGAGACTATGAGGCAGTGAGAATAAGGGATTTGCCCAAGGCCATGCATGAGAAGTGAGGAATGTCTGGCTGCCAGCCCCATTCTCAAAATACGTCGCTCCTTTTCTAAAGGCAGCAGCTGTTTGTTCTCTGACACTCCTAAAGCACCTAAGTTTATTTCCACTGAAGATAATAATCTGTCCAGTCCAGTGCAAGAGAAATTGGGTCATAAATGGTTAAGCCAGTCCAGTTTTCCTGAAGACTCCTGGTAAGCACATGGTTACATGCAACATCATAATTACCAGGTTCAATTTGGGAAGGCGACTGGCACACCAGGAAGGATGGTGCTTAGGCAATAGCCCAAGAGCTGTGGGTTCAGTACAGTGATTGATCTTCCGGCTAGGGCAATTCCTGTAGCCTGAAATGCAGCTAAGGTTTGTATGCACGCTGTGAATCCTCCCTTGCCACAACTGGAGGTGGGTATCTCATGCAAGAAATACACAAGCATGTCCCCAGACCACGACTGGTGCATGCACTGGAGATGTGTGAAAGCATGAGGCCTTGTGAGTGAAGGCTTCCTCTGGAACATATGCACGTCTTGCATTTTGGTTGCGTGATGGCCTTGTCCATCCCATGAGACAAGAGTGGAGTCCAAGAGAAAGTGGCAAAGAAAAGGGCATAGACATGAGGAACTGTCCCAGAAAGCAAGATCCAGACTTGAAGCCCAGGCAGGATGTCCTTTTTATGCTCGGGTCTTTCTGTGAGACTTTGGGTAAAACAGAAGCATTTACATTTTTCTACAGTAAGGCTACTGAAAAGAAGGTGGTAGGTTTATTTTGCATGTTTTGGGGGAAGTGAAGGTTTGGAGGATTGTTTTTTTTTTTTGCTTTGTTTGTTTGTTTGGTTGGTTGGTTTGGTTACCATGACGTCAGGATGTTCTCCAAGATTTGATCATTTTTATATGGCAGAATAGTAATGTACCTTGCAGTTCCAAGACAGAGCCCCAGTGCTTCTGACTTCCAGCATGTGCCTACTTAAGCATGGCATGGCAGCCAGGAGTCAGAGGAACTTTTCTATCTAGAGCACTACCACTTAATGAATTAAATTGGAGTAACGGGAGTAATGAATATTCCCATTTCTACTGAATTAAATTGGTTCTTATGGTTCTAATTAATATTCCTTTTTTTTTATGATTGTTGTTGTTGTTTGTTTGTTTTGAGTAGAGGCAGGCAGAATGATAATAGACTTTTATCAGCCTGCTTATTACTGACTCTTTTTCCTGCTTTTCCTGGCCTTGCCTGCCAGAACTGACCCTTTCTGTACATCCATAGGTCTGAGATTTACTCTTCCTCAGTGCAGGCATTTTTACCTAGGCAATCTGACTTGCAGGCTAGTCACTTTGGACACCCGTACTGTCAGTGAAGAAATACTGGTACCATGGAAGGACAATTAAGCCCACCTAAGAATCCAAAAGTGTGTCAAACAGCTAATGCTGGGTCTTGTAACAACCTACAATTAGCATGTAAAGCCCAAGGCATCTGCACATTGACAGCATGGATTAATCCAGTAATAAAGTAGGCTAAAATGATCATTAAACCTAATAGCATTTTTAACAGAAGTGAAACTAGAAAAGAAGCTACACAAACATATTGATTTCAGCTATGCTTCCCTGACAAGTCTGTATAGATTTTGTTATTTATGCCCTCCCCCCCCCCACCCCCCCCTTCCTTTTCTTTTCCAGAAAGAACACAAGGCTTACAAATGTAGAAATCTCTGGTAGTGTGAAATGGACAGTTGTGCATCAAAATGAGGGATTTGCATGTTTAACTGCCTATATTTGTATCTTCCTACCCAGTTTGCATATGCAAAGGCGAGGGTTGTTATATTTATCAGTGCATAAATGAAAGGAGAGGAGATAAATGACCTGGTTTGCAGAGGTGCTGAGCACATGCAGTTCCCATTTATTTCAACTGGAGTGTGAAAAACAGGCCCTAAGTGACTGGCCCAAGCTCACACAATGCATGATTGTCAGTGCCAGGAAGAAAACTCAGAAATCCTTCCAGTCTAATCCTCCCAGTCTAAATCCTCCCCAGCCTAAACTCTACAACAGCCTGGCCATCCCTACTTTAGTTTGCTAAGAAAATTAAAAAAAAAAAAAAAGGGGGGGGGGGGGCACATGAAAAACTCCTGCATAATCTCTAATGACTAACAAATAATGCCAAGTAGGGCAAGTAAATATGTGCGAAGCATTGCTCACACACCCAGCAACTTGCATGTGTGTCACAGATGGTTTTAGTGAAGAGCCAAGAAGAGAAAGAAAGAAAGAAAGAAAGAAAGAAAGAAAGAAAGAAAGAAAGAAAGAAAGAAAGAAAGAAAGAAAGAAAGAAAGAAAGAAAGAAAGAAAGAAAGAAAGAAAGAAAGAAAGAAAGAAAGAAAGAAAGGGAAAGAAAGAGGAAGAGGAAAACAAGTTTGTCCAGATAAAGAGAAAGATAGAAAGAGAGACAAAGACATTTTACAATGTAAAAAAAAAAAAAATCCCTTAAATGCTACAAAAGCAAATGATAAAAACCATAGAACCATTCCTTTTCCTTGATAACGTGTAGGCTAATCTCTACATAAATAGAAATAACAGCCCTTTGAAATGGCAATGATTTGCTTGGAAAACATTCATTAAAAACGTCCTGCAATTATTGACTCTATCATTATTTCTTGGCAGCAGCTGAGTCTCACTGCATCTTGTGTTGTTTTTCCAGTGAAAAGCAAAGCATTGTTTAAAAAAAAAAATTAAAAAAGCAAGGACATTGTATTTGAAATATGTGCTTGGTGACATGTAGCTGATTGCCCAAAGGAATCAGGATACATATATTTGTATTATTGTACACGTGAGTAGCTTGAATCATGTACTGTTCGCTCTCTTTGTTTGGATTATGCAGCTTGGCTGGGCAGCCATCCAAAAGATTCACATTAAATTCTAGCTATATTCAGCACAAAAGTCATCTAGCATCAGAGGATCAAAGTTACATCAACCAACAAGCACCAAGGAATTGATAAGCCGCTAAAATTAGGTCATCTCCTAGCAGCTGCTTTTGATGGATGAAGTAGAATTTAGCCTCAGGTTTTCTATTTAAAGATCTGTTACAGCATCTTTTCCTGCAGCTACAATGAGAACACAACAAAGTATAATGCTTCTGATTAAATGTTTAATCATTACTCTTTACTCTTCTGATTGTTTCTGAAATGCCACAGATTTACTGCAACAGCGTATTTGCAGCTTTCCTAGCCCTTTCTAAAGTGATGTTAAAATAGTCAAGATTTTTTAATTCCTAAGGTATAAATGTTAAGAGAGGACTTTTTAAAAAATATGGATAAAAATCTTGCAAAGCTATTTACTTATCATACTTAGTAAGGTAGATTACCACTTATGGGAAACTGAAAACAAATCTCTATGCAATTATCACACTACTGTGTCCACTGGAAGAAATCATTGGAAAAATCACTAGGAAGAGTTTAAATACAAAATTACATATCCATGCATAAATGTATGTGGGGCTAAATAAATTTATCATATCTATCTATCTATCTATGGCTACATATATATATATATACAGCTATATATTCTATGTGGCTACTTTTTGGGAAATTGCCAACTTAAACTAGTTAACACACTTTTAAAGGCACTTGCTAGGGCAGTAGGCTCTTAGGCCTTTAGCAGCTGTCATTGTGATAACTATAAAGAGTACAATATATGCCCTACCAAGATGTGCTTGTGATTTCAGTGCAATACAAAATGTACCATCACTAGCAGCCTTACAGGAGAGCTGAAAAAGGAAATAAACAGAAAGACTTGAATTAGTTTCTTACACAAAGAACCGGCCCTTGACCTGCTCAGAACATGATCCAGGTCTGCTGGCTGCAGCATGCATACAACATTGTATTGCCATTATCTGTGTAAATGAAACCAGCACAGGACTTTGTCATCAGGGTTTTCAATATGACATCTCTTATGTCTGTTAAAATCGGTATAACCTAATTTAAATAATCTTGAGAAACATGGGAGGGGAAAAGAAGGAGCACCTGTCCTGTGATAAATAAGGTTAACAGCCTTTTGCCTTTTCAAGTCAAAAATGATGGGGACAAAGACTGAAAAACATAGTACGTGATAATGTTAGGTAAGATACATTACCTACCTTTCTACAGATGATGGACTTATGTATGCTACTCTCTAATGGTCTTACCCTGGTTTCATTTTGTCTGCCTAATAAGCAGAGTATTGCTGGGTAAGGTTTATAAGGGGTGGAAACTCCCTGTGCATTTCAGTTCCAAATTTGGTATGCCCAATCTTTATTACTGAAGAAAGCAGCACTATGCACTATAGCTCAAAATTTTAATCTATTTTTTTCCAGCTATGTACCTATTTTTCAATTGAAAAACCTAAACTGGGGCAGGAGGGAGAGTGTGTAATATGTCTGGAGCAGACAACACATCACAAACTTTTCCTTTTTAAGGAAGAATCTTTATGAGCAGAATGTAAATGAGTTTAATTTGTCAGCAGCGCTTAGTACTGCAGTCTGCTTGGCTCTCAAGCTAATCAGCTTTCTCTTTTGCTCAGGGCCTTGGAGAAAAAGCCAGCCAGGGAGCCAGCTTGTAGGTGCCTAACTGGCTCACGGAAGAGGACATCTGGCGAGATGGGGATGCTTTGATGCCACATACATTTCTGACAACCTCATCTGAAGGCTGTCTGTCATAACATCTGCTATCTTACAGTGCTATCGCCACACTTTCTTCCTATGCATTGAATGTATCTGATGTTACACTACGCAGAATTTAGGAGTTCAGTTCTGCCTAAAAAGAAGTGGGAGAAAAGTACCTTTCCTGCCCTCTAGCTGCCCTTCTTGGCTCATCTTAGCATTAATATCCTTTTTGTTCACTCGTTTACTAGCAGAATTACCTCATCACCTACTATTAACCATATGCTCTAGGCCAAAGAAGACAGAACACAAGAAGAGTTTGCTTACTTTGTGACATTACATCTCAACATCGATCTAAGGAAATAAACACAATGCCCTCTATTGTTAAACAAAATCTGTGAAACCTTTTCAAAGGAGTAAAGCCATATATTTTCAATAGGCCTACAAAGTTTGTTTAACTCAAACACAAAAGAAGAATAACATGAACACCACAAGCAGAACATTTGCAGGAGAAATTGCCATTACCCTGGTCAACTTCTTTTGGCAAGGGCTATGATTTAAAGTTAAACATACTACTCAATCTTTCCTTCTTTACAGTTATGCTATTCTTGACAGTGATGAACATGCACAAATGAGAGTAGGAGCTCACTATTATTCTGTGTGATGCTAATCCCAATGTAATGCAGCATTCCTTAATCCATAAACATAAACTAAACCTCAATTGTTCAGGAACCAATCTGAGGCACATAAAAAATCTAGTTGGTCAATTTATCATTTGACAATATGAACAATTACTTTTTCCTACTTTTTCTTTCTTTGAAAACTAAATAATTTTTAAAATCCACCCCCCACCCTTTTTTTTTTTTTTTTTTTTTTTTTTTTACAGCCATTTGATGCTATAAATTCTGTTATGATCATATTCTGGGGATATCTAAAGAAGGAAGAATATCTCCATTCTCTTTCATTGCTGCTACCTGCTTTATAAAATGTCAATATTCTAGAAAAGTTGCATGAGGAAAAAGAGATATGCCAACAGAAAAACAAAATAAATTAAAAAAAAAGAAATTCATATGAGGTGCAGCAGTTTCTTCTTTTATTCCACTTAGTGACTAAATTAGGGGAAGGAAATGGCTCTTCCCCTCACCTCTCTGTATTTTCAAAATGTAGATGTTTGGCACATATACAGTTCATAGTTTTGAGAAAACATTGTATTTGTAAATAACAGTGTTATTTTACTTTACTCACAAAATCACAGAATGGATTAGGTTGGCAGGGACCTCTGTAGGTCTTTTAGTCCAACCCCACTAGCTCAGGCAGAGCCACCTAGGGCCAGTTGCCCACGACCATGCCTAGAGAGCACAATTGTTATTTTAATAAATCATAATTTTTTACTAAATAAAGTGAAGAATAATTGCAAACAAATCAAAGAACATTTTTATGAGCTCCAGTCCTATTCACCAGGTATGAAAGCACTAGTAGTTGTAGATCATCTCACTCGCCCACATGTGGTTGCTATGCATTATGTTCCAAAATGCAAAATGCACAAACCTACTGACGACAAGAGTCTGTAAGAAGAGGAAAATTGTGGTTACTTGTCGTAAATGAGAGGACCTGCTTCTTTTAGGCCTCCTTGTCTATATCAGAAGAGTTTCATCATGCTATCTGTGTCTTCTTGGATCGGCAACGTGTCCTACTTCCATGTAAAGGTTGAGCATTTGGCAATGAATGTGAAAAAATGCTATGCAAGATCTCATTAGAGAGATCCCTGCTAGCTAGCCCAAAAATCGTTATCAGGTAATCCCTGTTCCTTGCTTATGTTGAAGGTGAACAGAGGGCTGGAGCACCTTTTCTATGAAAAAGGGCTGAGAGCTGGGGCTGTTTAGCCTGAAGAGAAGGTTCCAGGGAGACCTCATTGCAGCTTTTCAAAACCTAAAGGGGCCTTACAGAAAAAAATGGAGAGTAACTTTTTGTTCAGTCAGATAATGATAGGACAATGGAGAAAGGTTTTAAACTGAAGTAGGGGAGATTTAGATTAGAGGTTAGGAGGAAAATCTTCCCATAGAGGGTGGTGAGGCACTGGCACAGGCTGCCCAGAGAAGCTGTGGATGCCCCATCCCTGCCAGTGTTCAGGGCCAGGTTGGATGGGGCTTTGGGCAACCTGGTCTGGTGGGAGGTGTCCCTGCCCATGGCAGGGGGTTGGAACCAGGTGATCTTTAAGGTCCCTTTCAAACCAAGCCATTCTGTGTTTTATGATTTTATGCTTTTGAACTGAGAGGATCATGTTATATACACAGTTCACAGTACACTGTACAGCTATAAAAATCTTCTACAGGAGAGGAAGTGTTTATAGAAGAATAATATAATGCCATACTTTGATAGGTCACTAATCTAAGCAGGCCATAGGGAAGATTAACGTAGGCTGACAGTATGAGGTTTGGTTTGTGGTCACGAATGCTGAGGAATCAACAGTACCAGCTGTGTTTCAGAAAGAGACATAGTTGTTTTCTATACCCATAAACTCCACTGTGAAGAAAAAAAAAAAAAAACTGTGAAAAGAATAATAAGACTCCCAAGATCAAGCCCTTGAACATGAGCAAATTAAGAAGCAGTATTAGGTTTTCCACTGCCTCTTCACTGAGCCCCCCAAGCTCAGTTCATGTGACCATGTTTTGTTACACAGTTTCATACCCCTATGTTGGTATGCAACTTTGCCTTCTTCCAGTGGATGGCCGTATATTTGTTTATTCTACTCCTTCAGCTTGTGACTTCAGGTGTCATTTACTGCACGCCTTTCAAGCCCAGCAAGCAAGAGTTTTCTTATTGTCTGGCTTTTACATCATAATATTTTTCCATTGTTTTCTGTTTGCTTTTTTTCTTTAAATAAAGATGAAAAAATTACCAACAGTAAAACATCATTGTTTTAATGTTTAGATGCAGAGGAAAGCATGTTTCAGAGAAAATAAAGTAAAATCTGTGTTCAGCATGAGCTAATTTGGGGGCCAGTTTGAGATGCCAACTACAATTCTCAGTACTTGATAGCACCCTGTATTTGCTGAATATGGTTCTCACTGCCATCAGTTTCAGCTGTGAAGGTTTAAATTTCTGCAAATCCGATCAACACCTCTCATCATGGATATTCCTAAGTCAAGAACCTACTGCGCTTCCCCACCCATCCAGGATCCTTCTCTTCACCTGCTGTTTTCCACCCTTTCAGCAACTGTATCGCATCACATCTGTGATCTCCTCCTACCAGGGCAATAAGATTTGAACTGCTGAGAAGACAGCCCATCTACTTTTGGGTCTGGCTTTCAGCTCCAGATAAGTGCTGAGAGAAACAATTTTAAAGGAAATTTACCATAAAAAGTCTCTCCTTCAAGGTCTGTGTATGTGTGTTCACATGTGTGTAGCAGAGGTAACTGGAGTAGAAAACTACCATTGTCCATTGCCTTTACCTAATTTTCTGTCTACAGCCCTTTGAGCCTATCTTCTTTTCCATCCTGTGACTTGTTGCAGTAGGTATAGAACCCACCTCTGTGTGTCCCCCACACATTTCACTTTCTCCCCACTGCATCCATGGAGTCTTGGGCTGGAATTGCCCAGCTAGTGATGAGACCCATAACTCTGAGGGGTTTAGAAAGGTATAGTGAGATGATTGTGAATGAAGCCAAGAGAATAGAAGTGTTGGCTGAATACAAGGGAGAAAATTATCACTGTCAGAAAGTTATTAAAATCTGGACCAGATATCCATGTAAAATGGTGGAAGACATCCATTTGAGACTCTTGAAACTCAAGTGGACAAAAGCATGTACTCCCAGGGGATGATTTGAACATGTTGTACTAGACCCTTCGCAGCTAAGATTTCCAGGATTAAAACTTAGTCTTGATATGCTGCCAGCAGCCTGTATACACTCTTCCTAGCTGCAGTGGTCAAGAAAGGGACCTTCATAGCTATATCAAGGCCTTTCCCACTTATTTGCAATAGCAGTAATGAGTATACGAAATATTTTACGTCCCCTTTCTTTGCCATATATAGCAATTATTCTGTCATTCATCAAATGTACACAAATTCCTTTTCATATGTAAATACACCATTTGCTTCACAACTCTAGCCAAACAGTTGTGCAGTTCTTTGTCAAGAAGATAATATATTTAATCATGGAGTGCCTTGTTTCCATTGTATTGAACAGGTGTTGCTTAATAGCATAGCCATTGTAACACTATATTCATTTATTAATGTGAGTGTAGCGAACATATTGTAGAGACAAGAATGTGCTGGTCTCATGGTTAGGGTTAGTGGTTTCTTATGATGTGGTATGTGTAGGATAGTGGCTTTGATTCAGAGCTGCAGAGAAGCAGGAGTTCATTATAGCAAGTACAACTGATGTGGCTGTTTTTGGCCCTTGCTCACTTTTGAAAAGCAGAGAATACTTGAAAGACTTCATTGAAAATGTGCAAGTTATTCAGTGTGGTTAATTCTACGTTAGCTTCATTCCCACCTTCTTTTGAGACTGTGTACGTGACCATGCCTTCTGAAACAGCAAAACCAATCTGAAATGGGTTCATTTTGCTTTTTGATATGTGCAAAATCCCTGGAATCCTATTTCATGAAATGACCTGTCTTCGGATATGATGGAAGAAGACAGGAGGTGATCAGCGAAAATTATGAAACTACGCTGAGTTGGCCAGCGCAGCTACAGAAGCTCTGTCTCCACGTTTACTCATTTTTAAGCACACTGCCACTTTTTTAAGAGTTACTGCTCTGAGGATTCTCTACCTAGAATTGCAGCCAGCTGTCAAGGTAGCTACAGTTGCACAGGCAAATCAGGTGAATAAGTGGAATAACTTAAGCACCTGATATTTCATATTGCATGAAATCACCCATTTACCATCAGCCCTCAGGGAAACACAACTGACAAACGCAGGTAAATGTCTGCAGTGGCCATTTGGTTTATGGAACTCAAGTGTCTACTTCAGTTTGTTTGGACACGTGTCTAGTATTTTTTTGTGAAGTGCTTTATGCTAACTGTGATGTCCTATATCATTATTATGCGGTGCATTAGAAGTATCCCCCACACACACCCCACACACATTTGGAAATGTTGCCTTTAAATTTCACGGTATGTACTTAAATGATTGTATTGGAGAGAAGATTAATAAATGTAACTAAGTCTTCACCTCTGTACAATACCATCTGTTATATGACATATTTTAGCTTTTATATCATCTGGCAAATGAATAATCTTAATCTTGTTAATCTCTATTTATACAAAGACACTTTCATCCATAATGCTAACTGGCTCTTTCACAGCACTTTCTATCAGTCAGCCATAAGCACTTTCCCACTGAAGCAAATGACAGTATCCCTCTAATGATTTCCATTGCTGCTTTCTGGACTCTGTCAGTTCCCAATGTTTTACTTTTAATGGAGGGCCAAGAACAGAACAAGGAAGCTATGAAGTAAAATAAAATGTTAATGTTATTAAAATATTTTCTGAACTCTTCTTATGACCCTTCTTTAAATTGTCACAAGAGATTGATCAAGCTGTCCAGTCCTTCTTTCTTCTTTTCTTAGACTCACAAATCTTTCTCTTCATTTTCTCCTCACTAACATCAGCTTTGTAGTCTTCCAACTCCTGTTTCAGCTGAATTACCTCATAGTTGTGAGCGAGTAAAGAGGAAAAAACGATTCATTATCTGCTTTGTAATGTTCTCCCATTGGTCTTGGGATAAAAGCAGAGTGTTTAATTCAAGCAGGAAGCAAAATTACTTTTGTTTTCAAGATCAGCTATGATCTGGGCAGAGAGAACAGGCTCCATGTACGAACCCTCAGCCCTGGCATGATCACTCAGCCTGGACAGTGCTGCTTTGATCTGCCACGGCCAAAGAGGAGAGATGAAAAATTTGGACCCTTACTTGAGCCACTTCACTGATCTGCTGTCTCATTACATCAGCTAATTATTGTGTCTTTGCTCCCAAATCAGATTCTGTCCTACACCTCAGACTGTTTACTGTATTTTATCCTCTTACTCAGGCAACAGTGCCAGACTTTGTCCCTCTCATTGCAAGCTCCCTCTTCTCTGGATAGAAATCTTTCATGATTTCTTCCATGAAACTAGATTTTATCTATCTGCCTCCCAAACGGCACAGGCTAGAAGAGAGCAGGGAAATCAACATTCAGAGCCACACTGGTTTGGTGTGTGCTGTACCAGTGACATCTAGCACAGATGCTCACACAACCTTAGAGGTTCCTGTCTCAGCTAAGGTCTTGTTGGATACCATATAGGCACATCCTGAAATATAGACTCTTGCCAAAGTAATTTGTCTGTACAAATGTACAGGACTGACAATGGATTTTTTTTTTTTTAATTTTTATTTTTTGAGCGGAGGCAGGAGCCATTTGCCTACTGTTACAAAACAAGACAGTGAGAAAACTCAGAGCAAAAGCATCTTTTGGCTTCCTGACATAATACTGTGTCTGACAAGCTGTGTCAGTCTGTTTTATTTAGCTGTTTTTTTATATTTTTTAAATGGATTTTTATATTAGCCAGAATGAATTTTATAACCAGACTGAATAGTAGCCAACTGCCAACCCTACTGTAAAATAACTGTGGTGACAGCCCACACACCCTTCTTACCAGCTGAGTGACTGCTCTTCCATCAGAGGACATGGACCATGGTTCTGAGGATCAAATTATTGATTAACACAGGTCACATTTTCACCCCTTCTCTTCGTTAACCACTCAGCCTCATCACATGCAATGGGAGACCTCAGGATGGGTTTTGAAGTTTTCCTGTCATGAAAATGAGATTAAAAAATTACCCTCTCTTGGGTGAAACTGACAGCACAACCAGGTTTACATACAGGATCAGCCTGCAGCCTGGACTTCGGAAGGACAGACACCATGGACGGCTAAATCCATGCATGGCCCTTAGCAGAATATGCTCACACATCTTTGCTACAAGAAAGCAAAAATATATCACTTTTATACTCAATCTGGAGCTGGAGTGGAGAAAAGCAGCTCTCCAATCTCTGCCATGCTAAAGAAAGTATGATGAAAGTACGAATTTGACAGAATCCTCTTAACTAGCTGTCCTGTGAAATACAAACATAAGGCAGGGCAGGGGGGCATTCTATTACATGCCAGTTAGAGAGACATATGAGACCTCACAGTCAATATTCATTTTTCACAGATTGCCCTTCCAGCCACATCAGGAGATTGCATCATTAACTGCAGTAAAAGCTTTTCCTACGTGGTGGAAAAATGTTCTGATGGTGGCAGTGAGAAATACTATTTCACTACACAGTGAAAATGAAAAGACTGTATTCTTAAAAAGACAAAAAGAAATCTCCAATTGATAGAAAAAGGCAAACAAATTCTATTCACAGCTCTGTGTGAATCAATGATACTAGCCAACTTATCCTGAATTGTCAGCAATGTAGCAAACTTTGGCCAGTAACTATGGTGCATCTTATCTTACTATAAACAGAATTGCTAACATGCTAACTGATACCCAACCACAGCTGCACAAAAATAGCAGAACAGCTAGGTAGGGAAGCCAAGTGATCACAGGCTTTTGAAAAATAATTGTCCCTAAACAATAGAGATTCTCCGTGCAAAAGCTTCCTAATGGAAAGATCAATATCTTTTAACTATTATTTCAACAACACTATTCTTCATTAACAGAATAAACATATTAATAGTGTACTTCATCACTTAAGTGATAATAACGGTAATAAACCACTTTAAGAAGAACTCATCTGTTTCCAAATTTAGCTGTCATTCACCCTGAAAAAAATAATGTTACTAAATGTATATATATATATTTTATTTTTTTTCTACAGCCTTTCCATTAGGAAACTCTACTTTTTTTTTTCCTAAAGATTTATGAAGACTACATAAAGCTCAAGCATTTCTGTAGTGAAACTAGAGCTTATACAGCAGAGGAGGATGCAGTGATCTTTGACAGCATAATTCCCTCTTTCTAAACATTCAACTATGCCTGAACTTATGAGGTGTACATGGGCACAACGCAGCTGTTGTATAGTCTCAGGCAAAGCACAAGGGAGATTGAAGTCATACGGGTGCTAAAATGATGTCACTAAACATAGCTATCATTAAATTATTTTTAAAATTTTAGCACGGAAACATGATCTTGCTAGTCAACAGTTACTGGATGGACCAGCTGGGAGGATCTACTGGCAGCCTAATTCAGGATGTAGACATTCAACACATTGCATATGAACCTCAAAATAAGTAGAAAGAAGGGCAGCATTCCAAAATTATTTTTAAAAACAATTTCATAACAACTCTCTCTACCACGCCAACTACTCAGTGCTGTAGGACACTCCCTGATAACTGCTGTGCTATTGCTATCATGTTCTCATCTTGAATTCTCATTATATAATAAGCAAGGAAAAAAACAATCTTGTCACCAGGGTTGAAAAATTTTATATTCTAGACAGCCAGAGGACTCACAATTTAGTGATATTAGCTGCTCTGTTTTCCTCCATCAGCTTCCTAAAATCTACTTGCTAAGAAAAACATGGGATTTGCTCTTTCTGCTCATTCTGTTTCACTGCTGACTGCCACTGTTGGCATGCAGGTTAGGACAGGACAGGATGGAGTGGACAGCACAACTAGAGTTTGCTGGCTCGATGTCCGAGCTACACCTGGCACTCTTAGCAAGGAAACTGAGAGCAGAGGGTGTGCCATGTCAACATGTAAGATGAGTCTCGGTAAGCAACGGGATTTCAGAAACAGGACTCCCAATGGTTTGTTTGAAATGTCTACCATTACCTGGAGCTACTATGATGCCGTATATGAGAAGAGTACTTAAAAAAAAGATAGCCTTTTTTCAGTGATACTAATCAGGTTTTGTTTACCCATCCTCACTGTGCAGACTTCAATCTAATGAGCTATTATCTTTCTCAAGTTATGCAACACTCCCATAAGAGCTTTCAGATTACAAATGGATTTTTTCCAGGCATCATATTGCCATGTGACCCCAAATTATCAACTGACCTGCATTAATCCAGAACTTCTAAAAAGTCATTAGGCAACATAGCAACAGAGCTACAGGAGCAGAGATTAGTCTTTACCGTGCCCCTAACTGAAGTGACAGCACTAAAATCACATTAGGGAAGAATTTCGAAAGGCTACACCTACTGTGTCTAAGTAAAGAACATAGATGAAGTGTTAATTGAAAGTCAGAGAAGTAGCAAGTTATGAAAATAAGATTAGAAGAAGAGTTACAGAGGAAAGAGAGACTCAGCTGATTAGAGAGAAATTATTCATAAGACCAACTGCTGTAATTTGAAAAAAAAAAATCTCCACAAGCATCCAATTTGATATTACCATATTTATATTAAATTTAACACTGTGAAAGACAATTACCAAACATGCTAAAACCATACACCGGGGAACTCACAAGAGGATGCTGACCATGCCTGACATTTAGGATAAAATGCCATGAGGTTGCACTGTTCCTTTTTCTTGCCCTCTGCACTCCTCCATTATTGCCTAGTGGTGATATATTCAGAAGGAAACCTGACCGGCTCTGAACAGTAATGAAGTGCCATTGTGTTATAATGGCATGCTTAACTTATATGTTTCAATGTTATTTTTGGCAGCCATGTGATAAAAATCAAAAACTCTGTATGTGTGCGCAAGCATATTACATTCAAGTCACATGAGCACCAGGCATAATTCTGTCCCAGAAATAAATGTACTATCATGGCTTAAGTTTTCTAAAAGTGTTCTTTCCCATCTGATGCTCATTTGGGCAAAGAAAAATCAGCTTGTCTTACTGGCAGAGGCAGCAGGAATTTGCAGTAGTAAGCTTTGCCCCCCCCCTACACCCTGTAACACACTCCCAGTGCTGCTGCACTCCCATGTACAAACTAGCTGTGGTGTCAGGAGCAATTCTTGCTCCTCTCCCCAGCACCCAGCTTAGTCTGCAATGGAGCTTCTGGCCTCAGCACAGCACTTGGGTGGTGCACTGTGACCAAAGCAGTGAGGAGGGTGATGCTGCTCCTAACTCAAATACAAGGTGCTTGTAACCTACCCCCACCGACACTGAGAAGCCCAACCACCGACAGGCTTCCTCGCAGTCGGTGTAGCACCTAAAGAGAAGAAATGGAGTGCCTTCCAAGAGTACAACTCCCCGTAGTTTCCAAGTGGCCTTCGGGTGATGGACAAACTAAGAAGAGCGGTGTGAAACAGCAATGACTATTAGCTTGTACAGGAGACTGTGGAGAAACCCACATTAACTCCACACAAGCTAACTTGGGAGCACTTCTGCCTGCACCCCCCGCAGCTCTCCACAGCCTGCTTCGCAGTCCTCCTGCAGAAACATCCTCCCGTTTCTGGCAGAGAAGCAAAATAACCAGTGGCTTTTGGAAGCTGTTTCCTTGTCATGGCAACACACGCAACAACCTTTGTGGACGTCAGGAAATTGCTGGGCTTGAACAGGCAGCAATCTCCCCTCGCAGCAGTAGCAGAAGCAGGCTAAAGGCCCCACCGAGCCACCTGAAAGGCAGGAGCGGGGCACACTGCTGTCTGTGCTCCAGGTCCTGGAGGAGGCAGTATATGTGGGCTGGCTTGGACACGTGGCAGGTGCAGTGACACAGAAAGAAGCCACCTAAATGTGTCTGTGTGCTGTACCTGGTTGCTGCTGAGTCATCCAGTGCCTTTGAGCAAGTTAAGTCTCTGTGCAGAGAAGGTCTCAGTTTCTTCCCTTTGAAAGTAGAATAATGTTTCCTTAGTGGAGTAAACCTCAGAAACACCAAATGCCTGCCTGATGCTTTGAAGCTTACATGTACCATTTAACCGCACAGAGTCATCCCCTTTAGTTCTGCTGCTGTTTCCAGTATGAAAAAGAAATTACTCCAGGAACGTTAAAATGAAACTGGCTGCTCATGGAGGCCAAGTCTTTGTCCCATCAGCTTTATTTCCCCAGTCACTGCAGCCCTAACCCGTCTCCTCAGTCCCCACTGTGTCCCTGGTACATGCTCTGTATGCACAACACGATGTCTGCTGTGCTAGGGAGCTCTGTGCTGGCCATAACACCTATGCTTTGCCTGCCTTCTCTCAGTGGAGGCACTACCTTTGCATCTCTTCCTCTAGACAGAAAGCAGTTTTCATAAATCTAGTCAAAACATAATTATCTGTAATCCCTCTTCAAATCCAGCTGAGGACTGAACGAGCTCAGAAGCTACTAGTGAGGGGGACTAGCAGACAGACTGATGACAAAGAAAGATTGCATAAGCCTCATTTTCTTACGAAGCCAAGCTACAGTACAATTAGGAGATTCAAAATGATGTTCTGCAAAGACTATAATTCATCCACAGTTTACAAATTATTACAGAGCGATGTGATTCATTTAGCACAGAAACACTAAGTGTTACGTAGGAAAAATGAGGGCTGGTCCTTTATTTATAGTTGGTTGAGGGGTCCTGAACCTGATCACGGGTCTTGGAAGCAAATAAAATATCTTAATGATAACCTTGCATAATTTCACTTAGCACTGAGAACACAGAAAGTCGATTTAACAGATTAATTGGCATTTGGATTTACCCTCAAATTGTCATAAAGCCAAACTACACTATTTTAGCTATCTAACTGAAACACTGATTAATCCCACATACATCCCACATTTTATGTTACAGTAACATTGGTGACCCTTCTAAAATTCAGTAGGCATAGGGTAGTCTTCCTCATGACCATTCATGTCTGTACAACTGAATGTGGTTCCCACAACCGAGTTCCCTGCTGAAGCTGTTTTGCAGTGGTATATGCACTTTACATTTCAGTAGTAAGCACACTTTAGTTTATACACGTATTAGCTTTCTGTTAGTGTAAATTGCTCGTTCTACTCATGGTTGCCATCAAAGTGGTTAACCTTGTTTAAAACCCCTAGAACTGAAGGGTTACCCCAGCAATATTGAAGCCTATGCATTTCTGACAACCTGCATCCAGCCATTTTAAGTCAACAAACATGTCTTTTCCCTGACCCTTCTGAGCTTTTGTTCAAAAGTTTGAAGGCTGCTTAGTGACAAGTGATTTGTTTCCATTAGAACATGCCTCATTCCAGCCATCCGTGACCATTTTGTACTTCGGGCTTTATAACCAGCACGTCTCAACATTCCTAAAATCCCAGAGAGGATCTGAAAATAGAATAAGAAATGAGCATTTAAATTAAAAACAACAGCCCTTGCATGAAGCTGCCAGGTTTTTATGGTAGATAGTGTCTTTTTGCCCACCCCCACTCTCTCTACTCCCCCTTCGTCACAGGGTTGTAAGCCGCATTTTCCATAATATTTTGCAATGCCACCTAGGGTTACATTCACTCTATTTATAGGAGCCTGTTTTAAAGTGAAACAGGTGTCAGCTTGAATGAGGCTGTTGTCAGCATACACGTCCTCTTGGGGAGGGGATGGGAGGTTTACTACTTTCTGTACTTGGGGGATTTACAGTTTGATCGCTAATCTCTCTCTGCAGGGTTCGGAGGGAGGAGGGGGGAAGAACAGAAGAGCAGTGGAAGGAAAGGTTAGCTTTCTGCTGAAGCTATGCAGTGCTGCCTCTCCCCCGGCTCCCTGCAACCAGACCTTTCCTTTTTTCATGTGCTGAAACTGATCTGAGTGCTTGTGGAAGGGGCCAGACAGCCTGTCCTGAGGAATGAAACCCTTCAAATGGCTGCCAAGCAGGCAGAGCTCAAATGAGGTGGGGGGGGGCATAGAATTCACGCCTCCCAACCGCCCTGTTTCATCCATCCCACCGGAGACCATTTCTGAGGCACAAAGTTCAGCGTAATGCCCCCATGCCTCTCCATCTTACGCTACTTTTGTTATTATCTGCTAAATAGCAAGGCATTAACCTAGCATTTAGGAACTCTGGGAGGAGGCAAGATAGAGACCACTGTGCTACGTAGTGTTGAAATAAGCACCAGCATAAGAAGTCCCTGACCTACTGAGCTCAGTGTCAGGCCAAGGAGGCAATGAGCACATGAACAGATGAAGGGCGTGGGGGTGGCATGGGAAGATGAGGTAACACTTAAAGAGGATTTAGTGAAAAGCAGAAGTCACAGCTCATTGCTTGCCTTCGTTTTGACATGCACATTAACCATGGTTATTGCCTAGGTAGCTGTATACGTGATTTTTAAGAACAAAAGAGAGGCCACTAAGACATTTCACACTGGCCAGTAACAGTTCATGAACTGCAGTAACTATTAATCACTACCTATATCAAAATAAAACTCTTACTACAGTGAATGCCTGCCACTCCATTGTGTGCCAGACATGCAACAGGGGCAAGCAAGAGTTGCTGCTTGCCCAGAAAAACATCCAACGTGCAGAATTTGACTCGATGAACAGAGGGAGGACAAAGGTACCATAATCACAGTCAGACAGCTGCTTAGAGAAAGGAGAGTGGAGCAAAACGATTTGTGACTGAAGGTGACTTTTCTTGCTGAGGTCATTTAATGCAAAGATGAGTGTCTCTCTGGCACAGTAGAGAAAGCACTGGAATGAGAAGTACACAAATGGCATACACTTGTAGGGGGAAGCTGGGAGAGATGCCCAGGGTCAGTGGGAAGGCTTGGTATGCACTGTAGAGACTGGAAACAGAGCTGCCAGGGTGAACACTGAGCTGTGGGAAAAGACAGTTATAGAGGCAACTTGGTAAGCGAGGTGTTCATGGAAAGGAAAAAAGGTTGCATGTGACACTAGTGACAATGATTTAGAAGTGTCTTGGACTTATTTGGCATCATCAGTATACCAGTCTGGCTATATGAAGTTCATTTTTTGTATTCACTGGTATGCGTCAGGAGCTAGAACATAACAACTTCCACTGCACCTGAAAAGAAAGACGTGGCCATACTGGAGACATTCCAGTGTAGGGCCACCAAGATGATGAGGGGCCTGGAGCCCCTCTCCTATGAGGAAAGGCTGAGAGAGCCAGGGATGTTCAGCCTGGAGAAGAGAAGGCTCAGGGGAGATCACAGAATCACAGAATCACAAAATCATTGAGGTTGGAAAACACCTTCAAGATTTCATTTATGTCTACAAATACCTGCAGGGAGGATGCCTTAAGGACACTTTTCCAGGCTCTTTTCAGTGGTGCCCAGTGCCAAGACAAGAGGCAGTGGACAGAAAAATGGAACACAGGAGGTTCCCTCTGAAGATCAGGCAGTGCTTCTGTACTGTTTGGTTAAACAAGCACTGACACAGGTTGTCCAGAGAGGCTGTGGAGTCTCCCTCCTTGGAGATCTTCTAAAGCTGCCTGGACACAGTCCTGGGCAACCTGCTCTGTGTGTTCCTGCTTGAGCAGGGGTGGGACCAGGTGACCTCCAGAACTCCCTTCCAATTTGAACCAGTCTGTGAAATGGAAGCATCTTTCAGGAGATAAAATTACAATTACAGAATGATCAGGCAGAGAGGAATATTTAAGGTGTATTAGGCCACCGTACTAATTTCCACCAGAAGTAAGTAATCTTTAGTTCTTGGACAGATGTAATACATAGAATCACAGAATGAATCATAGAATGGCTCGGGTTAGAAGGGACCTTAAAGGTCATCTAACTCCACTCCCCTGCCATAGGCAAAGACACCTCCCACTAGATCAGGTTGCTCAGGGCATCATCTAACCTGGCCTTGAACACCTCCAGGTATGGGGCATCCACAGCCTCTCTGGGCAACCTGTTCCAGTGCCTCACTGCCCTCTGAGAGAAGAATTTCCTCCTAATCCCTAAGATAAATCTCCTCTCTTTTAGTTTAAAACTATTCTCCCTCGTCCTCTCATTACCTGATTGAGCAAAGGGTCGCTCTCCATCTTTTTATAAGCCCCCTTCAAGTACTGAAAGATTGCAATGAGGTCACCCCAGAGCCTTCTCTTCTGTAGGCTGAACATCCCCAGCTCTCCCAGCCTTTCTAAGCAGGAGACATGCTCCAGCCCTCTGATCACCTTTGTGGCCCTCCTCTGGACTCACTCCAACAGCCCCACATCCTTCTTGTGCTGGGGGACCCCAGACGTGGATGCAGTACTCCAGGTGGGGCCTCACAAGGGTGGAGCAGAGTGGGACAATCACCTCCCTTGACCTGCTCTGTTGATGCAGCCCAGGACACAATTGGTCTTCTGGGCTGCAAGCACACACTGTCAACTCATGTCGAGCTTTTCATCCACCAGAACCAGAAACCATCCACCAGAAATCCTTCTCTGCAGGGCTGCTCTCAATGAGTCTGTACTCCCAGTCTGTACTCTTATCTGGGACTGCCCCAACCCGGGTACAGCACCCTGCACTTGGACTTGTTGAACCTCATGAGGTACATGTGGGCCCACTTCTCAAGCTTGTCCAGGTATCTTTGGATGGCATCCCTTCCTTCTATTGTATCAAATGCACCACTCAGCTTGGTGTCATCTGCAAATTTGCTGAGGGTGCACTCGATCCCACTGTCCATGTCACTGATAAAGATATTAAACAGTACCAGTCTCAGGACAGACCCCTGAAGGAGGTCACTTTCCACCAGCCTCCAGGCGGACATAGAGCCATTGACCACCACTCTCTAGGTGTGACCTTCAAGCCAACTCCTTATCCACTGAATGGTCCAGCCATCAAATCCATACCTCTCCAATTTGAAGACTAGGATGTCATGTGGGACCAGGTCAAAAGCCTTGCAGAAGTCCAGGTAGATGACATTGGTCGATCTTCCCTTGTAAATATGTAAAACTCTTATTTATCCAAGAAACAAGGCATTAAGGCAATTGGATTTACATTAAAAAAAAAAAAAAAGGAAAACGTTCAGCATGTGTTTGTGGATTTACTGTGATTCAACAGACATTCATGTTAATTGGCTATACAAATAACAACTTATTTTTTAAATTTAGTATTTCTGCTTGGAGTGTTTGGAGTTATCACTACTGAATAACTCATCATGGCATTTGTGGTTTCACTCATGCACATATTTATGAACACTTGGATTTTAAATATCATGAAAATCACAAAACTATGAAAATCCCACTGCACAGCAATGCAATTGAAGTCTTGCAGAACTATTTAGTTTTGTTTTATTTAACAATGAAATAAATTCAGAAAATAACAATGAAAAACACCACATAACTTCACAGAAAATGGGCTTGGGAGAAGATACACAAATATTTAAGTACAAAAGGTTACATTTTCAGAAGTGCTCACCAGCTCCCATTCCTGAAAATGAACACCAGATCCACTGGATGCTGAGTGCTGTCAAAAATCTAACCACTTCACTGAAGAGCCTAACTGGGAGCTGAACTCTCTTTGTAATCTGATCCCATCTGGGAGATGTGGCATACCAAATTCTTTGCGAAGAACTAGATCTTATCATTGCTGTTTCTGAATTAATAAAATGCAGTTGAAAGAGTGCTTTGTGCAATATAAATCATTTTGATAACAAATTTACATGCTGCAAAAACAAACAAGCAAACAAAGCCCCTGAAGATAGGAAGCAGCAGTCTGTTCTTGGGGGGGGGGGGGGGGGGAGCATCAAAATAGGTGGCTGGTAAAGCCCTGCCTGTTTAAACACCTTGGGCATGACTTCACTGGACTTTGCCCTTCCCTAACCTCCAGGGCTTCTGTTTCCCCTCACACACAAGAAAAACCTGTGAGAGCTGGAGATAGTACACAAGCACAGCTCTGCTGGCTGCTGCATTGTCTTCCAAAGGATGGCACCACTGTCTCCTCCATTTTGCCATCCCTGTCATGCCCATGAGAAACTTCTTATTCAATTACTTCTTACTCACGATTCAGGTGGATACAATATCTATATATTTAATAAATTTAGAAGTTCATGGTTTCCAGACAGGTTATCTCTAGGTGATTACAAAGCAGTTGCTTCCAGTGGGGAAGCCTGAATTAGACTGCTCTCTGGAAACCACCTGGGTCTTGAGTTCAGCTATAACCAAAGAAAACACCTTCCAGACAAGCTCTGCTACCAATCCCCTGCGTCCTTCAAACATTTGTCAAACCTCATGCCTCTAAGCAAATGCCCATAGCTTGGATTTAAGGAAATAGAGATGACTATAACTGCAGTCTTTCTTGCCATTTTTTAGGACACAATTGCTAATATTCTTGGCAATTGATCACCTAATGTTATCTCTACCAACCCAATTAAATTTACTGCCTGCCAACCATAGATAGCTCTTCATTTTGTTCTACTCTCACGGAGATACAGTTCACTTTGCACTTTTTTTCAGACCACAGTTCTTACAATTATTTCTGAAAAATGCCCTTGTGTCTTCAGCATCACACATCTGCATTATATTTTCGCTGTATGCCTGGACTTGATTCTTGAAGGTCACCAAACTGCATTTAAAAAATCTTTGTTGGCTACAACAGAAGCCTGTACATCACTCTTTCTGCTGTAAAAGTAATGAAATAATAAAAGCATCCACTGTGCAGCAGGAACTTCATGTTCACCTTTCAAAGGATTTGCCACCCTTATGGAGTTAATTTACATTAACATAAATATTCCATTAGTAAAAATGTTTATAACACACTTCTCTCTCAAGAGGCATTCTGCAACATGATTCTTCAACCACTTATGTTTGACTAATGTGTATCACATTTGAATAATATAAAAAGACAACTGAGTTAAGTGATTGAATGCCTGGAGAAAACCAATGTTAATTTCCACTAAAAGCGAAGCACATTCCCTTAATTTTGCAGCTTAATTACTGCAGTATTTGGCTCACAAATAAAAAATGGTTCAAGAAAAAGTTTCCAATGATAGGTTGCTGAAGATGCTTTTTTTTTTTTTTTTTCCCCCACTCCTATGTAATTGCAAAAAGGATTTTTCATACACGTTAATTCAAGTCTGTTCCTGTGACCCAGACCAAGGCTGGTAATGTTGAATACTTGTTTCCTGATATGTTGTTAATGTAATCTGAAACCCTTGCAGGAGCTTGGCATGGGATGTCTTCTACATCCCAAGCTAATTTAGTGCCAAAAATCCATCCAAAGAATATGCTTGAGGTAAAGCAATGCTCTTCTTCTTGGTTCCTTCTGATAGCAAATCCTTTACTGACATCTGAATTTTTCAGAAGCAGCTTTATTGAGTTAACTCTAGAAATGGGCTGATACCCACGCTATCTGTTTTGCTGCTGAGCTAACTTGTTGGCCATACGTTTCTAATAATAGCATTAGCGACTTGCTGAGGCTACTCAGTTAAGATGAAGGATATACCATCTTTAATATAAACTTCGTCTCACAGATACCCCCCCAAAATTGAGTCAGTCTTCCTGCCATATAGAAGACAATCTTAAAGAGAAATCCATTAAAATGAACAGGAGGCAAAGGAAAGGGAGTAAGAAAAGAATCTATTAAAATGTAAAGCTTAAGCAGCCTTCTAGTTTATGCATAGAAAACATGTCACTGACAGAGTTAAGACAAGCTCAGAAAAAACTTGTGGCCAGATTCTGATACCACGAGTAGCATCACTCCTTTGACTTCAGTAGAAACAGGGCAATTTATCTGGAATACAGGAGTGTTCTGATGTTTTACATTATTGCTCAGTGGAGTAGTGACCCAGATTTCTACTCCAGGCAGCTGGAAACATGTCATAAGGGTCACTTAAATTGTAATTATTCCTACTTTATCATGGTTATAGAAAGTTAGCTTGCCCTGTGCTGAAGTCTTGTGAAATTTCTAAAACTCAGTTGCTATAAATTTGGTTCTAGTGAGTGGTGCTAAAGCAGTCAGATGAGGACGCAACAGAGATACAGAGAATTATTAACTTGAGCCTTGTGAAGATTTTATTCTTTCCTTTAATCTATGACTGTTAATTTCTTATTTTTTTCTTTTTGTATGCAATAAAATCTTTCATGTTGCTCTAAATAATGTAAAAAAAAAATCTGTAAATTGACAATAGCAGAAAGAGAAACATTCAATTCAAGTCAAGGTTCAACCATCTTTAAAAAGAGTGCATATTTCACTGAATAAACCATATAATTTCTTATACGCTCAGTTCATCCTGTTTCTCTAGACTCTTACCATAGTGTCTGAGGTGCACGCAACTAGTGTACTGTTAAAGAGTCATCCTTTAATGCAACTGGACCTTCACCTTTTAGTGAGACATTTTTCCTCATGATACACTTACAATATGGTACACTGAGGTGGCTGACTTGTATTACTGACTTCAAAGGACAATGTAAGTAAAAGACCTCTGCAGTGTGGACATAAAAATAGGCAGAAGGATAATGTCCATTAGAGACTGGAAATAGAAGGCTTCAAGAGCTTTTAGAGGATCAGTAAACTTCATAGAATCACAGAATGGTTTGGGTTGGAAGGGACCTTAAAGACCATGTAGTTCCAATCCCCTTGCCATGGACAAGAATACCTTCCACTACACCAGGTTGCCCAAACCCCCATCCAACATGGTCTTGAACACCTCTAGGGATGGGGCATCCACAGCCTCTCTGGACAACCTGTTCCAGTGCCTAACCACTCTCTGAGTAAAGAATGTCTTCCTTATATCTAATCTAAATCTACCATTTTTAGTATAAAGCTTTTACCCCTTGTCCTATCACTATATTTTTTGATAAAGAGTTCCTCCCCAGCTTTCCTGTTGGCCACCTTTAGGTATACCGGAATGCTGCTCTAAGGTCTCCCTGGAGCCTTGTCTTTTCTGTACTAAAACCCCCCTAATCTCTCAGCCTGTCTTCATATGAGAGGTGCTCCAGCCCTTTGATCATCCTTGCGGCCCTCCTCTGGACCTGCTCAAACAGGTTTACAACCTTCTTGGACCCAGAGCTGAACGCAGTGCTCCAGGTGAGGTCTCAGAAAGTAGAGGGGGAGAATCACCTCTCTCACCCTGCTGGCCACGCTTATTTTGATGCAGCCCAGGATATGGTTGGCTTTCTGGGCTTTCTGGGCTGCAAGCACACATTGATGGCTTATGTTGAGCTTCTCATCAATCAACACCCCCAAGTCCTTCTCCTCAGGGCTGCTCTCAGTCCATTTCCCACCCAGCCTGTATTTGTGCTTGGGATTGCCCTGGCCCAGGTGCAGAACCTTGCACTTGGCCTTGTTGAACCTCATGAGGTTCACACAGGCCCACCCATCCAGCCTGTCCAGGTCCCTCTGGATGGCATCCCTTCCCTCAAGCGTGTTGAGTGCACCACACATCTCAGTGTCATTAGCAAACTTGCTGAGGGTGCACTTGATCCCACCGTCCATGTCACCAACAAAGGTGTTAAACAGGTCCCAGAACTGACCCCTGAGGAACACCACTTGTCACTGATCTCCACCTGGACATTGAGCTATTGACTGCAACTCTTCGAGTGCAACCATCCAGCCAATTCCTTACCCCCTGAGTAGTCCATCAAATCCATCCATCAAATTTAAGGCATCACTTTTCAGATGAGCACAAAAAATAATTTAAGTTAAAAAGTCTGCCATGTGATTTTATTCTGAAGAGGTTCCCATTTCTCACATACCACATTGAAGGTTCTGATTAATACAAAGGCATAGGCAATTTAGTTACTTGCTCGCTCATGCAAGGGGCCATTCGACACAATCAGCCAGTAGTAAGAAAAACTATCATGCTCATGCAGATTCTGTCCACTACTGTATGCAAAGGAAAAACATGTCTTTAAGGGAATTAAATATGAAAACTTGCTCTTAATTGTAGTTTTTACGTATATGATTAGGAAAATTTTCTTATCCATACAGAGTTCCACACGTTCAGTGACCTTTTTTATCACCAGATGTCATGCCAATTTTCATTTACTGAGCGAAGGAGGTGCCTTATTGTCAACATTTGCTGGAGGAAATGGTTGTATCTATGTGACTCTGACTCAGTATTTTTGTCTCTGGTTATATTAATTCCATTTACAGCCTAAACCAGCAGAGCTGTTCTTCTGAACATCAATCCAGCAACGAATCTAGGTGTACACCTAATTTTACACATGCAAGTATATTCATGAAAATTGCTTAATTTATCTGAAGCTAGACAGGTAATGAAGTTCCTGATGTGAATCTGATTTCTTACTGATGAATGAAGTCTTATTCTCATGCCTAACATCCATTTGAGTACACTACCACAGACAATTAAAAACAGTACCTGAATGTTTCATGGCAATTCTGCAGACTTCAGATACTGCTAATCCACTAATTAGGCAGTGGCACTGCCTTATCTTGAGACTGCAAACATCTGCTCTGCATCAGACAGAAAACACGTTATCTCTATTTTAGTGATTAATTCATCAGCCAAAATGTTGCCACAAGAATTGATAGAAATGAACAATGAGAAGGTTGGATGATGCTGCTTGTATAAAACACAGGATGCCACTGAAATCAAGTAGAAATTGTGATGTATTGTAATGGAAATAAAAATTGGGTTATAGAAGAGAAGAGGTCCTGAATCTGATTGGGTAAAGCACAGGGCTGTAGAGCAGACTGCGGGGATTTCTGAATGTGCATGGAAGTATTAAGTATGAAACTGTTGTGGGGAACTTTCCAAGCTGGAAGGGATTTGCAGAATGCCCAGAGAGTATGTACATTAGAAAACATGGTGATACAGCAGAGAGATTAAGAGAAATGAAGCAGTAAGCCTCAGAAGAGCCATGGGAGCAAGAAGACAACCTGTGCACACATCTCTACACCCTGGACAACACTTTCTTTCATGGCAAAATCTCCCTTCTGCTGCTATATAGTGACAGTCATCAATGTCAAGGAAAACACATCAGAAACATGTAAACACAAAACAAAACAGCAATTCCAGCACTTAAGCTACACTGACACTTAATACCTGTAATTGCATTCAAAACAATAAACTCCAAGCAGCTGAACATTCAGGGTACATTTGATCACACAGAGTTTTGAAATAGTGTCAGAAAAGATGAGGCCTTCCAGAGGACTTCTTTGTAAGTGTGCCTGATGGAGGATGTTTGCAACTCATGTCTGATAGCTATGTGAATTATTTAAATCCTAAATTTCTTCCAACAATGCACAGAGTACCAGTTGGTGTTGAGGCTTGGGAAAGCTGCACTCTCCCCTACATGGTAAGAAGCTACATGGCAAGAAGCAGTGTGACAAAGCAGTAGCTACAGTATGCTGAAAAGACCATACACATTTGGACCTCTCTCTATATGTATATGTATAAAATCAGCATTATCATGTGAGTTCCTCACAGATCTCCCCACGAAGGGGAAAGGTTAGAGCTACCCAGCCTTCCTTACACATCCATGTATCAACATATACTTTGCCACTGAAGGCCAGTAGAGCCATAGCCTCAAGGAGAATCACCTAAATGTTTCCTGTAGAACATGTATCAGTATGAGGAAACATCACAGAGAAGCAGCTATCTGCCCACTGGGCATCCTTCTTTTTTTGTTTTACAGGAAAAAATATATTCTTAGCATTCACAGTAGTGCTTTTTCAAAGAAAGGTTATATAAAGTGATATAACACACACAGAGACACGCAAAAAAGAAATGTGAATGACTCACTGCACTTATGCAAACTAAGTTGCGTAAGCCTGTTTTTCTCAGCTCTAAAAAAAAAAAAAAAAAAAAAAAAAAAGAAAAGCACATACACAACCCTAAAAAATGAGCTGAAATTCTCAGTTATGAAAGTTAAAAATGTTGAATAAAAGCAGAACTCCCTCAGCTTCTCAGGGTCCTTCACGCCCACATCTGGTGTAGTGTTTACCAGTGGATAAAAATAGAAAGTTGAAACTTAATAGACTCTAACAATTATCACAGTATTTAAGAATCTATCAAAACAGAAAACATCAGAGAAGTGGAATACACTTCAGAGAAAATAACCCTGAAAACTGAGAGATCAACAGCTACATTTGAAAGTGGATTTAGTAATATTCACTGAAATATTACCCCTTGGGTACATAACAAGGGCAGACTAGACAGAAAAGAACAGACTGTACTTCTTCAATTCAACAGGTACCTATAATAATGCAACCTGAAAAAAAAATTTAATCTTTTTTAAAAATCTTGCAGAATTTCCTTTAAACGGTTATCATGATTTTAATTGTTGGCAGATGACGTCATAGGAATTGATGTTTTTAGACAAGCACGAGGTCTGTCTTTCTTGGTAAAGGGCAGGCGCATTTCCTTATCTGCCAGAGCCGGCAGTTGACAGCACACATGCTCGAGATGGGATGGGACACAAACAGGCCGGGAACGCTGCACGTCACTGTCCGGGGGTCAAGAACCTTTGTCTGTCACAGGAGCGAGGCATCGCCAATCAGCGAGCTCTTCGACTGTGTCGGTTTGGAAAAGACATTGACAGCTTGGCAAACCAATCTTGAGAACTGCCAAACAGTGCCTTTGAACAGATAGGCCGCAAAATTTAGATAAATTAAACCCTGCGTTAAGGAAAGTGTAACACAAAATGAATCTTCTAATGTATTCTCAGAAGTGTGATCCACAATAATTTAAAAGAGCGTTTGCAAATAACCCTTCTTTTAATTGCAGTAGTAGCATTACTTTGGTGAATTATTCTAATCTATGGCTGATGAGATAATATCAGGACAGAAAACTATATGAGTCAGCTAACCTACTCTCACAGGATTCTGCTCTTTCTCTCTCATTCACAGCACATAGGCACACAACACACAGGCAGCATCTGATTGATTAGCAATCGGATCCTATGGGAGACTGGATGTCAGCCCCACGGGACTGAAGGGACCAGTCAGCACGAGCAAAGAAGCCAGAGACCTGAGCATATCACTGCCGGTATCACATCTCTGGCACCAAGCCGAGCCAGAGCAGTAGCACCAGAGCAGCCAGCAGGACTCTGGCAATGACTGTGATGGAGCAGAGCAGTAGATAAAGCTACACAGGTACAGGGCAGCAAAGAAGGGGGAGAGAAGAGGGCAGCGTGGGGAAGGCTCACTAGGAACCTTAGGCAGGGGAACAAGAAATACGAAAGATGAGGCTGTTTTTTAAACAGATGGCACCACGTAGGTGCCAAAATAATAAGTATCATATTTAAAATGAAAAGCCTGAGCAAATTTTAAGTTAGTGGCTGCAACTCTATCTCAGGGTTCTGGTACCTACGCATGAGACTTCATTCCAGGTTTCTGGCTTCAGAAGAAGCCTCTGATGGCATTCCAGTCTCATAATTCAAAGAGCTGCCTGTTTTGTTTTACAAGATACATGAACATGAGTCCTGGTTCTGTGCCTGCTGCCTGTTACTTACTCAACATGACAGACACAAAGAAAGCAGAACAGAGTAGTATATTTAGAGGAAAAGGAAGCCTAGACTCTTAAGGCCACAAGCCACAGCTCAATGGTTCTATAAGATATCTTTAGCAAAATGCCATTTTCTGTGTTGTGGTAAATTGACATTTTCCATTTGAATAAAAAGACTGATTTTTGAGCAACAGGGTTGGTGTTACAGATCTTAAAAACAAATTTTTGCTGTCACAAGAGGAATCAAAGTGACACTCATTTTCAGAGAGCTTGTGGATAACCACACTTCAGTTTTAAACTGCTGTCAGTATATCAGCTTTGAAGTACAAGTTTAAAGGATGCTGGTAACTCAACAATACAACTGCAGTCTTGATTCAGACATGGAGACTAACAGCATTCAGGAACCAGTTCTGCTCTAACAGCCAGCCCAAAGCAAAATCAGCAGTCCCACTGCCTTCAAAAGTTAATCTCAGTTAACACTAACTACAAAAAGAAGCACCACAGTCATGGGCTCCACACACTCCAAGCAAGGTGTAGTCTCACAATGAGTAAAATGATGTTACTTACCACTTACCCTTGATTTTCCTAAGATGCTTCTGGTACTAGGTGTGAAAACTCCTTCAAAACTGAAAACTAGTCTAGACTTGGTTTTAAAGAAGAGCTCCAGAAATCACAGTTAGCTGCTGCATTGTGTTCCCCTGAACATCAGAACTCCAGGTCAGTGCAGGAGACAGAGATGATCTAGGGAAAAGTATGCCACGCTAGACACAGAAGCAGCAAGATCACAGAATCACAGAATCACAGAATCATCTAGGTTGGAAGAGACCTCCAAGATCATCTAGTCCAACCTCTGCCCTAACACTAACGAGTCCTCCACTAAACCATATCACTAAGGGCTACAGGATGCTAAAGATGTATCAGTAAACTATGTATTAAACAGAAATTTCAATTAAAAAAGCACTGTAAAACATTCCATTCTGAGAAACCAGATGAAGGACAGTTCACTCTGCTGACTGCTTTAGCATGCTTTAGAAACAATTTGTTGCAGGTATCAGAAACTTCTAGTACCTCAACACAGAGCTTTGCATGGGTCGTGTCCTACGCTCTTCCAAGTAGACTGGATCTAGAAACCTTGTTATTTTAAAAAAAAAAATAAAAAAAGAAAAATCCGTACATTTATGAAATTTATGTGCAGAATCACAGATTCAGTTTGACAGGTATGAGCAACACTATGGCTGAGAAAGACGCAGGAGGATCTGGAAGAAACCACGATATACATCCAAGCCTATCCTTCAGTCTTAACTCTATCTTATTACAAGTCATAGAAATTAACTTCAAGATCTGAAGATACTTTGCAAATAGAATAATGCAGAAATAATAAAGCGGAAGAAAGTCCCCAGTCCTACAAAGTTTTATGTGGGTAGTTAACTTCATTTCCATGGTTAAAGTCACATAAAGTCAGACCATGTACAACTCCTTGCATAATGGGAACTTTTCCTTGTAAGCCTTTTACAGGAAGAATGGTCTTGCATGACTAATATAAGCCAATATATTGTGCATATATAAGTAACACTATTTCAATATATTTGGATTTCCACTTGATTTTTGTCATTCAGTACAGCCCTAAACAAAGAAACAAGCTTATTTCCTGCATTCTGTCCTTCAGACAACATAATGGTGGATAAAGACAAAAAGCCCCGTCAGACAGGGCAAAATTCTTTTACAAGAATTCATTTTACTGGAAGCTGCCATAACTATTAGTTTTGTTTCAAGGTCTAACCCTGACCAATGACAAGAAACTCAAAATTCCACTGGAGATGGGGATGATCACAACCTGGTACTCCATAATGCTTGCACCAATACATTGACGTTGTTTCTAGGAAATACAGACTTTATTTTCAGAAAGTACTACTACCACACACAGATTCCATTTTAATGGGTAGGCAAGAATCTCCGAACTCAAGCTAGATCACTTACATCATAATTTAAGGAAAAGGCAGGGATTTTATTTTATTTTATTTTATTTTATTTTATTTTACTTTATTTTTTGTGTTATTCACTGCTTAACAACTTCCTGATCCTCTTTCCATCATAGCAGGATGAAGAACAAGACTATCATATTATTAATTTTGAGACTACACAAATATAAAAAAGCAATGACATATGTAAAAGGAAATTGAGAATGACTGAACTTTTAGGCTGAATAACTACAGTGCACCAGTGGACACAAGCATACTTTCTCTGAAAATGACATTTCATCTGTCAAATTATCCATTGGAGTTGAGATGAGGCCAAAATTTATAAGTCGACCAGTCCTAAATGTTGACTGGTTGTTCAAGGTCAGAGGACAGATACCCTAGACTCGCAAAATGCCAATCCAATGGACTGAAGCTGGATAGCTGTGACTTGGTAACACACACACAAGCTTTCTGACCAAGAACGTCTGTGCAAACCATATGAAACAAACCACTGCTCTAATCCAGAGAGATTAGGTATATCAGTTCCTGACCTAAAAGCGTCACTGCTGGGCACCCTTCTTCAGTAGACAAGCTCAAAAAGGATAACGATGAGAATCAAAGTGTTTTCTTTCAGCCCCAGAGTTAGGTCTGTGTCACACTGAGCAGAGCTGCTCAGGAAAGCATGAACTACTGCTGCCAGCCTTGGTTTTGATGGAAGATGCTAGGCTCAGCAATTACACTAGACAACTCACATGTAACATCCAAATTCAATTCCTGGTCCATGAGGAGATAGCTGGAAAGACAAACCCAGAGGTTGCTTTCTTTCAATAAGGATTATTTTAAATACTCTTTATGCATGAGGATACGTTGTGCACACTGGTATACATGCAAATACGTTATTATATATTAACGAATATATTAGTATATATTTAATAGAGACATGTTACATAAACATACATAAATACATATAGTATGTTTATGTGCACTTCATAGAATTACATGTCATTCCTTCCTGGAATCATCATTTCAGCTATGTAAGCAGCGCTAGCTTTTCTGAACTTACTTTGAAAAAAAAATGCTAAATTTAAGCTACACTACATTTTTAATGTTAATTATGTCATTCCTGATATTAAAGCCACTAATACATACTAAAAATACCTAGTGCTGTGTCCCACACAACATTTACTGTTTAAATAGACCCTTTACCTAATGGGAAGAAGCTCATGCTAACAGCTCAAGTAACACTATGCAACCTAGAACTGCTTCAGGTGGAGTTGTTTTATGTTGACTGGAGCACCAATGACAACAGAGAACTGATCTGTTGTTTAATAAAACTTTTCCACGACACAGCATTTGCTTTGCTTGGACTCCAAGAATGAACATTTGTTAATTTTTGCATACAACATGTGCACAGATGGGTCTACCTTTTGCTAAGCTACCCTAAACCAGTAATAAAAATCTTGTAGCATACTAGCACATGAAGAACTTGACCCATTTTATAATCTTTGGATTTAACTTCAGCTGTGAGTTAGTTATAATTCAAATATAAAATGACTTGAAGAACAAGAGAACAGCAACAGTCTGCGCAATTTTTTTACTTTACATACTTATTAGATAGACACAGGCATATGTGCATTGCCTCTGCAGATAGCTGGCTTATGCAATTACATGAAAAATTTTTGCATCTACAACTCTTTTATTCTCAAGGATGAAAACCGGTAATATAAATAGTTGATAGCAGAGGATATTGTCCATTTGACTACTGAAATAATTGACAAGTACAGGCCTACAACTCAGTTCAAAGAATACTGTAAGAGAAGCCTACTCAGAGAAAAGGTATTGGGTGGGTGGATGTGCTGGCACATCACGTATGCTGTAAAAGCAGGACCTCTTTCAGCTGCTGCACCTCTAACTCCCTTCAGTTGTTCATCATTCACAAATTAACTCCACCTGATTGTTAGCTGCAGTTGCAAGCAAGTTCTTTATCAAACCTTCTCTATTAGTAGCTATGGGTAACCTGACCAACCTCAGAGCTCTGCTTTCCTTCCTACCTGCTGAGGTATGCTTATATTTAGGGGAAGAAAAGAAAGAAAGAAGTAAAGAAAGATGTGGTATGCTAGCCCTGCAAAACACAGGTCAGATGTGATACACCAAGTTATTGTTTTGATTCATCACTGCCAAATGAAAACATCCTGGATGGTCAGTTAGCTGGCAGCCCCTGTCTTCTGGGGGGTCATATTGCCTTCCAGGTAGGTGTTTGTTTGTTAAGCTCTATATAAAGATCCCTATAAAAAGAAGTAATTACTGAGGTGCCTGGGACTGCACGAAGAAAAAGGGAGGTTGAGGACTCGCAAGCAAACAAAAGTTTGCAGGAGGTTGCAGGAAAGTGATCAGAGACATATTGGACAGTGCCAGTTGCTGCAACTCAAACTTGTCAAAATCACAGAGAAATTTCAGTTGTGCACTTCTAGAATAACATATTTTGAGACATATTTCCCAAGAAGCCTGTATTATGTGGAAACTGGTGAACAAGCACAAGCACAGACTATTTCCTGGCCCTGTAAAAGCACTATTTACTGCACTTCTTTGTATTAGAAAGCCTCAAAATGACATTCAAGAATTAAGTCCTGTCATCCTTTCAAGGTGAAGTATTAGCCTTCTTTGCATATGCAACTCAACAGCAAGTTCAGAACTATCTTCTGTATGCTGATTATTAGTGTCACCTGCTAAGACTTAGGCCTAACTGATTTCTCAGTGAACACAATATAAATTTTTAAAGACCCCTCTCTCAAGAGACATGGTTCAGCTGGAGGAGAAAGACAGCAGCAGAAGACACATTTGCTCCCAAGTCCTCTTACTACACCTGCCCAAGAAGGGATTTCCTGTCCTGTGAGGGGAATTCCTCCCACTAATACTTAAGTTTCCATTCCGTCAAACTAGCCTCCTCGTTTCAGCTCAGTACATAACAATTTAGGAGTGTGGAACAATGAGAAAGAGATTATGGACAGAGTGCACACCCATCAGCCAGAAATTTATTTATTTATTGAAAAACTGTAGTTCAGACTATATGTGTGTTTTAACATAAATGTCTTGAGGTACAATTGCTACAATGTGACTCAATGATCCTCGTGGGTCTCTTCCAACTCAGGATATTCTATGATTCTTCTGCTAATACACCAGACCTTATCTTCTCCTAGTCGAGTTCCATGCACTTTGCATACAGCCTGTTGTATCTGATAAGGTTACATTTCCTCAAAATTAGTCTCCTCATTGGGTCAGGCTTATACAAAAAATATTAGTCACTAACTCTTTTTCAGTACAGCTGGAGGTGATATAGGTGGTACTCAGTTTTAGATTGGATCTTGTTTTACCCAGGATGTTCAACAACCAGAAGTTACCACCTTGGAAAGGTATCACTGTGTGTTTCACAGGAAGGCATCCTGGGAGCCTTAACCTAGAGGGGTGACACTCTTCACACCTGCTGGAATCGCACCATTGCTCAGAAAATTACTGATGGGGACTTGGAGCACGCATAAATGCCTGACATATCTGGTGGCCTTCTATGATAGAGCTACAGCACTGGTGGATAGGGGAAGAGAAATTGGTATCATCTACCTGGATTTGTGCAAAGCATTTGACATTGTCCCTCATAATATCCTTGTCTGTAAACTGAAGAGACATGGATTTGGTGGATGGACAACTTCGTGGGTAAGGAATTAGCTGGGTGGTCACACCCAAAGAATTGTGGTCAACAGCTCCATGTCCAGGTGGAAATCAGCAACAAGTGGTGTTCCACAAGGGCCAGTATTTGGACTGGCAGTGTTTAACATCTTTGTCGGTGACATGGGCTGTGGGATCAAGTGCACCCTCAGCAAGTTTGCTGATAACACCAAGCTGTGTGGTGTGGTCAAGGGATACCATCCAGAGGGACCTGGACAGGCTTGAGAGGTGGGGCTGCGTGACCCTCATGAGGTTCAGCAAGGCCGAGTGCTAGGCCCTGAATCTGGGCCAAGGCAATCCCAAGCACAAAGTGGGTGAAGAATGGATCGATTAAGAATATTTCCTTAGATATAAGGAAGAAATTCTTTACTCTGAAGGTGACAAGACACTGGCACAGGTTGCCCAGAGAAGCTGTGGATGCCCCATGGAGGTGTTCAAGGCCAGGCTGGATGGGGCTTTAAGCAACCTGGTCTGGTGGGAGGTGTCCCTGCCCATGGCAGGGGGGTTGGAACTGGGTGATCTTTAAGGTCCCATCCAACCCAAACCATTCAATAATTCTGTGATTCTATGTTAATGCATGTATAACAGAGTGAGCCTCTCTGGGCAGGAAACTGGGCCATTCACCTGAAGGCAGGGAGACCTCCATTTTAGTCTCCAGGTGAAACAAAAAACAATTCTACAAGCAGGAACAAGAACTCTTTAGAACTCTTTTTTAACACAGAAGGGCATAAGCAGTAACCCAGCAATTTTACTATTCTCTCACAGGAAGAAACAAATGTGGATTTGAATGGAGGAGACACAGATAACTGAAGTAATTTGTCTCAGAAATTAGCAATCCACTCGCTGTCCAGAGAATGCAGAACTTTAACAAAGGTTTTGGGATTCCATTCTGAGACCTAAACATTTGCCTTCTACCTAGGCCTTCTTTTGGATCTCTGATCAGGCTTAAGACAGTCTTTTACACAGCTACTTCCCCTTCTAAAGAGCTGCTTTTCCCTGAAGGTAAGTGGTCCATATTACCCCAATAAGCTCATTATAATCAACTGTGTTGGTATTTTTTGCTTAGCTTTTGACATTCTAGTCTGTTGAAACTCCTCTGACCTTGGGCTGTATCCCACAGATTCTGCTTTAATCCACCCCTACATTTTTCCATAATGAGGCTCATATACCCCTATGCACCACATACAAACACACACACAGACAATGTTTTAAATAATTAGTAATTTTCCCTTAAGGGTAAAAATGTTCTGTAATAGTATTTCTTTTTGTTATGAAATAATGTAAACGATCTTGGTGTGGTAATATTTTGTAATATGCCTGCATTATGCAATAAAGGCTGTAGGGTTCAGATGGCTTACACGCACCTGGAGATACGTGCTGGAGTCTTGAAGCTGTTAAAAACACTTAAATGTGTGTATACATCTATATACACATGCGCATAAATACACAAACATGACTTCCTACCATCTGGCTATGTTCTTTTCTAAGAAAAAAAAGAAAAAAAAGTTCTATGTAGTTTAACTTCTTTTCTTATTTCCTTTCCTTTTCCTTTTCCTTTTCCTTTTCCTTTTCCTTTTCCTTTTCCTTTTCTTTTCCTTTCCCTTTCCCTTTCCCTTTCCCTTTCCCTTTCCCTTTCCCTTTCCTTTCCTTTCCTTTCCTTTCCTTTCCTTTCCTTTCCTTTCCTTTCCTTTCCTTTCCTTTCCTTTCCTTTCCTTTCCTTTCCTTTCCTTTCCTTTCCTTTCCTTTCCTTTCCTTTCCTTTCCTTTCCTTTCCTTTCCTTTCCTTTCCTTTCCTTTCCTTTCCTTTCCTTTCCTTTCCTTTCCTTTCCTTTCCTTTCCTTTCCTTTCCTTCTTTCTTTAGTGAGGATCACCATTCAGACCTAACGACATAAATTTTGTGGCTCTTTTTACAGAGGTAGAACTTGGCTCCTTCTCTTCTGCTAAGACATGTAAATCCTGTTGACTTCAGGAAGTATGTGTTTGGGTCAGTGCAACTCAATATGCTCAACTTCAATTTTGATTCCTTTCCTCAGCTTTTAATTTAGTTTTGCTGAAGAAAATGTAGAAACTTGCCAAATGTTCATATGTGCAAAGCAAATTCTACTGCCAAGAATATAAGAATTTATTTATTTAGTGACTTTTTTGATTTGTCTCCTTTAAGGTCATCGTTGGGTTAAGGTAATGTGAATGACATAACATTCTTATGAAAACGAGTTTCTCACTTCATCTTCCTCTTTCTTTAATTCCAACAAAGACAGTGGCTGACTTTGCATAACCAAAAGTTTATCTCAAAATCACTGTGGACCATGTGGTTGTGCCTACAGAAGTTAACCATCAGCTGAGTTAAACATCAGACTGCTGACTGCCTTAGCCCAAGCACTACAGTAATCACATACCTATCCTGGCAAGAACAGATATTTTTTTTACCACTTTCCATCACTCCCAGATTCTTTCATTTCAGGATTGTGGGATAGAAAAACTGTGTGGTAAAGGTAGCTTTTGAACAGAAAGTTTAATGTTTGGGGAATAAAGAAGATTTGACAAGAGGGGGCAGCATCAGGTATTACTTCAAGATAATACAAGGATAAGGTGAACTGTGATTTAAAAAAAAAAAAAAGAAGCCTTTGCAAAGCTAAATGGTAGAGGAAGAGAAGATTCCTGGAAACAAAATTGTATTAGTCCACCACTCTAAGAATTTTAATTTATTTCAAAAATTGTTTCCACATGATTTCCTTTTTGTCCTTAATTTTTCCTTGAACTTGTTGTCTGTCTCACTCAGTACTGGGGTGTTGTGCAGGGCCAGACCTGGGATAGGCCATAGTGCAGTTCCACTGTATGGACAAACACACAATTGTGGCTTGCATATCTTGTAATCAGTGCACAGTTATATACCTAAAATACGGAGCATGAAATGCAGAGCAAAGTGTCCATACATTTGCCATACCAGATATGAGCATTCCATGAAATGGTCTGGCATCCACAACACTTCCATGACCCTGGCACACTTTACCTATACTGTGCTTGTAAAATCTACCTGCCCTCGTAACAGGCAACACAGGACTCCTCCAGGAAGAATCTCACAACATGTTGTATGCTCAGTGCTGGTCATCAGGAGGTAGATCTGACTTGTAAAGCTGCACGTCCAGGCTCAGAGTTCAGGGTCTTTGGCACACAGCAGGAAAATGTGCTCTTCAGTACACTACAACAGAAGATGTATTCAAGTTTCGTCTCCCACCCTTCCTTTACCTGACAGCTTGCATGCTCCAGAGCTTGTCTACAAGCACACTTCAGTGAGTTCAGTGTCAAGCCCAATGGATTGCTCCTCACAATGTAACTGTTGCCAAAGTTACTGACAATGTAATATTATATAGGTATATAGAGACAGTTTTTCAAACCAACATTGCAAGGGAGGTTTAGGGGGTTTGAAAGAAGCAGGTTTGCTTTGGAAGACGTGTTGAACTCTGGGAAGTGCCACACTGCTTGCTTTAAGCACGTAACATGCATGAATTTCAAACCAAATTGAGGACCCTAACTTCCCTCTGTACGCAATGGAGAAGGACTGATGCTGCCAGCAGGCAGGATTGAGCCCACCTAAATCTAGCTGGACACCTCTGGAAATGAGTATTCACTTCACCAAACTGGTAAACTGCTGTTTTGATTTTGGCAATTAATGAGCTTGCCAAACTCCTGTGAGCAATGAGGATTCTTAGTACTTCACAGGATTTGACCCTAAGAAGCTGTACCTCAGCTGTACCTCAGATATATATTTTGCAGAGTTCATTATAATGAAATACCTACTTCAGAAATGATCCACAGATACTTTTTTTTTTTTGGTTAATCTTTCTGTATCTATCATTCTAGGTGATATCTACCTCTTACAGAGACAAAAGGTATCATCTTCTTTTACCTGAACCCTTAAATTTAGTCCTGATGCCAACAGCTATGCCATAATGAGCTAATACTGCAGCATTTCTAAAAATATGTAAATCACCTGTAGGTGCAAAGGGAATCCAAAAGACTTTCTCCTTTCTCATCCAGTAACTCTGTCAAACCACGCTTTTAATCCAAGAAATTACTTTAAAGCAAACATAAGAACCCTATTTGACTAAGATGCATTACAAGTGCTTTCTTTTTCCACATGAATAACTCTCACTCTCATTTTCTTTTTCATAATTACAGAAAATGGGGTGTTTTTTAATGTCTGTTCCAGCAGAGCTGAAGATGTTGATTTCAGAGTCATTCAGACTTTAAAGTCTAATTCATGCAGTTGCTCCACAACATTAACCGGAGTGCAGGTCTCATCAATTTGATAAAGTGCCTTTATAACAACAGATGGTAATTTGTTGATACTTAAAGGTTTAAATGGACTCTGTTACAAAACCACTTAAAATGCTTTCTTAAAAAAAAAAAAAAAAAAAAGACAGTAAAAAAAACCCACACAAGTGTTCAGATACTTTAACCCAAAGAAATTGCTGACAGATTTGTTTTCAGCCCAGCAGAGTAAAGAGCTGACAACATATTTTTGCTGGATATGGTAACTTGGGTCTATTTTTAGGACCCTTTTTTTTTTTTTTTTAAGTACACCAAAATAGCAGTGGGTTTAAAAATCACCATCTGCTTCTAGCAATGAAATAATTCTCTGAAGAATAGATAATAAGCATAAAAAAACCACCCTCAACTCTTACATTCCCCACAGCAAGACTGAAAGTAACAATGATGTATTTCTTGACAGTACTATTTATTTCATAAACAGTTCTGCAGCGTCTTAACATACCTGTGAATGTTCAAAATACCTATTTATCAGTTACTAATTCACCAGCATAAACTATTTACATTTCAGTCACGAATGACTGACTGGTAAGTGCTATTGTAATTGTTTTTATGAGTTAAAATAGCCTAAAGCTGCTGATATTTGGGGCAAAATGCAGACTCTCTCCCTAGCCCCTGCCTGTCCCCCTGCCCCCTCTTGATTTAATTTGGATTTAGTAAAGGCAATGAAGAATTCTCATTTGTAGGGACTGTTTTTTGTTTTTTTTTTTAATGCCTACTATGCTATACTGCCATTAGGAATTGCAGTATATAATTGCAAATGCATGCAGAGAAATCTGAGTACATGTGCTTCCATGTAGTTTGGATACTGGTAACAATGAATCATTATGTCAGCTCAAGATGGCCCCAGACCTGGAAACTTGCTTACTGGAGGAAGCATGTGCCTACAGTTTCTTAGATCTCAACAGAGCTGATGTACCCTATACTCCACCCATGTATTGTTAGCCTTAGGAAACAAAGTTATATTACAAAAGTTATATTACAAAAATGTCAGTTCTCACTCTTTCACCCTTTGAACCCTTATACAATATAAATTGTACTTGGAAGAGGAGAATGACCTATTATTTTTCTATAGGTGGTTCAATGGAAAACAAATCTCAATCTAGCGTCCCCCTTCCCATCTGCCCCCTAAACAAGAACTTGTCTGACTTGGTCATTGAGCTTTCTGTCCGGAGGCTCCGTCCGCAGCCAGCACACCTGTAGCTACACAGTACGCTCACCTGGCCCTCCTCAGCCAGGGGTGTCCTGATCCACATGAGCAGGGACAACTGCTAAGGGACAGGCAAAAGGTGAGAAAGGCTAAACGGCCAAGAAAACCAGTTTCACTAGCTCTGGCACTGGGGCCTTGTTTGTTGGTTCTGTGATTTCAGTGAGATGACAGACTTCGATTTCGTAATAATTTCAGTTTAAAACCTTTCAAGGTTTTAAACCACAGTTATCTTTTTAGTATAATCTGAGAGAATGGCACTGCTTTTTTTTAACCCCTATAGTACTCCAGGAAAAATCAATCTGTTTTCAGACATCTAGATCAATTCTTCTAAAGATAGAAAACAAGTAATAGCTGCCACAGGATGCTTCAAACAACACGTAAGATGGTTTATAAACAATCGATTTTATAAAACAAAGCTATTTTGGAAGCAGTAGTATTTAACAAGTAACATTTCTTATGTATTTGTCATTGTGGTATTTAATTAAATTCTAAGCTTACAACAACAACAGTCCAAAAAAGGAGATGCCCATAATTCGTACTTGTACTTGGTGGATCACAACTCTTGTGACAACTAACTCTGTCTCACTTTCAAAAGACTTGCTAGTGGCCACCACAATGGCAGTGTTTTGGTTGACTTCCACATTTTGAAAAAAAAAGAGAACAGAAAAATCATGGAGAAGCACAGGCTTTTTGTTTTATCTTGTTCTGCAAGGACAGGACTTCTTCACAGTAATATATGAAAAGTATACAATTATGAAATAATTTATTAATGAGATAAATTTATTTTTTTCTCAGTCAGCAGTCAATAACTAGCATAGGAAAGGAAAAAAAGAAAAGGGAAATGGTAGTTTTAAGAAACCTAGTGTTCTCTAGACCTTTTCAAATGGTTTGCTCTTCATTCAAGAATGATTAAAGAAAAAAAAAAGGGGGACTGTGAATAGCCAAGACTCCCAGTGATCTCACTGCAAATTACACATTTATTTGGAATGCATTACAGGAATAATGTTACAGACTTAAGACCTGATCCAAATTCCATTATGTAAATGGAAAAAGAAAATTTTGTTGTCTTAAAAGGAAATTGAATTTAGTTTTTAGTTCCCAGTTAATGAGATACTAATAAAAGTAAAGAACTGCAAGGAAAGTGATCAAAGAGAAATGCCTGTTTTATTTTTTCTTCTTCTTTTCATATTAAATACTTACCTAAGCTGCAATTTACTCATATATCTAAAGTGGCTCTCAGATCCAATGGAAAAGCAAGCTGCAACTGACTTAATGTCATCCTTAATGAATGAACGGAAATGGGGCATATCACAGACTCTAAATGTGCAATTAGTGTCTAAGGATAAGCAAAAAGAGCTATGTAACCTGTAGGTGATCCATTGGTTATTCCATGCAATATAATCCTTTCCTCAAAATAATGTTAAGATTGTTGCTATTATTAAGGATATATATTTTGTTTTGAAACAAACACTTCAGAGACACCTCTTTCTTTTACAGACTGGACGCTTTTGTGATTTCATTTCAGTCTGAACCTAATACAGTTGCTTTCCTTAGTGTATGGAACCACCTAAACAGGCCCCAGATCTGCTAAATGATCTCACAAACAGGTCTTCCTACTTCTGCTAAGCTACACATAGGTCAATTGGCTACGCATAGGTCAACTGGTCTCACACTGTGTGCACATTTCCTAGCACCTGAATTAAACCCCACGATCAAAGCACTGATGTTTTGTCCTGCACAATCTTGAATGCTCTCAGCTTTTACTGGACCCAGAATGAGCTCAAGGTACTCAGAAACCCAGTTTGCACAGCAGGACTTTTGTAGCAGAACATCATAGCCATGAGATTTTTGTTTCTTCTCTAAAGGAATAGGCACACACAGGGGACTATAAGTAATGTGAATTTCAAGACAGGAACAGATCCATTTTGATCTGCCAGCTTTATTTAAAATTAATAAATTCAGTCCATGTATAAACTATCCAGTCATATCCTGTAAAGGTTTAAACAGTGAAACCACAAGGGAAAATAAACTAACATCTCTTCCCTTTTTATCTTAAAAGTGTCTGAAATGAATTGGTTGCTAAAGAAACCTGATATAATTGTGACAGACTGTTTTGAAACCCTTAGCGCAGTTCATCTGAAACCTCAGCATAACAAGTGGCCTCTTATCTGCGTACTATTCCAGGAAGAAATGCATGGCATTTCGTCATCACAGCTGAAAGACTAGCTGGCTCTGCACGTAGGCTAAGCGAGAATAAGAGCCCTCAGCTATAATGAGGGCACGGTGGTAGCTAATGCTTAGTCAGAGGCTGTTTCCTTTAGCCTTTGCTACTGCTTGTAGGAGTTGGAATGCAGGAAAAAGCAAAAATTAAAGAGAACATACAGAAGGTCAATGTTTACCTTCTCTGTTTGTTCTCAGTGAAGATTATTTTGGAAGAAGTGGAATGCATGAAGTAATATAGTGACATCCTAAACCATCTTGCCTATTATAAGGACTTTAAGTAGTTTTATTTAGTGTGACTATTTGTGAGAAGGATTACTTACAGGAGAGAGAATCATAAAAAGCAGATGTATTTTTTTTAGTCTGACATTTAAATGCAAATTAGTAAGCGGAAGTTTAATATAGTTATTTCCTTGTGAAAACTGATCTTGAATTTCCAAACAGGCAAACAACTTTCTCCTTAACAAAGCCACTGAATCATAGATAACTGGTAGCAATTATTTCAAAATTATTTCAAAAACAAGGTTACACCTTCATATGTGGAGAAATATGGTGAGGAACATTTATTTTTACAGGTTTTTCCTCTCTTTTACATCCTTAAGATCATAACATCCATGGTGCTCTGTCATTGTGATTTTTAACATAAGAATCTGTAAAATGTGAACATGGAATGACCAATCAACATAAAATGAAAATGTTAAATGGGAACATGTAGTAATGTTCAGACTGTAGGTTTGAGAGCTGATTCATTCAGGACAGCATTTTGTTTTGTTATTTTGGCAGCAGAAATATCACAGCAATTATTGTGAATTTACTCTGCTATAACCAAGCTGATTTAAGCACACGACTGTATGCACTATAATACTGAACACACTGGACTGAGTCATTTACACGCATGCAGTTCCTGATCTAAATAAGGGCTAGATTTAACTTGCTCTGTTTAACTCACTGCCTGAACACTGAAAATTGTTGGCACAGATTTTTCTCAGGAAACTCAAACTTACACAAGCAGAGGAAAAACATTGCGAATGAGATGCTGCTGTGTGCAAAAATTCATCTTGGGTAAAACTTTAAAACCTAAAAATAAATCTTGTGTGCAGTTCTCCCAAATAGGCTTTTCTGTTCAACTCTGAAGGTTTAAAGCAGTTGTTAATCATGTACTGTACACAGTGCTAAGCAGGAAAGTGTTCAGTTATTTCTGAAACACGTTATTTTGAGGCTATATTTGAATCTTCCATATTTATGTGATGAGAGTTATGTCACAAAGTTAATCATTCCCAGGATGCTAGCATTCAGGGTAATGAAAAACTTCTTGTGCAAGCAGCCATTAATCAGTGAGTATAACATTGCATAATGCTTTCTGAAGCATGTGTTATGTGATCAGAGTACAAGGCTGTATAATACAGCAAAGTGTTTATGCCATATGCTGACCTTTTCTAAAGCAGAAATGGAGCCATGTGATGTGCTGCTCTTGCCAGCAGTTGCTTATTGCCAATAATTAAGTTTGACGATATGAAGAAACACAAACTTGTATTGCTTTAGAGTTCTAAAAGGAAGAAGCTTTGAAGTTTTTGGCACTGCAAAGCACACAGATTGCCAACTTGGCTTGCATACACTACCGTTGTCCATTATAGGCACCGCCCAACAAAACTGGAATCAAGTGCCCTGTTCAAGTGGTTACTGGCATTTGTGTAAAGGAAAACATGCTCCGTCGTTACAGGACTGCAGTATTATCCAAAAGAGCACAAAGGTCACAGGAACAAAGCAGCCAAAAGCATGCTTGGTACCTCAAATCTCAGTACATCACAATAACATTTGATGTTCTTGTGCAATAGTGCTAGTAAGCAGCTATTACTTAATCTCCTACCAGTATTACACAAATGTATACTTGCGAAATACTTCAGATAAATATGCTGTAATTATATGAACTATAAAAGCATGTATAGTACAAAATGTTTTTGTAACTCGAAACACACATACCTGTGGAGACGTGGTTTTAATGAGCTATTTTAACAATGGGAACAATGCTTCAGAAGCTTCCATGAACAACCATAAAACTATGTGCTGGAAGCAGAGTGGACATATGGACATGCATTTTATATATTATGTATATATACACGCACAAAGTGATCAAAATTTTGCCCTAAACACAGTTACTTTGTGCTTCACTGTTGGCAGAATCAGGTTGCAAAGCTGGAATAACCAGCTTCATACGACTGCTTTAGCACAAGCAACCATTCTGGTAGTGTAGCTATGCTATGGCTGCTCCTGCACCATCTCCTCCCTGACTTGTTAGGGTTTCCTTTTACCTAACTGATGACAGCCAGACTACTTAGGGAAGCTGGTAAAGAAAGGGGTAGCTAAATTCCATAAGCATTACCACCTGTTAACAGCAACACAGTTCCATCATGGGACTGACTGTATGTCATCAGTAGTTAAAGTGATTCCTGATATACCTCTGCTAAAGAACTATTTTCAAGCTTAACTAACAGTCCTAAAGCACAAAGCAGTCTAGAAACACAATCACAAAGGTGCACATGTAAGAATAAGACTATGCGGGAGCTTAGGTGCCCAAGCCAAAAATTTAGATTCTCAAAATTCCTGCTTAACTGTTGAGATTTTCCTTTCTCCTTTGAAGCCATACTCCTGATGTATTAGACAATGGCAGCCATGCTGTATGTAACACCTTCCAGGATTTATGAATTAAGACTTCCACAGCTAAGGAATCTGAGTCAGAAGGCATCTTCACACTTGACAGACAGGAATCCACAGAGTACAAAGGAGATGTTGGGGATGAGAGCAAAGCCAGCAGGACTCTATCCTTGCTCCACAATCTATTAATAAAAGTGTAATACTCGCTGCAAGACAGGTCTTCCCTTTCCAATCTAATAGGCTAATGGTCATTATTACTATGTCTCAACAAGACAAATGGTAGACTAAGTAATTAAAATAAAAATGTTTAAACAGGATTGACCGAGAACCTCCAGTGATCACGTCACTCTTGAAGGAGTATTCAGATCAATTCAGTGACAGATGGGAGCAAAAATGGATCTGCTCTGAGTTTCACGAGTACTCCAACTACTCAGAAATTAGATAGATCAAGTGAAGCATACCCTCTTCACTGTCTCAGTAAAGGACTGATTTCAACCCAGGTATGAAAAATGTTTAAGAATCCAAAATGAATTGGATTTGTGAATCCAAACTGAAGAAAGGAATTCCCTTCAGCAGAAGGTGGATAAAAGGAGCCCTAAAACACGTCCATGTCCTCCCTTATGAACTGATGATATAGGCAGAACCGTTCTCATTATGCTGTCTTTTGTGGACCCAACCTTCTTTCAAACACTATGTATAGATAGCCTAGGAATCATAAATGGATGTTACAATCTCTGTAAGTGATTAGGGTACAGAACTGGCTGAAACAAGCCAGAACAGAAAAATCTGTGGAGTTGCTCACAAAAATATCAGAAATGACTGTGCTGAACTTAAACACTGCAGCCTGAACACACTATACAAACCATTTCTTCTATCCATCCTTACAAGACCCACTACTTCTTCGAAGCATGGTTCTTGGCTCTCTCCTCCTTTCACCACTACTTTGAAGAGGAGGCTGGCCAAAATAACACAACCAAAACAATAGTCAATATTAATCATTTTTTTTGGATCAGTCCTGAGTGGTCACTATCTGTGGATGCTTACATATGTTTACATAAATAGTTCAGCTACATACGAGCTTTGGAGAGAACAGTTCTGGCAGTATGAATTTATTACATAAAAAAAAAAAAAAAAAAAAACAGTCAAACACAAGCACATACACACATTGTTAACATTTATATGTAATGAAAACACAACCTTCAAAACTCTGTCCTTATAATTTAAATTTTAAACTTTGTCTTTCTAAGCTACATGAAAGAGACGCTTTTTAAAGAATCTGTACAACTGGCATCAGATTATCAGATTTTTGAACATGCTAGAAAGAATTGAGCCAAAGATGATATCAGAAAGTCCCTTATGCTTAAATGAAAATGTTAAATCAATTAGCAATTGCTAGAATAAAGAAGCAACTATTTGCTGTATGTTCCCTAAAATAAAAAATATCAAAATCTTCATGTTCTTTTGAAAGTGATTATATTATGCAACATGAAAACTGCAACACATTCTCACCTCTTTAATGTTATAAAAGCTTTATTAGCATACACTTTAGAAATTATAATCAAAGAGTAGTAGTCACTAACGAGAACACTGAAGAGTCTACAAACATACATATACAGACTATGCCTTTCAGGGTTAATGTATTATTTTGAGCTGGAGTATTGCAATAGGACTTAGCTTTGACACAGAATGTTCACACCCTCTATAATAAATTCTTTTAACATATTTCATATTTCTTCCCATGTGAATGACTGTCCTTGGAAGAATTATCTACTAGATAAAATTTGAAGATGAAATCTAAGTCTAGACTTAGAAAAAGGGGGAGGGGGGAGTGGAGACTGATCTTATAATCTACGACAGTTGTTGATTAATGAGCTGCTCATGATTGCTGTAGGCCTGTCCAAACTGCAGAAGCAAATGGTTCTACAGGGCTGGGAGGAATGTGCTATCTGGTATGCCACACCTTTGTTTAAAGTTAGAAATCACTGTGACTTCTGCTACATTTGTTCTAGCCTTGAACTACCAGATGTGCATGATGAAATATATGGTAACACGCATGGATGTCCTAGCTACTTGACTGCTGTTTCTGCAAAAGAATTCTGTATTACAGAACTTCCACACTGCAAGTATTGCCACTTGGAACAGTCACAGTACATACTTTACAGGGTTCAAGGTTTTGCTGGTAGTGCTCTTGCACAAATAAATTCCAAACTTCCTGGAGTACAATAGTACTATCACATCCTGAAGGGGCTTGGTCTTATCTGACAGTCTGAAAAATTGTATTTGTATGTACACCTATGCGCACACATACATATATATATATGCATGCATACGATATGTCAATATACACACATATATAACGCATAATGAACACATTGTGTAAACACAGTGCATTCTGCAGAACTAAGGAAACATACTCAACTCCATTCCAAGGTTGAAACTGAACATGATTTGAATCTATAATAAAACGGTATCTTAGCAAATCTTTAATGATAACATGATTATATGTAATTAAATCTCTCAAAAAAACTTTTGGGATAACTTTTAAAACTCTTCTAACTTCAGTTATAAAACATCAGTGTTCTTAAGGTGAAAAAAAAAAAAAGAAAAACAAACAAACTAAAACAATGTACATGTACAAGTTATTAGAGGGGCACCCTGACCCCTGTTACCTGAGTTCCAGACTCAGACAAAATGAAAGCCAACAGAAAAAGGGGCATAGACAGAAAAACTAGTATTTAAAAGCCCTCAAAACACATTAAAAGAATTAAAGGAATTTCATTACCATTAGCTGTAGATGTCTTCTGTTGGCTTATCTGTTTGCAATTATTCTCTTTTTTTCTCATTTTTGGAGATAGTTGTCTTTCTAGAATTGTGCAGAAAAAGAACATCTTAAAATAACCACATTGTCATTATCACACAGTAAGTACATTAACTGTACAATCTTCATTAGACAATTGAATTTTCAGTAGTGCCATTAGATGTAATATGTGTAATATGAGAGGTGGAAGCACATCTTGTTCAATTTACACCACAAAAAAATACCAGTGGTTTTCAATTTATTTATTTTTAATAAATCATCTTTCTAACCTCAGTAGACACATTTTCAGGGATTTGCTTACATATAAAAACAATGAAAGAAAAAAATAAGTTGGTGATAAATTAAGATGTTTCAATTACTTTTTTTCACTTTGCTTCTATTGGTTTTGTTACTCTGAAACGGCACTAATACTACACCTTACGTTACACCCTAAGTCTCCCAAAGCCAAATTCAAGCTAGCATGATATTCTGCCCTCTCTTTGTTGAAGAGACTGTTTAATTTTTGTTACTTTCAATAAATCTGATTATGATTAAATGCATCATAAAACAATGACCAAAGAAAAATATGAAACATCTGCAAATGACACATCCTGGTATTTACTATTTTGAATGCAGCTGGTTAAAAGCAGTTAGTTCTAAAAAGCACAGACATGAACCCTGAAGTAAGACTATGAGTAATTCTGAATAGACTGACAGATTTTCAGCAACTATTTGGCACAAATGGCTCCACAATCTCATAGAAACGTTCCACAGAACAACATCCTCAAAGTGTTCTTAAGTGCATTATTACACAATCTCAGAATAAATAAAACTTGGAATTTCTTTACAGCAGGTGAGATACTCAAAGACTCTGAAGTGACTGAAGTAATTCAGACAATTCTGAAAACTTTATCCATAAATTTATTAAACTAGAGAGAATGCAGAGTTACTTCAATATTAACACAGGGGAAAACAAAAACAAACAAACAAAATAAAAACCCAACAAACAATAAATACTTTCCTAGATTAAAGGTTGAAGGCTAAAATGACATGGGTCATATAAATTGGCACATTAATTTCTGCAAGGATTTCTGGGTTATTTATTAAGTTGCACTTGCACTTACACTGCCAGGAGGCTCAAGGTAACTGACCTACCTGAACTATCACTTTTCAATATTCATCTCAGTATTAAAGTGCAGAAGATCTCACTACCCACTTGAGCTCAGCAGAAGCAGGAAAAAAAGCTGCTTATGCCTAGGGACCATGAAATAACCTTTCAGGAAACCAGCAGGGACCAGGGGTCATCTACCCATGAGGTACTGTGCAGAAAAGCATGGCTTTACCAGGAATTGAAAGAGCTGATCCTAAGCACTTGAAGGAGGATTTGCTAGATCAAAACTTTCATAAGGAAAAGTCAGGCTATATAAGAACATTTCTGTTACAAATCACTCTCTCCTGGAAGCAGAATTCTAATATTGCTATTAATTATGAGCAACGAAGTCATCTTAATGCTGGTTACTTAATAAAAGAGACAGTAAGCGTTTAACACATCTTTTGCTAAAATATTGTTCCTTTAGAACTATTCCAATATCACTAGATAGTACCTTTAGAAATTTTGTTATTGATACTCACTTTGAAATAACATTCAAACTCTTGACTTCAAAGAAGGGACTCAAATTGCTACAATCTGACAATATCTCCTCCTGAGAAAAGGAATGGAGAGACCACTGTGACAGCAAAATTATTTTCTGAGATCAAAACTACTAGTTAAAGGCACAAATCTACACAGTCTTGTGCCACAGTATTTCAAGTTATTAGACTTTTTTAAAACAGACATTGACAGAAGCTACTGAATCAGGGCTTGTTAGAAAAACAGGCAGCTTAATAAGCAGACTGTATATCAAAGTTATGAAACACAAACCAGTCAGCATAGACTTAATATTTTTTCATCCCATTAACATAATTATTTCCTACTCAGTAAAAATGAAAATGACATGTTAGCATTTCAAAAACAGGAGAAAATGACCCTCTAGGCTTTATATGACTATCAAAACAAGCACCGGTACTTTATTTGCAAATTATCATGCATGAAATGATCGACTCAGCAAGTTTACCAGTCAACAAAGTGTGTGCTCTACCAGTTATAATCAATTTACATGTAATGATATGTCTAAATATGAATTTAAATGAGTTCCTGTCATTTCATGTTCAATAGCTGCTTTATCATCATAGATATGGACACTGACCATAGTTAATGTTGCAGAAACAGCAGAGCATGCACAAGTTTCATAAGCCAATGGTAACCAAATACAAAGAAATTTGTTTTCATGTAAAAGATAGCCTCTGACTGCTAAGGCATGTTTATTTTCCAGTCAAGTTAACAAAAATAATTTCTAAGAGGTTGTTTTCAAGCATTTGCTGTATATGGCACAACTACATCAAATATACAATATGAATCACAACAGCATTCTCACCTTATAACCTACTGGATTTCTCTTTCAAAATATGAAAAGAACCCTGAGGCCACCACAGAATAAAGAACATTTCATTATCATCCCTGTTGCATATAAATATACATTATTTAGACCCTGCAAAAAGGACATTCTGGGGATGAAGAAAATTCTAGTTTCTTTAACAGCACATTAGACACATCCCTGCGCAAAATATTTTAATACAATCATCACAAATTTAAAATAACCAGGGCAAGTGAAATAAAATTCCATAACAGCGGACAGTACTGATCAGATGGCATTTTGGAAGAATGCAAGACAAAGCCAAGTGTAACACACAAGAATGTATTATTAAAGGCTGGCCTCTAAGGTGTCTTAATTTAATACAATTAAATGAATATAATAAGAATGACTTCATCAAAAGGACACCATTATGTGCTATTCTCAAAGTTACTTTCATTTTACTTAGAATAGTGTAATTCAGACAAATAAAGCTTAATATTTACCAAACAATAATCTTTTTAATCTCCCTTAACTTTATTTATAATGTACATATGCAGGTAGAATTCTCAAATGTATTTTTACTGGTATACAGAATCATTTAAATGCATATTTGGTGCAATTTCTTTTTTTTGGTGTTCAGAAGTCACTTTTATTTTGATAAAATGATACAGCAAATTTATACTTAACATCACATATAGATTTTGCCTATTTAAAGGATTTATAGAGCTTTTTAATTGTGGAATGGTAAATTTCATACATATGAAATTTTAAAAATGTTGCATGAAATTGTGACCTTGCCAGTACATAGATCGGCCTTCAGAAACTGTAATGAGCATGAATGGACACACATTTCTATCTGGGCCCAGTACAAGTATGGACACATTAAAAATGTTGTAACATCAGTATGATTTGCTTTTACTTTGGTGGTTGTGATATTCTAGGCTCAGATGCAAAGTGCACCTTAATGGTCCTCATATCTGTACATATACCCCATTGTAGTTTAAAGGCATCAGCTTCTTTTATTCTCCCTTGTAGCGAGGAGGCCTTTTCTCTTTAAATGCAAGAAGACCTTCAATTCTATCCTTGGTTGGAATAGTCTGCAAAGGGTAATATGTAACATTTCATTATTGATACAAAAAACAATACCAACAACAATATTTTTGTACATATCCCCATTCTTTAATATAACATAAAACATAACAGCAAAATGAAAAGTGCAACGTATAGTCAGATATGTGAAAGTACCAGTCATTTCATAGGCACAAAAGGAGGCAGAGAAAAAGTTCAGGAGAAGAAGGAGTATCTTTTCTCTGAACAGATGAGAGCGAGAATGAATCTCACTAGGGTTTGTTTTGGGGTTTTGATTTGTTTGTTGTTGTTATTCTGTTTTTGATTTTCTGTTTGTTACCTGGTTAGCACACATACTGTTAAGTTGCACGTGCTTGTGAAGTGTCCTACATGTTATTTTATGCTAAACCAAAAGAAAACAATAGCAAAGCAGTTCTTGGACTAGGTGCATATCAGTGTATGACTGATGAGGTATAGGGCTGGCAGTGCTTCATGTAGTGTCCTACACCTCATTCCTTAAATTCCTTATAGAAACAGAGTATGTAGAAGGAAGGCCTAGATCCAATGACAAAATATTTGTAGAAGGAACTATAAAGCAATTTCTACTTGTATTTCTGCATGTGCCTCACAACATTCTCCAGCAAAGCCTCTTTTCTACATTTTTTTATTTAATCATGGTTACATACCTGAGCGTAACAAGCTTCTTCGATTGCTAAGCCTGTTACTAAGTCGACCTGAGAAAAAGAATTCAACATTATAAAAAGCATATTTTTGTACATTTCATATACATTATTTCCTGACAGCTAGCTGTGTTTCTATATGCCAAATACTAAAACAGTTTACTTTAAAGTTCTTCCATGGTACATTAACAGAGAAATACCTCTCTGCCATGTGGTGAGAGTGATTAGTGTTTCTGTAACAGTTTCCGTATTTGGTGATACAATTAGTATGTAATACACTGTCAAAACAATGTATGTTCTTCACTGCACATTTGTAATCATTTCAACTACTACAAGGGAAAAGATTTACTGCGTGATTATTTAAAATTTGTTCTGAAATAACTATATTCAAAAAAATCTGTAAGAAAATAATACCATACTAAAAAGTAAACATGGACTCAATTTTAAATGGATTTAAAAAAGTAAATGAGGCCAGTGGCAATCCTGCACCATCACCTAGTTTTGTGAGTTGGTCTGAAAAGCTGTCCTGGTTTTAGCTGAGACAGAGTTGATTTTCCTTACAGTAGCTGCTATGATGCTGTGTTTTGGATTTAGGATGAGAATAATGCTGGTAACACACTGATGTTTTGCTTGCTGTGGAGCAGTGATTATACTGAGCCAAGGAGTTTTCAGCTCCTCACACTGCTCTGCCAGCGAGGAGGCTGGGGGTGCATGAAGAGCTGGGAGGGGACAGACCCCAACTGGCCAGAGGCATCCACAATGTTGATTTTTTTTTCTCTTGGGGCTGCGGTGCTTGTTCTCAGAGTTGTGCTGTGTAACACCTTACTTGCGGTCTTTGCTCCCTGTTGTACTGTTTGTCACCTCTGGGGGCTGGTTTGAGGTTATCATTTTGCTGTACTGTGTAACGCTGGCTTATGATATGATAAAATTACTGGTCAGAGCAATTGCATTGTGCATCACTTGTTTCGTGTATATAATAGTAGTAGTAGTATTTTCTCTTCCTTTTCTGTCCTATTAAACTGTCTTTATCTCAACCTGTGAGTTTTATCATTTTTTTGATTCTCTCCCCCATCCCACTGGAGGGGAGTGAGTGAACGGCTGTGTGGTGCTTAGCTGCCTGCTGGGCTAAACTACAACAACAGCTGAAATGACTGTTCTCCTGAAGTGACTGAAATGATTTTCTCACCAGTATCTCTCTGCCTTTCTAAAGCGTCAGCTGCAGCAGAATTACCAGCTCACCAAAAGGCTAGTGAAAAGGCTGTGGCTATGCACCACAAGTAGATTGTCAAGAGAAGATAAGCAACAGGATATATTACCAAGGGAAGCCGTGAAATCAGAAAATGGTAATCAGAACCAAATATGAAATTGGACTCCAGATATAATTTTAACACTAGCCTCCATTAAACTATTAAAAAAAAATAGCATGCCTTTATTAATTACTAAACACCGAAAGCCTTGATAGACTTCACAGAGTATGACTTTGGTGATGTTTTTCTGTCCAGCATTTGCGATATAACTTGTTCATAGCAGTGTATGTTTATTTGCTCCTATTAGTAACTAGCAGAGTGCATTACACCTAGATAGATGTAGGATTGCTACACCTTGTTATGGAAATCAACATAATTCCTAGTCTCAACAGTATGAACTCTAAAAACATAGACATAAAAAAAATGCATTTAATCTTCAAAAAGGTTTTCACCAAATAGACTTTTAAAGACTTTAAAACACTGAGAAACTAAACACAGTTCTAGAAAGAAAAAAAAAAATAAATCACCATGGTAAACCTGTTGCCTGCCTGACTTATTTTTATGGGTAGTACAGATCCTTACCTCCATTCCCTGATTGATGGCCAGCTTTGCAACTCTCATTGCTACTGGTCCCTGAAATGAAAGACAAGGCTTATTTACATATCATTAAATTCTAAAAGATTATGCAGTAAAGAGTCAGCACATCAATGTCCTTATACTGGGACCCTTTAGACTTTGAACGTGTATTAAATAAACAGGTCAGGTTATATATCTACAGTAGCTATATTCTAACAAAATGGTATTTTCAACATTGAGAAAAAATGAAGAAGCATATCATTTTCAGAATAGAGAACTGAAAACAGTGTTTTGCGTTTCTGTTTCAAAGGTGCTGAGCATATCCACTTTTGTCAAGATCGCTCAATTCCTTTCAAAACAAGGCTCAGAATGACCACTGTAACAGGGCATCATTATAGGACTTTATAGATCAATCTAATTATGTCCCTATTATCACACAATGGAGATACATAAAAAGATATGAAACCAAATTCAAATGGATCAATACAGCTTCAAACCTAAAATGTGCTACTGCAAAGCCTGCAGTGGTCAGGTGATGACACTTCTCCATGAGCCACTGAGTTCAGTAGCAAACAGAAGGAGTTCCACCTTGGTCCTCCACAAGGAGGCATCTTTGGGAATCATCTCAGTCCTATGCCTGTCATTGGCATCAGCTTCCGAACGGTAAGAGACTGCTTTAAAGAAGTGGCCTACTGCTTTGGGAAAATCCAAATGCAGTCCCTTCGGTGGTGACATGGCATTGCACTTGCATGAGTTGACAGGACCTCAGAGCTTTCCATATGCTTCTGAACTGGTTCCAGTGCAAAGCTCTAACTACAAATCGGCCTTCCAGAACCACTGTATGCTAAAAGCTTTAGTATATTTTTCATGTTTGTCTTTCTATGAGGGTTTTCAAAACACAAACAGTCATTTTAAGCATCTTATTTAATCCATTTCCTATTTTGAATGCAAAGATTTTGCTGCTAAACTTGTGATCTGATACAGTGGTTTACTCATTTTCTTTAATGCTACCACCTATGAATTTGCTACCTGGGACACTTCAGTTAAAAAACAAGTTTGATGATCTCCAAACTCACATTTCTTCTCTGAACAAACAGCCTGCACTCTATGCCAGTAAGGGAACAGGTAGCAATCAGCTAACACAAAGACTCCTCTAAGGGTCATAATTAAATTTCTTACTAAATTGTTTAGGTTCTAAAGCACAGAAATTCAGCAAATCCCATTTCAAGTCTTTTAGTAAAAGATGGAGATAAGATGTCATGTTGAATAAATGATACAAGAGCATGATTCTTTCATCTAACTTATACACAAAGGATAGAAAGCAAAGGGATCACTTTCCAGTAGTAAATGGGTTTTGCTTTAATACTGATATTACATTTAGCTTTGTTTTTTCAAAACAAGAGCTATGCTGAAACACATTCACTTTCATAAGGACTTTTTTGTATCTCTTTCGAAGTGTTCAACAGCGACAGAATAACCTACTGAGACAACTGGTTTACTAAAAAAAAAAGAAAAAACAAACAAACAAAAAAACAACCCTTACACCATTTTTTACTGTTTAACATGTGAAAACCAAAATACACAATGCAAACACAGACCACAGCATGATGATACATGGATTGACAAAGCTTATTTGCTTTACTGGGAAATATTTACCAAATAACACCACTTGAACCATGAGAAAAATTTTTCATTGCTCTCCACATAACTACCATGACTTGTAAATACATAACTTCATGGCAGTTATAACCGGAATACAGCTGAATCTTTTTCAGACTTAATATTTGGTAACAACTGAAAGCAAAATAATTAGTTATACCTGAGGTAAAAATTCTCTTGCCAGAGCTAGTGCTCTTCTGTATGCGGCATCCCCTGCTTCATTCTGTTCTACCACATGGCTAATCAATCCTATCGATTTTGCTTCCTCACCATCTACAATGCGTGCAGAGAAGATTAGTTCTTTAGCCAAAGATACTCCAATTGTGCGGGGTAATCTCTGTGTCCCCCCTAAAATTTGGAAAAAGAGAAAATGCAAGTATTAGTTTCACATCCCTTTATCCCACAAATGTAGATGCCTTATTCAGTTCAAATATTTTCAATTCCATAAATATTTCTATGAAGATATGGAAATTACATTATCATACAAAGACACTCCAAAGTGCCTTTTTCAGTTTTGAAACTAAATCTAAAATCAAATCAATTGTTCTGTTTCTTAGAAAGACGTGAAAATAGCTGGAAAGAGCTAATAGTAATAGAAATTCTGTTTGACTGCAAGCAGGTTATCTTACTCAAAATCAGCCAAATGCTGACCATATCCAAGCATTTTGCTTCTTTCAAACAATCTGTATATTTACATTATATTACCATCTTATGAACATTTTTGAAGAACTACACTCAAGAAAAATATATACTCCAAGAAACAGAACAAGACTGTAGCCAATGCTAAACTTTGCATGTATTAGGGACAGGAAGAATTTCTACCTAACATGAACTAAAGACAAGGTCTTTAAAAAGTCATGGCCTTGTCTCTCCTTACTTTTGTCTTACTGTTGAAATCTAAAGCCTGATTACAAAAATTAGAAAAGAGCAATGATGGATGCAGGCCAGTGGAAAAAGGCACCTAACATTACTTACCTTCTCTTACTATGTTAAAAAATTTTGGTAGATTTTGAGAAGGTCAAAAAGTAGTAACTACATTAACCAGACGTGTGAAGATAGATTGCTTGGTTACGAAGAATTAGCTTTCTAAAATTGATAGACAATGATAATGTGAGTATAACTGTTATCAGAACTGAAGACATAGATTGAAACCACAGAAGCAGATATTTGTATGAACTAAGAAGAGTAGAAATGGCCTTCATCCAGGAGAAGGTATTTTGAAACTATACAAGGTACTGTTTTGACATGGATCTGAAACAAATATTCCATTGAGACAGGCAGTCTGAAAGTAAAAATTTCTTTCCAAATAGAGCTATTTCTGCAAGAGCATGTTAATATATTAAATAACAAATGTATGTATATATGCAAGAGAAATATTTACAGATGTTCAAGAACAGCTGGTAAAACACTGGACAAATGCGTGTTCAACTAATATAAAACTTTAATTTCCACTAGGTAATTGTAGACTAAGCCAGTACTTTTTTGAAACCATTCAATTCTCTTACTGATGCTTCCTGAAAATACTTTAAATATGTTTCTGAGATATGATCTGACTGGACATAAACAAAACCTTATTGTGATTCCATGATTCAGCTTTCAGAAATTATTATTTCTTATGAATCACAAGCTTCAGTACTACTGTATTCCTTTCCATAAAAACAGACCTCCCTTTGAACACATTACATCATACAAAAATGAAGGAGGTTTGGGGGATTTCTGTCTTATGTCTTCTAGAATATTACAAAATCATGATATATAACAAAAAACTGACCTATCTTTTCCAGGCTGAAATTGAAGGAATTAAAAAATAATAATAATAAAAATTGTTACACTCAAAATAGTTATAAAATTTGCAGAACAGTAACATTAGCAAATACAAACACCAAGCACTGTGAACTTTCTACAGACCTACCATTCTGGTATGACTAGTTAAGATCATCATCATGGACAAGGATGACAGGCAACAGAAAAATGAACTCATGTTTGGAAGTTCTGCTAGTTCAGCTAAGCAGGTGATAGTGCTAGCAGGAAAATTTTGCTAACAGCACCCACCAGAAGAACTGAAAAATCAGAATTTAAAGAAAGGCCCCATTCCAGAATATTTTTATGACAGGGGAAAGAAAAAACAAAACAAAACAAACAAACAAACAAAAAAAAACACCCAAACAACCTCCTTTTTAAAATACTACAAACCCTGAAGCCTATTAGTCTTGGCTGCCTAACTGGTGAGATTCACAGAGAATGACTTAAACTCTAGCTATAAAAAAAAATTTAAATCCCATCTACATGCCATAAAAATATGAGATGTGTTTTCAAGAAGCTTGCTGCTTATGATACCAAGCTGTACCACCGCTTCCACACAGAAACATTTACTGGCATTTTTTTCATACTGAACATGTCTTTTCATTTCTCACCCAAAGAAGCTGTCATACCCTAATCAATGTCTATCCTCATACACATTTACGTGTACATCAGAACACTGCAGATGTCTACTCTCTCTTTAAGAACAGTTTTTTCATAAATTATCCCTTGCACCATAGTAATAAAATCCAGAAATGTATCGAGTTTGGCTTTTGATTAAAGAAAACTATGTGTCCAAATCATAAGACCTGAAACTATAAGAAACTGAATCTACTTATTCCATATCTTCTGCTCCATCTGTGTTCACTATGCCTCATATTTTTTTCTGCTTAAATATCTCTCCTTCCTTTACTACTTTATTTCTTCTATTACTGCTTCTACCAGGAAATGTTGAAAACAAAATTTAATTGTGCAATAATATTTCATAACTTTGACCAAGCAATGGATATGTTTAAGCATGAAATAGTGTTTATAGATGAAAAAAAAAAAAAAGTGTTCTTGCCAGTGTCTTACACAATAATGATTAAAGAGCAAAAAGAAGAAAAAAAAAAAAAGAACAACAGACTATAGTCTATGTTGTTTGGCTGCCTCCCACACAGCAAAGCCATTAAGGAGAGGAGCACGTTCTTTGATTAATATTCACAGAATATAAGCCAACAGTTCAATGCATCAATCATACATATTCAGTAGTAGCAATAAGATATATGCGTACACAAAAGCAGTAAGACAATCAATTACAAACAACGCACCAAAATACACATAAGTTATGTCCATTTATGAAGAAAATACAGAGTATGCTGCAGATGGATGTTTTGTTTTGGTAACACACAAAGAACATATAATGCTTGCCAACTACAATCAGAGCTAAAGGAAGTAACACCCAGTCTTCAAAGACATTACTTTACCAAGGCATTTCATCTAAATGTAGAGCAATATTTGATGGAAGAATAGCTGTTTCTTTTTCACAAACTTAAGGACATCTTATTTCAAGGACCAGTGATCTGGTATTACGCAGTGTGTTAAAAAGCGTATTTGACATACAGTTGCAATGTAAATGCATTCTTATCTAAGGTAGTATATATTCAACGTTGTAATAACTGTAAACACCAGTTTTAGATGACACTCCAGTTTGTGTGAAAAGACACATTGAATACAAGACTCTTAAGTATGGTATGAATATTGTTAAATGTATTTTTTGCATGCCTTATTTTTTCTTAACAACCAGTTGATTTTGTATGAGTATTTATTTACTGACAGTAATTCACCAATTACAAAATATGTACACAACTGGTTTGGATTAAGGGAATTACGTGATAAATTCCCAAGTGTATATCCAACAAGATGAAGCAACTAGCTTACTGGAAATAGATTCATCATTCTGGCAGAGAAGATCTACAATCAGTAGTTTCTCATAGCTCAAGGCTCTGTCAAAATATATTGGATGAAATCCTGTTCTGACAAAAAAAAAAAAAATCCAAACTTCAATTTAGTAATATTCTTGTTTATTAAGTCAAGTAAAATGATTCTTTCTATCCTATTCTTTTCACCACAAACTTTGTTTGATTTGCATTGGACTGATTTAACTGGACCAGTATCTAGCTTTCTCTTTTTAACTACTGTACATTTCTAGTGTTTTATTAATAATCAATGGTGAAATCAAAGTCCATCAGCCACAAACTTTCTAATTACATAATTCAGCCAAAAACATCTTGTAGGCATCATTGTGGTTCTTTCACAGAAAGCTGTGAGGAGTAGACTTTTTTCCTTTCCATTGAAAGATATGGAAGAAGAATGGAATATGGGAATGTAGAAGCCTGCTGTTAATATCATCCAATCCTTGACAATAAGTATAGAGCCCATAAACACGGCTAAAAAGACCATTTTAATGTAATACTTTCCAGTCATGTATCTTGTATGTAAAAAGTATGCCTAACAAATGTTTTAAAATACCTGACATCCATTGCCAAATAAAGCAATTTTCAAAACACAAACATTCTGAAAGCTATCAAAACAATCTTTAACACCAATTTTCCAACAGCTTATTTACCAGATCAGGCCTTGATCCCGCAAAGACACAAGAGTTTCAGCTCACTTAAATCCGGGAATAAATCCTTATGGGATCAGACATCCCAAATCCTTTCATAAAAGAAAACATGAAGAGCCTGTAACTGGCACAAACTAAGTAAATAACAACTGAAAACAGCTCAGACCAGGAAGGACATCAACAAAGATGTAGGACAGAGTGAAAACCGCATGGAGATAAAAAGAAACAAAATGTTATCTCCGTGACAACAAAAAAGCACTGAATTGACAAAAAGCAGGCGGTAGGCGAGGCCTCTCTCCTGTCTGGCCATGTAAGTAGTTGTTCAGAAAAAGAGTGGGGACCTGGATGAAGTGTGCCCAAGACAGTGGCCTGAGATTGACTTGGGAGTTGTGTTGGGGTCTGTGATGACTGAGGACAGAAGCTGTAGCCAAAAGGGATTTAGTAGGAGGCTGCCACAAGGGCCAGTGGGAATTTATTTTGCCAGTCAAGCCAAAAAAAGCTCAGCAGCAATCTAAGTCACAACTGCACCTGAGACTGGAGGTGAAGGATGACCTGCTACCTACAGCAGCATGGCAGCTGCAAACCTCAGCTCCAAAGCTGCCAACCAAACTTGCAAATCAGTTCTTGATTTTCACAGTCTATTTTATTCATTTACGTCTGTAGTTTGGTTTATTTAAAAACCTATCTGAAAAATGCCTAGAATATATCAAAACTGCATGCGTGGGTGACTTGAAGGTGGCAGCTTGAGTCAGTAGAACATAGTACTTGGCTTGAAGATGTAAGAACACTTACAATTCATGAGAGAAAGTATAAATATACTCTCAGAATTCACTAGCAGTTTAATGATCACAGCTTTTGTACAGTAAGATGAAATCGTTGGGTAATTTAGAAAACATGATTTATTTTCAAAGTAATCCTCTTGCAGATTGGGAAAGATTAAAAATTGGTATCCCAGCAGACAGTTGCATATGTGAAATGAATGGATCAAAGAATGAATCTGGAACCTTATTTTTATAAAACGAACTCCACTTCAGAAGAGATTCTGCATCTAGTGTGAGGTATTTACTGCACACTTCCCTCACAACTGTTGGACATCCTGCTACACATCCAGACCTTCAGCCGTGCATAGACTCCACTGTCAGACCAAACACCGCTTGGCAAGCACAGATCTGCATTATTCCACATGGACTCCCAGGACTCATGGCTTTAGCAATGCACACACTGACAATCTGCTTTATCGTTTTCACTTGAATTATTTAAGGAAGAAAAGAGAAATGCATAAGGCCATTAGTCTAGTTATTAAATTTTACTTTAACATAAACAAATGCAATAGAAATGAGCACACACTCAGTAAGACCATGCGCCTTTCTTTTACTCCAGATAGAAACTTGTTCTTACTGTCCTTTGAGATGCAATGACAGAAAGTGCACTTACGCAAAATTAAAAAGTACATACACATTATAACATAACTCATCTTGCTGCAGATAGAAATTAGTGGCCCAGGAGAAGGCATTTTCCAGTTTCAAAATTACACCCACACGTTTATGAAGTCATTACTCAGCTGTAACAACAGGTAGGAGGTTTAGAGCAGTGCTGTTTCATAGGATCATACTTAATAAATCATGTGGACTTTATGAGTAATATTAGGCAAAAACTTTTTTTAAAGTTGCATTTGAAATAAATAATTTTGTAGTCCATGCTCTTACGGTTTTGGATAGATTGTAGCAGCTAAAATTTGACTCAAGAATAATGACATAAAAAAAAAATGACATGAGAAAATCTATCATAAGTACTTAAGCAAATCACAGAAAAATGGGTTACCACAGTGGTATTCTATTCTTAATTACACTTAGAATGAGATCACAGTCCCAGTTTGGGACACTTCCTTGCTTTAGCATTTAGTAGCCACAAGTGAAATAATAATATAAAAAAAAAACAGTAAGCAAAGCAAAACCAGACTATTACAACTGAAATCTCCACTACTTATGGGTGAGTTACTTGAATGTTTTCCTTACTTCAATGCTCTTCATATAGAAATCTACCATTTTATCCTTCCACATAGCAAAGTAATACACTGCACTACTAACCCCCTACACCCAACTCCTATTCCTAACCCTACACCTTCTCCTATCCTGACTAATATTACACCTGCTTTCAACAATTCCAAAGAAATGGCTTTTATTTAAGAATTTTATTCTTAATTCTTATTTTATTCACAATTTATCTCTGAAATTATTATTCATCTCTCAAAATCGCTGGCTTGAGCAGTCCTAAGGAAAAAATAATCAGTGCCAACTTAGAACGGGAGTCCAGGGAAGACTCCAAAGCCAAGACTGTAGTAGGACACAGCACCTCCTGGTTCAGCTGTCTAATCCCAAGTGACAGACTGACAGCAGTGGTGAACAAGGGAAGAGAAACTGATGTCATCTACCTGGATTTATACACAGCCCCGATACAGTCCCGAACAACATCCTTATCTCTAAACTGGTGAGGCATGGACTTGATGGATAGACTACTCAGCGGATATGGAATTATCGATGCTTGCATCCAGTGAGTTGGATTCAATGGCTCAAGGTCCAGGTAGAGACCAGTGATGAGCTATGTCCATCAGGGGTCTGTACTGGGATCAGAACTGTTCAATGTCTTTGTTGGTGACAGGGACAGTGGGATTGAGCACACTCTCAGAAAGTTTGCGGATGACACCAAGACGAACGGTGCAGCTGATACACTCTATACTCTGGTCCATCCAGAGGGATGTTGGCAAACTTGAGAGAGGAGAACCATGTAAAGCTCATGAAGTGTTCAAGGCCAGGTTGAGTGGACGTTTGTGGAACCTGGTCTAGTGGGAGGTGTCTGCTGGGGTTTGAACTAGATGATCTGTAAGGTCCCTTCCAACTCAAACCATCCAATGATTCTATCTCTAAGAATAATTACAACTTCCATTAGGAATTAAAAATTAAAATAAATCCATCATAAAATATAAGAATGCATTCAGAGTATGTTATAGGATATTCTCCCTTTGCTACTTCTGAGCACTTGAATATTCACATGCCTAGCTTGAGACTATAAAAGACTTTTTTTTTTTCACCAAACATTCTTAGTGATTTCAGATTTTAGCTTCATGTTTTCATGCTCAATGTCTCCAAAATACTGTAACTTGTGTCAAACTGGCCATTGAAACACTAAAATCAGTGAGCTGACACCTGAAAAATTGCTGTTTGAGAGATCTGAACATATGAGGTTAGAATCCTCTGACACAGGCTGGGATAGATGCTACTTTTCGAAAGCCAAGAACATCCTTTACTGGCTCTTCAGAGAACTGAGTTATTAACTATACAAATACAATTCAGCCTCTACTTATATACTGAGAACAGCAGATATCCTCAAGACTATATAGAAGACCAGGTATTCAAAGGCTGAAGGTTAAAAATGAAACATAAATGAAATCAACTGGAAGAAAATTCAAATTGCTTATTTGTTCATGTCTCTATCAGGAAATCACATCTCCTTACTATTTTTGACTGACACTTGGCCCCATCCATTGCTGTTCAGGATGAACTGAGAGAGTGTAGACAGGACTAGCATATTGTTTTGAGGAAAAATACATTAAAAGGATAGACGACTGGTATTACATTTAAAAGTGCCTTTTCTTACTGATAAATACTATTTTGTTTAATTCACATTGTTAACATTTTACAAAAGAGAGTTTTTAAAAATCTCGCAGTCCAAATTCATGAAAAAATCATTTTAATTTGGAAATAATTTTCTGTAAAGATATATAATAACATTAAATGACAGTTACAATGCAACAGGTGGATCCACCCCAGTAAGTGTAAACAGTGTAAACTGGATATTTTAACATTGCATTGTTTGGGATTATTCCGATGTTTTTCCTCAATAGAAATAGGTAACTCTTCCAACACCTTCTAGTCAAGTTGTAATTAAAAAAAAAAAAAGGAAAAAAAAAAAAAGCCAATAACTGACAGGAAATTAACAAAGAAAGAGCTGAAATAACTGATTATTCCCAGACTGTAGCCATCTGACTGTTAAAACACTAATGAGAGGGATTACATTAAGAAAGGCTCTTTCATATTCCTCTCACCTGCTGCTGTGACACAAGTGATACAGAAAAGAATTCACCGCACACAGGATGCAATGCAAGAGGGCTGTATGCAATGGTAATTCTTTCCCTATATATGGAGAAGCTAGTGCTAATTATATTCTTCTGCCACCTAATCACACACAGATGAGATGGAATTCATGGACCTTTACAGTTTTGAGGATCAAAGAAATTAGATATGAGTTTTACTTTCCTTACATCCCACTTTCAAATTACAGGAAAAGAGACATTTGGGGCTACATATGCAGGATGTAATGAATAAATGAATTTGTATCAGCACAGTGACCTAGGATAGCAGCTGGGAACACTCCACTTGTTAAAGAAAAAGTATCTTTAATTAGCGTAAGTCATTAAGACTTTTTACTTCAAATGCTAAGGATAAACAAGATGGGTAACATCACTCACCTACCTCTCACTAGCTGTTTACATCAGATAGGACCTTTCTGCTGTGAGCAGACCTTGGTGCTGAATCCTTTCTGCTTCTAGGTGCAGCTACAGCCTGGTTGCTGCTCCTAGGTACGGATATCTCAGAGGTACTTTTACATGGAGATCCTTTGACCCTTCTTTAGCAACAATCCACCTGCTCAATGATAGAGCTCTCCCAAATCCCTAGCAATTTTGTAACATTTTATTGGAGCCTGGACACTTCAAAAGAGACTTCAAAAGCTCTCTTTCTGTGTAAGCCCTTTAGAGAAAACAAGGCACAACAAGGAACTCAAAAATAGAATTCCTTTAATAATGGACAATTTGCCCTTGAAATCCACAGAGAATCATGGAATCTTTAGAAAAAGAGAATATGCTGAATGAAAGCCCTTGTAGATTCAATTTGCCTGCAAGGCTTGGAATTTGATGAACAAGCATAAACCCATATCACCTTCTTTGCTCAGTCTCCTTCTTGCTCAGAAAAAGTGGTATTTTTAAAAAACATCCCTATCTCCCCTTTCTTTCTAAGCCTGAGATGTATTTCACCCTTAGAACTGGTGAAACTCTGAGAGGCTCGTTTCCCAGCCAGCCTTCATTGAAGCATTTATTCTTTTAAGTGGACCACTGAAACGGAGCTCAGAAATTGAAAGCCTTTATCATATCTCCATTGTTAATTCTAACTAAGCAGGCATACATCTTCCCATGAATGCGTAACTTAAGGCCACACAGCAAAGTAAGTGTTCTGTGGAGACATCTGATCAAATACCAAAAGTTGGATAAGCTTGCTACTTGTTAGCATGGCTCTTATACTCTTGATCTTATAAAACCTAAATATGATTTGAGACAAATCTGTACTGTTCTCTCAGTCTCTCTTGTCTGGTTTCTTGTTCATGTATCTCCATCTCCTTGTTTGCTTTGTTAGTTTGCTTTTTTAAGAGCCTAAAATATCATTTCTGGTGAAAAAAAATATTACGTTTAACCTGAAACAAAACATTTTGCTTATATGACTTGATTTTGATTGATAATTTAGTTCAGCCAACTAACTGAACCTTCAATTATTTTAATAGTCCTGCCTACACCTAAAAATGTCTGACTAAGAAAAAATTTGCCCTTCTTCTCCAGTCTGCTGCTTGTACTCAAGCTACATACTATTTCATAACAGTGAGACTTCATGGAAAACAAATCTCCCTGTTGTTTGCAATGTCAAAAATTAAAGAAAATCAATGAAAACAAGCGCATGACTTTGATGGTAATCTTATATGCTACTTTCACCGTACATTTGGAATATCCTTGAGAAGCAGCTCTTTTATTTATTTTGTGTCAGTAATTTATAGCCCCTTTGGTATGTAGATCCACTCCTTACTGGTTCAAACAGGTCAGAGGTCTAGGTGCACACCTGTGATCTCAAGCTGGTAGGTTCAAATCCCACAGACAACCTCTCCCTGCTTATTAGACTAAACACTGCCATGATTCCTCACAATATTGTTTTTTATCATTTCCTCCTCTTCCTCCTAATTATGAGAGCAATGGTGTTTTCACGCAAGCATGCTGGATGGGAAAGAGACAACCACTTGCTCCCCAGAGAATAAACATTTTGCTAGTCTAAAATACAGATAGGCTGATGCTCAAGGCAACATAACGGAAGACACGGTTTGAGAGGGAAAGAACTCTTCTAAAGTAAAAACCCTGAGAAACTGAATATATGTAACAAGCCTAAGTTGCAAGGAGCTGGAACAGATGATTATAATTGGAAGTGGAGTTTTCCAGTGACCCTTTGCAAAGCTCTTGAATTTCTTCTTTTTGTGGCAAGATCATCACTACATTTCTGAGACAAGAGGCAAATGAGGACTTCCCCTAGCTTGACTCTTTTCTAGAAACACCTGGAAAAAAAAAACAACCCCCAGAAGTTTATTATGAGGATTGCATAGTCCAAAGCTAAAAGGAGAATTACACTCCATATATAATAAACTAACTAATGGCTATCCTTCTGGCATGTATTAATTATATTAGTATATTAAGCTAAAAGGTCAAAATTAAACTATCTTCTTTGATCCTCTTTTAGTTAGGATAATTTAATTTTCAGTACAGTCATTCATATTTCTTGACACTCAGACGCAAAATGTTAAAAAATGACACCAAACTAAGCCTCTGAAAGACTGAATTCTATGTTTCTTTGCTAAAAGCATTCGTATCTATGCCAAATACATTGCATCCCCTGTTCCTATTTTCACAAAACTTCCACAGAGTAAGTCATGAGAAAACTCAGATTAACTCAGTCACCGATTAATACTGGTTTCTTAGATCTCAAATTACATTAAACTATAAAAAACATTAATACAAAGCTGCAAAAGATTAGTACCTTTTGAGACAATTTTTTCCTACAACTTCTTTTTTTCCTCTGTGTCTGAGATCAAGGGAGAAAAAACCGCTCTTGGTCATAACCTGAGCATACCTGATGAAGAACAGAGGTAGAGGAGGGACAGGAATCTAGTATTTCTGAAATTCAGAGATTTGTAATAGTTGGCTTAGATAAGTCTCCAGTGCCAGAGAGGCTGTGAAATAATTAAGGAAACAGTACTTCATAAATCATTTTATCCAACTTTATTTGTGGTGAACTAACTTGTGCAGCTGTTCTTTTAAGACAGACTACACAATTACCATTTCATTCATTGAATCTTCTGAAAATTGCTGAAAAACACCAGACATACAGTGAATTAACTATTAATTTGGAAGCTAATTTGCCGTCTAACATAATATAGTCATAATTGAATATGAAATGAAAATAATTGAACTCTATATTATTACTCACTGATGATGGATCTCAAAATAAGTAAACTATTTAACTAAAAACTGACTTACACTATTCATATCTATATGAGTGATACATTTTTCCTTTGCTTCAAATGTAACGTTGATCATAAATAGAATTGATTTTGTCTTTACTTTGTATTATCTTGGCATAAAACATAGCCTCTACTCACTTCAAAGTTTTCAACAACGTGACACCTGAAAACGGGGCCACATTTTCAGAGTGAATTAGTAAGCTGTGTTGTAATTTCAGAGAACTGACATTATATTTCATTCATCCTTTACCCCACACTTTCTGAGGGTTCAGCAGTTGGGCTAGAAGTGTTTGCTGAGAAAACCATCACTAAAGTTCAACGATGAGAACCACATAATATACTTAAATACTAAAGATTTTCTTTCATATATTACAGTGTAAATGATCCATGACTGTTTTTTACAAGTATTTTAAATTCAGTTACTAAACCTCTAGAAGAAATCGCTTTATAGCATAATCAATTGTTTTATTTATACTTTTATATCTTTTTTAAATGTTCACTTATTATTTTTTTCACCCCACCCTTTATAATGGCACCCACAGGTGCATGAATTTTCATTACATAGAACTGTGTGAGCAGTTGTGTTAAGTGTTTCTTCCTCGATTATTATTGAAGTGTATTCCAACTCGTTACTTAAATTGCAGTTTACTGAGGAGTGATTCTCCCCTCCACAAGACATTTAGTTTACTGCTTTGTAATTGTGGATATTACCAATCTATTTAAAGAATGACACCCATAAAACTCTATTTCATAACTTGTTTTTTATAACTCATATCTGGACCAAGCTTACTTCGATGGCAATCAGTCCTCCCTCTTATCAAAATCACCAAAGGTCTGCAGAACTAATGGATTTAGCTCAAGGCTTATGTCCCTTTTGATTTCCATACTGCTTGATGGTTACCATTTGATTTAATGACACCTAATGCTGATGCTAGCTTTGCAGCAGAGATTTGATCGTTATGAATAGTGGTCTTTCTCTTTTTAAGTTCAACCCCCAACTCCCATTCAGCTACTCTAGACACTCAATAACACAACTTTAAATATTTCATTAGGTTCGAGATGGAGAATATTTGCTCTCTGGAAGTGCTCAACCCATTTGCAATACGACACATGGTTTGCTCTTCCTCTTAACCCTTCCTCTGTACAAAAATGATCTATTTAAGAATAGGAAAAAAAATTGATTTTAATACATTTGACTTAGATAATGTTATGGAGCAGAGAGTAATACTAATAAAAGGATACTAAAGTAAATTATTTAGTAGAAACAAAACATAAATCTAATATTTTTCATCTTCTGTGCCACACAACTCTTGAATAATAATGCTGCTAAACACAGAAAGTGTCCACTTGTGATATTAATAACAGAATGGTTTTTTTGCTGCTTTTATTTATTTATTGACATGCAAGAAAGCAAAAGATTGAATATGCTAATAAAAGCATTCCTTCTACTTGTTTCCTCTCCCTCAGTAATAGCTAATGATTTTACTTAGAGCTCCCCACGCGCAAAGACCAATATTTCTTTTGATCAAACAGTAACATTTTCAAATTCAAACCAATTGTTCTAGCAGTAAGAAATAGGTTTAAAATTTTCATTTAGCTCTAAGACATTACACGAATATCTGAGAACAAGGAAAGTGAGATATATCACAAAGTGCTTTGTAACTTCTGTAGTCATTACTAGTCTAAGTCTGGCAATCACTATGTAACAGGCTAAACTGGCCTTTCTACCAGCAGAAGCATAGAACCTGGCATATTGTGCTACAGCAGGTACAAAATTCCCAATATTTACAAACCCAACTTCACATTATGATTTACTAACTACACAGGAAAAGTATCTCAGTGTCTTGTTTCATCCAACAATCAGATTTTGTTTATAAACTTAAAAATATTATTTATAAAAATATAGATAATAATATTTTTGTTAACTATTTAACATTTTCTCTAAAGATAAACCATGATCAGGAGGTGAAGGAAGATGTTGTTAGTTGGATTTTTACCTTGTTGACAGAACAAGACTATTTATAGTCCTTCACTTCACAGGAGTTTTGGACAAATAAACTTAACATCTCCACAGCATGGGTGTCTTTTCATAGTTACTAGTGATGCTTTGTTTTGTTTTGTAACGTTCTTGCAAGATGAAGTATTATCATCTTAACTTACCTGTACACAAAAAGGGAAAAATGAACAGTCATGTTCCCAGAATAAGGTTGAAGGATGTACAGTAAATGGGGAATTGTGTTTATTCTACACAGTGGGAAACAAAATATACAAAATATTAAATAGCAGCTTATTAAAGAACCATCTATCATGAGGAGGAGGGTATCCATGAAAAAAAAATGTGATGATGTAATTTATCATGTTTCATAACGCTTACGTACAGAGCAGACAATTTCAGTCATGGGACATTATAGTGACAGTCAAACTGGTTATAGTTTTTCTTATAATCATTGGAAAATGTGAATTCATCAGTAAGTGAAGTGTTCGGTATAAACGCCCTTGTTTTCATTCAGTGGAACATAGGTGGGTTTCCTCTGAAAGCAGCTCTGTTTCCTGTCATTTAACGTGCATAGCTCATTTACGTCCACTCGACATTTCAGACTCAGAAGCTTAGCCATGAGGAATGTTCAACCCCATATACTGCAGGACTCAAAAGCTTATAGCTTTGTGGTAGATTCACCAAGCAAAACATGCCAGGCTAAGACTTGAGAAGCACTAGGCTGCCCAACCAGCTGGCTACAGTACACCAAGCTCTGGCCAAAGTGGATGTCCAAGTCCAGCAGCCAAGGGAAAACAGTGGTCTAGGAGCTTGGCAGTTCTTCAAGTTCTCCTACCAGAGGGCCCTGGATCTCTGGCCACTAGGTCAGAAGCTCCAAGGTCCCATTTAAGGTGATTCTTAGGTTTTTGATGTGGAGTGGGGAACCTATGCAAAAGGTAGGCAGGTTGGGGAACCAGTCAGCCAAGCGTCTAGAAACCCACAGACTTTATATAATTGATTTCTTTAATTTTTCATTTGTTTCTTATTAATTCCAGCCTCAGATTTATTAGTCAGAAAACTTCTCATTCTTTTTAGCCATACCAGCTATCATTAAGTTATTAGGCTTTTCATTTGCCTTTACCTTTCATCCCAAAACAAAATGGGCTCAGTATACTATATATAACTTTGTTTCCCTCCTGAAATTATTGTCCATTTTGTCTCCTCCAATCTGATTTCGTTATGAGATTAAGCTTCCATTGTAGGTTCAGCAGTTTTAAGTTGAAGGTTAATAACTTTCCTGAGTTCTGACAATTTAGAAGAAATGGGCTGAGGCAGCAATTTTACACCATACCACTCAAATTCTAGAAGTCAATATGAAACCTCTATATGGGGATCAGGTAAGACTAAGAGAGTTTGCAAAGGAGTACATGTTAATTATCTCATCGGAGGAGGAGAAAGAGCTAAATGCTACTTGGTTCAATTTTCTAGTACCCCCTGCAGGTTAATACAAAGGAGTAGCATTTGGCTTCAAAGTGAATGGCATATACATCCTGGCTAATTAAAATGAAAATAAGACCAAAGGTCTTTCATGTAGTTATTAATATTTAATAAAATATTTCTAAGCTTCTGTCTGAAGAGAATACCAAGGGGAGTTCTGACTGTATTTCACCCATCTCTTAATTTCAAGAAATGATAGTATCTTATTCACATTACCATAGTACCTACTGTTATTGTTGGGATTACATTTTAACAGTCTTCCTTGTTTTCATGCTTCCTGACATCCAGATCAGGTTATCCTGACCACTCACACCACTCTGTTCAAACAGATAAAACAGACTGCTCATCTAATTTAGATACTTCAAGTACAAAGACTGCTCATCTAATTTAGATACTTCAAGTACAAAGTAATCTTTTTATGTTGATCAGGATTCCAAAACAAACAGGGAATATTGTGAGTTCCCTGCATTAAGCTGTTGTATTTTTGTTTTTTTTTTAGTGCATCTTCTAACAATCTTCTTCTTTCCTATGCAGTGAGTTTTCATTTCACATCCACTTAGTTGCCTTTGTAGATACTGTAAACAGATTAACATAGGTCTATTTTTTCTTAAATGCTAAAAAAGTTCAAAACTGTCTAAATATTAATCTTTATAGCCTCTTGGCAATATGATCCATTTATATTTCTATTTATAGGCAATGCTGGTAGTATCTTTTTTAGTATCACATAAAATTTCCCAATATAAAGTGTTATTTTTAATTGACTGTAATTTCTCAAATTTTATTATTGATCTTCCCTTTGCAAGTAGTGCCCAGCAAGCAGTTCTTTTTACTAGGCTGTTCATTTTATTTTTATTTTTTTAATTCAGCCAGAACAGTTCAGCTGTATGTAATAACATAACTAGTGGAAAAACATGTTTTCCTCATAATAATAATTTTTTAAAAAATAAAAGGCTTTGAGTCCCTCTAACTTCTTGGTGTTGGCATAAAGAGTTAAATTTGGCTTAGCATTGGTAGTAATGTCTGAGGAACATGTTATTTGCAATCCACAACATATATTTGGGCAATCTTCAGTCTTTTAAAAAACCTCAGTGTGAACAGCACTGGCAAACACAAGCCTGAAATGAAAGAATTTACAGAGTAATGCATAGAGACAAGGAGCAGGCTTAAAACTATGCAAGCTGTATCAAGCAGTTTTGTGCAGGGCTGCATATAACACTAGCAATTTTTGAGTGCTTCAATTTTCAATACTTTCTTCCAAAATACCTATAATGTATGCCTGTATAATCTCTTAGGTGTTGCTCCCTGCTCTTTTTTTTTTTTTTTTTAAAGGCCAAGTGTACCAATGCCATATAGGTATACAGCCTTTAGCTGCAAAGTACTGGTCTGCACCGTCTCTGCTGCTAAAAGATAACAGTAACATATTCCTACAGCAGCACTGAACACCATGAAGAGCACACAGCACATGCGTAGCTGGGTATTCTGATGACAGAAAAGTAATGCAGCTTGGAGGATATCTGTATGGGAGCACTCAAACATTAGACTAATTTATATTAAGGTAAGAAAGTTTAATTTTGAAATTAATCAAATCAAATCAAGTTAAGTTCATTTTAACTTAGAACTACGTACGTCCACATAGGAATTAACCTAGCTTAAGTAATACTACAAATAAGTAAATTTAAAAATTGCATCTCTCTTCCAAAATAGATAAACCTTTAAAAAACACTGGCTCTGTTCCCAGCTCTGGAAGGGGCTGTGTTTTAGTGGGTGCTGCCACTTCTGATATGTCACCATCCAAACATCAGTCTTCATATACCATCTGCCCATTTTCACACTCAAGCTGTGCCCTGTCCTTTTTCCCACTCGCTCCTGTGGGGTCAGCCCCATTCCTTTCCCCAGCGTTATGGCTCCTCAGCATGTTATGTTTTGTTGTTGTTATTGTTGTTGCTTTTCTTTCCATTAGCAGTAGGTCCCTTCACACATTGTCCTTTCAGTTCCAGGATCACCAATCAACATTTTCAACCCGAAAAGCTAATGCAACTCCTCCCAAATCCCCACTCCTTCTCCAGTTCTGCTTCCTCACAAAGGGAGGTGTCCATAGTCTCACTAAACAGATCCTGAGCTGTGTCTTCCTTCCTCATGCTCTGAATCCACCCTGAACCTCAGCAAGGTGCTGGGGTGCTCTGCAGCCACCCATGCACTGTGCTGCGGTGGGCCCTGCAGCAGGAACAGGCCTTAGATTTCTCCCCCAGTGCCCAACTTCAACCTCTGAATACAAGGAAAATACTGTTCATGTCTGACTAGAAACAAAAAATTATAGCTAGATAATAGTTAGGGAGTTCCAGAAAAAAACTATTAACAGCATGTGAAAGGAGTCATTTCCCCAAGGATAACACTTAGTCACACTGCGTGTGCCAAAAGATACCTCCTTAAACACAGGGTCCTCTGTAATGCCCTCCAACCTCCCCAGACAAAAAAATAGTTTTAAACTAGCCCAAATTTCCATTTAAATTCTCACTAAAACAATCTTGAGATGGTTACTTAGCATTGGAAATTTCAGCCCAAATGGCTGGAATTGGTCAGTTGTATAAATCCATCTACAGATTCCTGCCTAAGGAATGCTTACAAAATGTGCACCTCAGCACACAGGAAGCCTCAGCAAAACAAGAGCTTGCACAAGCACTATGCACTGGCATTATGCACTGAATGGAGACAGTCATATATAAATACATATGTATGTACATATAGAGATGTTTAAGTATGTGTATACACACAGCACTCAACCCCAGTGTTTACTTAATAGAAATACTTAGCACCACAAGTTTTTTAATGTTATTTTCATCTTTCCAGGCCTAAATATATAACAGCCTGAATAACAAACACTGCTTAGGAATACCACTTCATGTATTTAAAAGTGTTCAGGTCAGTGTTGAAGACAGGGTGACTAATTCAGTATAGTTGGTTTTTTCCTTTAATATTATTCGATAGATGTTACAAACATGCCATGCAGTTATAACCTTCATATGAACTGAGGGGGTAGAAACGGACAAAAGTCTAAGCACACATCTTTCATTAAGAATAAAAAGCAGTTACCAAGCAATTCTGTAGGTGGTATGAAATATCTTCACTGTAGAAGACCTGCTGCAGGAATTCTTTTCCTATTAAACCACACTGAAGCCCTTAAGCTACTTTGAAGCGGCATACTAAATGAAGTCCAGGCTACATATAGTACCGGGAGATTTTAAATGATGAAATCTAGGGCAACGCTGGTGAGATTTATCATACGTTTATGTGTGCACAGGTGCAGCAAAGCTAGCAAACCAGAATCAGTGTGCTTGCACAGTGGAGTTAGTCTGGTCATGTCCAAAGAACCCAACAGAGCTGGTGGCAGATAAAACTACTGATGCACAGTTTAGCCCCACTTAGTCAGTAGTCACTTTTTGCGAAGTTGAGCAACCTGGGTTATCAAACCTCTGAAAATTATGCAGATGCCACAAAAACACAGGAAAAAACATGTTCCATATGCTTTTGCATAAGGTCAGATTCTACATCCTGTAATACACAACATTATCCACACAATATAACTGTTAACCTTATCTGTACTAGAATGAAAGCCATTCCAGAGCTTCAAACAACACGAAAAAACTTACACTGTGGTAAAACACTTCACTGTGGTTGGAACTGGTTGATATTTAAGCTCCCTTCCAACCCAACCCATTCTATGATTCTATGATTTGTGCTGAGGGAAGCCTCATTCCAGCTGAATTTCACTGCACCTGTTTGTCAGAGGTACTTTGAACAGCCCATTCTCTTGCCTGGACTCTATTTTGTTTCTGAAATCAACTTACACATGCTAGTTTGTACAGCCACAGAGACACAAAACAAAGCACAAATCTGATATTAACTATGTCAAAAGACGACGTTTAGAAGAGATCTTTACACTTACATCACTTGATTACTGCATTGTATGAACTACAGTGCAAATTTACCCTAAAAACTACAGGTTCTGCTTGAGATTATGTTTACTTAACTAAAGTCTAGTTGAAATGTTTTAATTTAAAACCCAAAATACACAAAAGAAACATAATGTTTATATTAAATATTATGTGGGAAATGATCATACAGTTTTCCCTCTAACTTCAGAACAGGTCTCAAATGTTTCTATTCCTAAATAGATAGTAATTAGGTTACTTTTTTAAACAATAACCAGTAAAACAATATGCTCATCTCTTGTATCTTGCATCTCAAGACAGACAGCATAAAAGAGACCTTATTTCAATGTAACCACAACAATGAAATCTAGATGAAACAAACTGAGAGCTTACTAACGCAGAGTGCTCCACTGAAACTTAACAATTCTTGTCAGCGTTACATTCCGGTTTCCTTTTTTTTTTTTTTTTTAAATTGTATTCTGTGGGTTTGTGTTGTGTTTTTTTTTTAGCTTCTTATTTGCTGCATGTTGTGATGTGGCAAGATATCATTTTGAACATCTCCTGCCTGAAGATTTCTTTTAGGTTTACTGCCCAAATTCTTAAAACACTTTCTCTATGAGATGGCTTCTTTGTTCTGGGACGTTTAAATTAAACTGCTGAGTTTTATTTGTATTGATCACAGATTTATGATAGATTATTCCATATTTACTAAGTGCTTAGACAGCACGTAGAATCCCCAATATTTTTCTCAATATATATTGGAAAAAAATATGTTCAAAAAAGTTAGCAGAGGCCTATTCCCCTTTAGGATAAGAAACTGCAAAATGGAAAATTCTGGAGAATAGAAAGTGAGACAGAACTCCCTGAATGACATAAATTTGTAGTAGAATGAAAGCAAGTGCAAAACTTCCCTAGTAATCTCACGTCCTCCTCTGAATATTTTGAAGCATCCAGAAAGGCCAAGTACATTCAACCTGCTCTTGTACTTCCTTCCTTATATAGTGGTCCTCTATCACACTGTTACCCATAGTACCGTTTCTTGCAACAGCCCACCTTCTTTTCTATAGGGGGAGAATGGAATCACAGCATTTTCTCTTCATCATGTAAGTTGCTGCCACTATAATCTGAGTGTCACAACCTGTTCTGTGAAACACTTCAATTAAATATAGTATTTTCATTATGTCAGCAAAGCCCTTTCAGACACAGAAAGTTACAGTGAATAGTACTTATTTACAGAATTCATTAACAGTGAAACAGAAGATCACTTCACCTACAGGGATATATTTTGAAACAACAGTGCAATCTAAACATTAGAAAATCTATTTCATTTTCTAGCTTTATGGGGTTGTATTTCCAAAGTTAGTCAACCACTGCTGCCACAAATATGTAATACATAGACACACTATGCATAGATGAATATTTAAGTAACCTTAACATAGTACTAACAACTATGTTTGCATAGAGCTCTTTCTTGGTTTCTGAAGTTCTTTGTGCCAAGAGGAAATTATCATTTTTGTTGTTATTCATACAAAAGCAATGGCTTATGTTTAAAGTACATTAGTGAACGTTACACAAGGAAACATAGCACTGTGTTTGTAGAAAGGCCATTAATCCCTGAATCCACAAAATACATCAGTGTATGACATGAGATGTATAGGTCTACATCTCAATGAAACTGGTTGATACTGTATATTCAAAACAATTGCTTGCTTTAGCAATTTGCTGAATTGAAACTTTACATTGCAACAGTAAAAACCAACTTTTCATCATGCCCCCACTTGACAGCACCACTGGTCTTCTTCAAACAATACTGACAGGCTGGTTCAAAATGAGAACTTTGTAGATCACGAACAATATACAAGTCCTCAAATGGATTATAAGAGCATTCCAACTGGAATACTGAAAATGTCAACAAATCCAGACCGTAATAGGCAAACTTTTTTCCTAAGCAGAGTATTCCTTTAGAGAGTTTCCTTAAAATCCTTTAATGTAGAAATGTCCCCTTTTTAACATACATATAATTGTATCCATCTGAGCCTTTCACTTTCATTTCTGAAGCTGAGATGTAATGCTACGCTCCAAAACTTCGTAGTGTGATTCAAGACAAAAATAACACATACTAACGTCATATTTAAAAATATCAAGCCACTAGTACAATCTTGCCACATACTTATGTTAAAAACATGTATCTATTGGTTAAGATGACCTTTCATGCTTAAATTCTGTATGTGTCATTGAATTTGTCAGCACTGGGGACTTTCCAGTTATTTTATTATTAAAATGAATGGAAATGGAAACTTAAAAGGGCAAGCTCGAAGTAACTTTGGGCAGTGACACATGTTAGCAGTAGATAATAAAAATCTTTCAGACCAATTTATATAAAAAAAGCTTTTTCCTACTCAATACAATCTGTAGTAATACAGTTGGATGATAAAATGTCATCCATCTGCATGCTTCTAAACCCTCCAATATCCTCCTATATGTCAAACACCTTCTTTTCAAACTTTTCGCTTCTGTTGACACTTCATTAGAGAACATTTTGAAAATTCTTATGTGTTGAAATACACGCATTTTGAAACACATATAGTCTCTGGAACAATGTATTTGCAATTCTCTCATTTTGGAAATGAAGTTTATCTTGCATTTTCTAAGTCTAGTTTAATATACCTGACTTACACAAGGGCCCACGCTGACAATTCAGTGAGCACTCCAGATGACCAAAGAATATGAGCTGGCTTTTTACACAGTCTGGAGAACTGTGAAGTACACTGTCCAAACAGAGAATACAGGAGGATTTAGTGTGACCTACACGCAAAAGGGAAAAAGTACGTAAGTTACCTCAACAAAAAGCCGCAGTTATTTTTCCCGTTCTTCTGATTGCAAGCTATATGCATGTTGAGAAAAGATGAGTGACCTGACAGAATGTTTCCAACATTGGTTCGTAAGAGTATGTATAACTTTAATAACCTAACTCACACAACAGGCTAAAACAAAATTTTGCCAAAGGTTGTCATTCCCTCACAAGAAATCAGGTTTGTTAACACGTCATTGTGTATATGAAATCAAATGGACAAAACATGTTAGAACTGGCATAAGTATTTGCTGCTTTCCAGTGCATCACTACAGACAGTGAATCACATAATAAAGCCCTAAGATAACAGGCAACAGGACAAACATTCTGAAAGAAAATTAACTTTAAATACTTTGTTTTCCAAAGTTGAGATAAACCATGCACCAGATTTTTTCACTGTCTACCATATTATCAGAATAAAGTCTGCATAGGTTTTGTAGGTTTTCCAAAGAGCCTTCCCAGTCTTCTTTCAAGTTGCATCTTGACGACAGGGACAAGGGACTTTTTAGGCCTCCAAAAGGCCTCCAAAATCCAAAGCTCTGCAAAAACCTTGGAATATGATTTTTAGGCTTGTCTTAGCTGAGGTGCACAATCCATCTAGATACCCTGCTCCAGAGCTAAGAAACCTTACAGGCTCTGCTACAAATTTTAAAAACACATTGTAGACAACTTAAGTCAGGACTCTCAAGCTCCCTGCTGAAAAACTAAGAGCCTGTTTTGGGCTGATGTGTGAGTCAGGAGCTTTGAGGTTCCAGAACACTGCATTGTGCTGCGAAGTCCAAAAGCTTGATGCATCAGATTCAATACTGGCTTCCAATTCTCTGATAAATTACTGCAATTTTTCCATTCCACACATAATTCTTCAAATCCTAATTTTAATCTTGAAACACCATGGCTCTTCACATAATCACACAACTTTGAAATTCTTTCAGTGAAGAAATAATCCTTAGACTAGTGCTACTAAGGAAATCAAGTTTTCTAACTTTTTTATGCACTTTGGATAAAGCTATCATTATATATAATTAGGTAATTTTAATTAAAATGTGTCAAATCCATTTAAGAACTTCCAATAATTTCTATTATTTAAACTAACTGCAATGACTTCTTTTAAATACCACTAGTATCAAATTCATCAGGATACTGCACATACATCTAAGAGTTATAAGACCCATACTGCATATATACATCTGCTACATAAATAAAGGTACCATCCACAGAGAATCAGCAACTGAGAGAATATTTTAGAAAGCTGTACACTATTTGCATCCTTCAATTGTCCAGTGTTTTTCTTGTGGTCATAACAATGCCTGCTGCAGTACATTTTGTCCTCTGAACACAACTTCTAAAATTCTTCTTATAATTCACAGACTAAACTGGATCAAAAATGGATAGGTTTTCAGTAGTGTCAGGACTGTGAATTCCGAACACCAAAAGGAATTTCACAGAGGTAGATGTCAGTGCTTTAATATTCATTTACCTCCTAATTCAGAAGTTACTGACAGAGTAACTGAACAGCAGAAGTCTGGCTACCAGTCTCTTTGTTATTCCATCTCTAAAGTTAACTTGCCAAAAAGAAATAGTTGCAATTGTTCAAAAATATCTAGTAAAAGAGGCTTTTGACTGGAACATGAATAATTGCATTTTAAGTTCGACCAGAAGCCACGGAATGACAACAGCATACTGGGGTTGTTCTTTTTTTCTTGTTACATGTCAAATGTAATTTGCTATAATAATTACACCGTCACTATGTTTTGTTGCTTTACCACCTAAAGATCATCAGAAATAGCTTCAAGTAATTAGCCTAACACATATGCAAACTAGATTACGGAAATAACATATATTTTAAATGCCTCAAAACATAACGCAGTTGCTTTTAATTAAAAAAAATAGAAAAAATAAATTGTATTTGTTGATTTAGGCTAATTATAAGAGTAAGGATTGTAATTAAAACATGAATTACCTGAACTGGAGCTACAAGATGCAAGTTGTTTCACTTATTACTACAGACATCTCAACATGTAGCACCATCCAACGAGTTACTAAAACCGTCATACTCTGAACCACAACTGAGTCATCATGCACATCTTAAGTTCCATCCCTGAAGATCAAAGCTAAAATTACACTTTGTTCAACATGAAACCATCAGAGTCTAAAACTCATTTTACTTCATCACCTAAAGCCTGAAGCTGTCACTGAACATCCTATGTGTTTGTAAACTATTATATAAAATCGTTTGAAAGCTAGTATCTGTGCCTTCTGAATCGTCTTACAAGAAGAGAGCAATTTGTCTCCTTAGACAAGTGATCATCTCATAAGACAATGTTAGGAAAAGAACTCTTTTTAGGAAGTATATGATTAAATGGCTTTGGATGCAGTTAAACTCCTCATTTAAAAGCCACTACAGCTGCCTAATTTAAGACACTGGGAGGGAAAAAAAAAAAAAGCACTCTATTTTAATACACCATTCAAGATGAAAAATACAAAATCATTGTATATGATAAGTGCTGCAAACACAATAACACTATGGGAGAATTTTGATCAGCTCATTAAACTGGTTAGTGAGGCCTGAACTGTGTTAAACACATATCTATTACATCTACAGACTGCTGTAATTAAGCTTTCTGGATTTTATAGCCATAAAATAATTCTTAATGAACAATGCAACATTTTAAAAATTTATTTCAATGAAATAAAATTAAATATATTTTTTCTAGTAAAGCCACTATAACAAGGACATTAACGGCAACTTTCATAACTCTCTGAACTACTGTTAAATTTACTTATCACAGAATGACTGATTTAAAAAAGTTGTAAGTTTTAAGACAGGTATAAAGTGCTGCCTCTAGGCCAGGTATTCCATGCTGCCTACTTTTAATATGATGTCTCAAATCCAAAAAAGAAAGAAAAGGAAACCTGCTTAAATACACACTTGAAACACTTGAATGCCACACAGTGTTCGAACAATTAGACTAACATCAACAATTGGCTTTGTGCATTTTATGAACAGGCTAGACAGAAATAATCACTCAAATAAAGAAAGGATTAATCTCATTTTACTTTACACTCTTCTATATAAACTAATAATTATTGTAAGGTTTGAACTGCATTCTAGCTGTAGACTTTTACAACATAACAGGTAAAACACATTTCTAGTTTCACATTTCCACTTGATATAGCAGGAACTGAAATTATGGAACACACAAAGTACTCAGCTACTTAAACGCACAAACTTCAGATTACTGAATGATTTGCTTAAAGCCAGGTATTTCTCCAGCTGAAAGCAGACAAAATTTTGGCAGCAATCATTGGAGAAAAAATGTGCATGCAGAAAGCTCAACAATAAACTCGTTCTGCAAGTATGAGGGCAGTAAATGCAACACCTCGAAGGAAAACGAGAAAACAGAATGTCACACAGTGTATATAAGGTGGAACAGGGGACAGGATACTCAAGAGGAATATGCAAACATCACCCACGAGCACAAATGGAATATAAGCTGGAGTTGACAGGGAACAAAAAGAGCTTCTGTAAGTATACTAGCAGCAAAAACTGACAAAGGTAAGCGTGGGTCTGTAGTGAATGAGGCATGAGACCAAGAAACAAAAGACGTGGAATAGGTATGACAAAGGACATCGAAAAGCTGAAATACTATCCAGTGCTTTCTTTGCCTTGCTTTTATTGCCAAGGTTTCTTCTCAAGCTTACCAGGGTTCCTGAGCCTCATGGTAGTGCCTGGAGGACTGAAGTACTACCCACAGTAAAGGGTGGTTTAGTTAAAAAACATCTGAGCAAACTGTGCATAAACAAGTCTGAAGTGAGAAGATGGGTTGCATTTGAGGGTGCTGAGGCTCATATCACGGTGACACAGGGCAGTTTCTTTGGTCTCTTCTTTGCAAGGACACAGCCATCAAAGTACCTGATGGCAAGACAACCAAAATGTAAATATCATATCCCTCTTCAAGGAGGAGGACCCAGTGAACTTGATGACAGCCAGCCTAACCTATGTCTATGGAAAGATTTCATCACCCATTTTCCTGGAATTTATCTCTAAAAACTTGAGAGGCAATACCTGACCAACCTGACTGCCCTCTATGCTGCAATGTTTGATTCAGTATATGTGGGGAAGGAAGAACATTTACCTCAAATTTAGCAAGCTTTTGACGCAGCCTACCAGTAGACTTTGCAGCCAGATTAGAGGTATGGATAAGACGAGTGGGCTAACAGATAGGTGGAAACATGACAGTCTAAGGAAAAGCTCAACACGATACAGCAGTGTGTGCACTTACAGCCCAGAAAGCCAACCATATCCTGCACTTCACCAAAGGAAGCATGACCGGCAGGCTGAGGGAGGTGATTCTCCCTCTCTCCTCCACTCTCATGAAACACTCCCTGAAGTGTTGAGTTCAGCTCTGGGGACCCCAGCACAAGAAGGACATGGACATATCAGAATGAGCCCAGAGGATGGCCATGAAGATGATGGAAGGGCTGGAGCATCTCTCCTATGAAGACAGGCTGAGGGAGCTGGGGTTGCTCAGCCTGGAGAAGGGAAGGCTCTGGGCAAACCTTATGGTGGCCCTCCAGGTCCTCCTTCCAAAAGGAGGCCTACAAAAAAGCTGGGGAGGGACTCAGGAAGTGTACTGACAGGACAATTGGTAATGGCTTTAAACTTAAAGAGGGGAGATTTAAATCAGATAAAAGAAAGAAGTTCTTTACTCAGAAGGTGGTGAGGCACTGGCATAGGTTGTCCAGAGAAGCTGTGGATGCCCCGTCCCTGGAAGTGTTCAAGGCCAGGTTAGATGGGGCTTTACACAACCTGATCTGGTGGGAGGTGTCCCTGCCTATGGCAGGCAGCTGGAAGTTGATGATCTTTAAGGTCCTTTCCAACCCAAACCGTTCTATGATTCTGTGACTACTCAAAGCACATGGACAACATTTCAAAGTCCCAGTCCCATTGCAGGTCTTTATTTGTGGTGTTATTTGAGGGGGTGGAATGTCAATACTGCAGTCCAAAGCAGTATATTAAATTCTAAAAATAGAAAGAATCAAAATCTTCACAATGAGGGTGGTCAAACCCTGGAACAGGTTGATCAGAAAAGCTGAGGAATAACTAAGCTTCAGACACATAAAATTTGACAGGACAAAACCATGAGCAACCTGACTAACTTCAAAACTGGTCCTGTTTTAACAGGACTGGAGCATGCGACCTTCAAAGCACCCTTCCAACCAAAGTTGCTCTATCATTAAAAAATACAAACGGGAAGTTCATCCCATATGATATTAGCTCTAGTCAATCAGGTTCAACTGTGCCAGTAGAAGAGGTTATTGCTTCTCTTTAAATACCAGTGATACTGCTTCTAAAATTGACCCTAGATTCTAGAATTTAGATTCTAGAATCAGAATTAGATTTCCTAAGATTGCTTTCATCCAAATCAGCCTGAATGGCTTGAATTGTAGAGTCTTTGTTAGTGCCTTCGTTTCAACTGTAATAAAGAAAAGTTTGCACAATCTGTTCTGCAAGCAGATCTACATGAGTGATGACTTCTGGCAAGAGGGCAATATATGCAGCTGAGGGTAGGATAATAAGCAATAATCTCTTTTCTCAGCACAGCTGCTTGTAATATGCTGACACCCTTCCATGTAACTATTTAAATTGTTTAAGCAACCACATCAGGAAAAAGTGCATCATGGCTAGGTCATCAGAACTTGCATTCAAAGAAGCAACTGTTCTTTGTCAGGTAACACAGAGACCCAAATTAGCTAGTGTGAGTGAGGTAAGGAGCAAGGACTGAGGGAGCAGAGTATCGACAGAATACATGAGTTTTGTCAGCACTTACTGGTCTTGCACTGACTGGTCCCTTACTGCTCAGTCAATCCACAGTTGCAAATGCTAGTAATGATGTAATGGTTAGTTCAAAAAAGAAAAGGTACTTAGATCACATGAACATCACTCAGCTATCAGGTCACTGCTGCATTAGAACCTACAGATCCTGCTGTGCAATATCAACTCAGTTGTACAAGTACTGAACAAAGCAGGGGCTTAAGGGGAGGAAAGACCAGAAAAATTAATAGAAAGAAAATCCATGGAGAGTTATTAAAAATACATAAACTATATCCAGCTCAGAAATTCCCTAATCAGAAAACTGAGATTAGGAAAGCAATGAAGTGAGGTATCATTTATATATATCTACCCTGTCCTAGGAACCTATTTCTGTCTTCCACAGGAGAAAGGACACTGGGATAGACCTTTAGGGTAGACGATACCCTTGGTATCATTTAGAACTCCTTGGTTCTAAAGCCTCACTCGCTCAGTTAAGTCCCACTTGTAAACTAGAGAACCATATCTGGAAAACTGTAACATCTATTCACTTTTGTGCCTGAAAGTTTAAATTTAAGCTTACAGACTTCATCCAATGCTTAAAATTGTTTGAGGCTGTCCAATCAATAGTTGTTTGTTGTTTTTTGTTGTTTCTTTTTTTTTTTAACCTGTGTGAATATCAGGAAATTAAATAATTAACAAACTCACAAAAGTTTAGCCTTCTTTACTTCGGTAATAACACTTTATTTTTGGGGGGGGGGGGGGTATAAAATTTTCTTATTGCTTCAGTACAGGAAAACCAAGACCACCCTATAAAATTGTGAACCTAAGATTGGGTCAGGAACAACAGTTCTAGTAACACCTGCATCTGTGACTTAGGGGAAGCACACAGGGAAAAGAGTGAGAAACAAGGAAGCCATGAAATGGTTTCTACAACTCTGATAGTTCAAAACTTTCTTTTCTTCCACTGCATATCCACACTCAACTGCAGCATCAATCAGCTGTTCTTCAAATCAAATTACGTTCGTTGTAAATATCAGAAGCAAAATTCAGGAGTATTGAAGAAAAGTTATTTTTTCTCTATCTAGAATATGTTGGGAATGCCAGTGGCAGTCTAGTCCTGCTAAAAGGTACAAGGGGTTTAGATTATAATGTACATGGTCAGCCTTCAAACCTTTGCTCATCAGAGTATGAGGATGAAATTTCAGCTGATTTCATTCTCCAAATAACAAAGAAGGTATCTCTACCCCATCTTCTCATCTTGCCATTCCTCTCTGCATCTTTTGTTGACTCCAATCAACTTCTATTGAGTAAAGTATCAGTGTAATGCTTTTCAGTTGTTAGTTTCATTATATCCATTAAGTCTGATTCAGTACTGAGTGTCTGAACCTGGTCTTTGAATGACAGCAGAAATGCCAATATCCACAATTCACTTCTCAAGCTCTGAAATAAGTACCTTTTTGCCTTCCTCTAGAGAAGACCAATTATTCTCTTCAAATTCAGCCTCAAAATTTTCCTTTACTCTGACACAACAAAAGCTGAAGAGATTGCATCACTACCAAAACCATTATCTATCACACCAAAGAATGTGGTCTCATGGTTTCCTTATATTTTGAAACCAATATATTGCATCTTTTCTTTAATTTACGCTTTACAAGGACAATCACTTTTCTCCCCTTTGGCACTATGCCTTAGACAAGACAGTTCTCATCCAAAACCAAGGTATTTGTGTGGTACAACACTATAAATGAATGATACCAAATATTTTTAAAAGGACCTTTTTGTTATTGGAGAGTCTAGCAAATCCTCCCATTACTTAGATTCCATTTTTAGCATGCTAGATTTGCAGTTATATTAAGAAATCCTATTTTTTTTAATGAAGAAATAAGTGGTAACTTCCTTTTTAACATTTCTTTAGGTATCAGAGAGATAAGTAGGACATGCACATAATTTTTAATTATGTATTTGAAAATCACATTCAAAATTGAAGTGAGTTAATGAACTTCAAAGTAAATGGCAAATTAACAGTTGCCTTCCATTACATCATTGCAGACCAATAGTCCAGGTATAAATACATCACTTTTTCCAGCATGCAACATAACAGCATAATTCTGCTGCACTAGCTTCATGGTATGAATAATATAATGCCCAAACACTGATTCATAAGACTATAAAACAAGAGACTGATGTGGAACACAGTTCAGCCACTTTTTATCCCACTGAGACAATGTGATTCATATAATAGACATTTTCTAAATGTCTGAGAAACTACTCCACATGAACTCCTCCATAAAAGAAGGATTAAAGTATGATACAAATCCTTAACTATCCAGAAGGCTTGACACAGTGAGGCATGACAGGATCCAAAGAAGAAGTGCTCTAACACAAAAGGTATTTAGTTACAGAGATTTAAACAGAAGTCCTAAAATGACCATCTTATTTTTACACATAAGTGCTGAGGTAATTTACTAAATTATGTGTTATTTTGATAAATTATATAAATTATATTGGTAGGATACATTGTCATATCACAGTCCATCCACTGATTTGGCTGTTTTCCAGTCACAAGTGTTTGATTTCCCTGTTTCTCCTTAAATTCTACATTTCATGACACAAAACTAATGTGGCTATTCCCACCTTTCCACTATTTCTACCTTCAGTTGCTTTCATAAAGCCTCTAGTCATCTACAGAAGTGTCAGATGTTCAAAACCAACATCTCATTTCACTACTATACCTATAACGAGCTCAGTGCTTTCTGCAACCAGCTCTGTCTCAGAAAAGCCACAATGGATGAAGACTCTTAGTGTGGCTGGATCCTGCACAGAGACACCAAAGTCAAAAGAGGAAAGGTTCTTTTCACATTCACCACTTCAGATTTGTGTCCATGTGGCTTCAGATAACACCTTGGCCTTTTCTGCAGACAAAGTTTATGCTGTAGTTGTGAGTAAGTCTGTGTACTCATATCTGAATACAAACTGACTGCAACTTTTTTTTTTTAATATCTATCTTTTCTCTCTCTGATTTATATTAATTCTTAATTATTTATAATATCATAACAGTTACCAATTCCAAATTTTGTAATGTTTGAGAACTTAAAACAACCCAACACAATCCAAGATAAGTGTGTTTTTGTTTTGTTTTTGCTGTTCTTCCTTACAGCCCTTGACTTCCAGCTTAATATGCCCATATATGCAAAAGTAAAATATCTAGAAAGACATGTACCACAGTAATTAATCTTGACACTGCTCTAACACATACTATGCTGAAGACAATGTCACTGTCATAAGCAAAGTTTCCCTTACCAGCTACTTCACTTCTCTTTCTGCCATAGTCACTTAAAGACCCTTGGCCTTTTTTGAACATAAAGATAAAATGAAATTAGGCTTGAACAAAGAGCTATCAAGATTACGCAGTGACATCAGCTGTTTTACTGATGACTACAACACTGGTAATGTTTCATTTTTCAGAAGTTTTACAGTATTTTTTCTGCCTTTGCATTTCAATAAACAAAGTTTCACCTCTTAGATCTTCTGAAATATGAGAAAATAGTCTTGTTTCTGAGATGCCTAAAAATTCAGTCTGTCTTCTTCACTGATGCTCTTCTAGCATTAATAATTTATCATTTCAATGTGATAACTGTTATGAACTGCAGGGCTAACTGTTGAGCCCAGTCAGCTCTTTCTTCCTCATATCCTCAAACCTTGAATCAAACTTCTTGTTCCTGAAATTAAACATGAAAAACTAACATCACTGTCTTAGAGATCATCAGAATTAACATTTAATATAGCTCAAATGAAAACTAATAACCTGAATGCCATGCCAATGGGGAATAACACCACTAAGATCCTTACACGATCAGAGAAAATTCTTTTGATATAATTGGTAGTACTAAAAAAGGCAAAGAAAACGAAGGATGTTTAACAGACTTCAATAACACACTTGCATTTAACATCAATAACACTTCTGCATTTTCTTGTTTTAAAATTTTAATGGGTAAACATCTTTTATAAAGAATATCAGTCAGCACTAATCAAAATATAGAAAATTTGCTAATCTTTTGGAATGTGTAACTGTCAGGAATTGAAAAAAAATCTTTATTTGACTTCTTTGTTGTCAAATAGAAATTGGATCTGGTGGCTCACCTACCATCACAGAGAAAGTTCAAACAATCAAATTTTCAATGACGCCATGCACAGATATAGAATATGGACTTAATACTATGGATATTCATCCTTGATTATCTTATCTGCAAAATTCTGTTGACAAATTATACACAAGCTTAGTATGTCTGTTCTTCAGAAGACTGGAAGTAGAAGACTAAAAATACAGTTATCTGCTTTTTAATACTGTAAACATGAGCTAGAACAATTAAATAAGCAGAGGGCTTCTAACAAGCTGCAGCATTTTCTCCAAGGCATAGGCTTTTTAAAGTAATTTATTATTTCATTGCTTACTCTCTACTTCTATGCTGTTAAACTACAGGAACGATGACAGAGTGTTATGAAACAGCATTTACAACTACACTACGACAATTTTATCAGCTGACTTGAATCAGATTCCACCTAGTCTCACATTCAACATCTGATTTCCCCATAAAAGATACACAGAAGAGACTGCTACATCACTGAATCAATCTGAATTTTCCTCAACCTCCCAGTGTAAAGATCAACTTAAATGCAAAGGTTCAGATCTCATTCAAATCATTCAGAGTCATTATTAAAATAAATTGGTCACTTCAAGAAAAAAAATTAAAACTTTCTAAACACCTTCATAAAATTATTTTGTAGAAATTAGTACCTTGATTGATTATTTCTGCTTAAAAAGTAGAAAATTCTAAGTCTTTGTTTTTTGACTTAGATATTATATGAAATGAGACAGAAACGTGATTAGGAGGCAAAAAAACGTGCAAACCAGCCCTTTTCACAATGAGAACAGCTTAAATAATCGCAGAGAAAAATTATACAAAGATAATTGCCAGAATGGCAAAGGCAATAACTGACAAAGAAACACTGAAAGTATTTGACTCATCATAGGACAGACAGAAAACAGAATAATGTACATTATTTTTAATTATTTCTGTACAGAAGTAAAACTTAGCAGGCCAGCATTTAAAGAAGACAGAGTCACAAGCAACTTCTCACAAAGAATGTCAATTATTACTAAAAATGAAAATATCAGTCATATGGAGGTGTGTTCTATTTAGATGAAATGATATTCAAATGTAGTTAGTTCTTGGAAAACATTTTCCTCCTACACACATTCTTAAAGCTGACTTTTTCATTACGGAAATGATTACTACTATTACACTACTTCCATATTTCTACATTGCCACCCCAGTGATTGATGTAATTTACTTTAATCAGACACTCAAAAATCGATGAGCTGCACTGCAGATAGTTTAAGTCCCAATATCCCACTTCTGCAGTAGTGCAGATTAGTCTGGGGTTATTTTATCTTTGCAAAACAAGCAAAAATATACTACCGATCCTACACATATCTGCAGATTAAACATAAATCAATAGCATCTTTTACACATAACAAATTTTCAAATTCTTTAACAATACAACTTATCTGCCATAATCCATACTTAATTCAAAAATCATCTCTATACTTTGCTGAAGTTGACTTCTCATGGCTTATGTGGTACAAAGATACTATGCTCGCCTATACTTAGGTCTCTAAATACCAGGAAAACATCTGAACTTTCCCCCAGAGATGACTTCAATTTCAGTGGGCATCCCAATATTCTGTTTCGCAGAAGAGACAGTAAAGACCATAAATAAAGCAGAGCAGAACTGCCACACCTCACTTTCAATTAGAGTCAAAACTAATTTTTTGGTCACGTAGAGTCAGCCAAATTAACTCTACACTTGTTCTGTACTTGATAATCATATTACCTAATCTACTAAAAAGAAATTATCCTTAGTGCCACCCTTTACAATCTACTGAGTTGTGGACTACAGAGCCCCTGTAAAATATTATCTACATTTACCTTTTCATGAGCCTGTACTGACAAGGAAGCTATGAGAATAATAGAAATTCTTAACATGATAATAAACATTCATCTCCCTCTGTGAGAAAAATCCACATAACCAATCAAAGAAATAACGGATCTATAAATTTGTAGAGACACTTCCCAAAGCTCAGTGCTTATTGATGTGTTTATGTAAACCCCTAAAATTAACACAGTCCCTGACAGAATTAGACTATGTACATATAAACAGAAGAACACAATTTCTTTTAGCACTGAAAATGTGACATTTGGTTGCTTTTTCTTCTTATCTGCTTATTTAGGCATTTCTGGATGGACTTCAGTTACATTTGCTCAGCCAATGCAGAACCTTACCTCTGGCAATGGTCTTTTTCAGAGAATAATGAAAATCTTTCTAAAAGAAAAAAAAAAATAAACCAAAAAAAGCCCACACATTTTTTTCCCGAATCTCTGAAAAAAAAAAAAAAATCTCAATATTATTTTCAAAAGGAACTCTTCTAGTCAAGATCATTCCATCTACTCTTTGCATCTGTGGAAACATTAGTCAGATGCTAAGAATGTAGAAGCAAGATTCCAACTCCATGTTAGTCCTTTGTTTAGGAGCAAAACCTAGAACACCCAACACAACCTAGCAAAACCTTGGGAAAACAATAACAACAACAACAACAACAACAACGAACGATGAAACCCAGGACAACCTGGAATAAACACCCCAATGCAACCCAGTCACTGATATCAGACACGCTAGCGTATACCAACGCTCAATTCAGGTGAGCACTTACTCAACCACATATATAAACTATGACTCTAGAAATAAGTTACCAATCTCAGAATGCTTCTCTGTTCAGCTTGGTTATGTAGTTTGAAGTTAATTACTAGAAAAAAATCATTTTTAAATATAGATCCACAAACACACACGGATCAGAACTGCCTATGATACTATAGTATCTTTCAGTTCCTTTTACTTCTCCTATCCTGGCATTCTCCGGGCCAAGAATCACTGTACCCTGTGAGTGTCTTGCTCCTTAAATGTGACTATTCACAATAATCCTGTCTTCAATAAGAAATAGCCACTTTTAAGATAATTTCAGAAAGCATTTCACCTTTACAGCATGGAAAAAAATCTGCAACTGAACTGACAAATTCATATTAACCTTAACTATAGCAATGCTATCATTTCACTATTACTCTACACTTATTTGTAAAGATAATGCTGCTTTCCTTTCCGTTTTCATCAGCCTGGCGTGCTGGTGTGACAGCCTAAAACAAACTCCCTTCGGCACCAACCCTTTAACTGCAGACTTACCTTGCATATCTTAGGCTTGGTTAAGCAGGAATACAACTAATAAATTTCTTGCCTGAGCCTGTTACCATCAATAAGAGAATATTAAAGTGAGTTTACTATCCATAACTCACACAGCAATATGAAAGAAGGAAGAAATCATAAAACACCTTTCACTGAAAGACTAAACTACCACTCATACATGTAATGAAACTTGTGAAGTAGAGATTTTGTCAGAGGTGATAATTCGAAGTCCTAGAACGGCAGGAAACAAGAGAACAAAAAAAAGATAACAACTACAAAAAAAAAAAAAAAAAACATAAGACTGCAACAATATTTTGTTCTACAAATTGTGTTTTCAGGAAAGTCAACGATTTTTTCATTGACCCATTGTACTTCACCAACTGTCATTACACTGACCTACTTTGAAGATACAACTTCCTGTTTCTACACAGAGGGCAGGATTGAGGGAAAACAAACAACAACAACAACAAAAACAGATTTAGACTCACATGCACATATCACATGTTCTTTACGTTGTGCTATTACTTGTGCTTACATTATGCAAGCTCACTTTACCATGATTCTGAAAATTAAAAAAAATCAGTATGGTTTTTACTGTCTTTGATACTTCATCCAACTAACCAAGATCACAGAATCCCTGAATGATTGGGGGTTGGAAAAGATCACTGGAAGTCATGCTATCCAAACCCCCTGCTCAAAAAGGGTCACCTAGAACAGGTTATCCAGCACTATGTCCAGATCAAAGAAGTCTTTAGATACTTCCAAGTGCTTTTTAATTCACAGCAGTGGATGTTTTTTGTTGCTTTGTTATTGTCGTTGTTGTCTTCCTTTATGACTAAAGAGCAAGGACAACAATAGTTGCTTTTTATGCTTCATGAACCATTATTTTTGTACTCTTCCTGTTACTTTCTACTTATTTTTCACTTCAAGATTGAAGAAGTTGAATTTTGGGGTGTTTTTTTTTTGGTCACAGTGCTATGCTCTGGGTGACCTACTATTCTGTTGAAGAGATGATATCCAGAAATATATTTTGCACTTAAAAGTTTTTATTAGCATGAAGCTTTCTGATCACCTGCAGCAGTTATAAACCTGGCTAGGCATACCCTCCTTATAAACAACTGAAATACGAAAATTCAAGCACTGGATTTCTGCCCCTAATAGCAAATTTTGGAGGAGCAGTGAGAAATCCTTCACTAGTATGAGTCCAGTTTCAAAGGAAGTCACAGGACAATATATGTGGGTTAAAATTGTCTGTTGATTCCCTCAGTGTAAGGAAATTTAACCTACAAGCCATGAATTACCTTACCCATTGTCAAACTGACAGCAATTAGTGCATAAATCTGGCATGAAACTTCAGAAATTTCAGTAAAAGATCAACAGCTACCAGGTACATTTCAGATAGAATTATAATAGTAAAAAGTATTTGGTCTTCAAGTTATCACATTTCTCTTCCACATTAACAGCAATCAAGTCCATATCCAGTCCTTTACTTTGATTTGCGTGTGTGTACGTGTGTGTGTGTAAAACAGACATAACTGGAAAGCAAAATTTATACTTACAGGATAGGAAATAAAATATGGGCAAGAATTATGAATTATGATTTATAAAAGAGTACTTGCAATCTTTTATGTGAGCTTTCATATATCAAAATTCAAAGGAAATTATTGGCTAAGCATATAGAACTTGTATTTACTATTTATTGAATTATATTTCTGAAGCACACTTCCTTCTGTCTGATTTTCTTCATAACACTTACGGTTACGTACAAGCAGAGCTATGTTTCAGCTGCATGTTCTGTTCTTATTGTTAGGACGGTCTGTGAAGTTTTGATACTGCCTACAAAATGACCACATAATCATTTGTTATATTTGTCCAGAATTCTTACATTTGCATGACTTTGTTACTACTACAAATTAAATGCACATTTGTAAGTTGTCTGTACTTTCCAAGTTAAAATATAAGTCCAGGTCCAAACCAACAAGAAAAACAAACAGACATCTCTATCTGAATGAATGCAAAAATATCAACATGTACTATGCTTTTTATGTTCTGCATATCTACTAAATTCTGCCCTCAGAACCTCCTGTTCTTGAAGCCTCATAACACTGACATTATGCGTTGGATTGAACTTACAACACCTAGGTATTGAAAGCATTTTAGACATCAGAGTGTATCTACAACTTCTGACACAGAAAACACAGAAGTAACAGGAGCCCCATCCAGACACATGGGACACCCATGTTTAGGGAACTGAATCCCACATGCTAGCAGGAACAGCCTTCTAGGAACTGAACAGAAAGGTTGACTACTGCTTCAAGATACACCACCTCGCAAATACTTGTGTCCTTCAGCTATTTTTATGACCCTCATTTTGACAATTAATACAAATATCTTGTGTCCAGATGCCCAAGAGACTTCAGAATTGTCCTACCAGTTCACAGGAGTACACAGAAACAGGCTGGAGTTTACATTTGCCTGTCTGAATGCAGGTGTGATAGTATTCTAAGATTCTTCCAGAAACAGGGTGGTAGATACAGAAAAGATCAGCTTTCAAATTAAAGTAGCTATTTTTCACCAATCTTCCCTAAAAGGATGATAACTTCTCCCATTTTTATTAGTACATTGAGGATTCTAGTGCAAGAAAAATGGTAGGGAAGTCTCTACACTGTGAGACGGATTTACCACGAAAATTTTTCATCTGACTCAGCTAAGATCCACCTCACTCATTCATATATGCCACGAAGCAGCATTCATATATGCTAGATGAAGCAGCTTGTCAAAGGTTTTCATTTTTCCTTAGTGTTTCCTGAATGTTTAGTAGTAGTCAAACTCACTGCAATTTTAGGTGTACTTGAGACTGAGGCACCTGAGAACAGCTTGAAGATTTTGGAGGCGAGGCTTATAACAACAAAGTTCTACAGTATACAGTGAAAATTACACACACGAAATGTTCATAACTGTGAATGCTCAAGATTTTTAACTGGCTATCTTTCACCTACTTTCTACTAGACCTACTTTTATTCCAGCTCTGCTGGAAGAAGTATCACCTGCTGACCCCTTACAAGGAAACAGAGCAAATACTGCTATTTTCCAAAGTACTCTTCCCAGTAAAAACAGGGGAATAAAAAATGACATAATTACAGAAGAAGAAAACTACACTTAGCTTATGTTCCTTTTAAGTACAAACCTTTGGCAAATACGTTACAGAAATTCATTTGAAACAGTCAATAAAGCAGATGTTAAGCTGAGCAAAGTGAAAAACTGCAGGCAGTAATGCCAGAAAACAATGAACTCGTAGAATACAGACATTTTCAAGAATGACAGTCACATGAATGTTTACAAGATTACATTGTGCTACTTTATGCTTCTAGAGTATAGGTGAACTAGGGATTCAGTCTGAGAGCTTTTCCAAACATAAGTCAGTGTCAATGCCCTGAAACAATTATGAGTTTAGAAAGCCACCAAACAGTAACACGTTCCTATATTTCACGTTGAAACATAAAAATGGGACCAAAAAATTTGTTTGAATCATGATCATACGATGTACTAAGGACAGAATAGTAAAACAACACTACAAAATATTAATGGGATTTCCTTGTAAGTAGTTTATAAATGAAAGGAACCAAAAAGGCTTCAACAGCATGTTTTGAAGGAAAAACGTCTATGTGTCTGAAACACTGGAAGATATATCCAAATCAGTCTCACTTGGTTTGCCTGGCATGAAAAGACAGATAAATATGTTCTGCTTCCATGCAATTTACTAGATCAAAATGTTGTTTTACATTGTTCATTCCGTTTTTTTTGGTTTTCTCTTCTAACATATTTTAGAAAGTGACTCACCAGGAACTTATTTTGCTTTTATTCTCTTTTTTATTATAAAGACTTTGAAGGACAGACAGTAGACGTAGTGAACAGAGAAAAGATTAATTTACTGTGTCATTTGAAAGAACTTGAAAACAAAGGAGACATCAAAAGATGTAATCGGTCAAGTCATCAAAATTTGCCAGTATTCCATATGCTGAAGGATTGGATATTATACAAAGCAGACAGATTCACAGTCTGGCATTTTCTTGTTCCATACAGAGGAATAACATAGCTAGCAGTTTTCTCATTCTATGATAAAGATCACTAAGCAGAGGAGTATGTAATAGCTACTGCCCTTTATACAAGTCTCTTATTAGAAAACACTGGTTTTAACATGACTCAATGAAAAAGCTGCTATTTTCAGTCCTATTTATCATTTTTCGTTCAAAAAATGCATTTTCCTATTATATTTTAAAGCAAAAAAATAAATGGTCTGAATTTCATATATTCTAGCACTAAAACGGGATAAACTGATATTTCTATGGACATCACAACTTCATCCCCAAAAGGTGTTCGAGCACCTTTCAGATACATCTCAGAAAGCTAGAATATTTTAAAATACTAAGTTTCAACTAATACCTTCTCACTAAACAAGATTTCCAGTGTTTTCTCACCCTCAAATACCAGAAATAGTTAAGCAAGACCCTCCCAAAAATGGATTAGAAATAAATGCACGCATTCACTTACACTGACTTTCTAAACCATTACAAAGCAACACTTTTTCAGCCACCATTGCCTATGACATTTGAGGCCACCTGTTGTCCTCTGAAACAACAGCTTCAAGAAAAACTCTACAAATCATGCAACCTGAAACAAAAGAAGTGGCAATTCCTTCCATGATTGCAATGGGAGCAACAGTAAATCAGCACTGAGCACTACTGAAAGTAGTCCCAACATCAGAAAATTAATAGACTGTAGTATACTTCATGTATTACATGTACTTCATGTATTACATGTAGTATACTTCATGTATTACATGAAGCACCTTAGCTCAGAAGCTCCTGAACTGTATTAAATTAGACACACAGACCCACAAAAAGCCCTTTCTCATTATTAAGCTTTAATCTATGCCCAACAATCAGTTTTGCACAAATCTGTACGATAGCCTTTTCCCATACATATCCAAGAGTAGGGTTTAGTACATGCAGTGGTGGTGCCTGATACTTTAATCGGAGCTAGTAAGAAGCATTCAGATCTAAAGGAAGGTAAAAGGTTCTGAACAAGGAGAACATGCAGAACAAGGGAGAGATCCCTTCAGAGCTAGGTTGATGCTTCTCTACCTTAGAAACAGAAATGCTGAAACAGTGGCAGCATTGGTAGGAACAGCTAATTGTGATGCTGCACAGTGAGAACTGACTTCAGATCCCTGAACCCTTCTCCCTCAATGGCAGAAGCAAGCTCAAAACTCTAGGGGTCTGGCACACACAAAGTAGAAAAGGGCTAACAGCTATTTTTGCTATCCAGAGCAATCTACTGCCATTAGAAGAAGAAAGAAGGAAGAAGGAAGAAGGAAGAAGGAAGAAGGAAGAAGGAAGAAGGAAGAAGGAAGAAGGAAGAAGAAAAGAGAAGAAAGAAGAAAGAAGGAAGAAGAAAAAGAGGATGAAGAAGAAGAAGAGAGAGGAGGAAGAGGAGGAAGAAGAAGAAGAAGGAGAAGAAGAAATTAATTCATTTTATTTATTAAGTATAACAGTAATGCAAAAACATGCTTGATTCAAACTACCCTTTTATTATACATCATCATTGATTATACATCATCTACATATGCTGAATTCCTATACTTTTCTCAGAGGTAATTGGATGCGTCTCAGATACGTTACAGTAAAATATGGTATAAAACAACCACTTCAAATCAGTTATCTCACTCCAATATTTGCTAATTGCAAGTATTTTCCTTTTGATTAAGTAGCTGGTTTGTTTTCATTAGCAGCCAGACTCTTCAACATGATCAAAACCAAAAAAATGTTACACTAAACAGAAATCCTGTAACTAATCACCTGGTAGGGTGACCATGACTATTTCCAGACACTTCCGCTGCCTCTATAAGCCAGTGACGGATTGCAGTTATTAACAGGTCAATGAATAAATTAATTCCAGGGCACTGGAAATTATGTTCATGAAATGAAAAGTGGCCTTGCTGACATTGCATCACTATTTCTAGACAGTGCGCTTGAACACCAAATAAATCTCACAGCTTGGATGAGTGCCAAAAACAAGTGACCTAGTTTCATTAGGGTGGGAAAAGAATAGCAATTGGTCCTATGAGAGCAGATTACCAAAATAACTTAACAGAGTCAAAAACATTCCATCGACAATTTTCTTTAAGTCAGACATTTTCCAAGCTAACACGTCACTGAAAGCCCTCTTTTCCTCCAAAACGCTACAGTCTGAGATCCATTAAAATTTAAAGTTAAAATGCACTTGCATTACTCACTCTGACATTCCTATAGAACATTCCCATTAGAGAGAATAAATATTATCTTCTTTCCATCTCATTATCTCTTTCCATCTCATTCATAATAATTTAATACTGTTTTAAATCAAAACAGCTTTTGCATTTTCAGTGAAAAATGTAACACTTCTGGCTTAAACAAAGAGTTTTTTACTAATAAAAGTAAGTCTATTTTTAAATATTCAGCACACAGTAATGTGCCCAGTAATCTTCCTTGATTAAAAATTCCTTGGCTTGTCTTCAAAAAACACTGACTATGGACGAGCTCAACAGCTGTCGACATAATTTTTAGGAACTTACCAAGCATTGTTGCGTCTATACTAGACCCCATTTATATACTCCAGCTGGTACTCCACAGCCCCACTCCTTCGCCCCCAGTAACATCTATATTGGGATGGAGACATATTGAGGAGAGGAATCTTAATAACAATACGCAGTAGAACATATTTCATCATCTTTTTTTTTGTCTTTCCAAAGCCTGTTGCCTTCTGCAAACTGCTTTCCATTGACTAACCAAGTGAAGTACAGAAGATAAACTGAAATACTGCAAGAAAACTATTCTTGCACTGTTAAAATCCCACAACATTCTTTCATAAACCAAACTTTAATATGACATAAGTAACACGATGTATTAATTTCACCCAGCAACTCCTGTTATACAATTCCTTGCTGACGCATGCCAGTGACAACTGCAACTCTTACCTGTGTGCTATGTGCAGTGTGGGTCACTTGCATAAAGACTCAGACAAAAGGTCTACAATTTAAAAGATGGTGACATACTGCTCATTTTGCCTCCATATTATTTCAGGTTTTGCATTTTTCCTCCAGACTCACTACCTCTGGATTCATTACTAATAGATCAAGTCCTAAAGGCTGATCATAGTTTTTGCAGTCCTTACTGAGGCAAACACTGATGTCAATGGAAATTTTGACCAAATAATGACATACATACTTGTAACTAAGTTAAGGACATACACATGAATTTCAAATAAACTATGGGAGAATCTAGTGGGGAAAAAAAAAAAAGGAAAGAGACAGGAAAAAAAGGAAAAGACAGACCAAAAAACAGATAAGTGAATATGCTTCTAAAACCCTTAATGATCATTTTATTTGTAATAAAGCATTTTTTAACAGAACCAATGAGAAGTTTTGGCATTTTACATCTTTCTCCTTATTTATTAAGAGTTTTTAAGTCCTTGGGTTTCTTGGGTTCAAACCTGTCTTGTTCCTCTGTCAATAACTTCCTGATCAGCATATGTATCTTTTCTCCTTTTTTTCTCTTTACACCTTCTATCTCTGCTTGAAAGCTGTATTGTTTACACAATCTCTCTGTAAAATCTTTTGGAAGACTCCATAATATACAATATGTACAAACTGTGGCAGTATCACCAGTAGATTCTGAGAAAAAGTAGACTTAAGAAAAAGGAGGGAGAGGACGTTGTCACAGAAGCTGAGTCACTTAAAACTACTTTGAAGAGTGGCTTATGAGTTGTTTGATTCCTATGTATGAATGTTGCTCTTCTCACCTGTGAGAATCTTGCTGATCTGCTGCACATACTTTTTATCGCAGCTTCTGCAACTGAAAAACACCTTTGGTCATCACTTCTAAAGGAGTGCTGAAAACTATCAAGCGATACATTAACATAATTAGGTACGTATTTTAGTGTCAGTCATCTCAACATCATTTCCTATTAAATTGTGTCTATCACTATGCAGATTACTAAGTTTCTTAACACTACAAGGAATATTTACATCGCCATTTTTTTCTACACATCTTATTTAGGGACAAACCAAGAAGATAAGGACTTTATGTTTCCTGGGCCATCAACAATGCAGAGACACAGAAGTGATGCATGGCAACTAAGACTTCCAAAATTGCATTATGGTATGAATAATCTTCTTCACTTCTCCCTTTATTTTGCTGCGTTCCACTGCCCTGGTATTTTTTCCATGCACACATATTGATAATTGGTAATGAAACATTTCTGCTAGATTCTGTCACTCATAGATAAATTTCATTTTTTCCTTCGCCACCTCAAGAAATTAAAACATAACTTCCTAATGCAGATTGACTGGCGCATGCATTTTCATTCATCATTGATTCTTTAAGGTTTATCATTTTCTGTACTAGACACTTACTTTCACCTGCTTACTTTCTCCATCCTTCCTAATTTGAGTCCTCCATTCAAGTGGAGTTCTTTCTCCTTACAGCTTGTGTTGTAGAGATATTAAGAGTAGAGAAAAAGTTTGACAGAATGTAAGTAAAGCAACAGGAAGAAAGGACACTATTGAGAAAATATTTTATCTCTGAATATCAGCTGAAGTAGCAGCTAATCTCCTCAGCAGAGGAACATAGTAAAGATAATCAGATAAGCTGGTAGAGAACCTGAAAAAGTATATATGTGGAGGAAGTTGACCCTAGAACTTTGAAGCTCAGGATTTTTGTTTTAATTCCCAGTCCACTGTAAGATGGAAGACAAGTCAGAGGATATTGAGTTTAATTTGTCTAATATTTATTTCCAAAACATGACTCTCCAGAAAATCAATTTTTAAAATAAACTTTTATGCAGTTGTATTTTCAATATACTGCCAATTTTTATTTTCCGCATGCCCCATCTTCCCCTAGAAACATCAGCTACCAGTTAGTCTTCCTTTAGTTTTCAGATCAGCTTGAAAATCATAGAATCATAGATTCACAGAAAATGAAAATTTGAAAGAAAATAACAGAAAAAATTTACACTAAGGTATGTACTCGGACGTTTTATAATGATTTTGAGTACACAAAAAAAGCTCAAGATAGACATCAAGTGCTGGTTTCAGGACATGTTTGGGGGTTGAAAAGGGTATTCTTTTAAAAAGTAAAAAGGGTGGTATTATATGAAGTACTTTTGGCTTCCTACAACTTTTTATATTAATTCCAAACTTCGTGCATTTCATCAAAGGCATTCTTGAACTCTGCTGGATTCCCATGATTGAATACAAAACTCATCTATCTGATTAGCTGCCAGACAGTGTATATAAATCATTTTAAATTTTAACTGGCTTTGGAAAAATAAGGGGTTCTTTACCTTGCAGCGTTTTCAATCATTCTTTTCTCCGTTTACTTTATCCTTTCCATCTCTTTTCACTAGAGTACCCCATGTGAATATACCCTAGTTTGTGCCTTGCTATGAAACGTGGTATTGTTACACTCTACCTAAACTGTGGTTTCCAGTCAATGTCATACTATTCTATACATGGTCACAAAGTCAAATTGCAAATGCAAAGTTCAGGTTTGCTTTCTTTTCAAATCTTCGCTCCTTAGTTTCCAATGTCACACAAATGGTCTGAAAAAGATATGAATGTGATAGTACAACCCACGCTAACTGAAACAGAATCTGAATGGGACTTAAATCTACATGATTTAAGGAGGATCAAAGAAACCAAACCTTTTGTTACACTTATTCTTATTTCTGGTTGTCATTCAAAAATGAGCAATCCATCAATCTCACAACGCAATTTTCAAACTGATGAAAGCAAATCTACTAATGTATCTATGAGAATAACAATTGATAATGTCACTCAGGTTGTAAGAATGAAGTTTTAATCCTAGATTTCAATAAAAAAACTACTCCAAAATTCAATCTCAATATGAAAAACAATGTTTTTATACTCACAAGACATGAAAAAGGTTACAACAAGACTACATCATTGTTTGTTGCTATTATCTGATTTCTCCATGTGTAAATTATAGTAATGCCAGGCCTTCCATGCTTTGCTTTCCAAGGCCAAGAAAATTTCCTTTCTCTCCTCTTACACTTCCTGTAGTGTTCAGCTTGGCTTCTGGGGCCTTCTTTTATCCTTATTTTATTTCTGCAGCATCAAAGGCCAAACTTTTAAAAAGATACAGTGGGGGATGCAGTGTTGCTCCTTATGATATTGAAACTTCTGAAACTCATGACAGTTAATTCTTGTAAACAACGTATTTCCAAATTTAGGTCAGGAAGAAATGTTCTGAAATGCGTGCTAGTAGAAACAACTGGCATGTCAGAAGCAGTCAGTTTCTCACACTGAACTTGGTATTTCAAACACATTCTATGCAGTTCCAGTCACTGGGTTCACTGATGATAGCCTTGGTTAACTCTTTTTTCTGCACGAATAATCAGTTGTGTTTTTAATATGATTTTGGAGAGTGTTCTATGGCTAGCACACAAAGGGAAAAGCACAGATTACTGTGTATCACTGCAAAAGTACTGGATGTTTCATGTGAATATGGGGAACAGCTTTGATGATGTGGCATTCTCCTATCATCTTCTGCTCTGCAGTACATTACCACTTCTTACAAAGTATTCTGTTTATACAGAGATACTGTAAATAAAATTTGAAAAACATTAGTTTTATGTATGAAGCTTTTGCAGCGCTAGTATTGCATGACATTTTCAAATTTCATCTCAACATCATCACCATTAAAAGGGATCATAAAGCTAGGGAGAAAATGAGTCATTTGATGAAAATCAGCTTATTTTTACTTAAGAAGAAGAAAACATAAGAACCACAATTCTCCCTAACTTACAGAAGCAGAATTTACTTCCCTCTACCAACATTCTATATATTGCATTTAATTACTTTGAGAAAAGAGTGGATGTACAAACATCTGTTTTCTACGCTATTAGGAATTTTTTACTTGAGGCCATCTATTCAACACGATGCATAAAATAAACATTACAAAATATTAAAATGCAAATAAAGCTTTCTAGACTTCAGATGATTGAAGAAAATATAGATAAATGTTCTTAGAGTAACTAATTTAGTTTTTTTGTTATACCAAATCACAATAGGATTGTAAATACAGAGCAGGTACTGTTAGACCTCAATAAAAATAAATAAATAAATAAAATAAAATTAAATTAAATTAAATTAAATTAAAAATCTTTTTAGATGGGGGAGAGGGGAAGAAAAAAGTTTATTTTCTTGGTTGTTCCTCAGTAAATAAAATTTTAAAAAAATATATTGATGAAATGGTGAAGACGTTGGTTAAGAGGCATCCTTTAAAATGTCTTCTACCAGTATTTAATTCGGGGAATTTACAGTATTAAAACTTTGACATAAGTTTGAGATAAGGAAACAGGCAAAGTAAGAGAAATCATAACAGAGTTTACGGATTAACTGAAAATAAAGAGAAACAAACTCAAAGCTGCTTCACTTCTTTTTTCCAGTCAGTCACTCAATTGTCATAGGACTAAGAACTGAACTTTAAAAAGGTAAGAGGACTCAAAGGGTGTCTTCACGTAATAAGAAAAAACTGTATATCTAAGAACTAGAGAGAGTTTAAGGAAAAAGTAAATATGATGATGAGAGTACATCCAGTGAATGCCAGAATAAAGATGGGATGGAAAGGCAGAGGATTCCTTGGGGAAGAGGTATAAGGTTATATTAAACAAGCAGATTTTTCTTTCTAGATATCTTTGTAATGATGCATCATCATGTAGCACCTACATGCAGAAAAATTACGATTAATGTTCAAAAGCCTTTAAGTCCTACCACAACACCTTAATTTTTCAGTATTTGTTAAACACAATTATTCCTATTAGTGTAGAACTAACTGAAGTATGTAAATCTAAAGAACATACTGACAATATATTTTAAGGTGCATCAGATTGCAACTTGAAATGTCTGACATATTATTTAACCTTTACACTTGGTTGAATTGTACAACTTCTGCTGTTAGCAGTATCACATTCTGTATGAGTTTTTCACATCTGGAAACTCCCTTGACACCTTTCTCATCCAAAATAGGGTATTTTTTTCAACTCTAAAATAAATCCTGTAACAGAAACCTTCACATTGTTTTTAAAAGTGAATGATGAATAATTCAAGAGATAAGGAAAATACACAATGATTACCTAAATTCAGTTTTCATTCTTACTCTCTTTTTCTTCCTGCGCAATGAAAATTAATTTTTAGTGTTTTCCTCTCTCATCAAGTACCATAACTTCCTCAATCACATTTTAAAGTCTAGAAAAACAGTCAAAACAATACTGTTACCAAAGTGGAAAGAGAAGAAGAACACATAAATCACATAAATGCTGCCATTAAACTTATCCCTTGCTATGTATTTTAAAGACAAAAAACAGTCCAACATGCTATGCAACACAGCTTTGGTTTCACCTCTGGAAAAGAAGGTTCAAAGTCACTCTAAAATGCAAAACAAAGACACAATCTACATTAACAAAGAAACTGATTTTTTTTTAAGCCTTCCTGGCAAAATATGCTTTTAAACTGAACATTGTCAATGAAAGCATACTCCTTGGGATTATGTGTTGGATTTTTATTTCATCTTTAGAGTCTGCATTGTTCATCATGAATGTGGAGGAGAGTTCTGTAATGAAGTAGTGGGGTTCTTTTTGGTTTGGAGGGGAGAACAAAGGCAAGATTTGCTTTGATGATTTGAATGAAGTCTTGCTAATTAAAATGTCTTCAAAACAAAATTAAAAAGAGGAGTGAAAGCTGTAAGTATGCAGGCCAGTAGCTACATTTTTAATCTAGCTGGGTCATATTATCTGCTGACATGAGCATATTAATTCCAGTGAAGTTCTGTTATCATGCCTTTTTTTATGGAAGCATAATCGTTGATGTATACCAATATCTCAGCTTTATACATAAATTTTCCATGAAAAAAAAATCGCATAAAATAAAGCCAAGTTATTTTTCACCTGACTTTCTCACTTCCTATTGGCACAGAGTATTTTCCTCTCATCAAACAATCATATCTCATTCTATTAACATAATAAGAATGTTTAAGTATGTTGTTTTCAAGCATTTTTATCTTCTCCTAACAGATCTATTACTGAGTGGTATCCAAATAAGATACTAACAAATAAAAGCAGATCTGTCAGCAAGGCATCATGCATCTGCTGCAGGCCCAATATGATATCCGTAGTGAAAGACTAAATATAAGAAACAGAAATGAACCATGGATGGAGATACCTTTGAAAAGCCACAAAGTGGAAAAAGAAGGTCAGTGTGAGTGCTCCAAAAGGCAATTTTCAGATAAGAAACTTGTCACTGTGAAATTCTTCTTTTGCAAGTAGATAGACACTAGAAACTACATTCAGTTACGGAGAGAGGTTGGCTTCCTTTTTACGTAAGTTTTAGAAGTAACAACAGAGAGAGAAAGAACATGTTTTTTTGTGTAAAAAAGCTTTCCTATGCTATGTTGAGTCCTGTACAGAACTACAGTGTTACACAGAAAATAAGGTGTTCAAATGGCTTTTTGACTATGAAATCAAAAAATTCAGCTCCTTTAGCAAACAACAACTGAGAAAAGTCACTCTGGCTGGTAACAAGCATCTCCTTAAACAACTGAGCTAATAAAATCTGGTTTCCCATGAAATCTGGACTCATTGCTGTAAAGTGAGACAAGCATTTTGACTGAAACATTTTCCACAGCTAGGACATCAACAATACTTCCCTCCTGTGCCAATTCTTTTATGTCCAAGAATAGGTTACTTCATCTTCCTTTTGATACAATTCTAGGGACTATCTTTTTTTGCAACCACTGCTCTTTAGTCAAACTAGACTGCAACTCTCCAAGAGACCCAAAGTACATAGGGAAGAAAATTGAGGAAGTCAACGGATTGAAAAAACAAATACAGATAGTCTGACATACATGCATGGTGTGGTAACATAAGACTACTTGTGTAATAAACAGCAACTGGCAGACTTTGTAAAGAAAACAAAAATATTAAAGTTCATTCTCAGGTAACCTACCCAGCACTGAGCGACCAAGCCGTTTTCTCTCTGCTACACATTTCCTCTAGTTCACTGAATGTTGACTTCCTTAATAGACAATGGGATGTACTTAACAGGAAAAACTGAAAGATTTTCTACCTTCCCTACCTCACAGCTTGGCAGCTAAGACTTTTTTCATAGTGGAGAGAGAACGGGATTTAAATTTCCAAAGGCAGGAGATTCAATCTTTCGCCCTCACATTTTGAGCTGGTCTGTGAACAAAGCTTTTGTATAAAAGGAGGCACAGCTATTATTCCCACCAGCTTTTGCTCTGCCATCCACCATGAATGGTATTTCTGAGGAGACTCAAGCTGCTCGCACAGACAAGGCATGCTCTAGAAATGACTACTTGGTTGAAATCCTCAGCAGACTTAGAAGGAACAATTCATTTCTGTGTATTAACCGGGATTCAATTGCTGCTCAACCTTAGCCTTTACAATGCTGCAATACATTTGTGCATACTCAGAAGCAAAATTTCTCACACTTGGGCAATTTATGTTAAAACTGGTTGCTCACTAGATAGCACCTTACTACGTCCTTTCTTGTGCATATTTTAGAAGAGGGTGGAATTCAACACAGTACGCAACAAGGTCCAGAACACCACAGCTGATCTGCTCAGATACTTTAAAACTTGACTATTACATTCTAACAAAATGCTTCTAATATAACTTTTTGCATGTAACTTTTTAAAAAAGAACACTATAAAGAAGTTTTTCATATGACCTTAAACAAACTTGTTAATTATCACCTAATTTAAAATCTTCACATCTATTACATACATGTGACAGTACAGTAGTATAAAAACAGTAGTAGCTTGCCACGCTGTATGGACCCACTCAGAAGAAGCAACATATATTGTCAGTGAGTATTTGTTCAGATGTACTAGATGGTAGCAGAAACCTGGTGAGATCTCTTAATGGCTACATTTCTCTTTTCAGCTGCAATTCCCAGTCCTCCTTCAACTCAGAGCAGCTGGAAGTAAACACTATAAGAAAATAATTGCTTTACCCATGAAGCCTAAAGTTCAAGTGGACATTTCTGACTTCTCTACCTAAATGACATACATACAATTCCTTCACTTTCTGAAGACACAAAGCATGACCAGTAGCTAGTTCAATGACAGGAGGTGAAAAGAGCTGAAACATTCTCAGTGCTCGGTAAGGGTGGTGCAAGTGCAAGCTGATCAGGAAAAAGTTGTGATAAGCTCAAATACACTCAGCAAAAATAGTCTGACAGGCTGATAGGAGCGGGGAAAAATTAATCACTGAACATACTCTGAAACTTCACAAGAGGCACTGTAACTTGCTGAAATATGTCATATTTTCAAGGAGGTGAAGACACATCTCCAAAGTATGATTTTAGGATGAGAAAAACAAAAGGTTTCGCAGACCTCAGTCTCTGGGTAGTAATAACACATTCTGAATGAAACCCTCAAAGAAACTCATTATGAAGTCAGTTGCTTAGCATTTTAAGGCGAAAGCATTACAAATTTAAAACATCTATAAGTAACAGAAGATAAGGAAACCTGAGACAACCTCAGTAAGTTGAATACCGAAACTATCTGGAGAGCATGACCTGAATTTCTTGAGCTTGGGAGCATGTGTGCGACACCAGCCTGCAAGATTCCTTGGTAGAAGGTGGCATGGAAGGACAAGGTGGAAAAACTTTCCCCCAAAAAATGGCATTTTCTGTCTTTTACTTCTCCGGAACATACTGCAAAGGTATACTATCTCATGACAACAACACCAGAAGGAAATATATCCTTAAAATCATCTACAAAATTCATCTTTACCCACTGCTAAAAAGGGTCTGGTCATCAACTCAGTTATCCTTATGCAAAATGTAGCTCTGACCACAGAGAAAAAGAAGAGAGAGGGAGAAAATATTGACTGAAATCACAACTCAACAATAACCATAATAAAAAAAGCCTTTCAAATTGGACAATAATTGTCTGTATTAGTGATAGGACAGGAGTGTCTCCAAGACAAAGTTCATATCAGTGTTACCATTATGGTAGTTTTTACTCTCCTCTCTACACTGTTCATTAAAGTTAGATATGGTGCTTTCAAAATAGCTTCCACTTATTAGAAAGAAAACAGGTGTAAAGAAAGTGCATATAGTTCCTCAGATCTTCCAGAAACAATGGCCAAAGCTGAGTAGGGTCAGAAGGATTATGTTCAAGGTATTGTCCCCTTCCCAGAAAGGCAGGTATCTTAATGGAAGTGATTTATCCATAAAATCAAAAAATAAAAATCAAGAAAGAAATAAAGAAACAAAAGGTGTCATAACATAAAGGCCTTGGCAAATATTATTTATTCTGTAAATTTACTTCCCTATGAATCCAGAAAAAAAAAAAAAAACAGTGAGCTGGCCTTCCACATAAATAATAGAAAAGAATTTTTGGCAAGACAAAAGATCTATTCCCACTATACATTCAGGTTTTAAATTCTTTACAACCAATGCACAAGTAGCATGAAAACAGAATTTGTACTGGAGAGTACATAAAAGTGGATCATTAATTAAATTACCATTTTTGTACACTGATAGTTAACACTACCTTTTTTTCTTAGCCTGATCCTCAACAAAATTACTCAGCCTTCATATCAAGACATCAAATCTCATTTACAGAATCACTTAATACTGCTTTAGTTAATGCAATTTTGACTGAAAAAAAAAAAATACAAGTGCCACTCCCTGAAAATGAGCAAAACACTTTTAACTAATTTTCAGTAAGTAGCATGAGCAATAAGCTTTAAAAACAGGCCAATGATCCATAATGGAAATACAAAAATAAGCTGAAGTTTGCAAACAACCTAAAATGAAGTATCAAGAGCATGAGTTGTTTAATTTTCTCTGGAAAAAAAAGCAAAACTTTCATACCTGCACCTGGAATGATTGCCAACTTTGTTTCAACTAGGCCCATCTTAGCAGAAGAGGCTGAAAAAATAAAAGTGTAAATGATTTCTTACTATAATCTATAGGAAAACAACTTGCAAAATAAGTACTAATGCCCTGCAAGGGTATTCATTTGTTACATTTTCTTCAAAAAGAACAACAAATCACTCTATAAACACTCACTTGTGAAAAATATCTTTAAATAGAATTAATTGTTCTGCCCTTATTAAAAGATCTAATTATTCCCACCAAGGCAAGTTCTGCAGTTTATTAATTTACACATAACAAGTACGCTAATATGGGAAATAAGAATAAAGTAAACCTGTAGCAAAAATACTCCAGCTATCAGTAATAAGAGCTATGAAATTAACCATCAGCAAGTACTTCAGCCAAAATTCCTTTATGTAATTGGTTATGAACATTGTTAGAAAATAAAATCAGTTTTAAAAGACTGTTGCCAAGGCAAAGATTAGTCAAGCCTTCTGCAACACTAATAATCCTACGTTTAATAAACAGGATTCGTATTTACCTGCCACTCTTATGTCGCAGGCTAAAGCAAGTTCGAGGCCACCACCCAATGCAGTTCCATCTATTGCAGCAATGGTCGGTACGGGAAGATTAGCTGGGGAAAAAAAGTAGCACTTAAGCCTACCTCATAAAGAACATCTCCAAAACACCACAGTACATTTTGTTCGAAGTACAGTCACACTATGGAAGAAAAAATGGTTCATAAAACAATACAGGTATAAAAGTTGATTGTTCAGCAACACTTTGGCAAAGAACTTGACTCTCCCCTCTAATTATTCTGTGGCTTAATTGGTTTGCAATTCTTTTTGCTCACTTTTGGCAAAAATCTGAACAGTAAACCCCAAAAATATACAATGCAGAAGTAAACAAACAGGAATACTTGAAGAGATATGCAAAAACAGTCCCATTTGAAATACAGATGTCCTATCACAGTTAATTGTGATGATGGCATAGTTGGAAGTGCTCTTAAGTTTTAATATTACCAGATGTGGTGTGGCCACCACTATTGCCCCTTTCTCCTATAAAGCAGCAGCTAACAATTTAATGGAGTGTGTCAAAGTTTTCAATCTGATAAACGGATGCACATACTGCCAATATGCACAGCAGGTAACAGGGCTACCGAGTCCTGTGGGACCATGGCATGATTTGTATTTAATTTATCATCAGTGTTCTGACACAGGGAAATCTAGCATTAAACATTCAACTTGGAGTATTGTTTTTCACCTTGAATGACTTTAAGTTCTTTTCTGCCCTCTGCACCACAAAATCTAAGAAGTTTGATGAAAAATGTATTTTTACTTGAAAAATAAACTGATATATAGCATCTTTCACTATATTTGAAAGTATATTTTCCACAAGCAATCAATAATTTTAAACTATACTCAATATTTGAGTATAGTTTTCCTACTAAAGTTTCAAATATAGTCAAAAGCAATCCATTAGCTGAACACTTGGGTATACAGCTTGTTGAAATGTTGAACAAACTCTTTACAGCAACACGTTTTTTCTGCCGATATTAAGAAAATAGTTTCATTTTATTTTTTCAGCTACTTGAATTCAGTGACCAGTTTAGCTGAATCTTAGCTGAATCTTAGCTGAATCTTAATCAATCTTAGCTGAAAATTGAAAAAGAAGACAAAATTGCTGCCTAAATATAAATGAAAATGAGGTGTGACAGAATGTTGTCTCCTTTTAAAATCTGAAAGGATAATGTGACCAGAAATCATTAATTTAATGTATTAATTATATATAATACTTATTTTCTTTAGCACAAGACTTCTAAATTTAAAATTTGCTCCACTAAACTTGCCTTTTTCCTTTCTGACAGATACACTTCAGATAACATTTTTTTAGATGAATTAAATCTTCACGTGTATCATCATAAATAAATTTGTACACTAACAGGTAGTCTCACACTGCTTAACAAAACAAAGTATTAAATTAAGTGAAATACTATTTTTGGTTGTAAATCAACATTTTTTTATGTAAATTAACACCTAATGAAAATCCAATTGTCTTCCAAAAAAAATAACAAAAAACTAGCAATTCTATTCAAAATTAAAAGAGATGTTTTAAACCAAAGTCTCTTAGTGGCTGGTTTAGATCATGATTCAAAATGATTATCTGAATCAATTCCAACGTCAAAAAACACTACTGAATATTGTCTGAAACACTATCCATTTGCAGTCGCTTAAAAGAGCTGAAGCTATCCATTATATATTCTATCTACTACAGAAGGCATAGGAGACAGACGAATAGTAGTAAGACCTGTTCTTTCTCTATTTTTTCTTAGTTAGATGTGAAGGCAAGAAGAGAAGGCCACTCTCATTTCTAGTAGAGCCAGGCTGCTGACCAAACCCGGCATAACCCTATCACCATGAACAATCTGCTGAGCAGTCTTGGCAGTCCAAGTTCAGAGCTGATATAGACAACACGTCTCTTAAATGAATCTATCTTTGCTACAGTTAAATGAAAACTCATTTGTATAAACACAAAGGCATGCTCATTATTAACTGTAGTTTCCAGTGGTTACTGCCTACATTTATGTTTCACTTCTGAGAGACTAACATTATTGACACAATTTCTGCAGTACTCCAAGGCAGCCTACTTTCTCTATGATAAATAACTTCCCAATATTCTATGGTACAATTCAAGTACACTATTGCACACAAAAAATCTAACTTAGAGAGGAGAATATTAAATATCAGCTTGCTTTCAAGAATTACAGCCAGCAGTCCAAACAATAAATACTAAAATCCATAATTCACGGGTAAAAAATAAGCTTGGTATCATGTTAGAATCATTACTTCCCAAGGATATTAATATTAAAGGATCACCTGACATGTGGCAGTTGACAATGAATGAATAACAAAACACAAATTCTTCACAATAGCATTGTGCTGAGGACATTTCAAAAGTACTGAAGAAATTAATCTCTTTGTTTTGTTAACCATTAGAAAAAGTCACATAAAAATAAATTAACAACTGCTCTGGATTATAAACTGTATGTCTAAGTCACTAGAACTTAATATTGAGGGTAAAGCTGCTTGGAATATTGGACTTCTATGGCAAGGGTTTGGTAGCAAGGGAGTGCAGGGGCGGCCTCTGTGAGCAGAGACCAGAAGCTGCGCTGTGTTAGGTAAGAGTCAGTTTCAAAAAAGGTCCAAAGGGACCCACACTGGCCAGGGCCAAGCCAGTAAGTGATGTTGTTTGTGCCTCTGTGAGAGCAAACTTAAGAAAGGGGAAATAAAGAAAAAAAAAAATAAAGAAAAAAAAAACGCTGCTACACAGTGGCTGGGAGAGAGTGAGTAGTGAGAAGCAGCCCTGCAGCCCCCAGGTGAGTGCAGCAGGAGGGCAGGAGGTGCTCCAGGCAGGCAGCAGCAGCTCCCCTGCGGCCTGTGCAGGGAGAGGCCCCTGGTGGAGCAGGCTGTCCCCCTGCAGCCCATGGGTCCCACACGGAGCAGATCTCCACGCTGCAGCCCCCCCGTGGAGGAGCCCCCGGTGGAGCAGGTGGATGTGGCCTGGAGGAGGCTGCGGCCCATGGAGAGCCCCCGCAGGAGCAGGCCCCGGGCCGGAGCTGCAGCCCGTGGAGAGGAGCCCACGGAGGAGCAGTACTTTTATAAAAGACATAAAGCAATACAACAAGTGTAAAAGGATGTTTACTGACCATTCAAGACATGATACAGGTGGAATGACCAACAGGAACATGGAAGAAAAAAGAAACTAATAGCATACAAAGAAAAAACTTCAGAAAGAAAAACTAAACAATACGATAGAGCTAGTTAAGTCTAACTAACCCAGAAAAAGCTCCAGCAAAAGTTAGAAAAGATGGTATCAGCAATATAAAGAAATGGACATGTTTCCTACTCTACAACTGCGGACCTGTAGTTTAGGAACTTTAGGAATACATTCCTTATGAACATGTAGCTTAATGGAGCTTAGGTTAGGCTGACCAGCAGCATCTGACCAGTAGGCTTAGGATGTCTCCTCCTTTCTCACTACTTTCCATTACTGAAAGACAAGGATGGAGTAATCTCAACTCCCACACAATTATACCAGCAATAAGACTGTCACATGAGGATGACTTTGTATTTAAGCGTGTAAGGACAAATGTAATGTGTGGGAAGCAATCTCAAAGAATCACAACTATATTTAAGAAGGTAATTTTTATTTCATTTTCAAGTGAAGTTTCTCTAGATTTCCACTGCTGGTGACTAACACAGGATTTCCTTTCTGCTTAGAGATGATTATATGATGAATGAAAGAGCAGCATATGAATATGAAAATCAGATCCAGAGGATTCAACCAAGGAATAGTTTCTCAGATGCATATCACAAAGCCCACACAACTGATTCATATATTGCAGACACTGACATTCCCCAAACAGAAGGTTGAAGTTACCTGGATTCTAGTGACCTGGATCTTATGTGCCTATGTAGTCCTCTAAGCAATTCATTAAAGAATTCTGTATAAAACTATAGTTACATAACATCTGAGAAGAAACTGAATTACACTTGACACTTTCTTAGTGACTACCAAACGATCTCCTTTTATTCCTGCACTACCTCACTGATTGACAGATATGGCTTTCCCCCGATGAGGGAGGGAGGGAAGAAGAGAGAGAGGAAGAGAGGGAGAAAGGAAGGGAGGGAGGAAGGAAGGAAGGATATGCCCATATAATGTAAATACAAATAAATAAAACCTGAAAAGGCAACACCTTATACAAGAAGGTAGTCTTGCCTTTATGAAACATTAAATGATGCAGATTCTACATAACAGGTAAGAAATAAGCTCTCCACACAGTGGCCAAGACCTCAGAGGAATATCTGTCACTATTATCAGTCCTTTACTGAGAGTTCCTGAAATGGGCAGAGGATGAATAATATGGTTATCCAGAATTCCAGACTTCATGAGTTCTCATAACTTACAACCTTAGTGTATTCCTAGTCAATCTACAGCTTGTCCAGCTGGATTAACTTAGAATACAGGACATTCAGAAAGAGTCCCTGATTTAAATGGTATCAAATCCAAAGACACTGACCTCATAAGAGTGACTTCCTGCTTGCTAAGTAAATTTATACCTGTTTATTCTGTTAGCAACTGTACTACATATCTGTACAAAAGGAAGAAATATTCTCAAGCTAGATACAAATTTTTGAGATGTACGCACTTAGGTGTCAATGAGTTTTGTATGAGAACCATATATTTGTAGCTTGACAACAGTTTCAATCAACATGAAGAACATCACCTGTGAGATTCCTTCCTATAGCTAGGATATCAAGACGCTAAAGAACTGCAGGCCCAGTGCACTTGGAATTCATAGTTTCTCTTAGAGTAAAAGGTCACCACTATTCCTGCAGCAACAGTTGCAGTTCATGATTTCCACAAATCAGAAAAGAAAACTCTATGGAATTAGAAGCAGGCTGTCCAGGATCATGTCAGAGAGCCTTTGAAGATCTCCAGGGAGGGAGACTCCACAACAATTCTATGCAACCTGTGCCACTGCTTGATCATCTTCACAGCAAAAAAGTGTTTCCTCATGTTCAGAGGGAACCTCCCATGTTTCTTTGTGCTCACTGCCTCTTGTCCCATCACTGGGCACATCTGGAGCAGGTCTGGCTCTGTTGTTTTTGCACCCACCCTGCACACATTAATGAGCCCCACCCCCCCTCTAAGCCTTCCCTTCTCCAGGCTGAACTCCAGCTCTCAGTCTTTCTTCACAGGAGAGATGCTTCAGCCTTTTCACCATCTCAGTGGCACTCTGCTGGACTCGCTTTAGTAGGTCCAACTCCCTCTTGTAGTGGGGAGCCCAGAATGGGACACAGTACTCTTTGTGACACTGTATAAGCACTGAATAGAGGGGAAGGATCACCTCTCTTGACCTGCCAGAAAAACTCCTCCCAACGTAGTCCAGGATACCAGTAGCATTCTTTGTGAAAAGGGCTCACTGCTGGCTTGTGTTCAACTTGATGTCCACCTGGACACCCAAGGCCTTTTCTGCAAAGCCACTTTTTCTAGCTGGTCAGCCCACATATACCAGTGCATCAGATTATTCCTCCTCAAGTGCATGACTCTGCACTTCCCCTTACTGAATTTCATGAGGTTCCCATCAGCCCGTTTCTTCAGCCTGTGTTGTTTTCTCTCTGGATGGCAACTCCGGTGCATCAGCCACTTCTCCCAGTTTTGAATCATCAGCAAAGTTGCTGAGGGTATATTCTGCCCTATCAACCAGATCATTAATGAAGATTTTGAACAGGACTTGACCCAGTGCCGATCCCTGGTACACACCACTAGTTAATGGCCTGCGACTAGACTTTGTACTGCTGATCACCACCCTCTGTACCCAACCATTCAGCCAGTTTTCAATTCACCTCATTGTCTTCTCATCCAGCCCATACTTAATCAGTTTCTCTATGATGATCTTACAAGGGACAGTGTCAAAAGCCTTATTAAACTCAAGGTAGAAAATATTCACTGCTCTTCTCTCATCTACCAAGCTTGTCATTGCATCATAAATTGTAAGGTTGGTCAAGTATGACTGCCCTTTTATGAATCCACGCTGACTACTTCTGATGACTTTCTTGCCCTTCACGTACCCAGAAATAGTTTCCACAATTAGTTATTACAGCATCTTCCCAAGCACAAATTTTAATGTATTGATATGAAATCTCCCTTTTTGTTCTTTAGTATATTTTTTTAAATGCAATAGTAATAATGCCTTAGCAAAAATAACAGTCATGTGCCCCAAAAATGTCTAAGCATGGCTGGAGACCTATTTGTAGATTCCATAAGGGATGGGCCAGCCATTAGGACAGTAAGCAAGAAAAAATAAATGCCACATCACACAGTGGAAATAACTCATTAAGCTCGAATACAAACTTTGCACTCAGAGAGGAATGTCGGCTGTTTCAGGCACGTACCTTGTCTTGTAAAATCTGACATCAAGTCACTACAACAAAGTTTACTTGCATTTTCAGTTGCAAGCACTTTCATCAAAAAAGTGCTTTCCATGACCAGCTACTTCAACCAGCATTTTAATTCCTTATTCAGGATAACTGTAACAATGAAAATCATCAAATATATGTAGCAACAAATGCAAATGACTAAGAGAGACTGCAACAGCTGTCAAAACTTCCTATATGAACCTGAAGGCAAAGAAGATTGGTCAGACAGTTTTGAGCAATAGTAAATAAATGCTACAAAGCTTTTTCTGTCATAATTGCAAAAAGCAAAAAAATAACGAAAAAGTACTCCAAGTAATTTAGGTATTTACATTTGTTTAAAAAAAAAGACAAGAAATGCAAAAACACGACCACACATTTAAGTTTGGATGGTCTGTATGTGCAATAGGATACACACAATACTTTTCCACACATTTGCTAGCTATAGCTGTGAAAGGCTTTTAGCTGCCCTCCAATTCTTGAGCTTCAGCAAGAAGCTTAATAGACTGCTACTGCTGGTAGATTTATTTCGAAGTGATTATCTTTGCTTTAATACTTCAAAGTTCATGCAGATAGTCTACAGCAAGAAAGAACTGCATAAAATACAATATATATATAGTACCTGGAATGAACGATTGCTTTTTAATGAAAATGGCTACTGCACATTGTTTACAGTTCATTACTGAGCAAAGACCTTAGTAAAGTTTATCTTCCCTTCTTTACAACAGTAGCTAAAGGGTTTTCTTAAGGCATCTCTATCAATCCCACTAATTTTCCAGTTTCCTCCACTGATTCTTGTGAATGACCTAAAAAAATACTTTTGAGTTCACAATGAAGACTTTATATAGGAATACTATGTTCTTAATTTTAAAAATTTCTACTTGGTACTTTGTTATTGACAGATAGTTGGAACTGTGTGCTTTATATACTTTATGAAAATAGCAAAAGCTAGAAAACTAATGGTAATGACAGGTGCTTTTATAAAATTCTTTAGCTATTGTCCTGTTACCAACTCTCCCAAAATTCTCTTATACCTTTTATACTATATAAAATAATTTGGACATTTCATCCTTCTTCAGTGGTACATTTCAGTTTGACAGACGGATTCCTCAGTTTCTTCATGTTCCTTCTTGTAGTCTTATTCTGCCCTCGGTAAAACAATAATGAAATAAACCTTGGATGTCAGAATCTACTTTCTGTGCAAATGGAGAAAAGCTCTGCTTACAAGAATGAAAAGTATTTCCTTCTGTGTGCGCCTTATCCTTTCTAAATATATTTAAGAACTTATTACTCACACAAATAGCATATCATTCATGTATTCAAGTACATGAATTTTTAAAAAAAAAAAAAACAAAAGAAAGATGCCAAGGATAAATTATTTCAGTTATATTTTTACATTCTACTTCTGCATAATTTTTTCTTCCTTACATAGCATATAGAAAATACAATTCAAACAACAGCACAACAATAATCTCTAATAGCTAAAACACTCCAATGGGACAAGATTTTCATTTGTTTATTATCTACCTGTTCAGTAACTAGTATGAAGTTAACATACACAATAGTACCAGCAGAATTCATTTGACACAATACAATGAAAATCCCTAAGACTGTGATCATTTTTGCTGAACATTCATATTTTTTCTTCTATATCAACTTTCAGCAGTATTTTATATACCTGCTTGCCTCAGTCTAATGCTAAAGTAGCTTTATTTCTATATTACCTTAATGTAATATACAATAGTTTCAATCATCTCATTCACTGAACACTACAGAGCAATTCTCTCTGATTCACAGTAATAATAATAATAATTAAAACAAACAAATAAAAACTAGCTCTACGATATCATCAAAGCAGTTCTGGCCAACCTCAACAACCAGCACACACCTAGACAAAATCCATGTGCTATTTAAGACTTGAATATGTTATTCTGAAGTCCAAGACTACAGCTGGGCCTAAGCAATGAGCTTAGGATTTTCTGGATAGCACACAGCAGCACAGTACTTCCTGTATCATGTCAAAAGTTGCTACCCTTTTGATACCAACTGGTTCTATGAACAAGGCCTGAGACTGAGACAGGCAAAGCAAAAGATCTAAAAAAGAAAAAAAAAATCCCTCTCATTCAGGGATAGAACAGTACAGTACAGTATAGTACAGTAGCAGGAACACTCCTAGTATGCTAGCGACTGGCCACCAGCCAGACATATCTTCATTCACTACAGCTCTTTCAGCTCTACCATTGAGCCAGTTAATCACCCATCACAGCACCAACCTGTTCAACTCACAGTTGGACAATTTGCCCAGAAGCATACTGTGAGGGACATTATCAAAGCTTTCACTAAAATCCAAAGGTTACATCCACCACCTTCCCTTTATCCACTACATGGGTGAACTTTTAGTAGTAGATCAGGTTACGAAGGCAGGACTTTCCCTTGATGAACCTATGCTGACTATGCCTGATAAAAGCTTTGTTCTTTAACTGACTTCTGATGTCCCCCAGGATAATCTTTTCCGTAACTTCTACAGGCAGTGAGGTTGGACTAACAGGTCTGTTATTATTATTATTGTAACATGCAACTTCAAACCCTATCAGGGTAAGGAATAAGCAGTTTCCCAATACATCAAAAATGCGTAATGTGGTTCCCTAGTGAGGGAACAGAAACCACAGACAGCAGCTCATAGTGGAGGCTTATTTTAATAGTCAATGTGCAAACTAACTACATTAATCTCAATAAAGCACTTGGCCAACCAGCACTCTTCTTTTTATATAGTAACTTCTTGTGGAGGAAAATTAAAGACCCATTTCCACGGCACAGTCTCTTTTTCTCACAGACCAGCGTTTGGAATTACTACCAGAATGAAAACTAAACTACACCTGAAGCTATGTTAACTTATGTCAAGGCTGGGAAGCACTGACAGAGATCAAAGCAATGGATTGACAATGCAAAGTCACCTCCTTCCTGAATCTTCAGATCTATGAAGGAGGACAATCAGCTCCTCTGTTTTTCTGGTCTTGTTTCTCAATTTTTATTTTTATTTTTTAAATTTAGGAAGTTATTATGGAAAAAAATGTATTAACTATTGTGGAAACAATGCTGTCATATAAATAGCTAATAAACATCTTTGTAGAGAAGTTTAATGTTGCATTCATTGGCTTTATAATGGTACAGAGTTTAGCATTGTGTTTTTTAATTAAAAACAATCCAATGTGATTTGACAAAGCCCGTAATTTCAGCTCTGCAAGGACAACACTATCTATTTAGGAAACAGACAACACTTAGTCAAAGGGTATCTTAAATTAATTCAATGTCAAGAGAAGCAGTAAATCAAAGCCACTACCGGAAAACAATCAAGAGTTCAGCAATGCATTCAGAATGCTAGCAGTCTTGGACTGTATTAACTATGTTCTGCACTTAAATGAACAGGCAACCATGTAACATAGCAAGGGAAATACTGTGCCAGTATCTCCCTTTCACAGTTTCAGCAACACAGGGAGACCATGACGCCTGAAGTTGGTTGCTATGCACAGCACTGCAAGCTACAAATTTGTCCTTTTTCAAATATGATTTGCATCTGCTATATTTCATTCAGTTCCCAGTGAATGTTTTTCTTCATGTTATAGCCTGCACCTGTTCTTCCCTGAGACATAAGCTCATTGCCCTTTTCCCTGGACTTCCATGCTACAGCATTCTACTTTTGCTGCCCAGATTTACCTCCAGCAGAGACAGATTTGGTCAATGTTACATTATCAGTTGTTATTTGAAGTAGCAGTCAGGAGATACAAGTGTGTCCAAAACAGAACATGATACAGATGATAGGCAATATGATACTGATATATCTGCAACATCATCACAAAGATGCAAACTTTAAAGTAAAAATGTCTAAGCATATAGTTTCTCACTTAACCCTAGGACAGTCGTTCATTTCAGCAGGTTCTACCTCTCTCAAAAACCTTACCAAACCAAACCAAAGTCTGGGTAAGACAATTCACTTACCAGGTTTTGAACTACCCAGCGTTCTTTCACAGTATACTTACACTTCCTAAGGTGACAATTTTATAATCATTTCAAATGATAGTTGCTTCTTAAGTTGATGATTTAAACTTTCTTGAAGTTTTATGCATCTTCATAAACCTAATCAAATTAATTTACATGTCTCTGCCACAAGCAATGGGCATCAGCTTTTGTAAAGTGGGCTTCTACTATCTCTCATTTGGCAATGGAACACTGAATTCTGTCCAAAACTCTCAATCACTAGTACAACCTGCAGCAAATACCGTATCTATACATTTTGAAATTAATGCATCTAATTCCCACACTCTTCCTGATGCTCCAAAATAAGCAAATATTGTATCTTGACAAAATATTTACATTTTATTTAGTCTCTTAACGTGACTTGTAATTTTAAAACTGTATTCACTAAAGGAAAAACACTTTTAAAATGGGTGAGCAAATGGATGATGGCTAGGGTTCAAAGGGTTACAATAAATGGGATTACATCGTGCTGGCCACCAGACACTACTAGGGTTTCGACATCTCCATTTTAAGAACAGTTACCTTCAATGTTTTTATAAATGATCTGGATGCAGGACTCAAACATATACTAGGCCACTTTGTAAATATAAGCAAATTGAGAAGAGCTGCTCACTCCTGAGAGGGTGGAGAGGCCTTGCAGAGAGATCTTGACAAATCAGAGAGCTGGGCCATCACCAACAATATGAAATTTAACAAAAGTAAGTGCCAAATTCTGCAACTGGGACATGGCAATCCTGTATATATAAATATGTACAGACTGGGGGGGATGAGAGCCTGGAGAGCAAGCCCAGCAGAAAAGCATCGTGGGGTTCTAGTTGACAGCAAGCTAAGTACGAGCCAGCAGTGTGCCCTGGCAGCCAAAAGGGCCAGCCATACCCTGGGGTGCATCAGGGACAGCACTGCTAGCTGGTTGAGGGAAGGGATCATCCTGTTCTGCTCTGTGCTGGTGCAGCCTCACCTCAAGTACTGTGTGCAGTTTAGGGTACCACAATATAAAAAGGACGTAAAACTATTAAGAGTGTCCAAAGGAGTGCTAGAAAGATGGTGAAGGGTCTAGAGGAAACGACATTTGAGGAGCAGCTGAGGTCCCTTGGTTTGCTCAGCCCAGAGCAGAGCAGGCTGAGGGGAGGCCTCATGGCGGCCTGCAGCTCCCTCACGAGGGGAGCGGAGGGGCAGGCGCTGAGCTCTGCTCTCTGGGGACAGCGACAGGACCCGAGGGAACGGCATGGAGCTGGGACAGGGGAGGGTCAGGCTGGGTGTGAGGGAAAGGTTCTGCACCCAGAGGGGGGTCGGGCACTGGGACAGGCTCCCCAGGGCAGTGGTCATGGCCCCGAGCCTGCCGGAGTTCCAGAAGTGTTTGGACAACATTCAGAGTTGTAGGGTCTGAGTTTTGGGTGGTTGTGTGTGGATTCATGAGTTGCACTTCATGATCCTTGTGAGTTTCCTCCAACTGAGGGAATTCTATGATACATCTTAGTAGAGAAAGAAGAATAAATTTGTTCACTAGGGCTGTGTCTGTCTATCTGCTTGTCTGTGTGAAGTGAAATTTCACAGCAAAACAAGCACTGCAGAATGAATTTCAGGTAAGAATTGATTAAGCACACTTTTATTGCATAACATTTAAATGTGCAGTTGCATATGAAATTGGGAAATGTATTTTATTGCATCTTATCTAGAAAAATGTAGATAACTCCCTCCTTTTGAAAAGCCTTAATGAAAATTTATGGAACACTATTCACACAGTCCAAACTTTTCTAACAGCTGTGTCTTTCACACAACATCAGCTATTTTTAAAAACTCAAACACATCCTTAAAGTGAACTAGATGAAATAAGTTCTCCTTTAAATGCAGGTGATGGTCATCAAGATATCCTTTGAATAACAGAACTAAGTGAAGTTAAGAAACTAAAAACTTGCACACAAAATATTTATCACAGCAGAAATGTTTATCAAAGTGAAGAGTAAGTATTCTACATTTTGAGGATAAAATTCCATTTACAGTTTACTATTCAACAGAATAGTCTTTTATCATACTTGACTTACATGTTTTGACAAATGCTCAGTAGAGAACAAAATATCTTTATGCTGGAGAAGTCAGCAGTGAAGTCAGTTTCTTTCAAGTTTCTAGTACTGAAGCAGAACTTTTAATATTAACCAAGGTTCCACAGAATCCCCAGAAACTCAAATACCTACATAAGACGCTGTATTACAGAATCACAGAATGGTTAAGGTTGGAAGGGACCTCTGGAGGCCGTATGGTCCAGCCCCCCTGCCCAAGCAGGGACAACCTAGCAGGTTGCCCAGGACCACATCCAGGTGGTTTCTGAAGATCTCCAAGGAAGAAAACTCCACCACCTCTCTGTGCACCCCAACCCTGGGCCAGTGTTTGGTCACCCACACAGTAAAGAAGTGCTTCCTGATGTTCAGAGGGAACCTCCTGTGTTTGTGACTAAGGCCTCTTGTCCCGTCACTGGGCATCACTGAAAAGAGCCTGGCTCCGCGCTCTTTGCATCTTCCCTTCAGATATTTGTAGTATTGATGAGACTCCCCTGTGCCTCCTCTTCTCCAGGCTGAGCAGTCCCAAGTATTCACCTTATCAATGATCATTCTTTCCTATTTTTCGGATTTTATCATGAAAAAGTGGGGTGGTAGTAGACTAGAAATCAAGTGAAGCTTACACAATCCTGATTCCACTCCTGGGACCTTTGAGATCATGTTTTGACAGCCTGTATCAAAAAAATCCATAGTATGTAGTTTGGCACAACCTAGGAATTTCCAAGAATACATAATCTTTAATCTTCAGGAAAAAAAATGACAGTTTTGGAGAGTAGATTATTCTCTGAAGGATGAGCGAGAGCATTCTTTTAGGTAAATTAAAAGTTTAGTGATAACTAAAAGCAGCCATACTGACAGAGAATTTGTAAGGAGGGGAAAAAAAAAAGTAAATATAGATTTGTATCTGCTTTGAATAAAATAAAAAGCACCTAAGAAGAAATGCCGTTCGTGAAACAACAGTGAGTAACCAACCACAAAGTTCTTTCATTCGGGATAGTCACCTACAAATTGGATTACGTCAAAAAAATAATCACAGCTGTGAGTTATGTCTAAACAAAGTTATTAAATATTATTACTTGTTGAAGTCATATCACAACTTATAGAACCAAACTCCTTAGATGTCATAAACAAAGCAGTAGAAGATTTGTTAGAACAGAACATGTCCAACAGAAAACAAGTCACTTCAGCAATTAAAACTGCTATTTTATTGAACCACAATCACAGAATATCCTGAGTTGGAAGGGACCCACAATGATCACTGAATCCAACTGGCTCCACACAAGACCACCCACAAATCAAACCATGTGTCTTAATTTTCACATTTCATTGAAATAAGCTAAGAAAGAAGACATTTTTAGATCTAAGCCCCATCAGTCCACTTGAAAGGTGTTTTCCCTCCCATTGGACAAAAAAATCAAGCCTGACCACACTTTAACTGGCATTTTTGATTTTCTTGAGTACTTTTAATCTCTCTTTTTTTTTTTCTCTCATTTGTGGGATTACTTACACCTATGTTGTGGGATACTTACACCTATGTTCTTTGTAGAGCTTTGATAAATAATTGTGTTCCTCACTTATTAGAGGTTGAGGCTAAACTTCATTGAGTAATTATAGAGATATGCCAATCCAAATTCTTTCTTTAGTTTCATTTTTTTCTTTCTGTTAAAGACGTTTTGTTTTGTTTTTTTGTTTTGGTTTGGGTTTTTTTGTTTTGTTTTGTTTTTTTGGCAAACAGTGATTATTGCATTCAGCTTCACAGGTGGCCTTAAACTGTTTTGTAATTGAAATCTCAGCTGATAACATATATACAATAGCAGTATCACAGCCTGGTCCCCAAAGCCATTTTAAAGAATAACATGGATTTAACAGAAAATATAGGCTGATCTGATCCCTAACAAGAGGATTTTTCCCCAAAAGCACAAAAAAACAAGGTTTCTGGGAGTCAGTAAGATTTTATTTCATTTAGTCCTGCCTGTTCTGTTGTACATGGCTCCAAGAGATCTATTAAGGTTTTTCTCTCTTATGTTTTTATTATTGTTGTTGTTTTTGTTGTTGTTGAGGGTAAAGATAGCATTACATCAGTAATAAAGAGCCTCAAGGCAGAATACAGTAATGGACAAACAGTCTTATAATTCCTACTATTTAATAAAAAATAAAAAACAACCCACACAATTCTGGTATAATTTTAGCAAAGCAACCACTGCTAAAAATAGAGGCTGTTTTGCTTTTTTTTCCCCCTCAACTTAAAGCTCTAAGAACTGTAACTAACAGCTCAGTACCATTTTTTCAGTTTTTTTTCAGTGCTTATTTTTATACCATATTTACTGCAGTCTTAATGCTTCACCCAAATTTAGCAAGTTATAAATTAATCCCATAAAGACAAATGCAGTATGCTTTTAATTTCCAGAAAATTCTCTTCTGTAGCTGTGTTCCAAAATGATGCTGCAGCCTTTCACAAAACCACTAGCGTAAGGATTTTAAACATAATGAAATTGACAGGAATTGAAGAAAGCCAAGTCATGTCAATTCTAAAAAGCTAAGTTTATCCAGTTGTTCAAGATGTAATTAACCTTTCCTGTATTTCGTCTGCAGAGATAACTTAATGTTCTTCTTTGTGAAAATACTGTTAAAAAGAAGCATTTCCTTACTAGGTCAGACATCTGAACACAAACACAATTATCAAAACATGACCTATTTCTGGAAACCAAAAAGTAGAACACATTTTAAATGAGATTACAGCATTAAACTTGGATAGAAAAAGAACAAAGTGGGAAATTGGCAAATATTGTTCCCTAGCTATATAGCATTCTGCAGTTGCAAATCATCATTAGAAAACTGTTTTCCCTCTAAACATTTCACAACATTCTGGTTGTTGCTGGGCAGGAAAACTATCACATTTTTTTTCAATATACTAATTCATTGTGAGTAATCTAATGCAAATACAACATCCCACTAGTTCTACTAAAATTAGGTTCTGTAATGACAGACCACTTCTTCAGAAGAAGAAAAGAAGAACTGAGAAGTTCTGACTTGCTGCAGAATTAAAGCTCACTTCTACTCATAAGGGCATCAGACATCATCACACCATACGCACCAATCTAATCTAATCTGATCTCCAGTATATAAAATCCACTTTCTATATTCTCTATCAATTCCTAATGGAAGGAAGTATATTTCAAATTGCCCTTTCAGAAAGATATTAGATTAATCCTAAAAATACATGTTGGCATAACATGTTCAAAAACAATGTCTGATATGTATATAGTGGGAATACATGAAATGGAAAAACTACTTAAATACATTACATAAAAACAGAAGAACATTAGAAGTGGTATCTCTGTACTTCTCTAATCCTGAACAACAAATTGCCATTAGTTTGCTTGTGGAAAAAAAAAGAAAAAAAGGAAGATGGCCAGATACCATGTAACAGTTTAAAAACCTCCCAGTGATTGTTTCATTTAGTGGTTTCATGAAGAAATGGGGGGTGGGAGGAACACATGAAATGGAAAGAGAGAGAGAGGGAGAATACAAGAATCCTTCACCCAACCTATGCAAAAAAGTGTTGTTACAACATCTAGCAAAGGCTATGTTCAAATTCTTTCCCTTTTCCAATCTGCAGCTTGTCTAACCACTATTGCTACAGCCCCTCACAAACCTTCTTATCTAGGTATTTCAGTAAACAATATTCTGAAATATTAATTCCACTTGCCCACAATTTCATGGGTCTTTCTTGAGCAAAAATAAAAAATAAAAAAATCTACAGAGATCCATGAATGAAAACACTCCTCGGTACTACTTCTGGTTTCCTAAACTTCAAGAAATTCCCTGTTATCATAAGTAACCCACTGTAAACCTTTTAGATAACACTGAAAATTTTCTCACATATGCAGTACTTAAAATACTCTCACAGGAACCTTTAAGTTGATGATGATCAAAATTTTGTCTTAAAGTCTTTTCAACTCTGAAGCAAACAAAAGCATCACCACACTGCTTGTCTTTCCCAGTTAATCAGTGAAAAATGCCAAATACCAGTATTTCTTCAGGTTTTAGGAGTTTTCTCACTTAAAAAAAGAGTAATAATAAATTTTAAAAAATCCTGGTAAAAGGAAAATCTTAATAGCAATTGTTCCTATTTAAATGGTAATAGTGGCTCCGAAAGCATTTTCAGTAACTTCAGCCCAAGAAAGGCTGAAAAAAATACTTACATCTAAGGAATCCTCCTAAAAATCTTTAAAGTAACTAGATGGAACAACTTGTTGCCTCTTGCTTTGCATTCCAGTAAGAGGACAAGACCCAGCATGAAATACAGTATCTGCTACAGGAAATTAATGATCTATTCATTTCCAGGTTTTTCAATGAGCCTTGAGGATCTACTTCAGTTCAAAGACAAGATATTAATTCAAGGACACAAATATCTCCATGAAGTACCTAATTAGAGACTTATTCTTCAGTAGTCCGTCATTTACCTACAAAACATACTGGTTTCCATCCATTCTGCCAAACCAAGATCTGACCCAATGCTATTAAGGAAACACATACAGACTCGCCCTCTGAGTAATGATGTATTCCTCACAGTTTTGTGCTGTTCTTTGTTGTGTTTTTATTATTAAAAAAAAAAAAGGTATTATTAAAAACTGGTACAAATCAATTAAAACTAAAATCCCAAACTATTAACAGGTTTTACTACACCAGAACAATTACATATTAACAGAAAGAGGCCAAGGAAAACATTGGGTTGATGCTTGATGAAGATAGTCAGTCACCTAACAAGTAGGGAAGAGGAAAAGGCAGAGGCATTTAATGACTTTTTTCCTCAGTATTTAGTGTTAATGATTTTCAGTTGCCTGGTCCTCTGAGATGGAGGATCCATGACTGGGTGGGGGGGGGGAGGGGGGGAGGGGGCGGGGAGCAGCAACTTTCCATTTGTGGTTACTGAAATTGCAAGGGAACAGTTGCAGCAGTTGAATGCTCGTAAGTCCACAGGGCCTGATGGTATTCACTCTGGAGCATTGACAGACTTAGTAGGTGTTATAGCTGGACCCTGTCAGCAATTTACCCAAGGTCTTGGGAGTATGGTGAGGTCCCTGCTGTCTGGCAGCTAGCCAGTGATATACCCAGCTACAAAAAGGGCAAAAGAGAAGGCCCAGGACACCACAGATATGTTAGCTTAGCGTCAGAGCCTGTAAAATTATAGAAAAGATTGTCCTAGGGGATACTGAATGTCAGTTAAAGCACAAAACTATTATCAGGCATAGTCAACAGGGGTTTGTCAAGGAAAAGTCCTGCCCTAGTATTCTACAGTAAGGTTACCCGCTTGGTGGATGAAGGGAAGGCCACAGATGTAATCTTTGCAGATTTTAGTAAGGCCTTTCCTACTGTCACTCACAACATCCTTCTGGACAAATTGTCCAGCTGTGAGATAAACAGGTTCATGCTATCCTGGGTGATGAACTGGCTCAATGGTAGAGCTCAAAGTGTTGTAGTGATGGCAGCTACACCTGGCTGGTCACCAGCAATGTTCCCCAGAGGTCAATTCTATAGCCAGTCCTGTTTAATGTTTTTTTGTAAATGATCTGGATGAAGGACTGGAGTGCATCCTCAGCAGGTTTGCCAATGACACTAAACTGGGAGGTGCTGTTACCCTCTGGAAGGATAAGAGGCCTTGCAGAAGGATATAGACAGATGGGAGCACTGAACAATCAGCAACAGCAGAGTTCAAGAAAGCAAAAGGCCAGGTACTGCACCTGGGATGAGTGATGACAGCCACAGGCACACACTGGGAGGCAAGTGGCTGGAGAGCAGCTCAGCAGAAAGGGACCTGGGGGTGCTGGTAACAGGATGCTCAACATGAGCCAGCAGTGTGCTCTGCCAGCCAAGAGCACAAAATGCATTTTGGTGCACATTAACCACAGCACAGCCAGGCAGAAAGTGATCTCCTCCTGTATTTAGCATCTGTGAGGCCACACCTTACATGCTGCATGCAGTTCTGGGCTCCACAATATAAAAAGGAAGTTAAGGTTCTCAAGAGTGTCCAGAGGAGAGCAACAAAGCTGGTAAAAGGGCTGGAAGGCATGTACTGTGAGGATAAGTTGAGGACATGGGGTTATGCAGTCTGCAGAAGAGGAGGTGAAGAGGCAATCTCTTGGCTCTCTGCAACTCCCTGAGTAGGGCAAGGGTGGAGGGAGCTGCTGGCCTCTGCTCCCTGGAAACCCATGGCAAGATCTGCAGGAATGGCACAAAGCTGCACCACGTCAGGTTCAGACTGGACACCAGACTGGCTAATGTGACGCCCATCTATAAAAAGGGTCATAAGGAGGACCTGGAGAACTACACGCCTGTCAGCTTGACATTGGAGCCAGGAAAGGTGATGGAGCAGGTCATCTCGAATGCAATCACACAATGTATGTGGGACCACTGGGGGATCAGGCCCAGACAGCATGGGTTCATGAAGGGCAAGTCCTGCCTGACCACCCTCATCTCCTTCTATGACCAGATGACCTGTCTGGTGGATGAGGGAAAGCCTGTTAACATAGCTTACCTAGACTTCAGCAAAGCCTTTGACACAGTCTCCCATAGTATTCTCCTGGAGAAGTTGGCAGCGTGTGGCTTGGACAGGTATACTCTTTGCTGGGTTAAAAACTGGCTGGACGGCCAGGCCCAGGGAGCGATGGTAAATGGAGTGTGTCCCCCAGTGGTGTTCCCCAGGGGTCGTTTGTTGGGGGCAATCCTCTTTACTATCTTTATTGATCATTTGGATGAGGGAATTGAGTGCTCCCTCAGTAAGTTTGCAGATGACACCAAGTTGGGGGGAAGTGTCGATCTGCCAGAGGGTAGGAAGGCCCTGCAGAGGGACCTGGACATGTTGGATTGATGGGCAGAAGCCAGTGGGATGAGATTCAACATGGCTAAGTGCCGGGTCCTGCACTTTGGCCACAACAACCCCATGCAAAGCTACAGGCCTGGGGCAGAGGGGCTGGAAACCTGTGCAGAGGAAAAGGATCTGGGGGTACTGATTGATGCTCGCCTGAACATGAGCCGGCAGTGTGCCCAGGTGGCCAACGGCATCCTGGCTTGTGTCAGGAATAGTGTAGCCAGCAGGACCAGGGAGGTGATCATCCCCCTGTACTCTGCTCTGGTGAGGCTGCACCTCAAGTACTGTGTTCACCTTTGAGCCCCTCACTACAAGAAGGACATCGAGGCCCTGAAACCTGTCCAGGGGGGCTACAAAGCTGGTGAAGGGCCTGGTACACAAGTCCTATGAGGAGTAGCTGAGGGAACTGGGGTTGTTTAGTCTGGAGAAGAGGAGACTCAGGGGAGACCTCATTGCTCTCTACAGCTACCTGAAAGGAAGGTGTGGGGAGCTGGGGGTCGGCCTCTTCTCAAAGGTAACTAGTGATAGGACTAGAGGGAATGGCCTCAAGTTGCGCCAGGGGAGGTTCAGGTTGGAAATGAGGAGACATTTCTTCTCAGAAAGAGCAGTCAGGCACTGGGACGGGTTGCCCAGGAAAGTGGTGGAGTCATTGTCCCTGGGGGTGTTTAAGGAAAGGTTGGATGTGGTGCTTAGGGACATGGTTTAGTGGATGACATTGGTAGTAGGGTGATGGTTGGACCAGATGATCTAGGAGGTCTTTTCCAACCCTAATGATTCTATGACTATGATTAGGAAAAAATTCTGTACCATGGGGTAGTCAAACACTGATGGTCAAACACTGGAACAGGCTTCAATAGAATGAGTGCAGTATCTCTGAAAAAATGTAAAGCCTTATTTTATAATAAATCTATTGTTCCAGTGTTTCAATGTAGATCTTAACATGTCCCTTTAAGGAAACCTATATAGCTGCTTGGTGATATTAAACAAAATTTTAGAAGACCTTAGAAGCATGTCTCCTATCTGTAGCTGATGTTTAACATGCTTCTAAAATTAAAGACTGTATTAATGAAACCAAACAGAAGTATGCAATAATGAAAATCAATTCCAAAGCACTTGGGTGTCGCAAAACTATACATCTTTTATAAAAACAACAGGGCAAGTCACCTCTATTTCAGTTGAGATTTAGCTTTTTTCTAGCATTCTAAAAAATAAACTTCAAATCATTCAGTCACATTTTAAAAGATGTAATGCACCCCATGATTTATATATCTCATCAATACAAATATTTGTGTATATCTTATTATCTGTCAGGAACTAACCAAGCATGTTTATGTCATTCCTTTGATCTAACCTTATCAGTTTATAGTTAAAAAACATCATTCAAGGGAGAGTTTACATACCCATTTCATTAATAGTTGCTCTTGCTTTTGAGACAAAAGAACCAACTTCACTTGAGTGCATTTTTGCTCTTTCTTTAAGGTCAGCACCTGTAAGTGACATTTCACATATATGTTAGCAAACTGTATACAGTACTGTAAATTTGTTTTCAGAAGTGAAATATAGCTGTGTGCCAGAGGAAAAAAAAAAAAAAAAGTCTGCTTTGAGACAAGGACAGTTCAAATTGTTCACATTCATCTTCCACAGATTTCAAGGAAAACACAGAATCTTTATCACAAAAAAAAAGTAATTCAAATTACCCAGCAGATTTTCATCAAGTATATTCTTCCCAGTGGCATTTCTTCTCAAATTAATGAATAATAAAATCTAGGTAGGTTAATATTTCTTCTGACACATACTTTATTTTCTCCGCTGTGTCACAAAGTCTGATAATTATGTGGTTTTCATATCATGGTCTTGTTGTTATTCTTCTACTGGTAGATCATGAAGTACCTAGGGTGCATGTTTTTACAGTAACAGACAATATTTATCTAAACGAAAACTTCAACAGTGGGCCAAGTACAATTTTTCAACTAATTTTACTGAAACGTATTTTTGAATGCTGCATATGGCACTTTTTGTCTTTAAAAAAAAAAAGGAACCTTAAAAAAGTTTTAATCTATTTTTTCATGACATTATGAAGATAATTCTGTTTAAACAGCACTCTATAACTAGGGGTGATTAGAATTCACTGATAAGAGAAATTGACATTTTTTCTCAAGAACGAGTAAGGAAAGTGAGAAACAACAACAACCAAATGCAGAGTAAAACAGGAAGTCCATCCTTCTTACAGAGGAAGAATAACATTAAAAAGACAAAATTTTCATAAACATTTTCCTAAGAAATGCAATATTCCCAGTTGAATTTAGTGTGTATATTTTTCCATTTTGTAAAAATAAATCTATTAACTTATAAGTTGTTTCCTGGCATATGAAAGACTAAACAATGAAGGGAAAAAAAAAAAATCTGTATTTCTCTACCCTGAGAACCAAAATACTATCCATTCAGGAAAATGCACTGGACTCCAATCCAGTTAAAATAGTAGCTCTGATTTTAAACAGTCATATGTTCCCCTTTCTGCACTTAATTCCTGCTCAACGTAGTTCACTCTCTTCATCAAACATTTAGAAAGCAGTAGTCAAAATTAACAACTCTAGCCTGCCCCCCCCCTTTTTTTAAATCAAAATTGATATCTCAATCTTACTTTTTGACTAATACCCAAATGTCATTTTACAGTAACATGCCCAGTAAAGAAGCTCTAAATCTCCCTTAGCAAAGCTTCTCATTTCAACTTTGTTCTCCTTCTATGCATGTCAATATAAACACAATGAAGCACACACTTGCATGTTTCCCACTAAAAAACATTCAGTTCACCTACACCTTTAGACACTTTTCCAAAAGCTTTCAAGGAACCTTCTATGATGTACCACAACTGACAACAGCGTGACAGGCCAGCTGAGCAGTCTGCATGTACTTGGAAATAATGCAGCAAAATTGCTGCAACTCTGTAGCAATTGCTACCTCATTAATTCACAATTAATGCCTACAGAAATCTTGCCAGGAACCTCGAAAGCAAATAAAATTTGCATTCATAAATCTGGACAGACTTTTAAACCATGTAAAGCCACAAACAAACACATTTATATACAGAGTTCGGTAACTGAAAATAGCATTTACAAAACTCAATGCCTGCTTTAAAAGCTATTGATAAAGCAGGTGCACAAATGAAAAAAAATATCCTTACTCTCATATCAATTAATGTTTGGGATTAGCTTCTACAACTTTGTCTAAAAGCATACAATTGCCTATATAACAATAACAATAGATTGCATGCTCTAGTAACAAGAGAATTGTATACCTGTACAATCTGATACAAAACTTCCATGCACTGAAATCCTGCTCACTTGGCATGCTGTAGAAAAGCAAATTTCAAAAGAGAAGCAGTGGACCTAAAAATGTCTCTAGTATTACCATTAGGAAAATCTACTGTCAAGGTAAGACTAACGCAATTCCTAGTTTTTATGTTATTCAAACTCATTAAGAAAGTGGATTCGACCTACCTTCCCCTCTCCTCCCCTAAAAATTAAATAAATAAAAATAAAAAAAAAAAACCTTCTAAAACAAAAATAGAGGTCACAGATTTGGGCCTTCATTTGTAACATACACACTTATTTAAATGTATTTACAGAACTCTATTAAGTTTTCAACAAGAACTTTCATACAAATTCATTAAAATGTAGATGGTAATTTAAAATTAACGAAAAAGTGTAAAAAGAATTTCCAGTACAACAGTTGATCTTACTGCATTAACCAACTTCTTTAACCTTACATTTCCTTTTTTAAGTATTTCTCCCTCATAACTGTCAAGGAAATGGAAAAAGTTCTTTTCCTAACCCTCTTCTATTTTAGCACTCCAAAGTATAGTAACCGAAGATCTTTCAGAGAGAAGACTTTTAGGCAGAAACCATTTGCTTCACTCCAATAGTTCACAGGAAATGGAACTGCCACTGACCTAATACTTTTGTTACTGTTATAAGATTAAACTGCTGATCAAAGAATCTTTGAAGAATTCCTTGATCCACACAGCAAAGAACTATTCACATGTTTCTTCGAAATCCGTTTTCAAGTCAGAAGTAGGTAAGGTTAAGTTTCTGAAGACAGTCATGAAGAAGAGTGCAGGTTCAACCAGAGGCTTCTGCTCTCTCAGCAGCTGAAATCAAAGATCCCTCCTGTCATCCCAAGTTAAGTACTTTAAAGTATCTGCAAATAATATTTGCTAAAGTCCTGACAGCAACAAAGTAGCTAAAATTTTCAAACTACAAAAAACTTAAAGAATGAACCTCTGCGCCGTTCCCATGGACTACAGCTGAAATCTGCAGATATGCTGGGCTATCCGCTTCCCCACATCGACTCCCAACAGACTTCAGAGGGTTGTACTGCGGGTCTCTATCTCACACTAATGCAGGGTTTTCTAAGCCTTTCTGCCCAAAGATGCAAGAAAGGGGTATCTTGAGTTACCAGTGAGCTAAGGCAAACTAAATGTTACAGATTTGAGTGTGCACTGTAATTATGTCCCCACATCCATCCGGTTCATGCTAAAATGTGAATCATTGCTTAGTCCATATTGCTCTTTCTGGCATTTTGATGCTTACTCCCACCAATTGAATTCTATCCACTCAAATATAGCTACAGCTAGTCAAAACTGTGATTCCTGGGACATGCTCACCATTTCCCGCCCCTCCGCTCCCACCCAGTGCTTCACAAACTCCCTTTTAAGGACTATACACTTCCATTTTCAAATTACTAGGAGCTGTTAGTACACGCCAAAAAAGAAGTCTAACAGTTCTCCTAAAGCTACATTAGGATTAGAGCAAGGAAGAAGTTCTACTTGAACCAACTTAACTCACAAAAACATCACGTCTGAATTTATGAGACAAGCTGATAGGAGACAACTTTCCTGAAGACTTCTCGTAAACAGTCCTGTTTGCAAAATAGCAGTCCAAACAGCATTCCTTTGGAGATCTGCTAAGCAGTAAGTACATAAGCAACTGGTATACACAGATCAATCCTTACTACTCTGAGGAAGATGCATGCTGTTTTAACTACTACCTACACTCTCCAAGGTTTTCTAAATCTTGAAGGAAATCTCTACTTGATTTTGATCTCTCATCCTCTTATTTTTCCCCCAGTGTTGGGAAAATATGGAAATGTTAGTTATTTTTTTTACCTGATTTAAGGGTAAAAATATCGATGTAATTAACCTTTTTTTTCTTTTTTTTTTTTAATTTGGTTATTAAATGCTTGGCCATTGTACACTGTCAGTCTACAGAGTTTTTGCAACATGTGTTTTGACTTGCATTCCAAAATGATACCACAGAAAATAGAAAGCCAAGTCCAGCAAAATAGGCATATTGCTGTTACTCACTAGAATTTTCCCACCTACACTTCTATATGACAAGGATTGGCTATTTAACTTCAAAAACACACCAAAAAAAAAAAAAAAAGTTTTACAGCGATTACTCTGACCCTTATGCCTTTTGCCTTATTTGGATATTTTCACACACTTTATAAACAGAATTTATACGCTGTTGAAAAGCTAAGCATTGTGTTCAAAAAATCTGTTCTAGAATCCTTGTGTAAACATCATTTTCCAAATGCCATACTTAAATGCCTAGAAATTTTACTGTACAGTACTATTCTGTACTATGGTTTAACACATACCTCCATAACATGACTCAAAAGATGTAAACTAAAATAATCAAAACTTTTCAATGAGGGAGGAAGTAATCCCACGATATTTATTCTAACTCTCCATAAATTTTCATCCAAACTCTCATATTCTCTAAAACTTTTCTTTGATGTTCATTTTCTAATATGAAATTAAACAAAGATGATTATCACTTCTATGTAGCTAATAGACTAGTAAGTACGACTTGCATCCCAAAATTTTAGTGCATTTCATACTGGCCTTAAAAAAAAAAAAAGGAACTTCAGCACTTTTATCAAACAAGTTCAGCTGGAAACAAAAAACGCAAAGGTAGAGAAATCAGTAACATCAGAAAAAAAGAAAAAAGTACCTATTTTTTTCATACAAAAGGGAATGGAGAAACTATAAAGGTTACATATAAAGCATTCAAAATTCTGATGCAAAAAATTCTTAGGAAGTAAGTACACTATACAATTCCTAACAATTAGAAACCAATGAGAGTTTAAACACACTTATGATTATTAAGAAGAAAGAAATTAACATGTTATGTATAAGGAACAAAAAAGCAAAACATGTACATTTACACTGGGATCTAGTCTAAAGAGTAAATTAATGTACAGTACACAAATAGCCTTAAAAGCTGGCTCAGAAGCCCCAAAGAGCTACAAACAGACATTGGTTAAAAAAATTGAGACTTTGACACTGGGCCTACCTTGTTGGTTTGTCTTTCAGTGTCTGGTACTTTGTTACCCACAGAATCATCTAGGTTGGAAGAGACCTCAAAGATCACCGAGTCCAACCTCAGCCCTAACACTAACAAGTCCTCCACTAAACCATATCACTAAGCTCTACATCTAAACGTCTTTTAAAGACCTCCAGGGATGGTGACTGAACCACTTCCCTGGGCAGCCCATTCCAATGCCTAACAACCCTTTCAGTAAAGAAGTTCTTCCTAACATCCAACCTAACCCTCCCCTGGCACAACTTTAGCCCATTCCCCCTCGTCCTGTCATCAGGCACGTGGGAGAATAGACCAACCCCCACCTCTTTACAGCCTCCTTTAAGGTACCTATAGAGAGCAATAAGGTCACCCCTGAGCCTCCTCTTCTCCAGGCTGAACAAGCCCAGCTCCCTCAGCCGCTCCTCGTAAGACTTGTTCTCCAGACCCCTCACCAGCTTCGGTGCCCTTCTCTGGACTTGCTCAAGCACCTCCATGTCCTTCTTGTAGTACTCAAACATATTAGGGCTGTTACAGCATTTTCATAATTTTCTATTAAATAAGGTTTTCACTTTAACAAAATAGATCGCAAGGCATGGTTACCACAAGGTTTTAAAACACAAGACTTTATAAATCACTCATCGTAACTTAATAGTAACTATTTTCTCTGGTAATTGTTTGTTTTATTGTGAACAACCACCATGAATCCTCTTGCATGCCAATACAGAAACAAATTTTTGCACACACCACCTGAACAGAGTAAAAACAAAATGACATTTACATGTAACTTTGATAAAAAGCAAGGCATATTCTGTATTTCTCAACAATAAGAAAAGGATGCTGGCTGCAGTCATTGTAGTCAAGAGAAAAGCAACTTGGTTTGAAAGATACTGTGCATGTTTCCTACACAAGGAGGTAATTTTGAAATGATTTGTTTCTGATGCAAGGATTTATATTCATTAGGTTCTCTAAACCTGGATATATGACTTTTAAGTCAAAACTGGTATTCAGATTCTTCTGTGTATGATTTGCTGTCATATGCTGTTATAAGCATGACTTTGGTATCTCCTTGTTTTGCACATATCCCCCTGTGTCACAGACAAGTGCCTGAGAGTCACCAAACCGTGAAGAACAAAAAAAAAAAAAAAAGTTTGCAATTCCTGTATATTTGTGCCTTCGGCAGGATGTCAGTCCTGAACACATCTTCCTGTAAAATGGCAACCATGTAGCTCTACTGCTACAGATTATCTCATATTTTGCAATAATTTACACTCAGATCAGCATATTTAAAGCACTAGCTGCTAAATAAATTGGAATAAGTGGGATACTTTAGAAAGTGCAACATATACTTTTTTTTAAGCTTCTGAAGCCCAAACCTTTCTTAAGGGCCAGGATGCTAATTCAGACAGATTTCCTCCTCAACTCCAGGAGTGCTGAATATAAACTCCCCTAACTTTATATACATAAATTCTACAATCCCTTTTCTATGCCTATGCAAACTCAAACCACATATGGAGTAAAGTCAGCTGGTTCTTTCTTCACCTTGTCTTTTCAGGTCTAATTTAGAAGCACCTAACAATATTGCTCCTATTAATATTTTTGTCATAAAAAAGGCAGCTTATGCTTACACTTCATATCCCTTTCCTGCATTCATCTTCACCTGGAGAGGCAGGGGGAAAAAAAAAAAATGATATCTCATCTCTTGAGAACAAAGCACAGATTTTCCCAAACACCAAGCAATTTTCCTTATGACACTTCCTTCATCCAACAACTCTCAGTGACTCCCTAGGCCACTAGTACCTGCTTCTGGAACCAAAACACTAAATAACTATCACAGCAAGACTTTCTGCAGTTTCCTCTGTAACACAACAGACCAGCGGCAATGGAAAGGTACAAGAACATGGCAGTTGCCTGTGTCCAAACACTAATTTAAAACAGTATTAACTTGGATTCTGTGCTATGCCTCCTTTCTAATAAGCTTTGTTAGGCCTAGCAGAAGACAGGCATGGTAGCTGCAGCATGCGTTACTCTCAGACAGATAGAGAACCACAGAATCATCTAGGTCGTAGAAGACCTTCAAGATCACCAAGTCCAACCGTCAACCTGACCTATCGAGTCCCACAGCCAAAGTCCAGTCCCTTCACATTTCATTGCTCTTCTCTGCATATGCTCAAGCAACTCAGTACCAGTACCGAAGATTCAGGAGAAGGAGACAGTGGTGGTAGCAAAGAAGGCTGCCTAATAAATGGTTAGGAACAACTAAATCATGACAAATCCTGTTTATCCCAGTCTTCAAAGAACCCAAGAATTCCTCAAACATCAGCCCAGCTATTTAAACACTGCAAGAGCATAAACTTACTCTTCAAATCATTCTGATGATAAATACCATAATTTAAGGAAAAGCAATGACTGTTGCAATTATTATTCAAGAGGGGAGAGGGGAGAGGAGAGAGAGGAAAAGGGAGAAAACAGAACTGAAGTCTTATACAGAACAGTATGGTACAAATTACACAACCATAAAAGTTTCGTTTTCTACTCTACTATTTAGCTCCCAACTAACTGTGAAATCATTAACTGTGATATTTATTCATTCCACACCTTCCAAATGAAAATCATTTGAAGAGATTTGGGTTTTAAGCTAAGAGCTAGAAAAATCTTAGCCAATACATGTATATTGTAATATATATATTAACACCACTACTGCAAAAAAATAGCATTAACATAGCACAGCAAGTTGTCTATACCACATGCAAGACTTTTCCAGTGTGTCTGCTAATACTTTATCCATATAATGACAGCTGAAAAACTGCTTTCTATTGTTTAAGGTATATGTAGGCATTCCTAAAATTTACTAGTGTCAATGTTCCTCACCTTTCTTCTTTAACTTTAAATCATTATTAATATTCAGACAATATTTTTTGTAATTAGTACTAAGCCTTTCAATTCAGTGAAATGTAAATACTATCAAAATGTTGAGCAACTTTCCGTTCGTTCCACTTTGATTTCTAGTAAACCAAGTAATTAGAAAAATATAAATTTTTCATTGCATTATTACAGATGACTGAGTCAAATCTTTTGCATATATACTGTACATATGACCACTGCACATATATTTTTTCTGATGGTAAAAGGAATTGATACTGCCTGGTTTATCTATTTTGATTAGTAATAATTTAAGAAAACTAACAGCACACCCAGTTTTATGAGCTGTAAATAGAAAAAGAGGAAGTGTGTTATGTGGTAAGAAAGAGAAAGAGAGCACCCATTCTGAAGAAATCCTGAAGTCTGTATTCAGGCATAAATCCTATTAAAGAAATGAGGAGCTCTTCCTGAGAAAAACCACGATTTGAATTATTTTACAGCTTAAATGTACACAAGTGAATGCCTTCTTCTTCTTTTAAAATTGAAAATATTCCCTTCCATCCCATCTTTTGATCTGAAAGACACTAACTAGTATCTACCTGTTTTTTTATTTTATTTTAAAAGATCACTATTAGCCATATTGGGGTATCACCTGGAAACTTCCAGCAGGTCGACACTTGATGATACTGGATTCTGTGCAGTTAGACAGCACAATATGTTCAGTGGAACAATCAAACGAGCATGTAAATGACACATGTAGCATATGAAAACAAACACACCTTGAAAAGAACATCTTTAACCGTAGTCATGATTTGTTGCTTCTCGACCAATGCATACAGCAGACCACACACGAACTTCAGGAAAGATTAGAAGCATTGACCTTAGAAAGGCTTGATGATGTGGCTACAGAGTTTGACTAGGAACCCTTCCAAGTTACAGCAGGTGAAAAGAAAATGGACATTTGTGGGAAAACTCAAATTGAGAAAGAAAAGTCTTCAAGGTGAAAGATAAGGAGCTCAACTTTGGGCATTTTAAGTCTATCCAGGAAGACTATTCCTTGAACGCTCTCCCTCACCCCTCTCTGCCCCCCCACCCCCCCAAAAAAATGCATTAAAACAGCTAGCATTCCTGCACAAACATCTCTGCCTCATATTAACACTGGGCCAGCACTGAAGGCCAAAGTCTTGCCATTCCACACAGGACTGTGTGGACGTAAGGACTAGTAAGCATTTAAGCCATGAGCAGGAACATCTCTTAATTATGCTTTGTTCATGCAGAACCTAGACAGCAAAACAGCAGCTGCAACTCTATTTCTCTTAAGCACTAAGTTAAACTGCTCATAATCAGTACTTCCTCTTATTCCCACTGTCCCCAAAAGCTTCAAACTGACACAGAGAAATAAATGAAAATGCTTGCAAAGAGCAAGATTTCCCATCCATTGAATCCATTTTCAGCACGAATGTTGCAAACTCAATTCAATTTTCTAAGGACTTGATATTTTTAAATGCTTCAGAGATACTTGATCTCTTCTATTTTTAAAAGACCATCCAATAGACTTGTCAGCAACGTACTACAGAGAAAGTATGAGGACAGCGATCCAACACTGGAATACTACCTGCCATCTGGAGCTGATTAACAAATTATATGGATTGGCGGTATTTGAGCCCAGAGCTCAGTCACTTAAAGACCATGTCCGTCCACAAAGTCACCAAGTTCCAGCCGGTGACAGGAACTCCAAAGATAAGCATTAGAATACAACAAGAAAGTATTTTAGACCTTAAATTTCTTTTATCCAATAGAGCTCTAATGCTTCACTATTTACATAAGCTACTGAAAAAAAAAAAAAAAAGAAAAAAGAAAAAAAGAGGGACACTGTAAACAACCACAGATCTGCACTTTTTCATCATTAAATAACTGTTTGGGGGCTGTTTTTTGCCTAAAGCAGGCAGGATCAGATGATGAGCCATGCAATTTATTTTACTTATCTTTTAAATTTCTTTTGGTGTAAGACAAGAGTTGCGATACATTTTACTATCTGATCTGTATATACAGAAGGACACATACATTTCTCTATTCAAACATACATATAAGACCACTTTTAAACAGGAAAAAAAGTAAAATTTTTGCAAGAAGACATTGATCAAGAGATATTTCATAATTTTTTCACTTTCATATTACTTGTATTAGTTCTACAAAGGAAACATTTTAAAACTTACAAAACAGATGACCACTGATGGCTTTAGTAAGCTACCTATGATATATACAGAATTTTCATTATGGCCAAGCATCCATCTGTTTCTGTATCATGGTATGAACATAGTAGAACTGTGAACACATAAGCAACTGTATGCTACATTTATGTCGATGCAGTTATTTTGTTCCCCTCTAGCTTTCAGTTACACATCTAATACAGAAGAAGCTGAAAAAAAAAAAAACTTTTTTTTTAATTGCAATAAACATACAACAAGGTGTCCTCATAGGAAAGCATTAAGTGGCAGACAAAGCCAAGAGATGAGCAAGTAAAAGTTTTAAAGAGTTATTAGAAGCTTCTTTTCATTTTTATGGCAATTAGTACACAATACATAGTTCTATTGTGTGTTATTCTATGCCATTTATAGAAAGAAGTAGATATGAAACTAACTGTTGTGAATTGTCTTAAAATGAAGATGACAGTCAGATATGTCTAAATACCTCTGCTACATGATCATTTTGTTCTTTCCAAAAGCAAATGGAAAGAAATTCTGTACCATGCAATAACTATTTTTGCCACATATTTTGCACATGTATTTCATTTCCAGTATGCATTACCACCAAGCACATGCAGTCGGATTATTTTTGCCATCAGGTTTTCTCAGCTAAGGATATAAACAGCAAAGCAGGCTTAGTTCCCTCACCAACAAAGAAACCAGGTGCCATTGGCACTTAGTACCAATGTAAATGGTTATTTAAGTTGTACGGCGCACTACAACAACTTAGTTCAGAGAACTGTGAAGAAACTCAACAGTCTTCTTCACAGGTCAAGATGTCAAATACATACAGATGTGATGTGTCTATTTTAAATGGAGGTGAGTACTTAAGTTGACTTAATACTTATGGAAGAGATCTGGACATTGAAAAATGCAATGTTAAGTCAAATGTTCAGATATATGTAATACAACTTTTAAAAAAAATTAATTCCTCACTTAAGCACAAATGCATTTACCAGTGATGTCCTGGGTAACAGAGGCCTAGCCAAAAGCTGTCCTCTTATCAATTTATTCCTAACTGAGGTAATCATAATCTTTATCTTTCTATTAATCTTCACCTGATTTTAACTATTTTATATGGAGCATAGATGACGGAGTATACCTTGTGACAAAAAAAAAAAAAGAAATAAAAGCATCCATATGCATGCCCTGAAACCATGGAGCAAAAACTCTCACCAACACCTGAAAACAAGCTTACTGCTTTTGAGAGGATCTGGGAGAATACTGCACACACAGAATTTACACATAACGACTTGTGATTGCTTTCTTTTAACCAGGATTTGAACTTGATGAAAAGAGCGAGAATTACATGAACCAAATTAGCTACCCTCTATCATCCCAGCAGTGTGCCCAGGTGGCCAAGAAGGCCAACAGCATCCTGGCTTGCATAAGAAGCAGTGTGGCCAGCAGGGCTAGGGAAGTGATTGTGCCCCTGTACTCGGCTCTGGTGAGGCCGCACCTCGAGTACTGTGTTCAGTTTTGGGCCCCTCGCTACAGAAAGGACATGGACGTGCTCGAGCGAGTCCAGAGAAGGGCGACCAAGCTGGTGAGGGGTCTGGAGAACAAGTCTTACGAGGAGCGGCTGAGGGAGCTGGGCTTGTTCAGCCTGGAGAAGAGGAGGCTCAGGGGCAACCTTATTGCTCTCTACAGTTACCTTAAAGGAGGCTGTAAAGAGGTGGGGGTTGGTCTGTTCTCCTACGTGCCTGGTGACAGGACGAGGGGGAATGGGCGAAAGTTGCGACAGGGGAGTTTTAGGTTGGATGTTAGGAAGTACTTCTTTACCGAAAGGGTTATTAAGCATTGGAATGGGCTGCCCAGGGAGGTGGTGGAGTCACCATCCCTGGAGGTCTTTAAAAGACGTTTAGATGTAGAGCTTAGCGATATGGTTTAGTGGAGTACTTAGTGTTAGGTCGGAGGTTGGACTCGATGATCTTGAGGTCTCTTCCAACCTAGAAATCTGCGATACTGTGATACTGTGATACTGTGATCCCCATTAAAATGGGTTAGGTATCTTGCTGGAGTTTAAGAAAAACTGTTCCATGTTAGAAGTGCCCTCTTATTATCCCCAAACCAGAATCAACTTGATACTACTACAAGACAGAATTCTGTCTAGCGCTCTTCTGTGTTTTCTGTGCAATAAACAAAATTCAATCTCAAAATATGCAAAACTGTCTTGGGAATCTAAAATGTATTACAGACGTGAACAACAAACCTGAACAGACAGATGAAGTTCCAGAAGAGAAGTATCTTAAGGTTAGGATACTAACTCAGTTTTTAAGAGATTTGAAAAAAGAAATGAAATACATTTCCTCATGTACAAATAATTTTTTCCGCGTCCCAAGATTTGATTTAAAGGAAAATTATGTTGCTGATACAGGCCTATATAAAAAAAGACAGTGACATAACATTTTGTAACTTAGAAACCTCTCTCAAACTGATTACCTAATACCTAAAACACTCAGGCACCTGAATTACAGACTTCACTAAAAAGAGCAACTGACAAAAGGAAAGGCAGTGAGAACACAAATCCCCTTCAGGCATCAAAGTTTGGCCAAACTGCCAGCCATGAAGGGCTGGAGGTAAAGAAAGAACCTTTTTCCCAAAAGGTTTTTCTACCTGAACAGTGCTAAAGACACTTTTAGATTAAAATAGGTAAAGCACATCTCCCTAAGTACTGAGTTCTTAGGTAAGAGCTCAACACTGCGCTCTGAAGATGGAATGGAAAAAACAATCACCCTCTAGGGCTGTAACACCTGTCGGAACAAACCTAGTGATTTCAGGCATCCCACTAGAAAAGTCAAAGGGGAGTATGGTATCATCATACTAATGTTGGTATTCACTACTATACATGACATTCTTGGAGCTGTCCCAGCTAATTACTCAAGATTTCATTACAACTGTCACATGAAACTACAGTTTTGTTTAGTGACTCTGGCTAGAAGGTAAGACCCCACCCATGTGCTTGCTTGGGTTGGGAGCAGGGGGAGCAGAGCAAGAAACAGAGACAACCTAACACTGTGCAAGCACTGTTCAATAATAGCTGCAATACTGGCGAGTTATCAACACTGTTTTGGTCACCACTATAAAACAGCACCATAAGGGCTGCTATAATGAAAAATAATTCCATCACAGCCAAGCCCAGTATAAATTTTTTAAGAGAAGACCACTAGTACTGAAAGCACTTGTTATCACAAAGGTCAACCACAGGTGGGACTATCCAAATACCTCAACATACAGTAACCTAGAGAAGGCAGATGTAAGGATATAAGGATATCAGAGGACCCACCTGAACTACCTCACGACTTCCAATATCCTAGAGATACCAGTTTAGCTGGCACGTTTGCTCTAGCTGCTTTAGGTTTGGATATGGAATCAAAGGTTACCTAACTCTAATTCACCTGCTGGAATCTATAAAGCATACAGACAACAAATGATGTTATATTAAGGATTTTCCTTAAGAGAACATTCTCAAGCATGCCAAGAAGACTTTGTTCTCCTCCACAGAAGCAAAGGCTGTTCAGATACAGCATCATCTCCACTAGTCTACTCTATGAAATCAAAGACTTCAGCAGCACCTGATCTCGCAGTCCTCATATCCTGACACAAACACAGATACCGTATCTGGTCTGATGGTGGTGATGCAAGTTTCTAGCTAGGCCACGTCATTTTTACCATTGTCAAGTTCACCTGAACATCAATAAATAACAAATATAAGTAACTGTTGCTTCTGTATCAGACGAGTATAGAAATTTCTTACATGATATAGACCATGGTCCAAGGCTATGCAGACACACAATCATCTAATTACAAGCATTTCTGATTTAGGACCACTGCCACCATGAGTATAGTTCAAAAGTAAAGACCAAAGGGAATAAGCAAATAAAATGCATCTTTGCAAATAACCTTGAAAAATAGTGTTTGTATAAACCTGACAGAAGTACTACAGAAAATATTTATAAAACCAAAATTAAATGCATTGCAGTATACACGTAGTATAACCACTGAAGACTCATTTCTATTACATATAAACCTACATAACCCAGTCACATTACCAAAAACAACTGTAGATCAAACCTTAGAGAAATATACTAATAGAAATTACAAATACAGAGCAGAACTATTTCTGATAAATTTTCCTCAGTTCCTCTTACAAAGAAACTATTTAAGTATGAAGTATGTCCAAATTCTTATTTCAGTGTTTAAAAGAATAATTTTACTATCTAAAGGCAGCTACTGCAGAATGTAGTTTTCCCAATACAAAATATGTTTTGCATCCTCCTGGTATCTTTTTGCATTTTATTTTAGTCTATTCTGTTAAAAAAAAACAAAAAACTCTAGAAAACACTATCTGAAAATTCACTATAGCAAACAAGCAGAGTGCTTTTCACTGCTTCACAATCATCTTGACATGTCACTTTCATTTAAATTCTGGGACACACTTGAAGATGCTTTTCCACAGGTCCTGCTTGTGTCAACTTTACATACCAAGTCACTAAAAATTTATACTCGGGTATATTATACTCTTCTTTATTAATTCTCTAGCCATTCAAAAGATCTTGACCATTGTGTCAGTTTCAAACATCTCACAAAACTGCTGAAACTCCCCATCTGCTCAGGATCCTACTTAATGTGTCTACTCACAAGGTATATATTTATTTTTATTAATGAAATAACATTCAGTCATCTAGCTATAAAAATGTTAGCTCCAAAGTTAGGCTACTAACTTGTGCATTCTGTAAGTAAAAGCACGCTCCAATATAGAAAATAAAACCTACTTTCAAAATTTTTACTCAACATGGTGTAAATTAGACATAAGACTGTGTAAGACACACAGAATCCAAACATAAATTTCTCATATACCTAAGCATGGTGACTACTTCAGAACGCATTAACAGCATAGTTTGTATTTCATATTTGAATTTGATAATTTTAGGCATTCAATTTGATCAATTCTTCCCCATGCTTTTGCAATAAGTTTTAATGGTTTTGAGAAAGCCATTCCTGCCTCCTGTTACACTCCACTGGTTAAAATACAGAACTAACCAGATTTCGCCCTCTCAGAAATATACACTTTATCTAGAAGTTAATAATTTAAGGTGGTTTTCACTGAAAAAAATATAAAAATATATTTCTAGAAAATACCACATTAATTATATTTTTTTTCTAGCAAATTAGAAGACAAGACAATGCTTTAAACTACTTATACAGGATTAAAAAATAAGCATAGCATTTTTTTAATCTGCAGTTGAAACTATCACAAGCTCGATAAGTTAAACAGCCAAAAATAGCTCTGCTTGTATACTTTCGAGAACACACAAACCTGTGAAATGACACCATGTATAGCCCCTTGTTGCTTAAAATTGGTTCTAAATATAGATATCCATTTCATAAATAATCCAATACTTTCAATAACAGAAGTTGTTTTGCAGTTCCACGTGGTTGTATTACAGACACCAACCTTCAGCAAGCAGTCTTACACCATCACTAGTTACCAAGCTTGATCATTCCTAATAAGTCACTGTCCACAAAAACTTCAATTCTACTTGGAAGCTTATAATGTGAAGAATCACCACAATAAGCAGAGGACCAATTCAGACATTTGGGTTTTTAAGTGTATTTTAAGTAACAGCATGGATCTCATATCTAAGACAGCTTCAATTCTAATGGGGGAGAGAAGAATGTTTGTGTAACTAGGGTCAATCAACCACTTACATTTTCATTTTTGAATCAGGTACATCACACGTAAGAAGGAATGGTCAAACATTCTCCTTCATGAGATTTGCCTTTTACAGCTCAAAGTTATATCAATCAAATTAGAATAATGCTAAAGAGATGGATCTCTAGCTGGCTTTCGTAATTTGCCTTTCCCTAATAGCCTGATCTTAAATACGTTACTTACCAGCTTTGTGCTCAGTGAGCTACGGTCTACAGCAGATTCAAGACCAAAAAAGGAAGAAAAATTGCATGGAAATATCCTCAACTGGCATCCCAGCTGAATACAACCAAAGGAAAAAAAAGTTTCTGGTAATTAAGTGTTATGCTGTGGCAATATTAGCAATGAAGAAAATTGTTTCTACTTCCACTAGAGCCTATGAAAATCTTCAGTCATGGATAAAAGTACACTGTGGCTGAAAGTACTATCAATCCAACTAGTCTTCAACCAGCAGCAATATGGAGTCTCTCTTAGACGTAAAATAAAATGTTTTTATAAATTGATCCCAGCACCGAAGGAAAAACTAAACTAAAGTTCTTACTAGAGAACGTTAAAAGAAAGGAGAGATAAACCCAGAATTTCCTAATATGTATCTCATAGCAAGTGTTTACAGAACACAACATAAGAAGAGAGACACCTAAGCAGATGCCCCAGATAAGCCCAAGGAAAAAAAAAAATAAACTTTTCACCAAGCAAGACACACAATAATAAATGAAACAGCTACAGACTTAGTCTCCTCTGTTGAAGTTAATCCACTTTACTTCTGTACACTACTGCATTAGCAGTCACTACTCACTCAACTGGAGATAAAGCATCCCTTCTGCTTTTATTTAGTACCTTTTTAAAGCAAGTTCCTCTGAGACTTTATATAGCTGGTCCACTCTCAATTTCAGAGCTCCTCAAGAATAAAGGCTTAGCCTCAGTCTTATTTTTGAAAATCGACAATAACTGGTGGGTCAACTTTGGCTGGCTGCCAGGAGCCCACCAAGCTGCTCTCTCACTCTCCTTCAGCAGAACAGCAGAAACTAAGATGGGAAAGTTTGTGGGTTGAGATAAGGATGGAAAGATCATTCTCCTTTTACCATCATGGACAAAACTTGGGGAAGATTAATTTAATTTATTGCCAATCAATAACCAAGTAGTATACTGAGAAACAAAACCTACTCCCCGGGGGTTCTTCCTATGCTCAACTTCACTCCTGACTGCCACCAGTGGAACAGGAAGGATAGGGAATCACAGTTGCCATCAGTTAATAAAAGTTCATCTCTGCCTCCTCACACCGGTCCCTGGCTCCATCAGGGGGTCCCTCCCACAGGATAAAGTCCTTCGTGCACAGCTCCATGTAGATCCTTCCCACAGGCTGCAGCTCTTCATGACTGCTCCAACATGGATCTTTTCCACAGTGCAGAGTCCTTCAGGAACCGACTACTCCAGCGTGGGTCCCCCATGGGCTCCCGTCAGGAGCCTGCTCCTGCGGGGGCTCTCCACAGGCCACAGCCTCCTCCAGGCCACATCCACCTGCTCCACCGGGGGCTCCTCCACGGGGGGGCTGCAGCGTGGAGATCTGCTCCGTGTGGGACCCATGGGCTGCAGGGGGACAGCCTGCTCCACCAGGGGCCTCTCCCTGCACAGGCCGCAGGGGAACTGCTGCTGCCTGCCTGGAGCACCTCCTGCCCTCCTGCTGCACTCACCTGGGGGGCTGCAGGGCTGCTTCTCTCACATTTTCTCACTCCTCTCTCCCAGCTACTGTGAGGCAGCTTTTCTTCCCCCTTCTTAAATATGTTATCATGGATGTTTAACCAGCATCACTAATGGCTCAGCTTCAGACAGCGGCAGGTCCCTTTTGGAGCCACTGGAACTCGCTGTGTCCAACATGGGAGCACCCCCACAACTCTTCACACAGGCCATCACTGCAGCCCCCCTGCTACCAAAAACATCACACATAAACCCAATTCACTGGATTAAAAACTCCATTCCTGACTACAGAGTAACATGAAGACAGCTGAAAATAAGAAAAAAGCTTTGCCATAATTTTCTCAAGTCAGACATCATAATCAACAATGAGAAGGCAGACAAGTGATCCTTAGCTGAAAGTTTCACACATAATTAGAGCTGATTTGAAAACTGCACTGTTGCTGACAGTCCCACCCAACTTTCTAATCCACCCCTTGTGCTTGCCTCCTCAAGAGGAATGGATCCCTTTTTTGGAGACAAAGAAAAGGAACACAGCTATATTCTTGAGCTCTTACTGAGAAAATTCCTGGAAACCTTCCCATTTTTATTTTTTCTGCAGCTAAAAGGTATCTCTATAATTATCTGTCTTCGCAGCATAAAGTAATGCATACAGTTATTTCCTGTGCTAGAAACTGCTGCATTAACTATAAGCATTTATTATTGTTAGTATCATTATTTGCTAATTGCCTAGTACCTCATTCTACTTACAATTAGCCACAAGGTTCAAGTAAACAAGTGCAAGATATAAAGAATAACACGGATCAAATATGTTGATCTCATCTGAGCTACATTCCAATGCAAGGAACACAGCAGCTCTGCCATACTTAAGACCAATCTTCTGCTTAAAGATGAACTTTTCCAGTCCTCAAAAATCTACAATTGTTCCAATTTCTTCTAAAATTCAATGTGCGTCTTCAGGACAGACAGTATTAGGAGCATTTGGAGTTATCTGATTGCAGTATTTCCAAAAGAAGGACCTTTAAAACAAGGTTTTCTTCTTTGGCTTTTTTCTTTATGGACTAGGCTATTAAATTCTGAGTGTACTCTTTATTGGCTCAGTTGCTCAACATGTGCACTACAAAATCATGGCAGCTATCAGTTCTTTCAGAAAAACAACATCAGAAATAACATTAAGAAGAAAAATAACCAGCACTGGGCAAATGCAAGCTTTAGACACCAAACTTAACAGATTACTATGCACCCACTCATAGGACAAAGCTGTTGCATGGCTGACCAACCTGCCACTGAGCCTTGTGGACTACAAGCAGCTTGCATCAGTCTGAAGCCAAACCTTAGTAAAAGTTTTAAGTGATAAAAAGAGAACAGAACCTAGCTACACAATATCACTAAAGGAATTTATTGACGGGAATTAAATGTATATACAGCAATGAAAATATTGAGAAGGTACTAAAGTATTTTCATGAGTTATCTGAATCCTCAGGAGGGAACAGTGGAGTAATACATTAACTCTCTTCTCAGTTTCTGTGTGTGAGCTGGAACCTGAAATATGCTCTGGGAAAATACTACCCTCTCTCCTTGCTTACTTAACAGACACTGGGAAGAAAAAAGGAGACTCTACCCACAGTTGTAACTCTGCAATACTCTTGCTGGTTCTACAAAAACAAGCATAGGTAAAGAATTTGAAGGCTATTACAGAACTTCTTTCCTCCTTCGGCATTTTCTTTCAGTCCACATCAAAACCTTATAAGTGAAGTTTTCAAGGATCTGCTCTCCCAGGCCCATTTACTTCATAAACTTCTGCCAGAAAAACTACACCAGCTGGAAATGGCAGCCGGGAACCACGCACCATATAGCCAATTTAGCTGTGCTGGAAACAAAATTTTGATGTACGCAAGTTATGCCAACAGAAAAAGCATTTGTGTTGGCTTTATTCACACCACAGACCCAAGCGATGAATTTTTTCTGGCAGAAAGATTACTTCTGCATTTCCAAGAGGGGGTTGTATTGGCAAAGCTGCAGTGACTGAAGCTGTTTTAGATCAAAGCGGTTTGAAGAGCTCCAATACCCAAATTTTTCAAGCTGCCTTGAAAGCTGGATACAATAACAAAAAAAGTTAACTATCCATATTCTGATGCGTCTCAATGATTTCTGAAAGAAGGTCTCCAAAGAACAACATTTCTTCAAATCTGTCAATTATACAATTGCCCTCAAGCCTTCTTTGTGTTCACAGATATACAATGCAAGTAACTTAATCTCACAACCTCTATTTTAATTAGTGCAGTTCTCTTCGGAGAAACAATACTGAATAGTTTTATAATAATTATTTGAGCAACATGATCTAGCAGAAAGTGTCCTTGCCCTCGGCAGAGGGTTGGAACTAGGTGATCTTTAAATTTCCCTCCAACCCAGACTATTCTGTGATTCTGTGATACAAAGTTACCCAGAAAATCACAAGTTAAAGGTTCCTGCCCCTGAGCTCTTCCAACTCCCATTGAAAATGAAACCCAAAGGTGGTCTGTTCTGCTAGGGAATCACAGCACTCCATTCTCCCCTATGAGGGGAGAGAATTCTTCTTATCAGCAGAGAATGGATAGATACTGGGAAACTGACAATTACTTGGATATGAACTTTTAGGAAACACAATCAATTTCTGACCAGACTGGGAAAGTCTGAGCTAAGCAATTGATCTGTTTGGCCAGGCAACAGAGAAGGGAAAGCAAAAGGTTAATTACTTAAAACTGTTGAACAGTAGCATGAGGCTCTATTTAACAGTACTAGCTGTAAACTGATCCAATAGACTATGGGACAGTAAGTTACTATCTGACACAAACACACCGGGAGTAAATTTTTTAAACACATACAACTATCTTCTTGACAGAACGTGAAAATAAGGAACCTGACAGTCGCAACAACAGGGTGTAATTAAAGAAGAAAAAGAAAGGCTATGAATCTGATGGCATCCTTCAGCTTGCCCAAACAACATTCTACACAACTTCAGTAATAACAGTTTTATTTTTACGTATATATATATAATTTATATTATTTGTATTATCCTGAAATAAATATATATTATTATATAATATATAATTTGTTTTGCCTTTTATTGAAAGCCTTAGGAGACTGAACAGCAAATTTTCTACAGTATAGAATTACGTTGTTCAACTCTGAGCCATAAACATAGAGAACACTGTACAAAATAAAAAATAATTAAAAAAAGTAGCTCCTGGCCAATGTATTTCAATTGTACTTTCTTTTATATAGTTGAGATCAGAAGAACCTGTAATGCAAGGCTAACTCCCAGAATACACTTCCACTCCAAGATAAGGTTTTGCAACAATTTGCAGATAAATCCTTCCTCCCTTCCTTACAGTACCGTATCTCCCAGAAATTTTTTGAAGATGAAGATCCCTGAAAATCTGCTAACAAAAATACCTGAGCAGCACCACTAATATTACATTAATAATGAAAAATGAAACTATTCTAATTACCGATGTAAATGTAATTCAGCCCACTGTGTAAACACAGCATAGCTCTTAATGAGTTGATCACACGCTTTTTACCCACGGGACACCTGCCTTATTCCATGTACAGACTGTACCTTCTTTGAGGATGGAATACTGCCACGTAACAAAAACAATTCCTGCATGGGCTCAGCTGCATTGACTTCAGAACTGGGAAGGCATACAACATGGCCTTACATAAGCCAGGACTCATCATGTATGTTCACTCCAGGAAGGCCAATATCTTATTTATTTACTTTTAGACAGAGGAAGACAAAGGCTAAAAAGCGACCTACAGCCAGAACACTTTGGAGAGAAACAGAAGAAGGCCTCACAGACATGATGCAGCCTTAAAAACATCCAAGCTCTTCATTGATTTCTAGGTGTTCTTTTTGATCAGTGCTAGAGCATTAACAAGGAATTTCCTGCATCCATGAAAGTACAGATCATAAGAAAGGAGATACAAGGGAAATGAGTAGTAAGAGATTCAAAAGTGAACATTTAAGCAGAAATGAAAGGATACAATTGCTGGCACGTCTCTACATTCTTTTATACAACTCCTCTTTTTTTCTCTCCCAGTTCACCATGTAAGAATCCCGTAATTTGGAATCATACTCAAATCCACATCAGTCATCAGCAGACTTTAAATCTTTTAATCAACCACACTGTCATTTAGCAAATAACAGTTGGATGTCATCTTTTGTGGACTAGCCCTTAGAAGGAAACAAGACACTTGGCTTGTGGCTTTCACAGATTTTTGTTGATAGCTGAGGAATGGCAAGATTTGAGGACCTTGGATTTCATTCCACACATAAAAGGGAATTACATTCTAGGACAAAGTTTCTCAATATGCGGTCAGTAAAACATCAGATGGTGATCCAAAAAATCATCATAAAAAATGTATTTTTAAAACCATACATTCCCACACATGCAAGCAAGAAAACATAATTGAGGAAATAAAAAAAAATTAAACAAACATTCAAATCTTAGCCTAACTGAATTGCACTACAATGCAAAACAAAATGTGACAACATTTCACAAGATGATCCTTCCTTTTTTTTAAAAGAAATTAAGTGATCTTGAAACAACACACTGTCCTTTAACATTTAAGTTTGAAAACACTTTCTTCTGCCCTACTGAATTTCCAAAGCGGGTCCCCTCCAGATAATGCTTTGTTAGATCCAGTATGTTCCTCCCTTCATCCTACTTCCCTAAGCCATTATCTGTTTTCTCCATACGCCCCTTATGTTTTCTCTAGTTTCATTCACTTTACAGACTCCCCTTAATGTCTTTTACAGAAGCAATCCATCCAGGCACAGAGCTTTTCCTGTCCATTTTCATTGACAAACTCTGCCTCAAGTCTTCTGGTTTACCCTGAATTTCAGTCACCACTGTTGGAACATCCTTAATTTCACTGGTTCAGCTGCAGGAGCTTCTTTTCTCAGGCCCATCTTTATCTGACATTTTTTACTTTTTAAAATTACAGATAATTGGTCCATACCCTGTCTTAACTCCCTGATTTAAGATCCTGATACAAATATCCAGCCCCAGCCTTTTCCACTCTTATTTTCAGAGTTAATTTCCCTTCCTAATGTCCACTCATAAACACACTTGCATCTTGTCTTCATCCAGTTGTGTATACATACTCTAAGTTGTCTTTTTAAGCCAGGTTAACAGCCAATAAAGACATCTTTAAATCTTAATAACAAAACAGCTTTGCAAAGCCAGCCAACATGGAATACTGAAGAAGTATTTGGAGTTCATAAATACAATTTTAATAGCATACCTCAAATCCCTTCCACCAAATCAGCATGCCTGCTCTCAGAATTCCAATATTACAGCTACCATAAAATTCATGAATATTAAAAAAAGTTTATAAAAATCATTTGTTGACAAGTGTTAACTAACAACCATGTTTTCCTATGAATTACGTAACTTAAAAACCCACTTGTATGTGCTGATCTGATGCTGCACATTCAACACTTCTCATAAGTTTTAAAACTGCAGCTTTTAAACCTGTTTATTTTCCTGAAGATTATTGTTAGTTACTTATCTTTATAAATTGTTCTTTCAAACCAAGATGAAACTTTTAAATTAAATATGCTTATCAATACATGCCTATTTAAACTACTGGTATGTATTTCTAAACACTGTATGGCCTACTGTTCTTTTTCGAGAAGATTCTTTTCACAAGCCTTGTAACAAACAAGCTGCAGCTGGATACAAACAAATTTACTAAAGGCAACAACAACAAAAATTTAAGTAATTCTTGTTGAGTTTAATTATGTTATATAAGTTAAAACTGGATAGAATATCTTGTGTTTAAAATGGAATTAATTATGTTATGTGTGGTTAGCAAGCTTAATCGCTGCACAGATGACCAAAAACATAAGATTTTAGAACTGATCTTCTCCTCTATCCTTACAGTTCTGTTCACATATCAAAAGAAGATTGACCTACTTCTGTTTTCAATTTCAAATGGATTGAAATTAAAGTCAAACAAACCACTGAATAGGACATCTCAGTATAAAGAGACTATTCACTTGATATCTACAAAAGACATGTTTGCTTCAAATGATTTTGACGTGTTGACAATTTCTGTTTCTCAGTGTTTGGCAACTGAGAGCTTTTGCTTTCTCAGGACTCTGGCAGGACATATATTTGAGTTGCTTGTGTACCTTTTCTTTTTTTTTGGGGGGGGGGGGGCCTGGGGAATACATTCAGTCTGCAGTAAGATTCAATTTCATAATGAATTTTAGATTAAAGTTTATTTAGGTCCATTTTATTTAAAATTGATTTTATTGTTTTTAAAATATGTTTCAATATAACTTTCTATACAGCCCTTAGCATTATTTGGTCCTCATTTTAAAGTAAATGTAACAACTTGTAAGAGCTCAATTAAGTACATTTTCACCACCACAAATATTATCTATTATATATTTTGAAACACTTTATGACACAGAAAGAATAAAACACATATTCAATTCTTGTTAGCAATTGAGGAAATTCAACATACAAAAACGTTTTGTTTGCTACTGAGATGAATATATATAAAAGACATGTTTCCTTGGAATCTGGGCTTTTTTGTGTGTGTGTGTGTCTGCACGGTATCAGATACGGATTTCCAGCTTCTCAGGAAAATTAAGTTTGCATACCAGCACAGAATATCCCTGGGACTTCACTCCGGAATATAACAGTTCGTACTTTCTTATCAGATTTCAAAGCATCCACAGCTTTTGACATCTACAGAGAAAAGGAGGAAGGGGAATAACCAAACGCTTTTTGAAGTATTTAATTCCAATGTTTCACCTTCATACTAGAAACTATTCTTTTCACTTACCATTTTTAAAAGATTTTTGTTAAGGGCATTCTTGGCATGAGATCTGTTTAACCCAAGCACCACAATTCCTGGAGGGGAAGAAAAATGGTATTATTGTTACAATATAGAAAATAATATCTCTGTATATAATTATTTTGATGTTATAAAAAAGGCATAATTGAGGATTACAAAAATAGAAAACAACATGCTACTGTAATCGTTTAGCTACAGAGAGTTTTAAAAAGAAAAAAAAATGACTAAAGTTTCCCAGGGCTGAACATTTCAGTGTTCAACAGAAGTGACATGTATTTCAAGTACTAGAATACGGCCCTAATACCTTAACATGGAAATAGTGCTCACAAGGGCTAAACGTGTAATTCCACTATTGCATGCACTAATTTCATGTTTGTGTGTGAAGTGCTGACATGCAATCAGGCAAGACACTCTACTGTAAAGCATATGTTTCCATATTTAGACAGCATGCGCTGAGAAACTTCTCAAAGCAAGAGCTAAGCAATTCTGATACAGGTAAAAGGAAGTAACAAACACAGACACAATGCTATTAAGAGAAAAACTGAACTTTTGTTTAGAAAGAAGAAAAATCGTATAGAAATTCTACCTCAAGACACAAACTGTGCTCAATGCTTGTCCACACAGCTCCAGTCACACATCTACAGCTCCCTTAGACCAGTTACAGATCAGTTGGCTTAGTGACTGATTACATGTGCTGGTTTGAATGCTGCAGAAGGAACAACATTTTTTTGTCCTAATTCCTACTCCTTCAGTTTTATAGGCATGACAGTCAAATAGGAAAATCCCAGAGAGTTTACCGTGGTAAGTGTACCAAGCCTATAGTAATCTTTTAGAAAATTGTATCCTGACAGCATTACAACTCCCTGAATTCTAAACAGCAGCACATAGTCCTATGAAATTGATCCAGCCTTGGTAAAGTCTTACCCATCAGGATTATTATTTTTTTTAACTTGGGGATGCAAAGAGAAAGGGAAGAGGACAAAGGACTAAGTCAGGGACCAGGAATGAAAGAGAGAAACGGAACTCCCATTATCTCAGACAAAAATGCCTACCATATTACCATCAATCTACCAAAAAAAAAAAAAAATCAGTATTTGCCAGTGTATTCACTACCACGACACTCAGCTCTGCATGTATAATCTCTAAAATCTGGCACTCTTAGTCATCTTCTGGAGGCCGTCTTGTTTTCTCAGTGCACACTACTTCTTTTCCTTTACAGAAACATGTCCTTCCAAAGAACTGACCTAATAGCCCTTGAGCCCACTCCTCTTCCTCTTCTTCCTCCTGCATGGATGTGCCCCCCCACACATGCAATTAAACGGAGGTCTTGTTTCTCCTGCAGCTACCAATTTGAAGCCATTGTCTAGCCAAACTCTTCTGAAGTCTACCCTGCTCAATGTTCAATGAAAATGGTTAAGCCCAAGTAGGAGAGCACACATTGCTCTTGCTTGTTCTCAAGGTCCAGTTGATCACTAACAAGAAATAGAGAAGAGGAGCCCGGCTGACCCAAACAACCTTCATTCCTTTGTTCTGTAAGCCTGAACTCCCACCCGTTCATCAACATGGTTGGAGGTCTTCATCTAGGACATCCTGCAAGGTCCCTCATTCAGCACTTAAACAGGAATCTGGTTGTTCTATTAAACAAACAGGACAAAATTCATGTAACGCTTCTGACTGTAGCACTCTTCTACTGTCACAACTTATTCTTCACGAGGAATATTCCAAATTCCAATACTTTACACGCTCACACAAGTAAATTAGGCAAAAGCAGCACAGCATTTTAAAATAACAAAAGGCAACGTGACCTGGCTTTGATTTTAGGCTCTAAGGCAGGCACACTTGCATATCCAATATCTGAACAAACTGAAGACATCATCATCCCAAACTATTTTTTAGTTTGGAAGTAAGGTCTTTTGCAGAAGCATGTTTTTTTTCAATGGCAATGACACTCTTTAATTACCACCACCAATATTAGTGTATTCAGAAGGAACTCTCAATTAACATTAAAACACATTTAGTAATTTTCCTACAAAGAAAGGCTCCTTGAAGATAAATCATACAGGTTGATTCTTCTTAGCAGTGTCACATCAAGTCATAAAACTAGCAGTTCTGCCTCCCTTTCCAGAAAAGTGAGGTAAATATAGATGACACCCACACAGCTATTCTATTTCTCAAATAAGAAAAAAGAAAAAAAAAAGTGAAGCAAGAACTACAACCAGAAAAACATATGAGATTAATACCAGAAAATCCTACTACTGGTTTACTATAGTATCTGTGCATCCTTAAATTCCTTGTGTTTTTGTTTGTTTGTTAATATTGCAGTAAGACTTGGGGTTCCCAATATATTAATCAGTGACCAAACTACAGACAGATTGGGTACCTGCTGAAAAGTCACATAACTGAAATAGAAAAATAGACTTCCTGATTTCCAGTTGAGCAATTCAATCCTAAGAATATACTTTCTCCGTTCCTCTGCCCACCTCAAGAATCATAGAAGAATCTCCAGACAGAAACTGTTTAAGGCAAGTCTTCCTGCTTTGGGCATCCAACAAGATTTAAAGGCCTGGTCACACAGGTATACAAATTTTAGATTGGAGAAAGTTCCCTAACCAGGGCAAAAAGGAATAATCAGGCTCCATACAGCAATGCAGAACCCCACCAAACCATTTAAAAGAAGTAAAAAAAAAAAAACAGCAAAGTTTACACATTACTGCCGTAGAAGTAACCATTCTGACAAATATTTAGCAATATGAAAAGATGATTATTGGCATATATATTTTGAAATATCTGTTACATCTTCATCTGAAGCAGTTAGTCATCATTCTTTCTTCCTAAAGTCTCCACATACAGGCATGCTTTCCAATATCTTAAAAAAAAAAGTTTGAAAAAAACTATCCAAAAAAAAAGTAAAGAGTCATCATCATATTCGCCAACAAATATCAGAAGAAATCATAATAGATCAATTCCAGTATCTTCACAGCATCAGAGAAGGGTAGATATATTGAAAATGAATATATTCATTTTCATTATATAATATTAATATTCACACTATGCTGAATGCAATATCGATTTCATAATTTTTTCCTGGGAGTCATGTCCACATTACTCCAGAACACTCTTCAGCAAATAAGGTGTATCTATTAAAAATTACAGACACATACTAAAAAGAAATTTTCACTCTATTAGATAGATTCTCCAAGGGATTCAGTTGACTTCCAATGCTGACTAAAAAAGTAGTCATGCTCCCTCTGTATTCTCCAGCAACCATCAGAGGAAGAGCATATGCAAAGATACAATATGTTCTCTTCTTATATGTTACATCTGCCACCAGAGAAAGCTGTTATATAATTCTTAACATTTAAGAGAAAAATATAGTGAAGTCAAAGGAGAATGAAAACAAAAATGTTTCAGTGAGACAAAATACATATAAATGAATGATAACTTCAAAATACCTTTAAATTCCTAGACACATCCTCATTTCATAGTGTGCACTAAATTTGGGATTTTTATGAGTAAGTAGATCATATTAAAGCATTCTTGTATTTTGATAGGGGCAGCAAAAATGCATGATGCTATCATTATTTAAAACTTCTGAAAGAGAAAATCGTATTTCTTTCTGTATTGTAAAAAAACAGGGTGGGCCAATTTAAGTGAAGTGATTAGATCATGTTCTAACTACAGCTTATATCGGCACACAGGAAATCTTGCTTTAAATAACAATTTTTATCTGTTTTATCTTGTGCTTCGTACTTTTCAAAAAATACTCATCCTCAGCATTTAGTAGAAACACATTTAAATTGTTAGTTACAAATGAGTCCTTCTACATTCATATCGTTAATTTGTCTTACTAAGATTCACTTGATCTCTATAAAAAGTACTTAGAAAAACACATTTATTTGTATTATATATACACAATCACACACAAAAAAAATGTATCCAAATGTTCTTTTACATAACCAAAAAAAACCACTTCTGCATTGAGAAAGGGAAGAATGAAGAGAGAAAAGTTATAAGTTTGTCTTACTTAACTACTCAGATAAACCAAAGCAGATGAGTTGACTGAGATGCTTTTTAATTGTACAATATTTTCTTAATCATAACAAGAATCCATAGTGAGTATACCATGCACAATTCTGGTCATTTCCGTTGATCATATTTTTCAAGAAGCTGTTATGTGCAAAATCATACAGGTACGCGTTGAGCAGCATTTTTTAAAAACACCTAAGCACTTCTCAAAAATCCTAAGCACCTTCTTATCTCAAAGTGTAACTTCAAAAATCTTTCCTGCATTTCTTAAATTAGTACACCACGTCTGCTCTAACTTTTTTAAAAGACGGAAAAAGAAGGGAACGTAAACTATTCTGATTTATCAGCTCGCTATTAAGTTTCCAGCCTCTGAATAAACTACCTCAAACGAGACCATATTTGTTCTGCCTGTATTACATACATTAAAATTCTAACTGATGAGGTCAAAAAGCTGTCTTATATACACTACCCAAACTAAAAACAGATAAAAAATATAAACATCAATAGTTATTCTAGTGGAAAATCTAAAATTTACGAATACTTGCAACACTTTCCAGTAAGTAACACTGCAACACTTCAGTCAGGATTGCAAAGATATTTCTGCTAATTTCATTTATCACCTATAGAGCGAAAGCCCTAACTTAATTAAAATTTCTAATGGGCTTGCTAATGCAACTTGCCTAAAAGCTCTGAAATTTCAGTAGTGATAATACATTTCAGATCTAACAGTGGTAATCAAATACAATTTCAAATAATGTACAAGATGGGTATTTAAATTAAAAATAACAATACGCTGACATTTAGCCACACTCATACGTGACTCTGATACTGCAAACAACATGAGCTGCAACATGTTGTCCAGAATACATGAGCATTTTACAACCATATTCAAATCCTACATCTTTCGTATTCTTGTTAAGTTCAAATCTGGAAGTTGGAAAGTCTTGAATAACAAATTCAGTAACTAGTCCTTCCAAACATAGTCTCATTGCAGTAGATGTTTAACAAGGTCCCAAAACTGTGGTACATGAGTCACGTGGAAGTGTTATGAAGCAGGGCATTTTGCTTCTCTGCCTGAAGGGTGAGAATTGTCTAGAGCTAGAGGACACGCCAACTCTGTGTGAGGCAGCTCCTGTCATTTTCCTGTCTCCCCACAAGTCTCTGCTGTACCAGCCTGTGCATCTTCCTCCAAGCAACTCAGACAGACTGCGCATGGACAAGAGCATCACAGCAGTATCAATGAGCACGCGCTTGCCTTGAAGGGTAGTCGGGGTAGACAGGGTCTGTCCCTACGTGCAGTCAAGAAGCATGAAGTGGAAGAACGTAAAGGGGCAATGGCACTGGGGTCCCACTCGGGAAGTTCTGCATCATGAGCTGCCGGAGATGGGAACGGTAAGTGAGAGAAGAGTGAAGGAGACCCCTGCGGCTTATATGGAGTAAGCATCCTGATGGAGCAGAGGTATTGCATGCTGTAAGCAAACAGAGACAGATGAACTTGACACATGGGGCGAGGAGGAGGGTGTGCACTGGCAGAACAGGGAAGAAGCAGACAGAGACATGTTTCTTCTTCTGCAAAAACATGTTCTGCTCTTCGTGCTGCTGAGGGAGGCATATGAAGCGTATGTCTCCTGGCTTACTTCTAGACCCTTGTTTTTCTCCTTTATCAACAAACAGTATCTGTTTCCATGTCCTCCTGAAAGACAAAACCAAAGAAAATTCCTTCTCTTTGAAGTGAATCTATGAATTAAAAATAGTGATTGGTCCTCCCTTAAAATATCCAGAGCTGATTTACCACTCCAAACTGCATACCATGTTTTGGGGCAGCTTTAATGCCACATTTAACAGACTAGTATTTTCTGAAAACTAAAAAAACTTCAAGAAGAATTTTTCATCAGGAAAAATAAAAACAGATTAGGCTACTGACATGCCAAACTTTAGCTGTCTCTGCAACATCTCTTCAAAAACCTCCTCCAATTCTCTGCACAATCAAATTTGTATTATCTACATTAAAAACACACAGCAATGAACTTAAGATTGATACACTGTACAAAACACATTCATAACATTATAGAAGTAATAGTCGCTAGCCATTCCACAGCTGGAACACAGTACCAGTAACTCTATTACTAGCTGCCTAATGACAGAAATAAAACCCATGACCTTAGGTAGTACTCAAGTATCTTCTACCGACTTGTTGGAAAAGCACAGACGAAACAAGCAAATCCACCCCCAAACATTCTGTCGAGTCTTCTTTGCTCCTGCCTTGCCTCCACCTAGATTTAAAATAAGCTTAAAATTAAAATAAAAGTTTAAAACCAATTTCCAGTCCCACAGTTGGCTGAGAAAACAGGGCTAATCAAGTATTGTCTTCAAGGAACTGCAGAAGAGTTGGGTCAGAACAGTCACTCCGATAGAAGTGGACTGCAGGATCAGATTACATTATCAACCTTATTGCCTCTTATGAGCAATCAGATGAAACAGAACATCAGTTTTCCTTTTAAAAAAAAAATCTAACCCTCGAGCTAAAATTCAGTTTTAAAGTAACAACTCTGCATGTGCATACGAATCTGTATACACGTATGCCCAATTCAAAGATGCCTGACCAAGTTTGCAGATGGTCTCAAACAACTGTGTTGATGTTCTGAAAGATGTAAACCGAATCATGCATCTCAAAATATGGTTGTTCCAAGACCTACTAGCCACCTAAAGAAATCCATACACCTCAGAAGGATAGTGCTCCACACTATGGCCTTCTCCATAAAAGTAGGTAGAACATCATGGCTCTAAAAATAAACCCTCAGAATCATAGAATATCCCAAGTTGGATGGGACCTACAAGGATCATCGAGTCCAACTCCTGGCTCTACACAGGTTTACCCAAAAATTCAGACCGTGTGACTAAGAGTCCGAACGCCTCTTAAACTTCAACAGGCTTGGTGCTGTGACTACAACCCTGGGGAGCTGTTCCAGTCTGAGATAACCCTCACTGTAAAGAACCTCTTCCTGATATCCAATTTCATAAAAGGAAATTAGATCTGTCAAACAGGACCTACCCCTCATGAACCCATGTTGGCTGTGACCTATGACTGCACAGTCCCCCAGCTGCATTTCAGTAACTCCCAGGATAAAATTCTCCATAATTTTACCAGGCACTGATGTGAGACTGACAGGCCTTTAGTTGCCAGGGTCCTCTTTCTTACCCTTCTTGAAAATTGGCACAACTTTTGCCAGCTTCCAGTCTACTGGGACCTCTCCAGATTCCCAAGACCACTGAAAAATAATTGAGAGGTCTCGAGATGAGACTCCTAGCTCTTTAAGCACCCTGGGATGAATCCCAGACAAACCCATGGACTTGTATGGATCCAGGTGGAACAGCAAATCCCAGACACGTTCAGGGTGAGTTGGGAGTTTGTCATTCCCACCGTCATGGTCCTCCAGCTCAGGGCACCCTGGGTCCCGGAGCCCATCATCGGCGTTGAAGACAGAGGCGAAGAAGGCATTAAACGTCTCTGCTTTGCCTGTGTCCTTGTCTGTGAGGTGACCATCCCCAACAAGTAGTGGACCTATGTTTTCTTTGATCCTCCTTTTTCTGTTCATATATCTAAAAAAAACCTTTTTATTGTCTCCCAAGCACCTGGCCAGCTTCAACTCTAATTGGGCTTTGGCCACACGAATTTTCTTCCTACAAACGCGAACAGTGTCCCTGTAGTCCTTCCATGTTGTCTGACCCTGATTCCCGCAGCCGTACATTTTCTTTTTTCACCTAAGCTCCAGAAGATCCCTTGTCAGCAAATCTGGCCTTCTGCCCGCCTGCTTGACTTGCGATATTTTGGAATTGCCTGATCCTGTGAAGGAAAGCTTACAGCTACTCTTTATCACAGAAAACCCTGAGGTGGAAGAGACCCACAAGGACTAATTAAGGCCAACTCCTGGCTCTGCACAGGACCACCCAAAGACCAGACGATGTGTCTGAGAGTTTTGTCCTAACACTGACTAAACTCCATCATGCTCAGGGCCATGACCCCTGCCCTAGGGAGCCTGTTCCAGTGCCCAATCACCCTCTCAGCAAAGAACCTTTCCCTAACACCCAGCCTGACACGCCCCCACGATGCAGCTCCATGCTGTTCCCTTGGGTCCTATCACTGGTGGTCTACCATTCCTAGCCCTGCTGCACACAACTTTGCAAGTGACAAACACCCAAGGAGATCAAATACATCCACACAATAACACCTCCAAAATCTAGTAAGCACCAAACCTAATCAGAAATACAAAGTGTTGTTGAGAATCACAGAATCATTAAGGTTGGAAAAGATCACCAAGAACATCTGGTCCAACCATCACTCTACCACCATTGTCACCCACTAAACCATGTCCCTAAGCATCACGTCCAACCTTGCCTTGAACACCCCCAGGGACAATAACTCCACCACTTTCCTGGGCAACCCATTCCAATGCCTGACCACTCTTTCTGAGAAGAAATGTCTCCTCATTTCCAACCTGAACCTCCCTGGCTCACCTTGAGGCCACTCCCTCTAGTCTTATCACTGGTTATCTGTGAGAAGAGGCCGACCCCCAGCTCCCCACACCTTCCTTTCAGGTAGCTGTAGAGAGCAATGAGGTCTCCCCTGAGCCTCCTCTTCTCCAGCCTAAACAACCCCAGCTCCCTCAGCTGCTCCTCACAGGACTTGTGTTCCAGGCCCTTCACCAGCTTTGTAGCATTGCTGTAATGCACGGGGCTGCAGATTAAATTGAAGCACTGATTTCTTAACCAGGGGGATTAAAACAAGACTCTTAGCACAGCTGAGGAAATCAAGGCTAGGAGCAGTTGGCAGCAGCAGAAGCGGAGAGAAGTAAAGCTGACTAGGAAAGCAGCATGAGATGAACAAGGGTGCTGAAGCCACGCTTTGGAGAAAACAAAACGCGGACGTAACTTCTGCACCGCTGTCTGTCCCAGCCAGCAGGTGCGGGATGCTGCCGAGCTGCAGCCGTTCGCCGCCAAACCCTCTTTTCCGCCCTCAGAGCGGCCACAAAACACCACCCAGCAGGGTGCTGGGGGCGAGAACGGCTCGGGGGGGGGCGGCTGGACCTGTTCCGACAGGGACACGGGCCGGCGAGGAGGAGGAGGAGAGGAGGAGCCCCCGGCGCCGCGCAGCTCCCCGAGGACGCCCGGCACGGCCCGGCCCGGCGCGGCCCCGCCCCGCGCTCGGCGCCACCGCCCCCCGTGGCGGCGCAGGGGTCACCCCGCCGGGAGGCCCGGGCCGAGCCGTGCCGTGCCGTGCCGTGCCGGTGCCCGCCTCCCCCTCGTTACCTTTGTGCTCGTCGTCCAGGTACCGGACCCGCAGCTCCTCCTCTTCCTTCGCCTCCGAGCCGTAGCTCCTCCCGGCCGCGGGGCGAGCGGCAGCGCCTCCCCGCACCGCCGCGCGGGGCCCGAGGCACGACGCCGACGAGGAGGAGGAGGAGGAGAAGGAGGGGGGGGAGGCGGCCGCGGCGGCCAGCCGGAGCCGGAGCCGGCCCCGCAGGAGGCCCAGGCCGCCCAGCGCCGCCGCCATGCTGCTGCCGCCGCCGCCTCACCGCCCGCAGCCGCCGGCCCCGCTCCCGCCGCCCACGTGACCGGCGGCGGCACGCACGGGGCTCCGCCGCCGCACTCCTCCCCCCCCCCCCCCCCCCCCCCCCCCGCCGCTCGCCGCCGCTGCGAAGCAACGGTCACACGGCGGCCGTTGGCGCTGAGGGGGCGAGGGGCGGGAGGGCAGAGCCCGGCGGCGGGGGCAGCGGCTCCCACCGGAGCACCGGGGGGGGGGGGGGGGGGGGTGGAATGGGCTGGGGGTTGCCTTCGTTTTGCTAAAATAAAGGTGGAATTGACGGGGCTTGGTGGTCGCGGCTCGGCTTTGTTTGTCTGTCGTGGCACGCTGGTAGCTGCGCCCCCTCCGCACCTTTTTCTGTAAATATAAAAGGTGCGGCTGGGAGATGCGTCCCGTCAGCAGTCACAAACTCACCTGTTAGCACTGCTATGAGCACCTCTTCTTGGCTGTCTCAGAGGGACTGCAGAAGGGGTTCTTGAGCCAACACCGTAACGTTTTGTTGAGCAAGGGTATAGATGTATTAGATTCCGAATACTGCACTGCATCCAAATCCTCAGCTAGGACTTGGAGAAGGTTGAGGTACCTGCCAAAGGTTGAGGTACCTGCAGCTAACCAAGCGAAGTAATGAGGCCCCCAAGGCTGAGAAATTTGTCTTCCTAAACTAAGTGTACTTTGACAAGCTGGAGCTTGAGTATTGAAAATGAACCTTTTTCACACACACACACATGCCTCACCCCTGTAATTATCAACAGTCAGTGTTAATCAGAGGGAAAAAGCAAGCTCTATGTACCGCTTGTGAGCAGAGGCCCAGATGGAGCCATTTTGGCTGTCGCTTGGGCAAACATGCTGCTGCATTCCTCTCCATCCTGCATTGCTCAGCAGCTCCTCCGCTGCCTTCCTTCTGGAGAAAGGAAAGTCCTGTTTGTTCCTGTAGAGCACCGTGAAGGGCAAATGAAGGGGGAAACACACTATTGCCTCGCATTTATTATGTTTTACTATTTAAACAGGGCTATAGCTTGTGATTAGCAGCCTGTTCCTTTAGTGCCTGCACTACACTAAAGACTTTTCCAACACAAAGGAATAATGAATGTCTGTCATGGAAATTTTGTTCACAGACAAGGAACATTTTATTTTATGAGAATGAATTTTGAAAGATAATACCCAATTATGTCGGTGGTAACTGAGAGGCAGCGCTATTCTAGAAGACACAGTATAAGATAAAAAGACATTAAAAACAGAACTTGATTCACTGCAGTACCGTCGTGTTGCCTTGAAGCTGAAGGCAGACGTGTTGTCCCTGCACAGCTGTCATTTGCAGTCTTTCCCAGACTCCTTGACTCAAGGACTAGCAAACACTTTCCCGAGCAGAGGTCAGCATGTGGAATCACACCTAATAGCCTTGTATCTCTTGTACAAACACCCACCGCCACAATTAAAACTCAAAAAAATTTTAAGCTCAATTTTCTTTTACACCATCAATATTTGATTTTATTTTCTTAGCACACGAAGGGAAAAGATATTTCATTTTTATTCATTTTTTCTGAAGCTTCTATCATCTACATTGCTAGAATGTGTTTACATTCAGATAAAAGTTTAATTTCCAACGACCTCTTCAGTGCTTTTTGAAAACAGAAGAGTTGAGAAAAATTGAACTCTACTTAGAGTGTTTCTCAAAAAATCAAATTATAAGGTGTTAGCAACATAAAGATGCCTGCTGGAATAGGTCATGCCATTCTTTGAACCATGTCTCTGTGTTAATGCTTAAAACTGCATGATACATAAATGTATTTTATTTTGGTGGTTTAGGAATACATTGCATTTTGCAATACCGTATATTCAGTTCCTCCCATTGCACTGCCATTCAAGCATGAATTGGGACTCTTGGATGGAATCAGAATTTTCCGTATTCTTGTTCCCTGTTTTTTCACTGTGGTTTAGTTATACCAAAACAGCTTTAAAGTCAAAGTAGGACATGGAAAGCACATTTAGTTACAGAGGGGAAGAATATTGACATGCAGATTGTTATGTAAATCATGTATACTAATAAGAAAAAAACTGGAGCAACCAGATCAAAACTGTTAAGCAACTGCCTAAATTACATATGACATTGCCTTGTAACCTGATCACTTCTGCACACAGAAATCCAAATATTGATACTTGGTGATGGGTAAAATAAATAGATTGAGCATGGTTGTATAAATCTTGACTCAGCCTCCCTCATGCCCAGAGAAGCAATGTTAGCATGAATGAAAATGGATCCAATATAGATGGAGGATAGCCCAGCAATTCTCTGCATTCAGCTATTACTTGTAATAGGATCAGTCAATCATAATCTAAGCAGAGGGGAAAGACTCAAAGGTCCTTCACCCTTACTTAATTTTGTATTGGGAATTTCCCTGGAAAGCCCATTCACATCAGGTAGTAGCTTCTCGCAGTGCACAGAACTGAGAGTGAAAAGAGAAATGTGCAGCCCCCTTTTTAGCTTCACACGCAGCTGTTGTCTGAAAACAGCATGCAGGTCCAGAAATTAGGAAACAGCCTACATGGTTAGTGGAGAGAAGTTTCTTACAAACATAATTCCAGCCACTTCAGTGCAGGGCTTCTGCCATGATTCACTCTCGTAATTAAGTATAATGGAAGAAAGTGGCCTCCAAGCTTAAGATCTAAATTAGGTACCTGAAATCAAGGAGAGTGAAAGTACTTGTGGATGTTCAGTTAGGCATTCAGTATTATTAAAAATAATGATAGATCATTTGAAGTGAGACAGGAAAAATAATTGCAGGTGTACGTATACTAATACATGACTTTACAAGTAACAATGAGAAGATGCACACGATGTGTACAGTAAGGCAGGAAAAATGATGGAAAAAAAAAAGAAACTCAGATAGGTCTGAGTTGCTTAAGTTGCTCTTACATTATACAATGTGATGTGTAAGGAATAGTTTCATTTTCCCTGGGTGACCGTATCAGTGGTAGTGTGTAGCTAAAGTGAAAATTGAACGTGTTTTACAGAAAAAAAAAAAAAAAAAAAAAAACAGAGCACCAAATTTCTGCTATTCATGGTAAATCACGTCTTTTTTGCAAGTTGTAAATTAATTGTCTCTGTAAAGTGACTGTTGATGTTTCAGAGTAAGATCCACTAGCTACCTCTTTTTTTTTTAAGTTGATTTACAAAGGTTATTCCAATTTCATGCCACCTGCCAGGAGATCTTTTCTCTAATTTTCACATATTTGCTTTTAATTAATGGCAGAATTTTACTGTTTATTATGTTGTCCAGTTAGCACACTTTATTGCATTTCTAACTGATTTTAAAACTTTTTGGTCATTATACTATTAATGCACAAGCACTACACAGCACATTCTCTTTCTGGCACCAGGCCTATTCAATATGTTTCACAGGCAGCTGTTTCCTTAGATTGTCTATTTTCTTTCTGCTTAGTGCAGCTTTAGGATTGTAAAACTAAGACATACGTTTTTACAGCTTACTTTTCCTTTGCAGAAATTATTCTTATTAAACTCAGCCTACCTGGGTACACTTGCAGGTTTGCTTACATAGTGCTTGGTTACCTGGTTCTAACAGTTATTGTTCAAAAATGTGCCTATGTGTCTCATTCATGCCTCAGAACGCTGGAAAAAAATTGTCTCTGCATTTCTGCCTACCCCATTTATTTGTGCTTATACTCTCGCATCTCAAAAACGGAGGCAGCTGTATTGGATTGACTTATTGGACAAGTGCCTGGCATACATGAGCCACTTAGATGTGAGTCATAGAACCATAGAATGGCTTGGGTATGGAAGGGACCTCAAAGATTACCTAGTTCCAACCCCCCCTGCCATAGGCAGGGATCCCACCCGCTAGATCAGGTTGCTCAGGACCTTGTCCAGCCTGGTCTTGAACACCTCCAGGGATGGGGCATCCACAGCCTCTCTGGACAACATGTTCTAGTGTCTCACCACCCTCAGAGTAAAGAATTTCCTCCTAACCCCTAATCTAAATTTCCCCTCTTTTAGTTTAAAATAATTCCCCCTTGTCCTATCGTTATCTGACTGAGCAAAGAGCCATTATCCATCTTTTTTAAGCCCCCTTTAAGTATTGGAAAACCACAATGAGGTCACCCCAGAGCCTTCTCTTCTTTAGGCTGAACAGCCCCAGCTCTCAGCATTTCTTCATAGGAGAGGTGCTCCAGCCCTCTGATCATCTTTGTGGCCCTCCTCTGGACCCATTCTAACAGATCCACGTGCTTCTTATGCTGGGGGACCCCAAACCTGGACACAGCACTCCGAGTGGGGCCTCACAAGAGCAGAGCAGAGGGGGACAATCCCCTCCTTCTCCCTGCTGGCCACTCCTCGCTTGATACAGCCCAGGATGCAGTTGGCCTTCTGGGCTGCAAGCATGCGCTGCTGGCTCATGTCAAGCTTTTCATCCACCAGAACACCCAAGTCCTTCTCTGCAGGGCTGCTCTCAGTGAGTTCTTCTCCCAGCCTTTACTCGTGTCTAGGATTGCCCCGGCCCAGGTGCAGCACCTTGCGCTTGCACTTGTTGAACCTCATGAGGTTCACATGGGCCCACTTCTCCAGCCTGTCGAGGTCCCTTTGGATGTCATCCCTTCCTTCAATTGTATCAAATGCACCACTCAGCTTGGTGTCATCTGCAAATTTACTGAGGGTGTACTCGATCCCACTGTCTGTGTCATTGATAAAGATATTAAACAGTACCAGTCCCAGAACAGACCCCTGAGGTACACCACTCATCACCGGCCTCCACTTGGACATAGAGCCATTGACCACCACTCTCTGGGTGTGACCTTCAAGCCAACTCCTTATCCACTGAATGGTCCACCCATCAAATCCATACCTCTCCAATTTGGAGACCAGGATGTCATGTGGGACCGTGTCAAAGGCTTTACAGAAGTCCAGGTGGATGACATCGGTCAGTCTTCCCTTGTCAACTGATGCAGTCACTCCATCGTAGAAGGCCACCAGATTGGTCAGGCACAATTTGCCCTTGCTGAAGCCATGTTCACTATCTCAGATCACCTCTTTGTCTTGCATGTGCCTTGACATTGCTTCCAGGAGGATCTGTTCCATGATCTTGCCAGACACAGAGGTGAGGCTCACCGGTCTGCAGTTCCCCGGGTCTTCCTTTCTACCCTTTGTAAAGACAGGAGTGATGTTTCCCTTTTTCCAGTCACCAGGGAGTTCACCTGACTGCCAGGACTTCTCAAATATGATAGAGAGAGGCTTGGTAAGAGATAGAGAGAGGCCAGTTCCCTCGGGAATTGAAGGTGGCTTTTCAAGTCAATCATGGGACTTTTCAAAATCCTATTTCCCAAACATGGAAGGTGAAAACAACCAAAAGGTCTGCCCGTTCTCCACAGATCACAAATGAGGCAGGATGCTAAAACAGCCACAGGAACATAGACACGTGCTGAGCAAGGCCTCTTGCATGAGCAAGTTGGCAGTAGCTGCCACAGGGTTACAGCCGTGCAATAGGTGCAGATCAGGGCCTAAGGAGGGCCTCAGGTACTTACAACAGGAACTGAGCGGACATTTGGTGAAGAAAATGTACAGAACATTTTCTCATTGGGCAGGGCACACAGCTTGGAAAAACAACAACAACAAAAAGTTATTTCCTTCTATGGGGCTAGGTATAAGCAGAGATAGTGGAAATAGAGTATTCATATCAGTGGAGATTCCTCAAAATTGAGATATTTGTATCTAATTAAAACCACAAGTCTTTTAATATGTCTCCTTTTGGCAAAGCTTTTAAAAAACATACTTCTGATTTTCCAGTAGTTCAGCAGAGCAGACATTTGCCTACCCAATTAAATAACTAACGCGTGCAGGCAAACTGCGACCAGAACATCACTGGAAACTTTTCGTACGATGAATGTACCGCGTTCAGCTATGTATGAATACTATTAAAATTGTGTATTTTCTCCATGGTCAGGCTTCTAGAAGAGCCCTTGTAGGAAGCAGTACTCACCTTCCACCCTTGTGTCCTTTTGAGGGATTCCAAGACCAACGTGACTTAATTCTGTCTTAGAGGCTCTTAGCTTTGGCGGCTGAGAAGACAAGCTCTCTTACGGTGTAATGGGGTGGGTCAGTAAAAGCTGCACAAGAAGCACAGAAACCAAGCTAGAACCCTGATGGTGTATTTGATATTCGATTTAAGATGGTTGATAGGAAGTTCTAGTAAAGAGTAGATTTCCCAGTTTTGTCAGAGTGCCTTTATATGTGGTAAAACCACCTGGGCTGCTGCTAACAAGGCAGTAAAACAACCCCGTCTACTGTATGCTATCTAGAAGAATGAAATAGAGCTAAACATTAGCTCAGTTAAGCAAGCTTTTTACAACAAAGAATTACTAACCTTTTCAAACCCATATCTAAATTCGGAGAGTAGGGTTTTCCTCCAAACAGGCATTTGGTGAAAAAAAGGCTCACGTCATCTGAAAAACATTGTGTTTAAAAAAAATCTTGAATTGAGGTAATGAAGGATGTTTCAATGAAATAAATTAATAATTATTGGCATCACTGCAATCAGGAGGTGAAAAATATTTTATTACTTCTGTCCTGATATAATGTTATTTTCTAGTGAAAACAAAAATTACTGAGAAACTGCACTATTTAAACACAGTGCACTTTCCATGAAATGCATGTTCATAATAGGAGCTAAGAGAAACCTGGTCTTTTATACTCCTTATAAAATGTTATAGAAAAATCAACAGCACTTTATGGACTGTTTGTCAGATGTAATTCTTTATTACTGCTCATGAGCAAGCCAGGAGTTAAGCTGTATATTACATTTCTGAATGGCATAGTTACATTTCCCTTCTGTTCAGCTAATTTCTTTTCCTTGTTTTCTGAGGTGGCTTATGCCTAAAGGCAATAACTGATCTTACTGTGGACAGACTATAGATAACACATGAAGTTTAAGATACTGTTTACCTTTTTGCTGAAAGCTGCAGCATTTTTGAGGAAAATCACATAGTTACTGCTTGAAAAATATGATACATTATGCACAAATCACTCTGAAGATAAGTTTTAAGCTGTTATGATGTAAAATGTATTTATGCTCATTGCTTTTCCTTTTTAGTCTTTTTATGATTCACAGTATGTACTGCAGAGATCTAATATATTTCTACTATATTTCATTATTTGTAAGAAATGCCTCACATTCATTTTTACGCCATATGGGGAAAACAGTGGGGGCTTTTTTGGTGTTCTATTTAGAACTATTAGTCTATTATATTAGTCTATTAGAACCTAGTCTATTAGACTAGGTTATCTTCTACATGCTAACCTTAACTGTATTTTCTCACATTCTTTCCTCTGTGAGGAAAGTGATGGAATTAAGACAGTCTAATAAGCTGAGTAAGCATTTTCAGTGAAAGCTTATTCCCTCACGCACAAAAACTCTTTTAATGTCAAAGAATCTGAACGACCCTGTGACCTGCATTTCCAGGACAGAGCAAAAGGTTAAATAGTCATAGTGTCTACATCACATATGGATACAAGAACAGAGGAATTGGGATCTACATTAGCTAAGGACTCCTAAGTTCTGTCAAAATAGTTTAATCATAACCCTTTTTCTGCTCATACTTCCCAATATAAGACATTTGTCCATGTAAGATCAGGAGCAAGGAGCCTAGCAACTGGCATGTGAAAATAAAAGAAAAATATATACTAAGTGGCTAGTATTTTATTTGCCTAGGCACAGACTGAATACAGAGATAATCACCAATGGCAGCAAACACCTGTTTCCAACAATTTTCACATTTCTGATTTCTTAAAATTCTTTAAAGACTTATATTTGTAGTTCCTCAAAATTAGTATCTCATCTAGGAGTCAGTCTTTGCAATTTGTGAAATTAAGCATCAATTAAAGAAAAATTATGTACAAAAATTAACCTCTCTTTGGAGTCATAGTCAACAATTCTTTTCTAGGTAGTACCTTTTTATGCACATCACTTTATGTCTGGAAGTTAAAATCATATTCTAATTGCCTTATGTCCTGTAAAGTATGTTTTATCTCCTAAGTAGAAAACAATATACTGTGTCTTCTCAGCCCTGGCAGCAGCTGGCAAAAAAAAAAAAAAAAAGGCATATATGTCTAAGCAACTCTTTAAAGTGGAAGACTTAAAAAACCTAAACCAGGTTTCTAAGACTAAGCCAGAATGTAAGGCTGATAGTGCCTGCAGCTTTCTAATTACAGAAACGGCCCATAACTTGAAGAGTTTTGTGCTCTTGCAACAGCATACCTGAAAAAAGTTATGAGTATGGTTGGTTAGAAAAGCAAAGTTTCCTCCTTCAGTGAAGTTCTTTAAACTTACCATTTTCCTGTGATAAGTGCAGGCCAACAATTGGTGGAAGAAGTAAAAATATGAACAAGAATGGGACATTTCCATGTTCTGAAAGAGTATTTTGAAACTGCTTATGTAAAGAGGTTTCCAAGATGTTCAGAAAAGCTTGTAAACTATGAACACTGGAACACATATTTAATACAGTTAAGGGTGTTTTGACAGGTCTTGGTGTTATTCTTAATCCTTTTAACAGTCCAGTCATCACCTCAAGATGGCTATTTCTTGCAACAGAGATATAAAGCATCTTTGGCGTCCTTGTCCCCCATCACCTTGCACTGTCTGCCAGTGAAGCTCGAAGATGGCATGCTATCCTCCTTTGGATTCCCACACCTTGGGCAGAACAGTTCTAAAACTGTCAGTCTTTCCTGTAGCTACTGCATAGAAGCATGAAGGAATACTGTAGTTTCTTTAGAATAAAACTTTTGTAGTTTTCTTTGTAGCTTGGATATCATTACAGCACCTGGGTCCTCTGTGGCCTTATGAGCTTCAGCTGAGCTACTTAGCACAGGATGAGGTGAGAACAAGATGGAAACTCTGAGGAAATGTCACTTCTTACCAGGATCTGCTTTGACCTTGCAATGAGGTTTTCAGTCCAATATGCAGTAGGAACTTGTCCCGACAGAAGCCCACATGTGTATGTCTTCATTGCACTCAAGACGCTTCAGCTAAAGGGCGTATCATTTACAGAAAGCAGGATATTTTTTTCATTACATAAATTAGATGGTGCTGAACTGAAAATTTGTTAAAGTGTTTTTTATGATTCCTAATACAAGAAAATGGCATTTCTTAACATAAAGTGCATGCTAAAACAATATACAAGCATACTTCCCAACAGTTTGCTATGTTCCAGTTTTTCAGAATTTAACTGAAACGTCCTGAGCATGATTTCTGAGACGTGATGAGAGCCTGCTACCTCCACTGAGCTCATTGGCAACTGCAAGTAGTCATGAAAACCCACTGTGTCTTATATTAGATACATAAGAACAGGACTAATTAATATGTCTAAAACTTTTGGCAAAGTCTGAGTGCCACAGATGTTACATCAGATTTCATGAGCATCTGAAATAAATAAATACAATGTATGGACCATCCCACAGAACTGTTGAAAGCTAGAAGTGTATTCTGCATTTATATTCCTTTCTCCACTTTTTTTTTTAATTGAATATGCTTATTCTTTAATAAAATCTTGCTTACTCATAGTCTTGTTTTCCTTCTACTCAATCTTGTGTTGCATTCAACAGAATCGTATGTTTAAAGCATCAGTCTGTTGCTGTGGAAATCACTGGTGTCACAAATTCAGTTAGAATTTCATGACAGGATCACATATGAAAAGTAAATGGGACTCAAAAAGAAGGAAACCATTTTTCAAATAGCAAAGCTTTGGTAACAGGCTAAAAGGAAAAAGTACAAAAGGATATACAAAGAGTAAGGCAATTTAATATTTGTGTTAAGAGAAAAATCCTTCTTTATTTTTTTCTCTTTCAAATAGAGAAACACAGAGTTGTGTGTAAGAAACCCTAAAGAAACATAACATAAAACCGCATTTTCTGAGCTTTCAAACTATTGCATATACCAAAACAGAAAGACATGAAATGGCCACAACAGTGAACAAGATGAATTGAAGGTAGGTTTTCTTAATGAAAAGAACAGGAAAATGAAATTTTTATTAAGAGGCGATATAAAAACTCTATATTAATTGCTAGAAGAATTAATTTAAGTACTGTTTAAAGATTTATTCAAATGAATGTCATATTCACAAAGCAACATTTCTCTGAGATCAGATTTTTCATCTTTTTAGTCATTTTTACTGCATTTTTCTAAGACTTTGATTTAATGTGCTGGCTAAAAACATCTTACTAGCTGTATTATGTGGTCTGTCAGACTTGTCAGACATAGTACATCTTGGAGAAAATATGTGCTTACAAGATGCTCGGTGGCAACAAGTGATCTGCCTTGCCATTTCCAGTATAGGAGGTAACCAGCTGTTACACTGGTATTAATATAAAGGTAGCAACAAAGATAAGAAACAGATTAACGATAAGGATTTTAAGACACAGCATTTATTTATTTATTTATTTTTAAAAAAGGGGTAAAGTGGTACTGCTACCTTATGAAAATACTTGTAAAAATCACAGTGCATGGCAAAGCTTTCTCTTTCATAATTACAGCAATAAGGAGCCCAATGAAAAGGGTAAACATTTAAAAAGATACTGCTTTCCTGAGCATTTCCAACCGAGTTGCTTAGACTGTTTTCCAGTGATGTTGTTTTTTAGATATCCCATTCTTAAGTTTCACCTTCTCTGATAGCTCATGTAGGTAGGAATGCAGCAGAAGATTTAGGTATCCCAAAGGCTGGGTGCTGAAGTGCTCTGTTTCATGTTACCCAGCTCACTTTTTGAAAAAATCAGGCATGAAGTTATCTCCTTATTCTTGAGAATACTGATGAATGTAACACTTCCATGGAGTAACAGATGCCACAGTGCTTACCTGAAAGATGCTTCATACTGTTATACTTCATGAAAGACAGAGGCAAAGCATTTTGTAGACCTTTTCCTTCTGTCCATTTTCTAATGGACAGGAGGGGAAAAGAATATGATCTTACCCAAAATATCTTACCTACAGATTTTACCTAAACTGGGAGCCCATGGATAGCTGGAATGTGCAGCTGGACTTGAGAAAGTGGAAACCCCTTATTGACATATGACTTGGGAGATCTAAGGAAAAGGAATATCAACTTATCCTCCATTTTATGGGTTAGATTATTGTACAAAATACATTTATAAATCACTTCTTATTCAGTTTGTCCCATATTTGAATATATACCCTGTATTTGCAACAGCTAGAGTTGGGCACTGCTTTTAGCAAACCTATTCCATCTTCAGAATAAGAAAGGGTTTATGCTACCTTAGATTAGCTTCTTAGTATCTAACTGTAAGGCAGGCATAAACTTACTTCAGTCAGCACTTCATTAAATGTGCAAGCATTTCCAAGCACACTCTTGTGTGTGGGATGCAGAATAGATTAGACACATTTAACTACTTGGAGGCTGCTTTTGGCACAGACCTATTCATCCAGACCCACCGTCGTTTCTTTTTTCCATATCTGAAGGGCAAAAGCAGAAACTATTTCATATTATAGTCAGATGCTGTTTAAATTTGTCCACCCGCCCACATCATAAAACGTTTACAATTGTAATAAATGTAGCCATTCAGGCTAAAATTTGCCGTGCTGAATGCTTGCCTCAGGCTTTGGCTAAGTTTAAACTAGAATGGCCCAGTCATTTTTAAGATTGCTCTTGTAGGAAATGTATTGTCTCGAAGAAATTGCCAGCTAGTGTCATCTCCATGTCTTGTTACAGACAACTACACGTTGTCAGTGACATCACTGAAAAGAAGAGTTCTACCTTTTCAATTTTCTGTGAGAAGTCCTGCAAACTGGCTAAGTTGCAGTGTTTCTACCTTGGAGGGCTGACTCTTCAGAAGTGGCCTGTATGAAAAAATGGGTATGTTCTGGATAAAAGTGGCACCATGTGGTAATATTGTTCGTACATCACTGTGTATTGTCTACAACCCACCCACCCCCCCCTTTTATGGAGCAATGAACTGTTCTAAAGTAGCAAGCTATTCATATGGCTGTGCAAAATTCTCCAATGTAACATGAATAACCTTTTATGACCTATCAAAGTCAGCTCAGGTCATGTCTCACATGGAAATCTTCTAAGCCGTTAAAGACAAGTGAGGAAAAAATTCATTTGCTTTGATGTGGGATAGTGATCCATGGAAGAGATATCAAGGATAGAGAAAATAGAAGCAGGAAAATCAGAGTCTCAATTTATGTTGTCCCAACCCACCTCCTGAAAGCTTTTAAGAAATAAGTTTCAAGATCAATTAATTCTTTGCAATTCTTAGCTTGTCCTTCATAACTGTAAAATTTCTCAGGCAATTTTACTTTGTTGTGTCCTTTAGCCTGTCCCTCTAAGAAAACCTTGCATACAAGAATGATATGTAACAGGGTTTCCATGAGGTCAAATGGAAAGAAGTAAATGCCATATGATCTTAGCAACTGCTGTAACCCTGCAAGACTTTCAGTACACAGGAGTGGGTATTTTTCCATCCTCTCCCAGAAGAAAACACCAAAAGGGATTGTAAGACCTGCAATTTTTCCTTATATTTAGTGCTAAAAATACAGAAAAGGACTTCTTGTAAAATTAAACTTTAACTTCTGACCTGCATATTTGTTTTCTCCTCTTAGTGACAAATTACGCAAGCAAAACGATATACATTTACTAATTCTTCTTTTCTTTACCTTAAATGGTTTTGTAGCATGCTCAGATTCAAATCCCCAGTTAAGCCTGAGCATTGTTGGGTAACATTTTTATTATGCTCTAATGTTACTGAGTTTTGTTTTTATCTGAGAAAGCCATGCACCTTAAAGTTCAGGTAGCTGAAAATGTGTGATGAACATAAAAGTTGCAAGGAAAATCAAGATATTCAGTCTATTCAGATCTAGTTTTACAGTGGTACATGGTACAATCAGAAAGAGAAAAGTTGTATTTAATCTGAATTAGGAGAAAAAAAAAAAAGGATTCTTAGCAATGAGAACAGGCAAGGTAGAACTGGAAATCCAGTAGTTTCAGAATTTTTAGATTAACCCGGAAAATAATGAAAAAATATATTCTTATGCTTTGGTATTACAGTTGTGGCTTAAGTGGCTTTTTCCAACTGTAGTGTCTGTGCATCACTGTCTGAAATCAAAGCAAGGAAAAGTTTCCAAAAAAAAATGATTATCTAGTCAAAGGAATTAAAAAGTCATTTTCTTAAGAATTACTTTTTCCAAAAGAAGTTTATAATTTTTTTATTTTTTTTTTTACTACTATAGCCTAACTAACAAGTTTCAAGAACTCTTTTGTAAGACTCCACAGTTTTTTTCAGATTATAAATGCGAAGTAACACTTGTCTTACAGCTTTCAAACGTGTAAACATTTTTTTTGTCATCAAATCAAGTTCCTAGTTAGTTCTATATGCAAATTTTGATCTAATGAGATAAAGTTCTTTCAAGAGGGAATTGGGTCTTCTTAACAATATAATTCTTAGTGCTATGCAATAAAATAATAGTAGTAATAATTTGACATTTCAAAAAGGAATTGATGAGGTGATAAAGTCTTTAATTAGGTAGGAATCGGATACAGGTCAAGATGTGATAGCAATTGTAAAAGATGATGGAAATAATTTATAAGTGAAATAATCCCTTCCAAAAGTGCAATAATAATAGACACATATTTCTTAAATAGAACCATAATTCAAAAAGCACTCAGGGAGCAGAGATAGCTAAACCACTACCTGACATTTTCATGTATTATTAGGGAACAGTAAGTTTTCAATAGCGGCTGAAGTCAGACCCATAGTAAATCACAAAGGCTATATAAGCATTTTTCCATGTTATAAAAAGAAAACATCATCCAATTATATAAAACTTCATTCTTCAAGCTTTTATGTGCAACTGTAGTGATAAGCTTTAATAAATAAAAGATTTGATGAAATGGAGAGGGGGAGAGGAATAAAAATAAAAACGTTATCATCTAATGAAAGCCAGACTGGAAATCACAATGCAACTGTTTTACCTCCTCTTAGTAAGGAGTGGGAAAATGACCCCCATGTACCCATGATATCCGCAGCATATCCACTCTGTTATATTGTCACTGATGTTCAATCCACATATAGCTGAGCCTAGGATGTTTCAGACCTCTGTAAGTGGGGAAAGAAAGAACATATGGTTTGCACAGCTATAGATAAGCACATTAATTCCATGACATTCATCTAAACATTGATTCTTTGATGGTAGTCATAGAACAGCAATCTGATCAGCACTGTTCCTAAGCACATTGCAAATATTGATTTTTACATACAGTGATTTCTATAGCAGAAGAGCTTTGTTAAGTATGTGAGCAACTGGCGCTATTACAGATTACAGAACTGCACAAAAGTAGGGCTATCAGAGCTTCAAGGGGTACACCTATTTATCCCCTTTCCCAGAAAAATAACAGCCTGACAGATCCTTGACAATGGTCCTCTTAAAATTTTCCAGCAATGAACTCTTCACAGGCTTCACAAATGATCTACTCAAGTGATTTTCAACCCTTCCTGTGAGTTTTCCTGAATGTCCAGACCTAATTTTCTTGCTGTTGCTTAAGCCTCTTCTCATCTTACCCCTTCTGAATAGACAATAAATAATTATGTTATTCTCTGCAGCAGCATTTTATGTACTTGAATATCCTTATCTGTTCCCGTCCTTAATCTTATGTTATTTAGGTTAATTAACCTCATTTTTCCAGTCCTTCTTGTAGGTACTGCATTTGATTAGCTTCTTGTTGTCCTATTCTAGATTCTGTGCCATTCTTTGACTTTTGGTTACTGTTGTTCTTGGAGATGGTGTACAAAACTGAAAACAACCAAAGCCTTCATAATGCAGAATTTTTGTGAGTATCCTACAAGCTGTGCTCCTGTTTATTATCTCCCAGTATAATTTTTTTTTTTTTCCCAATGGCATTAACTTGTTAACCATGATCAGCTTGTGCAAGTCACAGGTCTCCCCTGTGGAGGCCTGTCATGAGCGAGTCACTGCTCATCTTGTAATTGTACAATTGAACGTTCTTACCTATATACAGTATCTTGCATTTGCTGTTGAATATTATCTGTTTGCTTTCAGATCATTTCTCCAATTTTGCTATCATCATTTTGAAACTTAAATCTGTCATCCACTTTAAAGACTGTCCCTTTCAGTTTCAAATTGTCTACAAATTTAACATTTCTATAACTTTAATGGAAATATTTAATAGATGAAATGAGGCACAGGCTCCTGAAATATCTCACTTCGTCTAGCTTTCGTTTAACAATAAAAAACATTCAACTCACCACAAAATATCACCATGCTACTGTTTTTGCATCCCCATTTTAGTAATTTCATGTTGATCACATTTCCCTAGCCTACTGTGCATCTGTCATGTGAGAAAAAAGACCCTTACAATACTCAAGATATAGCATATATATTTCTTCTTCCCTACTCCAAGGCCTGCTCCCATGTGATGAAGTAAGATAGCTTAGTGCGCTCATGGTGAATTCCTGTTTATTGTCATTTCCTCACTAACTTTAGAACGTTTAAAAACAGTTTGTTTATTTATTCCAGAATTTTCCAAGAAAGCAGACCCAAAATTTTTCACATTTCCACCTCCTATTTTTGAAAGAAGCATATGTATATATAAACTGTATATATGTTATAATATATATCTTTTTGTTGTTGTTCCCAGAGCATCATCCCAGTTCTCACAAATAACTACTACAATTCTGAGATAGCTTTGGATGATTGTTTAAGCTTGAATTTCACAAAACAATTTGTAAGAAAATTGAAAGTCTTTGGTCTCTGCCAATTTGAATGTATCCAGCTCAGTGAAGTGTTCTTATTCTGTCTGGCCATATGTTAATATTGATGTTGTTAGAGAACGGTAATCCAAAGACATTAAACCCTTTAACTTTCTCCACTTTACCTATCATTAGCTCTTCCTTTCTGTCCTGTAGCAGAAGAGCAATTCCCTTCTCCTTCTTATACTGGTGAAGTGTGTATACACTTCTTGTTTCTGTTGATATATACTTAATTTTCTTCCTCAAACCTTCATGTGTGCTTACGTAACTGAACTTAGTTTCCACTTTCCATATGCTTTACTTATGCCTGATGCCAGTAAAACCCATCATTAAGCAAATTGCTCCTTTCCTACATTCCCCACCTTCCACTTTGTGTCCTTAGTATCATTGCGTTGTCAGTTCATCTTAACCTTTTACTTCTCTGACTTTTCATTCTGATTGCTGAAAGAAAATCAGAGGTGCTTTCATTTTATTTCATCTCTTTTTAAAAGTGATCATCCTTGTCATTTCACTGCAACCCCCTTTACTTGGCACTCAAATTTCTCAAACTCATTGGTTGGAATCAAATTTTAAAATGTTCTTTCATTATTTGCATACTTAACACTCTGCTTCAGAAAAATTATTACCAACTCATTCCAAGAACTTGCTGAGCAGCCTTCACACCATTCTGTACCTTCCCTAAGGTCATACCAAATTTCTGCAGAATTTCGTTACTTCTCTTAACCACAAAACATTTCTTCTGTTAATAAATAAATAAATAAATAAACAAGAATGGTCAGATCACTCGAATTCATATATGCATTCCCTGACTTAGTAGGCAACCCTGTGCAATTCTTTTGGAGAGTTAATACTAGAAAAATTCTACCCATGTTTGGAACTATTTCTGCTTGTTCCATACTTTTATCGACCCTTCAAGCCAGATGGTAAAGGAACTCAAGTAAGAGAGCTTTTGCCACGCCTTAAAGGCATTGAGGTTTTTTGGGCTTGCTTCCTTCCTGTGACATTTTGGATACAAAAGGGAAGAGTCCAGCACAAAGTTTACCAAACAAAGCCCTGAGAGCTCTGTGCATATCATAGTTTTGGTAACAGCAGCATGAGACAGAACATTTGGTACATTGTACATTCTTAGTTCGGATCCACGTACTTTAACAATGGCTTAGGAAACTAGACCAGTTGGTTTTGCTAGCAGCTTATGCCTTACTTTGTAATTTACACAGTGAGAATAACGAGATGATAAACCCTATGATTATTTTCTTAACTATACATCATATTTTGTTCAGTAAGACATGACTTTAACCTGGGGTCTGAAAGGCTAATCTGTGAGCAGAACTCTCTAATTAAAATATACTCTTATTTATAATGTACTCTTAATATTCCCTAAATCTTTAACTGACAATTGAAATGCCTTTTGATAATAATACAGGCTATTTTATCTAGTTTTCTCTTTCTCTAGAAACATCTGTGAAACAGAAGGGATGAGACTTTCTCTTAAAAATTGTGGGAACACATAAAATATACAGTACACTTCCTGTTATAGAAGCCTATTTATTAGTCTAAATACTTGTGCAATATTTGGCAAATGATCAAAACTAGTTTCTCCTGATGTGTTTACAATGTTCTAAATTAAAAGCAAAGCCCATTTTCAAGTGACATTTGTCATACAAACTGAAATGTTTCTCTCATGCTGCATGTGGTTATACTTTCTGCTTGACGGGATAAGCTCCAAATGTTGAGCACGAAGCTTGCAGGAAAGTTCTTGTGAGAATTCAAGTTGCTATCTAGCAATTCTTCTTGTAAGAAGAACCAAAGGAGTCTTTTCCCCAGTGTAGGATTTTTTTTCTATGACTGTATGTTTACTTAACTTTCTGCCTGATGCTGTACTTAATCAGCTACACTGAGAGAAATTCTTTTGATTTCATTGCATATTCTGTTGCTCTTTACCCCGTTTTAATGTTCTTTCCCATAACCTTTGAGTGGTAAAATGCTCACAGACAAGAGCAGAAGAGCTCCCATTTCTCTAGTGAATGCTTCAGAAATGTACTAAGGCATAAATTTAGCAGAAGTTTTGAACGGACACTGTCTTCTGCATCAAACTGTGAAAAAGTAGCTTGCAGTGCAACAGACATACACTGTAAGTGTTATAAAAATTACTCAGCACCATACACAAAACATTTTCTTTTCAACTCAGGTTCAGAACCTGTTATACAAACCTGTTTATTAATTACCATTATTTCTTCCTAAGGGTATTTGACAAGTTCTGAAAGAAAACCGGGTCAGTTTGTAACAGCAGCTTTTGAATGTATTGCACTATTACATGTGTACTCAAAACTCGTGCAACACTTAACACGTTGCACAGGAAAAATGTGCTTGGGTCATGTTTCACGTTATAAATAGATAGATAGGCAAACATATACACTGTATCATTTCCAAGAAAAACACTTCATATTCCAGTAACCTGTCTCTCTTTTCATACCTCAGATTTAGTAATCTCTTTACTGAGTTGCAGACTATTCTTGGACTTTTAGACATCCTTGAATTTAAATAAAAATAATTGGGATCTGTAGTTTTTTTCTTCATTTTTCTTTACCTGAGTGATTTAATAACCATGAGTGATCCAAGCTGAAATTCAAATTAGGGAATCTGCTGCAGTTCAGGAAGAACCACCATTTGCCATGCACAGACAACTGCCCTGTGTATATTTTAGCACCGAAGCTTCAGCTGACTCAGGGATACTTGGAAAGAGAGTGAGTTAAAAAAAAAAAAAAAAAAAAAAAGGTGTTTAAGTGCAGTATTTTTTTTTTAATTGGATTGTTTGGTGTCCCAACCCTTTCCTGCCTCTCAAAGAAGCACATTTGCTTACTGCTGTAAAGGCTTTAAGTGGCAAACATAGATTTATTTATTTATTTATTTTTCCTGCAAAGAAACTACATATTTTTGGAGCAAAACATCACATCTTCAGATATGGTAGAGAAAACATTTGACAAAGCTGAAGCTGACAAACCAGGAAGATAATACTGAAAACCAAATGCTGTAAAATAAAATTAAACAAACAAACAAGCAAACAGAAAACCACCCTCCTGTAATAAATAAAAAGCATGGCCTGAGCTATCAAGCCACAGTTACATAACTGAGAATACCCTGACTGTTGTTGTTTTGCCTCTTGATATTCTTCCAATTGCCAATGTCTCTTTTACAGTGCACAAAAAGATTCTTCCATTGCAAAATGAGGTCCTCGCTGGAGGCTGGATTCCTTTTCCTACATGTCGAGTAAAAAAATGTTGCCAGAAAATTTATGCCAAATTAAAGGCACAGTAAGGTAGTAGAGCTAAGATTAGCTCACTTCATAGGAGTCATGAAAAAAATGTAGACGGCAGGCATCCTGTGTATACAAGTATACACGTAACACTCAAACTAATTCAAACTATTCAAATAGACAAAGTCCTGCACCTGGGGAGGACAACAACCCCAGGCACCAGTAAATGCTGGGGGTCACCCACCTGGAAAGCAGCTCTGCAGTAAAGGCTCCCAGGGGCCCTGATGGACACCACGTTGAACATGGCCAAGGAGAGTGTCCTGGCCACAAAGAAGGCTGACAGAAGGGCGGGCTGCAGTGTGCAAAAAATCAGCAGCAGGTCGAGGCAGGTGATCCTTCCCCTCTCCTCACCACTGCTGCTCAGGCCACCCCTGGAGGACTGTGTCCAGCTGTGGGCTCCCCTCCAGGAGCGAGACACGGACATACTGGAGAGAGTGCAGCAAAGGGCCACAGAGATGGCAAAGGGCCTGCTGGAGCGCCTCTCCTGCAAAGAGCTGGGAGAGCTGGAACTGTCCAGCCTGGAGAAGGGAAGGCTCAGAGAGGACCTCACCAGCATGTAGAAACACCAGGAGGGAGGGGGCAAAGAGTACGGAGCCAGGCTCTTCCCAGCTGTGCTCAGTGATGGGAGAAGAAGCAGTGGACACAAAGAGCAACACAGAACTTTCCTCCTGAGCATCAGGGAGCCCTTCTTTACTGAGGGGCTGACCGAGCATGGGCACAGGTTGCCCAGAGTGGCTGTGGTGTCTGCCTCCTTGGAGCTCTTCTAAAGCCACCTGGACATGGTCTTGGGCAACCTGCTCTGTGTGTCCCTGCTTGAGCAGGGAGGGTTGACAAGATGGCCTCCAGAGGTCCCTTCCAGCCTCAGCCATTCTGTGACTCTGTGGCTGCAGCACTCTCCTGCAAAGCTGTTGAGTTTCCGCCAACCAAAAAAGATCTCCGTGAGCAACTGGCCCTGCCCAGAGCACTGGGGAGTGGGGCAGGTGGGCTGGCGCTAAGAAAAGAATGGTCAGCTTGGCTGCAGGCCTCCAAGAGTTCAGTCTTCACCAAGCAAAGGTCTCTCCAGGTGCAGTGAGGTGCGCAGGCCAGGCCGTCCGCCATGTCTTTTGAATGCTGTTGCCACTGGCGTGTGCTCAGGACTCAGATGCACCTGGCGCACGCAGAATGAAAAGAGAGGCAGAGATGCCTGGCTTTCTGCAGCTGGGAGGAAGAAGCAGCTCGTGGCTCTTGGTACCTATTGCATGGGAGAGAGATGAGGGAGGCAGGCTGTTTGAGGCTGCCTGCTGTCCCCCACTCACCCAGGAGGAAACCTCCATCAGTGACCACCACTGGCAGAGCAATTCTGAGCAGGGAAGTGTCGTGGCTTTAGTGGCAAGGTTTTGGAAGCGGAGAGGAGCTGCACGGGGGGCTTCTGCGAGGAGAGACTGTGAGCTGACCCCCATGTCAGACACAGCTGCTTCCAGCCGGCTCCAAAAGGGACCCACTGCCAGCCAGAGCTGAGCCAACGAGCAATACTGATGGCACCTCTCAAGTGGTGCCAGGGGAGGTTTAGATTGCATCTGAGGAAGAGTTTCTTCAGGGAGAGGGTGGTCAAGCGTTGGAACGGGCTGCCCAGGGAAGTGGCCGAGTCCCCATCCCTAGAGGTATTGAAGAGTCATGCAGCTGGGGCACTAAGGGACACGGTTCGGCCATGGGACTCGGCAGGTCAGGTTGACGGCTGCGCCTGATGACCTTGAAGGTCTTTTCCAGCTTAGATGGTTCTGTGATCCTACACCATGTTTCAGCAAGAATAAAAAGTGCTGCACCGCTGCTGTGAGAGGGAGGAGTGAGAAAGATGTGAGAGAAACAACCCTGTAGACACCAAGATCAGTGAAGAAGGAGGGGGAGGAGGTGCTCCAGGCACCGCAGCTGGGGATTCCCCTGCAGCCCGTGGAGAGGACCATGGTGAAGCAGGTAGTTCCTACAGCCCTTGGAAGACAACGTTGGAACTGATAGCCATGCAGCAGCCCGTGGAGGACCCCACACTGGAGCAGGAGGCTGCGCCTTGCAGGAAGCTGCAGACCATGAAGAGCCCACGCAGGAGCAGGCTCTTGGTGGGGATGGCAGCATGAGGAGAGGAGCCCATGCAGGATCAGGCAGTCTGGTGGGAACCGCATCCCCTGGGGGACCCAGCTGGAGCAGCCCATTCCCGAAGGACTGCACCCCATGGTATGGACCCACGATGGAGCACCTCTTGAAGAACTGCAGCCCGTGGGAAGCCCACATTGGGTTAACTCGTGCAGAACCTGTATCCCCTAGGAGAGACCCCATGCTGGAGCAGGGGAAGGGCGTGAGGAGGAAGGAGCGGCAGAGACAAAGCCTGATGGACTGACTGCAACTCCCACTCCCCATCCTCTTGCACCACTCGGCACGGGGAGGAGCTTGAAGAACCGGGAGTGAGATTGAGCCTGGGAAGTAGAGGGGTGGGGGAAGCTGTTTCTAGTGCACTGTTGGTGGTTTTTTTTTGTTGTTTTTTTTTTTTTTCCAGATCTCACTGCCCTGCTCTGTTAACAAGTGGCTATAAATTACAAGACTCTTCCCCAAGCTGAGCCTCGTTTGCCCATGATGGTAACTGGTGAGCGATCTGCACGTCCTTATGCCAGACAAGGTCTACCCACCACGGGAAGAAAAGGGAAGTGAGGTCTTGCTGGTGCTTGCTCGTTCTGCAAGCCCATGTCCCCCCAGGTGTTGTGGTTTAACCCGGCTGGCAGCTAAACACCACACAGCCGTTCGCTCACCCTCCCCCCTCCCTCTCTGGGATGGGGGGAGAGAAACGGGAAAGTGAAGCCTGTGAGTTGAGATAAAGACAGTTTATTAAGACAGGAAAATAATAATAACAATAATAATAATAATAGTGATAATGGTAATAGTATTAACAATAATAATGTGTAAGAAAACAAGTGATGCACAATGCAATTGCTCACCACCCGCTGACCGATGCCCAGCCTATTCCCGAGCAGCCGGCCCCCCCACCCCGGCCAGCCACCCCTATATATTGTTTAGCATGACGTCAGATGGTATGGAATACCCCTTTGGCCAGTTTGGGTCAGCTGTCCTGGGTCTGTCCCCTCCCAGCTCCTGCTGCACCCCCAGCCTGCTCGCTGGCAGGACAGAGCGAGAAGCCGAAAAGTCCTTGGCCTGGTGTAAACACTGCTCTGCAACAATTAAAACATCAGCATGTTATCAGCGCTCTTCTCATCCTAATCCAAAACATAGCACCCTACCAGCTACTATGAGCTACTTAACTCTGTCCTAACTGGAACCAGGACAGATATCCACCCCTTATTCCATACCATTTATGTCATGCTCAGGTTACACTCTGTCCAATACATTCTAATTAATCACCATTTTCATCTATGATATATAGCAATCATGGTAGTGATGACATACATTATTATATAATAATTAACATACTACAATTCAACTCATGGGCTATTCTCACCCAGTATCAAATCCCCTTGAGGTACACACCGGACCTCCCCATTCTTTTGCATTACCCACCAAGTGCATCCAGGTCCCTGAGCAAAAGCAATTCCACGAATGGGTTTGCCTTTTCCTGAGGCAGGAGTAGCCCAGACTGTTTTACCCAGCATGTTTCTTACGTGCACTACAGGAACTTTATCCCCTTCTACAGTGCGTAACAGGTTTGATTGGGCAGGTCCAGCTCGGTTGGCAGATCCCCTGGTATTGACTAACCAGGTGGCCTTTGCCAAATGTGTATCCCAATTTTTGAATGTCCCAGCACCCATTGCTTTCAGTGTAGTCTTCAACAGTCCATTGTATCGTTCAACTTTTCCAGAGGCTGGTGCATGATAGGGGATGTGATACACCCACTCAATACCATGTTCTTTGGCCCAAGTGTCTATAAGGTTGTTTCGGAAATGAGTCCCGTTGTCTGACTCAATTCTCTCTGGGGTGCCATGTCGCCATAAGACTTGCTTTTCAAGGCCCAGGATAGTGTTCCGGGCGGTGGCATGGGGCACAGGATATGTTTCCAGCCATCCGGTGGTTGCTTCCACCATTGTAAGTACGTGGCGCTTGCCGTTGCGGGTTTGAGGGAGTGTGATGTAATCAATCTGCCAGGCCTCTCCATATTTATATTTCAGCCATCGTCCTCCATACCAAAGAGGTTTTGACCGTTTGGCTTGCTTGATTGCAGCACATGTTTCACAGTCATGAATAACCTGTGCTATAGTGTCCATGGTCAGGTCCACCCCTCGATCACGAGCCCATCTGTAGGTTGCATCTCTACCTTGATGGCCTGAGGTGTCATGGGCCCATCGGGCTATAAATAATTCACCTTTATGTTGCCAGTCCAGGTCCACCTGAGCCACTTCAATCTTAGCAGCCTGATCCACCTGCTGGTTGTTTTGGTGTTCTTCAGTAGCCCGATTCTTGGGCACATGAGCATCTACATGGCGTACCTTTACAACCAGGTTCTCTACCCGGGCAGCAATATCTTGCCACAATGCCGCAGCCCAGATGGGCTTGCCCCTGCGCTGCCAGTTGTTCTGCTTCCATTGCTGTAACCACCCCCACAGGGCATTTGCTACCATCCATGAATCAGTATAGAGATAGAGAACTGGCCACTTTTCTCGTTCAGCAATATCTAAAGCCAGCTGAATGGCTTTTACTTCTGCAAACTGACTCGATTCACCTTCTCCCTCAGCAGCTTCTGCAACTCGTCGTGTAGGACTCCATACAGCAGCTTTCCATCTCCGATGCTTTCCCACAATACGACAGGACCCGTCAGTGAACAAGGCATATTTCTTCTCATTTTCCGGTAGCTTGTTGTACAGGGGGGCTTCTTCAGCACGAACCACCTCCTCCTCTGGTGATATCCCAAAGTATTTGCCTTCTGGCCAGTCCATAATCACCTCCAAGATTCCTGGGCGACTGGGGTTTCCTATTCGAGCCCGCTGAGTAATCAGTGCAACCCACTTGCTCCATGTAGCATCAGTTGCATGATGCGTAGAGGGGACCCTTCCTTTGAACATCCAGCCTAGTACCGGCAGTCGGGGTGCCAGGAGGAGCTGCGCTTCAGTACCGACCACTTCCGAAGCAGATCGAACTCCTTCATATGCTGCCAATATCTCCTTTTCAGTTGGAGTATAGCGGGCTTCAGATCCTCTGTATCCCCGACTCCAAAACCCCAGGGGTCGACCTCGAGTTTCCCCAGGTTCCTTCTGCCAGAGGCTCCAGGTGGGACCATTCTCTCCGGCTGCGGTGTAGAGCACATTCTTTACATCTGGTCCTGTTCGGACTGGCCCGAGGGCTACTGCATGAACTATTTCCTGCTTAATTTGTTCAAAGGCTTGTCGTTGCTCAGGGCCCCATTCAAAAGCATTCTTCTTACGGGTTACTTGGTAGAGTGGGTTTACAATCAGACTGTAATTTGGAATATGCATTCTCCAAAACCCCACGACACCTAGGAAAGTTTGTGTTTCTTTTTTGCTAGTTGGTGGAGACATAGCTGTTATTTTGTTGATCACATCCATTGGGATTTGACGGCGTCCATCTTGCCATTTTATTCCTAAAAACTGGATCTCTCGTGCAGGTCCTTTAACTTTATTCTGTTTTATGGCAAAACCGGCCTTCAGAAGGATTTGGACTATTTTCTTCCCTTTCTCGAAAACTTCTTCTGCAGTGTCACCCCACACAATGATGTCATCGATGTACTGCAGGTGTTCAGGAGCTTCCCCCTGCTCCAGCGCAGACTGGATCAGTCCATGGCAAATGGTAGGGCTGTGTTTCCACCCCTGGGGCAGCCGATTCCAAGTATATTGGACTCCCCTCCAAGTGAAAGCAAACTGTGGCCTGCACTGTGCTGCTAGAGGGATGGAGAAAAATGCATTAGCGATATCAATTGTGGCATACCACTTGGCTGCCTTTGATTCCAGTTCATACTGGAGTTCTAGCATGTCCGGCACTGCAGCACTCAGTGGTGGCGTGACTTCGTTCAGGCCACGATAGTCCACTGTTAGTCTCCACTCACCATTAGACTTTCGCACTGGCCATATGGGACTATTAAAAGGTGAATGAGTCTTGCTGATCACTCCTTGGCTCTCCAGTTGACGAATTAGCTTATGGATGGGACTCAGGGAGTCTCGGTTGGTGCGATATTGCCGCCGGTGCACAGTTGTGGTAGCGATCGGCACTTGCTGTTCTTCAACCCTCAGCAACCCCACAACAGAAGGGTCCTCTGAGAGACCAGGCAAGGTAGACAACTGTTTAATGTCCTCTGTCTCCAAAGCAGCTATGCCAAAAGCCCAGCGGAACCCTTTTGGGTCCTTGAAATATCCTCTTCTAAGATAGTCTATGCCAAGGATGCACGGAGCATCTGGGCCAGTCACAATACGGTGCTTTTGCCACTCATTACCGGTTAGACTCACTTCAGCCTCCAATACAGTTAACTGCTGGGATCCCCCCGTCACACCATAAATACAGATGGGCTCTGGCCCTTTATAGCTTGATGGCATTAGAGTACATTGTGCACCGGTGTCTACCAAAGCCTTATACTTCTGTGCGTCTGACGTGCCAGGCCATCGAATCCACACAGTCCAATAAACTCGATTGTCCCTTTCCTCCCCCTGGCTGGAGGCAGGGCCCCTCTAGTCCTGGTCAGAATCTTCATTTCTGTGTTTAAAGGACTGCCTGCTGGAAGTTGGAGCAGCAAACCTTTCAGAGAACTCCTTTTTCCCAATTGTTTTCCTTTGCAATTCACGTACCCGTGCCTCTAGGGTCGCAGTAGATTTTCCATCCCATTTTCTCATGTCCTCTCCATGGTCACGTAGGTAAAACCACAGGGTGGCGCGGTGTGTGTGCCCACCATATTGTCTTCCTTGCATAGATGAACGTTTACCCCTAATAGCTGAGACACTGGTTTGTACAGGTGGGGAGGAAAATAAACTCTCTTTAAGTTGGTGGATCTCTTCAGAAAGTTTCTCCAAGGTATTCTCTTTTAGCTGGTGAACACTAGTTCGTTCAGGTGAAGGGGAAGATAATCTTTCTTCAAGTTGGTGGATCTTTTCAGAAAGTTTCTCCAAAGCATTCTCTTTTAGCTGGTGGACACTGGTTCGTTCAGGTGAAGGGGAAGATAATCTTTCTTCAAGTTGGTGGATCTTTTCAGAAAGTTTCTCTAAAGCATTCTCTTTTAGCTGGTGGACACTGGTTCGTTCAGGTGGAGGGGAAGATAAATTCTCTCTAAGTTGGTGGACCTCTTCAGAGAGTTTCTCCACAGCTGAGACACAGGCCTTTAGGGAAGAGGAGAGATTTCCTTCGTACTGCCGGAGTATTTTAGTCACTTCATTCACTGTGGGATTCTCCTCCGTTTTCCAGGTTAGTATTGCCAATGAGTTGGCATATGATGATGGGGCACTCCGTACAAACTTCCGCCACATGGGTGGTGTACACTGGACTGCATCTGGATCTGTGGATGTTTGTGCGTCATCTAGGTCCTTATAAATTACTTCCCGTACGGCCAATTCCCTCAGGTACTGAATTCCCTTCTCCATGGTGGTCCATTTGCTTGGTAAACATACAAGTTCTTCCTTGAAGAGATACCTTTCCTTCACAGCTGACAGGAGACGCCTCCAGAGGCTGCGAGATTGTGCTCCATCTCCAATTGCTTTGTCAATGCATGCGTCCCTAGCAAGGGATCCCAGCCGCCTGGCTTCCTTGCCCTCCAATTCCACATAATTGGCTCCCGTGTCCCAGCACCGGAGCAGCCAGGTGACAAGCTGCTCGCCTATACAGCGACCAAAATCTTTTCGCACATCTCGTAGCTCACGCTGGTATAGAGTCCGGGTAATTACTGTTGATTTTCCGACATCCTCATCCTCATCTTCAGTCTCCTGCACCTTTGATGGCTGGTATGGAGTCCGGGTAGTTACTGTTGATTTTTCGCCATCCTCATCCTCATCTTCAGTCTCCTGCACCTTTGATGGCCCAGCCTCGTCTTCACTTCGCCCAGACTTAGCAGAAGACTGTCTGCGTTTTAAACGACCTGAGCCTCTATACCATTTTTTCACCTTGTCTACAGGGGCAACTTGCACTGCTACAGCTCGTTTCTCTGACCCAGCCACAGGGTCTGCCACAGGGGTTGGAATACCCTCTGCGGGGTCAACTTGCACTGCTACAGCTCGTTTCTCTGACCCAGACACAGGGTCTGCCACAGGGCTTGGAATACACTCTGCGGGGTCAACTTGCACTGCTACAGCTCGTTTCTCTGACCCAGACACAGGGTCTGCCACAGGGGTTGGGATACCCTCTGCGGGGTCAACTTGCACTGCTACAGCTCGTTTCTCTGACCCAGCCACAGGAGTGGGAGCAGCTGCACGAGCTGGAGCTGGAGCGGCTGCAGGAGCTGGAGCTGGAGTAGCTGCAGGAGCTGGAGCTGGAGCGGCTGCAGGAGCTGGAGCGGCTGCAGGAGCTGGAACTGGAACGGCTGCAGGAGCTGGAGCTGGAGTAGCTGCAGGAGCTGGAACTGGAGCGGCTGCAGGAGCTGGAGCGGCTGCAGGAGCTGGAGCTGGAGTAGCTGCAGGAGCTGGAACTGGAGCGGCTGCAGGAGCTGGAGCTGGAGCTGGAGCGGCTGCAGGAGCTGGAGCTGGAGTAGCTGCAGGAGCTGGAACTAGAGCGGCTGCAGGAGCTGGAGCGGCTGCAGGAGCTGGAGCTGGAGTAGCTGCAGGAGCTGGAACTGGAGCGGCTGCAGGAGCTGCAGTTGGAGTAGCTGCAGGAGCTGGAACTGGAGCGGCTGCAGGAGCTGCAGCTGGAGTAGCTGCAGGAGCTGGAACTGGAGCGGCTGCAGGAGCTGCAGCTGGAGTAGCTGCAGGAGCTGGAACTGGAGCGGCTGCAGGAGCTGCAGCTGGAGTAGCTGCAGGAGCTGGAACTGGAGCGGCTGCAGGAGCTGGAGCTAGGTTGCTAATAACATCAATTGCAGCTCGATAGGCACAAGCCAGACCCCAGCACGCTACAGTGATTTGTGTCACTTTGGAACTGCCAGAGTCATGACACCTTTTTTTCAAGCATTCTGCCAGCTTTTTAGGATTTTGCAGTTGTTCAGGGGTGAATGTCCAAAACACTGGAGGTGACCACTGCTCTAGAAACCTGCCCATATCCTCCCACACTCCCTGCCACTCGCAACTATCCCGCCTCAAGACAGATCTCCGGATGAGATTCCTAAGTAGTTGTTTAACCCTCCACAAAATCTGAAGCGCATTCAGGAGACATAACAACAAGAGCAGACTGGTCTGAGTATCCCAAGGATATTCAACATCTCGGAGAACCACCGTAACTAACTCGGGGGATAAGAGGGTGGTGGTGAAGGAGAAAGGGAGAGTGAACAGGTAGGGAAACATGTCTTCCCCTGTCCCCTTCACAGATTGGCTCCCTAACGAAAACAGGCAATAGGTGTAATTGCTAATAGTTTCCGAGATATGGGTTCCAAAGTATAGAGTCGATGTCAGTGCTGAGTACAAATACCAGGTTAAAGTCGTGACCAGATATTTCATCATTTCATAAGCCATTGTTACACCGCACAGTACCATAACAATCTTAAACCAGGGCCCGGAAAGGATAAACAGTGCAACAGGGAGCACATACAGAAAGTAACGCACCATAAAACTCAATTTGGAATACAGGTACAGCAGACTGGAGATTATGGCAATCAACATCGTGACTAGCAACTATTAAGCAGGTCCAATACTTATACCAATTTTAGTTTAACACACTCTGGTCAGATTTGTCGATATCTCAACCCTTCGGGCCCCACGTTGGGCGCCAAAAAGACTGTTGTGGTTTAACCCGGCTGGCAGCTAAACACCACACAGCCGTTCGCTCACCCTCCCCCCTCCCTCTCTGGGATGGGGGGAGAGAAACGGGAAAGTGAAGCCTGTGAGTTGAGATAAAGACAGTTTATTAAGACAGGAAAATAATAATAACAATAATAATAATAATAGTGATAATGGTAATAGTATTAACAATAATAATGTGTAAGAAAACAAGTGATGCACAATGCAATTGCTCACCACCCGCTGACCGATGCCCAGCCTATTCCCGAGCAGCCGGCCCCCCCACCCCGGCCAGCCACCCCTATATATTGTTTAGCATGACGTCAGATGGTATGGAATCCCCCTTTGGCCAGTTTGGGTCAGCTGTCCTGGGTCTGTCCCCTCCCAGCTCCTGCTGCACCCCCAGCCTGCTCGCTGGCAGGACAGAGCGAGAAGCCGAAAAGTCCTTGGCCTGGTGTAAACACTGCTCTGCAACAATTAAAACATCAGCATGTTATCAGCGCTCTTCTCATCCTAATCCAAAACATAGCACCCTACCAGCTACTATGAGCTACTTAACTCTGTCCTAACTGGAACCAGGACACCAGGCAAGACAGCACAAGTGCTGCTGCGGGAGGCCAAGCTCTGTGTGGCCAGGTGCCCTGACTGAGGCACCGCAGGGCCTGGCCAACTGCGCTCGCAGGACTTCTCCCTCTGCTCTTGCACAGCCTTCTCTGCCCTCATTTGTCCTGCCTGGGGCCTGGACCTGAGCGCTCTGAGTATATTGTGCCCCAGAGCCCTCTGCCGGACCCTCTGCTCCTGCAGGGAACCTCTTCCCTTTCTTGAACACCATGGGGCCCGGCCCTATCGACTTTGGGGGCCTCTTTGCACTGAGACAAGCACCTCTTGAGTTGGGTCCTTTGTTCTTGCTGGACCTCTTTCCCCTGACTTGAGTCCCACCACTCCTGGCACCACGGTTTAGTAGGGCTTCCTTTGCCTATGTCAAGCGCCATGGCGCTTGGCCCTCTGCTCTTGCAGGGCTCCAGAGGCCCAATCCAAGCCCCATGGGCCTGGCCTTGGTCTTTGAGGGCTTCCTTCCCCTCCCTTGAGCACCATGGGGCCTGGCCTTGGGACCCGTTTCCCCCACTTTGAGGGCTACAGGCCCTGTGCCCTGCGCTGAGCTCCACAGAGAGGGGACGTGTGCTTTCGCGGGGGCTCTGTGTCCTGAGGAGAGAGCGCTCCGTAGGGCTGAGCCTTCTGCATCTCTAGGCCCTCTGTGCCTTGCTTCGGCTGCCATGGGCTCATTTGGGAAGCTTGGCCGCATTTCACGCTGCCGACGCTTTCCCTCCCGGGACTTCCCCATGTGTCCCTTCGCAGGCTTGTGACCCTTGTGCTCTGGGCTGGGCCTGCTCAGGTCTTGAAAACCTCCATGCTCAGGGATGCCTCCACCCGGCTGGACAACCCACTCTGGTGCTCTGTGTGCCTCACGGGACTTTTCATTTTTCCTTATCTGCAGCCTGAACCTCTCCAGTCCCAGCTGATGCCGCTTGTCTCTGCTCCTGCCACCAGGCACTGCTGGGAAGAGCCTGTCCCCATCCCTGTCATCCCTTCCCACAGGCACCAGGCAGTGCTGTTAGGTGCCCCTAAGCCTTCTCTGGTCCGTGCTGAGCCGGCCCTGGCCCCACACACCCTCCTCACAGGGCGAGTGCTCCAGCCCCACTGCATCAGGGGCCTCTCCTGAACCCCTCCGGCTTGTTGACATCTCTCCCACCCAGGACCCCAAGGAGGACGAGCGCTGAGCAGAGCAGATCACCCCAGAGAGGGGTGAAAGACAGGAAAAAAACCCTGACAACAAGTCAAGGGCTGCCTTTGGCTAGGCATGGGAAGAACCAGCAGCAGAGCTGGAGGGTGGGGAGAGCTTGTGGGACTGTGTGGTGCTTTCTCAAAGGCAGGTGTGAGGTTTTATTGATTTTCTATTTTATTTTATTTTATTTTTTATTTATTTATTTTTTATTATATATATATTATTATATATAATATATTATATATATATATTATTTTTATTATATATTTATTATATTTATTTTTTATTTTTTATTTTATTTATTTATCTTCCCGCAAAGAAGAGCTGGGAGAGCTGGAACTGTCCAGCCTGGAGAAGGGAAGGCTCAGGGAGGACCTCACCAGCGTGTAGAAACACCAGGAGGAAGGGGGCAAAGAGTACGGAACCAGGCTCTTCCCAGCTGTGCCCATTGAAGGGAGAAGAGGCAGTGGACACAAAGAGCAACACAGAAGGTTCTTCTAAGCATCAGGGAGCCCTTCTTTACTGAGGGGGCTGACTGAGCACAGCCACAGGTTGCCCAGAGCAGCTGTGGTGTCTGCCTCCTTGGAGCTCTTCTAAAGCCACCTGGACATGGTCTTGGGCAACCTGCTCTGGGTGTCCATGCTTGAGCAGGGCGGGGTTGACAAGATGGCCTCCAGAGGTCCCTTTCAACATCAACTATACTGTGAAACTGATATTAAGTGTCAAGGTCTGGAATGCGGTAGTAAAATAGGAAATAAAGTTTCTTTAGGCTCAGCACTAAGTCCCTTCCCTTCCTCTTCCCCTTCCCTTTTTCCTTCCCCTTTCCCTTTCCCTTCTCCTCTTTCCCCTTCTCCTCTTTCCCCTTCCCCTCTTTCCCCTTCCCCTCTTTCCCTCTCCCTTTCCCTCTCCCTTTCCCTTTCCCTTTCCCTTTCCCTTTCCCTTTCCCTTTCCCTTTCCCTTTCCCTTTCCCTTTCCCTTTCCCTTTCCCTTTCCCTTTCCCTTTCCCTTTCCCTTTCCCTTTCCCTTTCCCTTTCCCTTTCCCTTTCCCTTTCCCTTTCCCTTCTATAACTATTTTAAAAATTAGAAACTCCTTTATTCTTAGATACCCATAAATTATGCTTTTTCAGGAAAGGCAGACAAATACAGTAAAGATTCAGGGTACTGAAGAAAGAAACATTTAAAATTGGTCAAAGATACTGAAGACAAGAGAACTGGCCTGGGCTAATTTGAGATTTTAGTAATGAGTTCATGGGACTGAACTAATGACCCTGCAATTTCCTTATTTTAGGAGATAGCTTCAATGACTTATGGAAAGTTTTGGCATCTGGAATCTGAGCTAACTGCAGTGGATGGGAAAATGAAACAACTTTTACTAGATCACTACTGTTACTGGGGGATGCTTTCTGAGATCTGCCCATGGGAATGGGCAGGAGGGGAAAACATCTTAGTCAACAACTGGGGGATATGCAGTAATCACTCTGAGGAGCAGCAGCATATTTTAGGTTTTGGTTACTATGATACGCTCCAATGCTCTTTTAGGAAAAAAGTCCACTTCAGCCACATTACAAAGACATGGTGTAGAGAGAGGAGACTCTGGCATGTAGTCTCTGGAATCTCTCTGTAATCTCCCAGGGCCACACATGAACAGAAAGAGTCTCTTTTTTAAGGAGCATTATCTCATGAATTTTATATGAGCAGGATATCAGAAGAAAAATAATTATTAACAGACACTGCAAACTTGCGTGGAATCAAGCTAGTGAGTGAAAGAATCAGATTAGCAAGTGTCATACAGACAGATTGTAATAGATTAGTGATAAAATGGCTCCAGCAGGCTCACAGGCTTTTCTTACTACACAAATTCATTATATCACTTCCTACATACAAAGAAGTCTTCTGAGAGGCAGCTGAATTTTTGCAAAATCTGTCCTGCTACTTAACAGTTTATCACCTCAAGTCTGATCATAATAAAAGTGAGAAGTTTGTAGGGGGGTTGTTTCATTTTTTGTTTGTTTTTCTTATTTTTTTAATTTCTTTGTTTATTTGTTTTTGAAGGTAGTTTCCTTCTCAACCATAATCCTGTACTTGTTAAGAAAATGAGAGATTTCTGACAAAACAGAGGGGTTAAAAAGAATTCATATTGCAGATGAGTTATTGTTCCTTCTGGATGTCATCTGTCCTTTACCTGTCCTTTTTTTTTTTTTTTTTTCACATACCTGGAGAGGCTAGTGCATAGACATTGCATAAACCACATATGTAAACCACCCAATATAGATGTAGTAAGTTCTATAGAGAATTCTCAGATATTTTTGTGTTTAAATGAGGTTCTGATATGGCATTTGCTGTTGCATCCAGCTTCTTTATTATTTTATAAGATTTCACATCTGCCTGTCAGTAGCACACTTGCACCGTGATTTTTCATTTCTGTATCTCTCACTGTCACTACAATTTATTGTGAAATTTGTTGTTGATCTAGAAATTTATACAAATTAATGCATAACCCAAAAGACTATTCCTCCCTTCCTTAACACTACCTTTCAATTAGCATTGTTTGGTTTTCTCCAATGTTTGTATTATTTTTCACTATCATAAACATCTTCTGATAAAAGAAGCAAAAAATCTTCTCTTTTAAAGCAACCGCATTATTCTTATGGAAAATGAGAAAATATAAAAAATTCTTTCCAGACCCCTAAATATTTATAACTGCATATGTTTTCTAACTGTCACTGTCTCTTGTCCTATGTAGTTTTATTTACATACACAATTTTAAGATTTGCATGTCCACATTTTTAACTATGAAGCTTTTTTTAAAGAAATGCATTACCAAGCCTCTTTCAGAGAATGGGAACTAAATACTTTATGCACATACACTGGCAAATATATGGGCTATTGATGTGTATATTGTGGACTAGTTTAATGTGTACTTTTACTTCATGGATCAACCCCTGACAGTTCATTATTTCACTTTTGTTCTCCCCTAGACTCCCTCTAGTATTTCTAAATCCTTAATGGGAACAAAGCCCAGAGAAAGGAACACTGTGTTCTGCTACAATGACTCTCCTTGCATTTTATCGTCTTTTCAGCTATTTTATACGATACGGTATTATGCTTTGGTACTTTCTGATTGTTATACAGACCATTAATATCTTGGCTTTCAGGGCTGCATAACACAAATCCCAAGGAAATCAATGCAATATGTAGCCCATATATTTATATATAACACCTAAGAGAATTTTTGGAGGTCCAAATTGTTAGAAACGTGTTTAATATCATGGCTGAGAAATGTAGATACAGTGCATGCCAACTCTGCCACATCCAGTCAACAGGGCAAATTTAGCTTTTTACATACCTCAGTTATTGACATAGATGCCCTTTCAGACATTTGCTCATCCAAGAATCTGCGGAGCATGGAGAAGTGTTAACAACTGCCTGACATTTCCCTTTAAGTTGCGCATACATTTGCGTGGGAGAAAAGGGTGGGATGAGGAAATATTGACAATGGTACCCAAACGTTGAGTGTTAGACGGCCACGTGGCTCCCCCAGAACCTTCAGACTAATATAGGCTTTCTTATCTCATAGATGCATTCCTGCTACTTTAGGAGTCCGAATGTCTCCTGATACTTTCTTTCCAAGCAAAAAAACTCCATGCCTCTGCCCTAAGCTTTTGGTCATAATTCACTGAGCCCTTTTTGAGCTGTCATTGAATAAATAATAGCTGAATATCTGGCCTCCTTCTCTTTCATACATGAGTAAGTTCTCTGTAATTCCAGTGGTATGAGTTAAGTGACTCACGTATCACTATTGTGTCACAAGAGAGCTAGCCTCAGATATATGAAAATCAGCATGAGTACGTGCCATGAGTGAACAGCAAAGATTATGTCTTGGTAATGTTACTCATCTTGAGTAAGTCCCTTATTGCACACATAAAAAGTCTGCTTGAGTAAGGGAAGTAGAATCTGACACTAAGTTAAAGGCCTTAGGATTTGGCCTAGTATTTTTAACTGTGAACTTGGCACTGCAGTGGAACAATATGTGCTACTCGTTCTTATGCAATAAATACCAAAAATTGTTTTGTTGTATTCTTGTAGTTACCAAGCTTGTATTGTGCAATAAACTCTAAAAGTATTTTTAAAACAATATGTTGTTAATAAAGGCCATATTAATTGGTTTCTCTGTGGATTTTCTGCTAAATTCATTGCATATAGCATATTTTCAAAAGCAGAATTATATACTAGCAAGTAGAAAAGATGTTTTTGAAGTTGGTATTTTAATAAAACTTCAAAGATGTGTTTATGGTGCAATTTTGTATTTCTGTTAACTTCTACAGAAAATAAATGTAGTCTCATAAACTGTGCACGTCTATGTAAGGGCCATAATGAAAACATCCAAAATATTAAGTGGAGAGGAATCGGGAGTTACCAGCTACCTGTCTCTTCTTCATGAACAAGGGAATATTTGGCAATGAAGAATATTATTAATAAAATTTAAGATTATTATTGTCCCCATTTAAGTTTTACTGAAGCCAGCTTCAAGGGATTCAGAAAACCGTAATGTATAGGACTGGTGTAGGTATGGGCACATCCACATTTAATCTTTGTACCTACCAAAAAATGTTGATGGAACATATTACTGTGTCGGTAGCTAAAGTTAGGTGGATATAACAGAGGAACTGACTCTCATACTTCACAGTATTGATTAACCACCAGTTGATGTCACTGGAAAAAAAACCTACCTTGTTAATCAACAGTTATTTGCCATTGACTTTTCTTAAAACTTTCCATGAAGATTTTCATATTAGTATTGCAGGCAAGATTCAGGACTAGCCAAACAAATCTAACATGATTAATGCTTATGTTCCTATCAAAAATAGTAATTCAAGCTGATAAGTCGCTAGAGTTTCCATTTTGCATGTGTGATCCTCCTTAATGTTCCCATGTGAAGGTAGACCCTACAGTCAGTTTTCAGCTACTTTCTAATCATCCGTGTTGCTTTGCAAGGGAAAGATTCCACTTTCAGAATGTTTTACAATATTTTCTCAGTGAATCACAGAGCTTACAAGAGTTCTCACAACTTAGAGGTTGTGATACCAGTTTGTATCTGCCCAGTATGACCTCTGACAAACCTTCTGATCACCAATGGAGAGACTAGTAGACCAGCCAAGGACAGCCTTTTCACAGAGGCAGTTTCCTACAACACAGGAAATGGCGGACTGGAAGGGCACAGCTACCTGACCCTCCAGCTCCTCTGTTCCCTTCTATGTGTGCCCATGCACCCGCTGAAAGATGGAGCGGTGGCAGGGTCCCACTGCATTCCCTCCCTCCCCCCAGTCAGTGCCACTTGTCCTCTTCCCTGATACCACGTGTTAAAGGAAAGCAGGCTAACGATGGGTGTGGAGGGTGAGGGGGCCAGCTACACCACACTTAGTTCAACCCAGAGTTTTGGCTGGTCAGTTTGAAACCGTAGCCAACAACAGTCTGGCTTTGTATTTACCACCCACACTCCAGCATCTTCTACCTCCAGTTCGTGCAAGCTACTCTGAATTCCAGCCATAGAAGCAGTAACTTCAGCATAGGAAGTTTTGCTGCAGAAGTGGAGAATTAACACCCGCTAATGCATATGTGTTGGACTAATACGATGAACGTACAAAAAAATCATGTTGTGATTAGTTCTGGTTTTGAACAAAAGACAAATTATTTATTTGTTTCTTCAAATGAAGCATAACACTAAGGTATAAAGGGAGTATAAATAACATCTGATTGTGCTCCTAAGCTCCATGCTATAACTTTCTTGCAATGACATCCTTCAACAAATTAACTACATCATTACTGTTAAGTATTAATTGCACAAAACAGATACACAAAATATATAATGAGCTAGAAGGAGGACAACATTCTTCCATTATGACAAACAACTGTAACAAGAAATGGAAAAAAAACAATAGATCTAGGCTTACACAGATGGCAACACTGAGAGTTTTAAGTCCTCTCCTTGAACACATTACATGTGATAAATAATATGCAAAATATTTAAAGAATTTTGTTGTTGCTTACAGAAGATACTTAGCAAGCAAAGAGCCAGTAGCAATCACTGCCTCATGTTTCATATCCCCATCATTCAATGCAAATTTTTACATTTCATGCAATAATCCTGAGCTTATTTTCAGTAACATTGAAATGTCATCTATATTAATTACCAAATACATACAGAGCCCAACTATGGGGTCTATTGTATTATTAAGGCATGAAAAAAGAATAACAGTTTATTAACTCTGAATGCCACAAATACAGCACAGCAGTTAGAAGGCTCAAAAAAGCTCAGAAAGTACCAGTGATGTCTGTGCAAAGGTCCTCCCAGAACATGACTGAATCAGCTCCTGAAAAGATACAGCATCAAATCCTGGCCTTGCTGACATCAGGGAGTTTTGCCATTGCCTTGACTGCTGGACCAAGCTTCAGAGCTATGAGGAGTAACTCAGACTCCTTTTCATATCCCCAAAAAATTGACAAACTTCCTCTCACTCAAGTCAAGTATGAATTTAAAAACCACTACCTACTTTTTTTCTTAATTAGTATTTTAAGTCTATGGTAAGATTCTATTATACAGCATGGCAATTAATAAAAAGCCTTTTCAGGAAGTGCTTATTTGTTAGTCTGATTTATTAGTACTTTAAAAGAAGGTGGAATTAGCATGAAAAGGAACTCCGCCAAATCTATGCTCTATTTATAACTTGTTTTTTTATTTTCAAAGGAAAGGCTTTGGTAAGCCAAACAAAGGGTATATGATGCAGTTCTAGTCTCCACAGTTCAACGGCTCTTCTCAAAGATAAAGAACTCCAAAGTCATCAGGTGAAGAACTCATCATCTGCATAAATCGCAAGGGGCTAGTGGAATCTGGGTTGTACAGTTCTCCACATATTCTCTAATTTACATTTAAGAAATTCTTGCAAAACGCCCTGTAGTAAGCCAGGGTATTCCAGTTCACTTAACTAAGCCATTGAAACTGAAGCCAAATTGGTGGTAAGTCTTACTTCATACTTAAAGTTGCGTTGTCTCCCATGGTGGGAACTACAGTAGCAGATGATCTCCTCTAACTCTGCTGCTGCTATTGCCTGCCCCTTACGTAGGTATTTGCCTAGTTGAGCACAGAGTTTACAGATCGGGGAGCCTTATCCTTCACCTGAAGGTGGCCCACGCTCTGTTGTGAAAAGAACCATGGGGTGGACAGATGCTTTTACACAGCCTTTGTGCAGAATTCTTTCTGTGCCTGTACCCCTTGCACACACAAACCACCCTTTGACAGAGATGGTGGTGTCTAATTCTATCAGTGCAAGGCTCTGAAGAACTTAGAAGATGCACAAATCCAATACAACTAATTTCATCTAAAACACCAAGATCGAAAAAAAAAATGTTTTGTCACAATAAACCATTCAGGAAATTCATTGCTCTCTCATTTGAGATAAAAGGAGAAGAAGGTTGCTGTTGATATTAGAGCTACCAGGACAGACTTTGTGTGGTTTTTGGTTAACTTATACTAACAAATAAGTTAAAGAAGGCTAAGGCTATAAATTGTTAATGTTTCATTTATAAATATCCACTTTATTTCTATTCTCCTCTAAAAAAAGTGTTAAGGAAAAAGGTGGCCAGAAGGTTTACGTGTGTTGTAAATTGTAATTTGGTTAAGTTAAGCTGTAAAAACCAAACCTGTAAGTGAAGTTGAGCACAGTGTAAGAAAAAGCCTTGATTTTTATTTTTTTTTTTTTTTTGTATTTAACAACTTATTTACAAGTTCTTAAAATCAACTGAACTGGAGTAGATGTCCTGTGTTTGTCACCAATCAATGTTTTATTGTAACTGGTAACTTCCACACTTTATAGTAGAACAATAAAAAGAAAATAAAGTTCACTATATACAGCCTTTGTACAGGCTACTTGACTATACACAAGGCATAGTGATCATAGCACAACCTAGTCTTCATAATAATTTGTGCACAGAAGGACACCAATCAGACATTATGTGAACATTACAGTGAAATGACGTCACAAGTCCAGTGAAAATTCAGCATAATACAAAACATTTATCTACTGCAAATGACATCCTTTAAAACAATAAGCCTTTACTCAGTAGTAACTTAACCAGAGTCTGACGCAGAGATTTGTTGTGTAGTTATAAGTCTTTTAAGTGAAGCAACCTCTGCAGATAAGTTTGCTATCCCCTGCTTCAAATACAGGTTTTCGGACTCAGAGACATTGTAGATATTGTCTTTTATTTCAACAACTCCAGTTTTGCAACCACTCTGAATTTTTACATTGAGTTCCTTTTGATGCCAGAGTTCTGGTTTGAGTGACCAGTCTTGGATGTTAGTCACCTGAACCGAGAAAGGAGTGTGAGAAGAATGCACCAAGTTCTGTGCACCATGTTTTTCAAGCTCAAAATGTCTTTTTGAGGACATATCAATAGGTGATGATAATTTCTGTGTGGCATCATAGTCATTATCCATTGCTTCCACTTTAACTTGCATGGCTTTGGCTTTAATTCGAAGCTTGTGAGGCAAAGCTGAAGAATTCACTTCAGGAACTTTAACTGTTGCATGAACACTTTTATGTTCAACTGGGGAATGGATTGGACCCTTCGGAACCTGCTGCTCATCTTCTCCATCAGATGACTTTCCAACAACACCATCATCAGTTTCTGAAGTTCTGGGGGAATTACTGGAGGATCTATTAACTTGCAAGAGAGGAGGAGAATGTGAGTACACGTTAAAGGTAGTTCCCATGTAGTTTGGATATATGGATGCTTTATAGGAACCTCTGTCATCTCTTGGCTCTCTCTCTAATTCCATGGGCTCCTGTTTTATAATCTGGAACTTATTTTCAGGACTTCTGCAGCTGCTTTGTATACGACTTGGCTGAGTATGCTCTACTGATGACATTTCAGACACATCGGACATAGAGCTTTGAGGAGAATGCTTAATGACAGAAATACAACTGCTACCAACTATAGATGGTTCATGTTCATCTACAAATGAGTTAATGTTTGATTTGGAACTTTGATAGTCTTGGAAATACACAGTTGTCGAGCTGCTGAGTTTCTGTATCTCTTGGGCATAGGCTGCAGAACTAATTAAACCAAACTTTAGCTTCAATGAAAGCAGCTCCGCCTTCAAAGTGGCATTCTCCTCTCCCAGTGCAATTAGTTTGTTCTCTAAGACAAGGTCATTCAGTCGTCGTTTTTCACGAGATCTTTTGGCAGCTTCATTATTTTTCCGCCTTTTCTCCCAATACATAGCATCTTTCTTTTCATCTGGAATGAATTCACGCTTTCTCCGGCAAGCTGAAGATTTGCTTTTTCCGCTACTTGCTTCAGTAAGTAGTATATCTTCATTTGTGGACAACTCTTCAGACACTTCTGCTAAAGTAGACTTAAGTACCATGATTTTGTCCACATTGCTACTTGTGTCAACAGGTCCGTGTTCCTTTTTAAGGGTCTGCATTTTTCTCAGCTGCATCAGAAACAATTTGTAGATCTACAATGAGCAACAGAGCAAGCTATTTCTCCAGTACTTCTCACTCCACAACTTGATAAATACAGTAATTTTAAATCCACACACATTCTTCTGTTTGTTTCATATTCTCAAACAGAAGTGTCTAGATCCAATTTTCTTGGCAGAGTCAATGGGAATCTGCTAAAAAAACCTAGAAAAAAAAAAGAGAGAGAATTTGATGACTATTTAGGCATCATTGGTTTGGGGAGTGCAAAAGGGATTTCTAATAAAAAGCGTAGACTAGCGTTTGGTTTATTAATCCTACTGTAGTCTGAAGGAAGCTCAATACTGAAGCAACCGATACCGTACACTTCATGATACCTAGGTAGCAATTTGCTTCCAAAACAAATACAACGTGATCCAAGGAAAAAATATCAATAAAAAAAACATTTGGGTTTTGATCCTACCATAATGTTGTCACAGAACTTTCCGTGATATCACTGACAAACTTAAATCTCTAACACTCAACACTGCAGGACACCAGGCATGTTGATGAGCAGCACTGGAAAGTATCTTGTTCTTCCACATTAAAGCATCTCTTCTGAAAACAGCTGTGGTGTGTGACTTAGAAATGCTATATATTTGGGTCCTTCATGGATTTAAAAATAACATAAACTGATCTAGAGAAGCTGGAGTGCTTTCTATTGTCTTAAAATAACACTACTATTCATTAAAGCTATTAAAGATTTAATTATTGTTTTTATATCCTGTAAATATAAACATATATATGTACCTTTATGAAAAGATTTATAGACACACGTGGAGTTTTAAAATGGCTTTTGATCAATCAGACCAATTAAAACTCGTAAACATACACATATAATTTTGGCATATGCCTAACTCTTAAAAAATTTACAAGACAAAAATGCGTTACGTAAGATTTTTTCTTGTCTTTTCCTAAGAAAACGCTGAAACCAGTACCAAAAAATACATTAGAGACTTAACATTTACTAACATAATTTGAATTTGAAAAATATCCTTACTGCATCAAAGTAAAGTTTAATACTATTGAGGCATGGGCACCTTTGGAAAACAGGGTTTACGTTAAAGTGAAAGTTTAGATCTAAAATTCTTACCATTAACAAAGGAAAACTAGCTTACCCTTTAGCTTTAGACATTTTGATCATTAAAATTGAATTTTGCACTTAAATTGGCATGTCTTATTTAGTCCCTCTTAATGCAAAAATGCTGTATTCTCATAAGATCGTTTGATCTTGATCAGAGATATAGCTTCTCAGTATCTCATTTTCCATAGTCAGTCAAGTTCCTTTTAAAATAAAGGTAGTAAGCCAATTTTTATAGGACTTACTATTGGGTCAGCAATGATTCTTGCCCATACAACAACAACCACCAGCACCTTCAAATTAATGTCACGATTTATTGGGAATGTTTTTACAATGACTATTGAAACTAATTTTAATATTATCAGTTGGGAAAGTTATAAAAGAATTAATGAATTGTATTCTGCCAGTTTCTCTTTTCTTTTCCAGAAGGCAAAGAGGAGTGAGTGATGTAATAACAATTAAGTAGGGTCATAAAGACTCAGGTTTCAAGCTGGGTTCTGTTCCATCAAACCATGCCAACTCTTCTGTCATGAAAAATTAACACATTTAATAGAACAGCTAAGAAGAATTTCCTAAAATCCATAGTTAATTACTGACATGTAACTATTTGTCTTTGATAATACAGCCTTAATGGAAAATAGAGTTAGAAGCCAGCCACACCAAAGACAGTCTCTAACATTTCAGTGCAAAAGCAGCACCACAAATTGCCATGTTTGTAAAGCAGAAATATAACTCTAATACACAAGTAATTACATAGTTAGATCCTGGTCCAAAATTCTAACTGGAGTCAAAAAGAATTTTCTGTCAAGTTAAGTAGGAGCTGGATCATGTTTAAAAACAAAAAATATGCCCCACAACAAAGCAACATCCAAAACTTCAGCATAATTTAATTTGCTGAAGAAGCTGTATAGTCATTCTGTCCATTTCACTGCTGCAAGTCTTCAGTGCTTTAATTAATATGCAAACTGTTTCAACTGCAGTGTAACCTGATACTTTATAAACACTCACACAAATATACACATACACATAAATAAAAATTGCCTCATACATGGACTTTAAAAATAAAAAAGCCAAGACAGGCCACCGGAATTTCTGTGGCATTTGTAAAATATTCAGTCTCTGCAATGTGGTTTTACAAAAAAAGGAGAAAAATACCAAGACCTTTTTTCATTGTCTCATAGCATTAGGAATGCACAGCTATTGATCCACAGTCACCCTGATATACTGCAATCCTTGTATTCATTTGTATCATTGACAACTTCTGTGTTTCTTTTGAAATGCATCCATCTGCCAAAGCACATATAGAAGCTGAATACCTACCTGTACTGAATACCTATGAAATCATCACTTGTCTCACAATATGCATCTCAGCCAACTCTTGCTAAGGTGAAAAGGCTTCAAAACAACTTCAGGGCTTTACAGATGAATATATCTGACTGAATTTTATGGTACTAGAGCGCTAAACTCAAAGCCAAATAATGTTTATTTTCTCTTAAGAAAGGGATACCAACATACATATACCATTACTTTCTTCCCTGGAACATCTACACTTACTTGAAACAGGAGCAGTAGAAACGAAGCAGTTATAAACGTAGGATTTGTGCTTATTTCTAGAAGAATGAAGCTATACCTACACTGGTTTAATACAAATTGCATTTTCATCTTATACCCCAGCATTCTGTCTCCACCCTACAGAAGTAACAACTTCATCCTTAAACAAGTCTGTTTCAGGGTAAGAACTATGAATTCGCATCTATCTGTGCAGTCTTGATCTCAGAGTGACCACACTTCAGCAACACCATGACACAGGAAAAAAACATCAGTAATGACAGTAATAGATAAAAATAATTAGCAAAAAGATTGTTTGCTTTTCTTCGAAATGAATGTAGACTAATGTCATAGTTCATCAGTAGGACCATCTATGTATCAGTAAGAAATCCAACTGCATGTCTGAACTATCTCGAGCAGCCAAACACTGGCACTGAGCTGCACTTAAAACCCAACAACCTGGGGAGTTCGTGTCCCTCGATTCAGGTGGCTTCTACAGATTGGACCATTCCAGTATGCAACCTGCCCATTTTAGCACTGATGACTCCTGTTTTGGCCATTCTCCCTCCCCTACACATTATTCCTGGCACAAATAGGCAGAATGTAGGTACCACACAAGTCTACAGCAAGTAATGAATGTGTATCAAAACAATGATGCTTTTCATGCAGTATTCAACTTTGCTTTCTGCCAGAGCCCATCAGTAAGGCTGTCAAGACAGAAGTGTAACCCACTGACATAGTCTTACTGATTTGCTATTTATGTAGTTCTTTCTAATGCCATTACTTCAGTGAACGAGCAAAACAACAATAAATCCTTCACTCCTTCCACATTTTCCTTGAGCACTTCTATCACGGTAACTGGAATTGCTGCTTTACGTAAGAGGAGTAAGAGCTCCTGTTTGTTAATACTTCTCCATGTGGATCAGCGCAATACTGAGTCTGTAAACAAATTAAATTCCATCTGATGATAATGGCAAAATGCCTTCAATAAAAACAGCCATTTCGCTTCACTTGTATTTTATAATTCCACTGGAAAACATCAGTATTTACACATAAATTAATGAACTGTAATGACTCCTCTGACTATATTTCAAATTCCAATATTTTCCCTTATGATTAATTTTTCAATTGCTTTATCACTCCCTCATAAAGTATTATAAAACCAACATTTAATACTGCCTTACATTAGTCACTGTTAAAGATTTTTTTTTTGGTTGGTTGGTTGATGTTAATGGCATTGAGTGCCAATTCAACAATGTAATAACACTCGACCCTATTAACTTAATTACAGACCCAGTCTTGCTCCCACAGCAATTTTGCCATTGGCTTGAACAGAAGTAGGATACAATCCCAGGCCCAAGTATTAATGAGACTGTTTTACAGAACTCATACTATTGAAGCAAGAAATTATGTATGCTAGAAATCGCGAAAAGTGAATTGATCCATGGACTTCAAGAAATACTTAAGCGATCTGATTGTGTCAAAATAGTACATTAAGGATCTGATCCCAGGGATTTGTGTATTCACACTGTAATAATTGAAATGTTTCAATAGGTTGAAGGACAAGACTACAATCTTGGCTGTCACTGTTCCATGTAATCTAATTACACAGGTCAACCTGACTTTGGAGAGTGCATATGGGTCTCCACACGTATGTGTAAGCTTCCTCACAAAGTAACTGTATATTATTCATATTTATCAAAATAATTCACGTTATCTCCAAGCATGGTATCTCAAAATAAATCTTAGAATGACATAACCTATTATTTAATTCTATTCTTCTAATAGTATTTCATTTAGTTTGATAAAAATATCTCTAGCAACTGGTTGCTTTCAAATACATTTCACTTTTGTACAGCCATTTGTCTGCAAAATTTATCTTCAAAACCAGAAAAAAGGCTAAACACAGCTTCTTGTTTTAAAAAAGAACCACGCCTCCATCAGCATCTTTTCAGTAAATAATTCAAACTACTATATGGTAAAGTGCAGAAATACAATAAGAGCTCACGCTACTATGTGTCTCTGCATGTTTTCAGTTGTTGTTTTCCATGTTTTGCATAGGTCTCATTAACCTACTACCATTCCCTCATATTTATTCTGAAAAGGTGTCTACACACCAGAAAAGCTAGTGTAGAACCCACTCAAAGGTAGCAAAATGATCAGTTCACATTCCAAAACTCGAAAAAATGAAAAATATACTTCACATTTTTATCTTCAACGTATTTTAAAAACATTAGCTAACTATCACAAGATTTTTATGAGGTACGGAAAAATACCATCCCCACTGCGCATGAAGGAGACAAAACTGAGTTTTTTAGTTTAGGTGGTGGATATACAACCTAGCTAAAGGCTTTGGAACCACTCTACCTCTACTGCGAGCCACTCTACATCTACTGGTTTTCCCAGACAAAAGCTACGCCATAGAATTCTGCACCTGTCAGGTCTATCATAATTCGGAAATGCTTTTGAACTGAAGATGTGGCCCCCAAATTCCATTCCAACCTCCAGTGAAATTGCTCAAGATAACTTTTCTTGCCTTTATGTAGGACAGTTTGTAAAACTATATTCTGACTAAAGAAAAGCTTTAATGCTGCTTCCACTGGAATAGTGGCACTATCCTGAGGACAGATTATTGGGCAAGAGGGGCTAGGCAACGCAGAGCAAATGAAGTTCAAACGCTCTGGAAAAAAACGAGTAACTGCACTTTATGCAGTAATAGATACGTTATCCATGGTCACAAAGAGGAAAAGCATTTACAATATGAATGTTGCCGCCAATTACTGCTATTATATAGTTACACTCGTACAGAGCATGAATCCATTACAACAGCAAGAAGCAACACGGAACTATTGCTCCTGCACAGAGTTCCCTTTTCTTACAAATTCACGGGCATCTTAAGTGCTTACAGTTCCAGGATCAGCATGTAATTAGGTCAGTGGAGCACTGATGATGATAGCTTTGTACAAGATGACCCATTTTTGCTAAAATGTTGTTTCTCTTATTGAAAGAAAGTAATGGGAGATGGCTAAACAATGTATTCCATGGAAACATCAAGAATCATTCATTTATTATGACACTTTCCAATCCCTCCTCCCTCCCTTCCCCCCCCCCCCCAAAAAAAAAAAAAAAGACTAAAGCTCATCACAGCACTCACAACAGTATTGCATTTCCCTATTACCCACTTCCAAGCTGGACCCAGAAAGTTGACGTCATATGTAATTTTTATGAAAGGCTTTTGTTGTTAGGAAAATTAGTTAAGTTACTGTTTATCTTAATAACTACAAATTAATTCATTAATGTATAGCTTGCTTCCCAAAGGTAAATTACACAAATTATGCAAATAAAATTATTATTTGGAGGGAACTAAACATATATCAAAGGTAGTTGATGCTCAAAAAGGTCAGTCAAGGTTAATAGGTGCAAATATGACCCATATTTTCTTCCATTTCCTTAGGAGGACAGCATGCTTCTATCAGATCTGCTCAACTTGTCCTAAACTGGTTGCTTGCTGCTCTGGTATAAGCGGGAATAGATTGGTGGGAACAAAAATCTAAGAATGTTACTCAAAGAGCCATGAGAAACTTTGAAACTTAAAAGAAAAGGAAATGTATATATTACTTGTGTAAATATTTAATTACACTTATACAACACATGGTACATATATGTGTATATAAATTATGACATTTTATTTAAATATCACTTCACTTTCCAGTATTTTACTAAACTCCCAATAGAAACAACAGGAACTGAAGTAACAATACTGTAACAGTATGCTTCTCCTCATCTCAACAGCTATTTGACAGTAGGAAAAACTAGAGTGTACAAAGCAATCACTTAGTAGTAACAACGTTCTGGGAATAAGATCTGTGCTCTAATTAAGGCCCATTAAAAAAATACAAAATCAAGTGTTAATTATTCTGACAACAAATGGCTCTATCCTATTGAACAGTATTCTTAAAATGCCAACCATGGACCAGACCTTTGGCTGACCTAAATTTATATAGTGCTATTTAAAGGCAGGAGAATTATGTCAATTAATCCCAGCGGGTGCTCTGAGCATGCATTTGTTATGTAACTGAAGTATAAAGATGCAAAATAAACGATGTTTGTAAAATGTTGGTGTCTACCACTCACTGCAAATGGAACAGAGAAATAGCCGACTTCAGAGCTCCAATCATGCAAGATGGTCCAGATAGGAAGACCACCAACGCCTGTGCTAATTCCTGTTATCTCTGTTGTCGTGTTCCACTCACAAGAGGAGGTCTTGCACCACTGGCACCTATACTGCTGTGAAGTCACCTCTGTGGCAAAAAAAAAAAAAAAAACTGCTTAATTATTCTAATGCTTCAGGACAGAACTCATAAATACACTAAGATGGAACAACTCAAAAAAGGAAAACGCTTTTTAATACGGCTTTTTATCTGGCAGAAAATAGATTTCTGTCACCAGATTCAACCTCATAGTATGAGATTTCAGTTCAATGGTTGAATGAGGAAAAGAAAAAAAAGAAAAAAAACAGGATGTCTAGGGGGGACAATAATAATTCACTTCAGGTCTACCTCTTAATACAACAAGTTTTCAAGAACATTGCTTCTACCACATTTTGAATCAAGCCCAAGTATGCCCTTGCTTATGCAATCCTATTTTTGACAGTCATGCTTGTCATTGGTATTAGACAGTTACATCACCTGTTAAAAAAAAAAACACATTTTTTTTCAAGCACTGTAAAATACCGTAGCAGAAATCATCTGACATTTTGTCTTAGAATGGACTGCAGCAATTGGCCATCTATTTGCATTTTTTTTCTATTACATATCCTAAGCACATTTATATCTCATAACTGGCTGTAATGATCATAGCAAGGTCACCTAGAAGAGTCAATTAAGCTGATGAGTCAGACACATTGCTTAACAGTGTGCAATAAGACTCAAACAGAGGATTTTATTGTTCATGTTATTGCATCATAGTGATGTTATAACAGCAGCAAGATTGCTGTCTGGAAAAAAAAAACTATTGCATAAACATAGTTTGCATAACTATCTGCTAAAATAAGTCAATTTAAAATGAGCTAAAGGTTTATTTTATTTATGAGTTTTATTTCAAGATAAAGGATTGAAAAAAGCAGCGTGGTGCTGACACCTTTTGTAGACTGTGCATTGCTTTACTCGCAATAGAAAGAATGTACGTTCAACAAATTTCAGCTAAAGCATGGTAAATACTGTTCCTTCTTAGGATAAGATTAGATGTGAGGAGGTCACATAAGTTCATATTGCTCATGGGAAGACTCTAAGCTTTTTGACACCTTTCAGATTAGTTCCTTAAAAGAAAATACAAACGAGAGAGAGGAAAAAAAAAAAAAACAACAGCAGAAACTTGAAGCTTTGAAGTCAAATCCAGGAAGCTGGATATTATAAAAGCTAGTTAAGAGTCCTTTAGAGAATAAGACGAGTTAAAAATAGAAAGTAAATAAAAATGGAAAGTAAAGGCAGATCGTTCTAAAGAGGGTTAGCACTTCAACAGTCAAATAAAGACATTTGTAATGTGAGAACTTTTAAAGCGGTATCTGCTAGTGCCGATGATATTAGGGATCTTTACTCAATAATCCTTGAACTCGTTGGTTTGAATTAGGTCTCTAGGTCAAAACCCGAATCCTTATTCATTCACGTTTCTGATAAAAGCCAACATTTTGATCGAACAGGGACCATAAAAGTGATGCGCTTTTTAAACTAGCCTCTGGATTGAATTAATTACCGAGGAGGGCAAAGATGACTCAAAGTAGGTTACGTACACAGGAGAAAACACAATGAAACTGAGAGCAATCACTGAAGTTACAAGAACAAACAAACAAAAAAAAAAAGAAAGAAAGAAAGAAATCAGGCTGCTTGTTTTTGACACGACAGAAACTCCCAGATCTTCGCCACCAAAGCCGTACTTGACCCCCAGGACCGCGCAGCAGAAAAGTTTGCGCACGCCATCAGCAATATCGCATTTTTTACGTGCTCCGCTGCTGCTACCTCTACGGCAGCTACGCCGAGGCGCACGCCAGCGGCTGCGGTGCTGAATCCCACCTCGGCAGGTTTCGGTGACAAAAGACGCCGGGGTTTGGCTTCGCCTCCCCGGGAACCACCCCGCGGCTGAAGCCCCGCAACCGCCCCGCTGCTCCAGGGCAGCCCCGGGAGGCGCCCGGCCCGGGCAGCGCCCCGCTGCTGCGTCCCCCCGTCGGTACGCGAGGGGCGAGCCCAAGGCAGGCGGATGGCGGCGGGGGGCCCGCCCCGAGCCCCTCCGCGGGGCCGGGCGGTGCCGGTGGCGGTGCCGGTGGCGGTGCCGGTGGCGGCGGGGCGCGGCCCGCTGCGGGCGGCCGGACCCCTTTGTCTGCCGCTCCCCGGCCGGGGCCGCTCTCCCCACAAAGGCCCGGCCCGGCACGGCCCGGCTCGGCCCCCTACGTGCCCGGCGGCGCATGGCGGCCGCCCGCTCCCTCAGCGCGGCCCCGCGCCGCCGCCCCGGCCCCGTCCCCGAACAAAGGGCTGCGGCAGCGCCCCCAGCCCTCGCCCGTCGCCGCCTCGCGGACCCGGGGCGGGGGGAGGGAGAACGGGGGGCAGCGGCCGGGCCCCACCGTCCCCCAGCGGCTGTCACACTGACCTACTTGTGCGCCGCCGGCACGGCACGGCACGGCACGGCACGGGGCGCCCGCTGCCCGTGTCCCCGGTCCCTAACGGGGCGAACCCCATCCGTAGGGGTCCCCCTCCCCGGGGCAAGCCGCAGGGCGAGACGCTTTACCCGGCCTCCTCTCCCCACCCCCCAAAAAAAACCCCAAAAACAAGGAACCCCGCGGCCGCAGCGGGCCGTGTGTGCGGGGCCAGCTAACCCCAGCACACGGCTTGCACACCCGCGTGTGCAAGGAGCGGGCGCAGCGTGAGGGTGAGCCCGGGCCGCCGAACCGGGCACGGCTCGTCCCGCAGCCTGACGAAACCTGCTACAGCCACGGTGTCCCCGCCGTTATATACATACATACATATATATATATCTTTTTTTTAATTCTCCTTTTTTTTTTTTTTTTTAATTCTCCGGGGCGAGACCGTCCCGCTTCTCTTTGTAGCCCGATTATAAAATCGCGCAGTGAGCTGCTCCCTCGCCCTCGCCCGGCTGCCAGCGAGCCCCGCGGTTACATAACGCAACATTTCCAGGAACTACCGTGCGAGCGGCCCCGCAGCGCCCGAAATAAATAAATAATAATTAAAAAAAAAAAAAAAAAAAAAAAACAGCGACACGGCCGGCGGCGACGGGCACCCCCCGGACCGCCGGGGGGACGACGGCGGCACCGGCGGGGCGTGCGGGCAACGGGGTGGGGGAAGGTGGGGGGCAACCCTCCGGGGGCCGCCGCCCCGGGGGACGGGCTGGGGACGGGCAGCGCCCCGCATCCCGCACCCCCGCCGCCGGTGCGGGTTATGTAACGGCCGCCACCCGCCGCACGGCTCGGCTCGGCACGGCACGGCACGGCACGGTTCGGCTCGGCTCGGCACGGACGCGCCCGCCGCGCCTCCCTACCTTGCGTGCCCGGCGAGGCGAGGCGAGGCGAGGCGATGCGGTGCGGTGCGGTGCCGTGCGGGCAGCGTCGCCCCAGCTCAGCCCGCCCGCCCGCCCGCGAGCGTTCGGCGGCGGCGGCGGCGCGGAGGGATGTGTGTTAGTAGGTCAGCGCTGCGCCGCGCGGGGCGCGCAGCCCGCATGCCAGCCGCGCCGCGCCGTGACTGGCGGCCGCGCCGCGGCCAATCGGCGCCGCGAGCCGGCGGGGGGGGGGGGGCGGGGGGGGCGGCCAATGGGGGCCGGGCGGTGGGCGGGGCGCGTGGCGGGGCGGGCCGCGCTTACAGTAGGTCTGTGTGCTGCACATTGCATAACCGCCGCCGGGACGGGGGGCGGCGGCGGCGGCGGCGCGCGCGGGGGGCGACGGCGGTTACGTAACGGCCCGGCGGGGGATGGGGGGGGGGGAGGCTCGGCCCGCGGCCTGGGCGGTGCCGCGGCCGTGTGGTGGCGGTGGGGGGGGGGGGGGGCTATGAGGGGGGGGGAGGCAGCGGCACGGCACCGGCACGGCACCCCCGGTACCCCCCGGTACCTGCTGCCTCACCACAGCGCGGCCAGAGCCCGCAGGGCCGTCAGCACCCCCCGAAAGTTGAGGCGGTGTTTTAAATCGTACGTTCTGTCAGGCGGTACGTTCTGCCTTTGCCACACGCACACAACAATAAATAAAAATAAACGTTTCTGATGGGTCCTGCGCGTATACTTCTGTCAGCTCCGAATCCCATACCTAGAGCAAATAGACACAGTGCCTCAGATCTGCCCCTCATAGCTTAGGTCCTTGAAATGCAGAAAGAAGCCTCCGGAGCCATAATATCCTTCCTACGTGGGTGGACAGTCCTGGAAATAATATTCCAGATAGAGTTTGGTCGTCTCCTTGCTTGTATTTTTGTCGCTGATTGTAATCAGCTATAAAGCCAGGCACGATCTTTCTCCCAGGCTCGTAACAAAGATGACTTCTGCATCTCACGTTGCTTCTCAAGCAAGAGAGAGGTAAGAACAGCCAAAGCCTTCTACAGCAAAATGGGCTCTGGCTCTCCCATCCTTCTGGTGGGCGCTTGGCAAATCCGAGGGTAAGGCGAGGTAGCGGGCAGAATGCTGATGTGGCTGAAGGAACGTATTCATCATTTTTTTCCTGCTCTCCTGAGGTACAGAAAAAAAAAAAAAAAGAAACAAAAACAGCACGGTTGAGAGCCATTGCTAGTTTTCTGCACAAAAGGAGTCTACGGACTTGAGGAAAACTCTGAAAAGAGAGTCTTTCTGTGATTATCCACCTCGGCTGATTTTTCTCCTGGAGGGATGAAGTAGGTCGTGCAGATCTTTAGCTAAATTCTTAGCTGACTTTAGGATGGTAGGATTTATACTTGCTTTGGGACAGCAATATATTAACTTCAGCCCCTTATAGATTCATCTGTATTTATCAGTACATGACTTAAGCCCTCTTAACACTGTCTCTGATTTTCACTCAACGAGTGGTGCTGAGCCTACATGGAGTAACAGTACTACATGAAGGGTCTAGAAAAGGGGCATTTACGAAGCAATTAATAAAAATATAGCAGACAGTACTTTCTGCCGTCTCTAACATCCTCTGGCTTCTTTATACTCACTTGTGTTCATGCTTCTTGGGTTTTCAGTAATACAAGGTCTGAGTCTGACCCAGCCTAGAATTCAAAACCAGCGGAATTCAACAGGAAAATCCCAGTGCTTTCAAAGAGAAAAGGCTCTAATTCCTCACCTTTGTTACAGTCTACGTACAGGACAAAATAATAGTCTAAATTACATGTAGTTTGGAGCGAAATAAAAATGAAATGCTTTTTAAGATCATGATATATTAAACATACTTTGATGGCTTTATATATATATTTATACATATATATATAAAATACGCTTTGGAATTAATTGAAAATATATATATATATACATATGTATGTATAAAATACACCCTGGAGTTAATTGAAATATTGCAACTTGTGCTATAACCATTGGTTTCCCTGCTTTACATTCTTTATAGCTGTAGGAACTTTGCTATATACCAATGGAATCAGACTAAACTATATTCACCAGTCTTTTTATACATTCAATGTGATCTGTGCTCAAAAACATTTAACACTAACCAAGTCCTTCAGGGCTTCCTGCTCAAGATGAGTAGTAGTGAAAGTTCTATAGAATAGATGATATTGTGATTTTATAAAGATCTAAGCCAGAAATAAAATACATTAAAGAAAAAGGCAAGTCATTTGACTACAGTTCAAAGTACTAATCAAAATATTTCCATGCATCTGGGAACATTTGTGGAAACTGTACTGGAAAAATATTTGTGCTGTAATGTACTCTTGCTAAAAGCAAACCCAAGAGAAATAGATGTTCACATTGTAACTTAGGCAGACATAAGTGAGGCAATGTTTACTGGCGCTGTTAAATGTGAAGAAACACCAAAAATTGCACAATAAGTGCACGGACTAAAGAAAGAAAATTTGCGCGATACTATTTACACTGCAACAGCCAACTTAAGATTGATGGGTCATTCATAACCTCCACATGACACAAAAGTGCAAAAGCAAATGTGATGACTATGAACAGCTTGCCTGTTCTCAAGCACAGCTACAACATAAATGCAGGAGTAAAAATGTTGCGATATTCAAATACAATCGGTGAGTCCAAAAGCAAGCAAAAATGTCCCGTTTCTTAGGACGCAGCCAGATGCCAACTCTGCCAGCAGAGCAACAGCACATTACCCTGCTTAGATCCAAAGGGAATCTAGAGATCAGCAAAATCTTCAGGACTGAAGGAAGTATCTGATTTCACCTGAATATTTTAAGCACAAAAAGGAGAAGTACTTTCAAAAAGGTTCTTTTAATTAACAAGCACATGTGCCGCTAATGCAAATAACACTGCCGTTGCTGAAGCTCTGGGGTACTGCTGCCAATACTGTGGAAAGTAGAAACATGTATCACCATTCATTTTCAAGACTAGAGTGAAAAATCACTGGAAAGCCCTCAAGAATGTGAAAATGTACCATTTTATGAAGTGTACAGTATGTATATGGAAAGCAGAAAATGCTATGAATATCCCCACATTTAAAAAATAAAAAAAATAAAAAATAAAAAGTTGACTCCTAGCTTCCCTCTACATGACTGAGGAGCAGACGTGATGAGTAGGAAACCTGGAGTGCACCACATAAAAATACTGGAGAGGTAAAGCAGTAAGCACCCTGCGGTGACTGAGGAGGAAAGGCACACCTTACACCTGCACGTTTGGAAGGACGTGGTAGATTGCACACAGGTAGGCAGGATCAGCAATTTCCCATGGCCAACAGCACGGAAGAGAGAAAAGAGACACTGCAATGCCACCAGGAACAGCCGTTTTCAGCCCGTGCCAAAAGGAGCTCACCGGGCAGCGTGCTTAGTTCCAGCGTCATGATACCTTGTTCAGAGGTTGCCAAGGACCAGGGAGATTTGAAATGTGCAGTTACTCAGAGTTGCCTCACCGCTGACATTTGAATCATTCTAATTAAGTGAGACAGGCCAGTAATCTGCAGGATTTGTGATGCAAAGTGATGATTTCTTGAGAAGAAGTGAGAGTATTTCTCCTAGAGAGGGCCTGAAAGCCCTTAGTGACCAGTGGCTGCCCTGGTCTACAGCAACTGAAGCAATTACTGGCAGAGGTTCTAGTCTAAAAGCCCAGCAACTGAAGCTTTCTGACATGGGAGAAACAAACAAACAAACAAACAAACAAACAAAAGCAGAAAACCAACTTTTTCATGTTCTCGCTTTAAGAGACAGTTTTCTGTCCACATGGATACGAGCAATCTTATCTCCAAAACAAAATGAAATTATCTTGCATAAAAGTTACTCAAATGTCAGTTAACACAAGCCTGACTCAATTAGTCATCTAAACGAGATTATACAAGAATGATGATACAAGCCAAAAACTTCACTGCTTGGTCTCCCGCAGAGCCAAGACAAAGGAAAGTAAAAAATCTCAGGCAAAGTTTTTTAGATAGGGGCTAATGCTGTTCACCACCACTGTTCCAGTCATCTACTTCTCTGTTTCATTTGTCATTCTCCAAGGTGAGAGATGTGTAAAGAAAGCGGTGGGATGTTTTTTGGCAGTCATTTCTTATATACATTTGAGACTTGGTCTTGTCATTTAATCTTTGCTCACATTAGTCATCCTACTGAGTTTGATGATTTACATTTGTGAGTAATCCTTACTTAAGTGACAGCACTAAATCTATAAGAAATGTATCTCCCTCAATTTTCACCAAAATGTTTGAAAGTCGAGTATACTTGACCACGGAAGACAGACAGACACTGAGGCACACCGTATTGTATGACGTTGTGCTTTGAGGAATGATGCTGAGAGCAAACACCACGTGATCGATTTTTACAGCCACAACTAAGAATAGTAAAATACGTATTAAAATACTGAGCGGCTGGCTCTTCTATGACAGTAATTATCAGTGAGTCATTTGTTGAAGCCACTATGCTTTGCAAAATAGTTTGTAAATGTGTTCTATTGAAGTGAAAATTGAGTAGTAAACTTAAAGACATTAAGAGCTATAAAAAGTTTGTCACACAGCAGTGATTAGCAGAAAGACAAGAAGTCTTTGTTCTGCGCAGGGGATCTCTGTGCTACTCTTTTATGGTTATTTTACATTTAAGATGTGCGTGCACTGGGCAGACTAATTATAGCCTTGTGAAAGAACCGAGTGTAATTCTTAGTCTTAGACCCTCACTCCCAAGGGCTGCAGAGAGACTGGAAAACAGCCTGAGCAGAGAACGCTGGAAAGGATGCTCCTGGTCGTTCAGCAGCAGCTGAATGGTTGCATGGACTTTACCATCTAAAGTCAGGCAGATGGCTTAAATCAAGCTTTTGCTCCTGAAATTCTCTGCTCAGCTACTCAGTAACTTTGGAGGATTTAGAAATCGCATTTTCATAATTCTTTTTGGCCCTTAACATGCTCAGATGACTAAAGCTTTTTTCCAGCTGTGTGTGGAAGGTGGTGCCCTTCTTGCAGATAGGTCCAACTAGGACTTAGAAACTGTGGGAAGCTGAGACTTCTTCTGCCCACGTCCAGAGCAGCACTTATTCTGACAGACATTTTGAAATATTTCTACCAACCACCTGCTGGTATAAACTCCTGTTACACCTGAGACTTCCTTGCTCTTGGACTACTGAGTTCTAAAATTGACACGTCAGGAGGATGGGCAGAAAGTGGCCTAATACAGAGAAAAAAGATTTTAAAAGTCACCAGGTCAGACAAAGAGCAAAAATGAGCTTGCATTTTATAGTGTAGCCATCAGGACATTCACCATGGAAGAAGGGTATCTGTGTTCCACTACTTACTTCAAAGACAGCTTATGCATCGAAAGGACTGGATGCAATCCTGAAGAACATCCTGTGTTAGCCTGGATAAATAGATAGTCATCATGGATTTGTGCAAACATGTTGCATTCATTCTGCCCTGAACCACACTGGTTCCCTCATAAAGCATCACATGCAAAAAGCTACTTATTAGCTAGCTCAAAAATAGCTCTCTAAAAATAAGTATCATGGAGACTTACACAACAATGTACACATAGTTTTCTTCATTGTGTTTCATGCAAGAAGCAGATGGCAAATACAAAAAAAGATCTGAATGTAGCAAGACACTGAGCCTGTGGATTATGTAGTCCAAAGAAACCAGTCAGGCTCAGTAGTCTGTAAACAACGCTATTTTAGAGGTAGGTGTCTTACCTGCTAATGCCTGTGCCTTTCCTTTATATAAGAAACAGAAGTCTAATACATTAATCTACTAACAAGACTCTATTTGTCTATAAGCACCAGTCCCTCCACAATATCCAGTACAAATCTTGTGTTAGAACAGGTAGAAATGGATAAAGTCTGTTGTGAAATTAAAGTGGAACTAGAGAAAAGGAAATCCTGATTTAGTATTCCATATATGTATGTGATTGCAACACTCAAAGAGTCACAAGTATCTTCTCTCCAGAAAGGCTAATTCATTTATGACTTCAGAGCTGCTGCTAACACAAGTCATAGCAACACAGGAAAACATTAAGCTTGACTGTAATCCTGCTTTTACGTTGAACTGTCTGAAACACGGGGCAAAGCTTTGAAATAGCGCAGTAAGTCAAGTAATGGTTTAAAAAGCCTGCAGTGTTACTGGCAAGCCAGCTGTACCTGAAATTGCTAGTCATCTAGTATTCCAGTGAAATATTTTAATGTTAGAGCAACTTGAGAAATGATTAGACGTAACACTAAAAGCTGAGCTATGGCAGGCCAAAATGGAATGGGGCAACAAACTAAAAGGACAGTTTTTTTCCCTGACAACCCATTATTATTAACTGCACATAGCACATATCTTTGCAAGCCACCCAACCTCCCTTCAGAACATGATGAAATCTGTCCCTTATCTCCACTAGTGATGACACATCCTATAGGAAAAAATTCTTTTGATTTGGTAAGATAGCTTCTGAGATGCCTTTCCTCTTATTCAAACAGAGGAGAAGTCAGGCAGGGAGAAGGGCAGAGCTGAGGAGAGCTGGTGTTTGCCCAGTGCCTGATGTGGCTGCATCGGATTGCATTTGAGGTGTGAAACTCCAGCTGTGAACTGGCAGAAGAATGAGAGAACTGTGGTAAAAATCTAAGGAAAAACAGGGATCAGTAAAGCAAAATTCCCCAAAAACATTCAACAGTGAATAAACATGCAAAGAGTAAGAGATTGTTTATTTTCCTTTAGGCCAAATCCCAAATGCTCTCCATGTAATTGGTGAAAATAAGCCTAGCGTCTGTCTCCCATAGTCCCTGCAAGTTCTGAAGACTACGCTATGTTTTTAAATTCAATTTTACTTGTGTTTGGCTCAAAATGCATGAGAATAAATTTGTTATTTCTTTGGCATGGGTTATTTTCTCAAAAATGAGCTTTTTCTTTCCCTTTAAGTCTGTCTAGAAGGCATTACACAGCATCTTGAGCTGTACGAGCTAGCCTAGGGAGAGAGTTTTGTTTCAAAAGTCAGCTAAGTGGTAGCGGTTGCAGTTGTAGTTCTGCTAGCATACTCTGGTTGGGCTATTTAGTCATATGTGAACGTCATCAAGTCTCAGAAGAATTAGCATTGTCAATTCCTTCCAGAGTTACTTATTATTCTCTCACAAAAAGATGTTTTAATTTTCTATCAACTATTCTAATGGAGGCGAGGTGGTGCTGGTGCCAGTGGCCAATACTGGGAATGAAATAAAGGCTAACAACAATTTTCACCTTGCAGTCTTACCTCACCTTCCATTTACCACTCCCCTTACTGCAAACATCTTTCTTGCCCTTCCCAGGCCAGGCTTCATTGGTCTTGCCTTCCCTTGAGGCAGGCAGTCTGTGATGAGCCTGCAAGCCCAGGGTCCCCCAGCACTGAAGCACTTTGTTCAATAGGCTACCCTAGAGCTGGGAAGTCTGAAGGCCTGGCATTTCATCTCCCCAGCAGACAGCTAGGCAGACTGCTAAGGAGCTGGGTTGGCAAGCTGGCATGAAACCGGGCAAGATTTTGACTGAAACCTGCCTGGCAGGCAAGTTTGGAAATGTGCCTCTGTTTTTTCAGAAGATTTGTTAAAACAGACACATTCCCACAGAATGTTCTGATTTTGATTAATCGGTATTTCACGGTGAGCATAATGTTCCCCTGGAAGTTTTCTGACCAGCTTCGCTGACTATAAGCTGCAGGTTGCTGACAAGAAATTGAGTGCTACTTTGGAGGAATGCTCGGATCCACTGTGCCCATCATGAATAAGGGCAGAGTACAATATGGGCAAAGACTTCAGGCCTGGGCCATATGACAATGAAGGAGTATTTTGCAGGCAGACATAGAGACTAAGCCCTTCTCATGCATTGAAATACCTTAAAAATATTCAAAATTATGAGTTATATTGCTCAGTTTAGTTCATCTCGCACAAACCTGCTCTCAGTTTTTCATTTAATATTACGAATAATGGGCATTAGAACTGCTGAATTAGGAAAATAAGACCATAGGAAACACTATGCAGGCTAAAGAAATGAAACTCCTATCATTCTCCCTTGCTTTCTCTACTCTTGCTTCTCATTCAAAAACAACATCCTCAAAAAGGTGTCTGCTATACATTTTGAAATCCAATATTATATGTTTTCATCCTTGTCTTTTTGAGAATAACAACAAGGTTCTCCTTGCTCTGACAAACTGAACTTATTCTCAGGCCCTGTATTTCAAAGCAAGATTTGACACACAGGAAACCCAGAAGAGAATAAGCCTGTCACACTTGTTTTTCTTTTTGGTTTAACTGATTCATTTATTTTCTTTTAAGATACTGTAGGCAATGTAATGATTCTCCTGCACTTTCTTGCATCTGTGACTCATGAGGTAGGCTGGGTCTGAGAGAGGGGGCCAAGCCGCAAAGTTCGTATACAGATTCTTATTTTTAAAAGGTCTGATAAAGTTCAGATTTGACATCTTGGATTTGGACCATTTCAGGACTGAACAAGGATTCAATTCCTAGATAAGTAGCTTGGCACATTTCTCTCTCCCTTCCCTTCCACTCTTACCACTTTGGATTTTATCTCACTGATTGTGTTAGCTGTGATTGGAATGAAAAAGTCGTCATTGTTGCATTGTCTTTCTGCTGTGGGGAAAGAGGGAAGGAACAGAAATCTTCCACTGGATGACAATATTTCCCACAGTTGCAGTCATCCATGGCAAAGTAGTTATTTATATTCCTGCTTATCACTATTATCTGAGTGCCTCACAGGTAACGTCAGTGGCAATGACAAAATCCCTCACGGACTGCAAGACTGAGGGTTTTCAGGCTTTTATTTTTCAGGTCAGATATCTCTTTTGTTGGTGAGAAAGGAAGTTATTAGAGTTTGGCAATGAAAGAATATATTTGAAATGAAACTTATGACAAAAATGTTGTGTCATTGTAGAGTTGTTCTTATTTCTGCAGATTGTCAGTCTCAAGGCTTTCTCATCTTCTCTAGTGACGTAACTTAACAGAGGATTTTTTGTTCCTAGTTCTCAAGTACTTTTCTTGAACTTTGAGATCAGTGTTGTCCTAGCACAGAGTTGTAGCATTCATGGGCAGATTTTGATCAAATCTCAAGACACAGTGGAAGCAGATAACCTTAAAACAGAATTGCTCCAATGCTTTCTCTCCAACAAGAGCTGGAGAGCAGCAAGTGTAACTTTTACCTCTTGAGTAGTCCGCTTTGAAGCTCTTCAGAGATCCATACCATCTCAGAATATCTGCATGAGTAGCACGGACTTATTGCCCACCTGTAGATCTTCAACTAATTTAACTATGACCACACCAAAAATATTAACCTGCTTATAGGAAAACAGGTCTTGGGTAAGGAACAGTAGGTGTGAGCTGAGATCAGACAGAAGAGCTACTATGAACAAGGTTCAGCTGAAGGGTACACAGCTCTCTGGGCCAAAATGGTGAGAGTCCCTGGCACTCTGCATTACCATACAAAGACCTTTAAACTGCCTCTTTCAGTTTCAGTGGGCTAAGCAGTTATGTAATGTGCAAGGACTCTTCACCTTTTTTATTTCATTTTCTGTATGTTGTTCTGTAATACCCTCTGCAATCATTTCTCTCAAAAATCAAACACCTGCACATACATTTTTGAAATATGTAGTGAATTTTTCAGGCATATATGCCTTTTCACAATCTGGTGGGGAAAAAAATAAAGAATTCTGGCACTATAAAATTTGGCCCTGGTACATAAGAAGGTAAATATTGATAACTATGAGAGTTTAAGAGGAAAAAAGTGGATCCGTGTGGAATGAAAACCTTGAAACATACCTTGAATATTAAAACCAGGAGAGTGGTTGATCTGTAAACAACACAAATAAAAGAAGCTTATTTTAAGAAAGGGCTGAAGACCGTGTTAGGCTTTTAATTTAGTATTAAGAGAGTAGTACCAATTGGATTTTATTGGCAGAGGTAGCATCAGTTAGATGAAGAATTATTAACAGTCTAAAGACTGGTCTAAATGCATGATGCAGATCTGCAAATTATGACTCAAACAAAGCCTCTCTGAAGTAAAAGATCACGATATAGACTATTATGATCACTATGCTGATGACCCACATCATCAGAAGAATCTAATGGGAAAAGGAGGTCAGGAACTCTTGCAGAGAGATGACATGGCCAAGAGGCAATCTTAAAAGGAAAAAAAAAAAGTGTAGAGGAAGTAGCAAATTTATGGCAGTAAAACAAGGAAGCAAGCATAGGAAGAGCATGAGTAAACAGAGGTTACGGAGGTCAGCAAAGATGCCAGAAGGAAGCTGGACACACAGATTAACGGGGCTGGACTAAATGAGGCTGACTAATGCTACTACTTTGGACAAGTTACAGAACACAGAGAGTTTGTACGCGAGAATCAGTTCAGTTTTTGGAGTCCAGGGAGAACATGGAGTGAAAACATCTAAGAGATATTATAGGAGAATCATATGCCACCAAACAGTGGGCAGGCAAACACCGGGGGTCTTTGCCAGACAACCCGACCTCAGATGATGGGACACGATAATGTAGTTTTCAGTTAAATTTTCTCAGCATGGTACTGGGATATTCTTTCCATATTCACTTTTCACAGCTGTGTTTCATGAGTGAAATTCACTCAGTTTATTCTAATCTTGCCCATATCCTTCTGTAATTTAAAAAGAATTAGCCATACGCATTCTGGAGAAAAAAAAAAAAAAAAGAAAAAAAAAACAATAAACCCCATCACTGGATATAGAAATATTATTTGCTGTATTATTCTACTGAAATTTACAGATTAGAAGCAACTTAAAAATGTGTGGTTTTGTGGTTTTTTTTTTTTTACCTATTCTTTTCTATCTCTTTTAATTCTCTATTTTCAACAAATAAAAATAAATCTACTTTAAGAAATAAAAATCAAATATTTGTCATGCAACAGTTTTAAGTAACAAGCTAAACAAACAGTCAATGTCAAAGCTTGTGCCCTGACTGACTCTACCAACCAAGACAATATTTAAATAACTATTCATATTCTTTTTTATGTCCCCCATGGTATTCGAGGTGCAGCAGAAAGAAAGAGGTCTTTTGTTACTCTTGGTAGAATTTGGAGGCTCACGAGTACACACTAGAGGGAATTTCGTTATTACAAAATGCACAAATCTTTAGATGAGGGTATATCCCTGTACCCCAGAGACTGACTCATCACTTGTTAGCTAGGAACACGGTCTGCTTCTTTTCAGTGCACAACCATCCTCTGAGTACAACAGAATTGCTCTCACACTTGTCAGGAGCTTTTCCTTCATGCCTGGCCTCTACAGAGTGATGGCCACACTCTCTCAGGAGACGAAATGACACCAGGGTCCTTTGTATCATGGCATATGTCAGGATCTAAATGCAAGGGCACCTGATGGCTGAAGGGCAAAAATAATATTTTTGAGATTTGTACACATCTCTTTAGGCCACAGTTGAAGAAACTCCTTGTAAAACTAACCTCATTCTAATCAGATATAGGTTTAGCTGACCTCTCTATGGATGTCCATGACAGTCACTTCTGTATAATATTGCCAGGTTTCATATGTTGAATGTTCATAGAGATTTATGTAGTGAACGCTGCATCAGCACAACACGTCTTCCACCCATCTGAAGGAGGGCAGACACAAACATAAACTTAGATGGAGCTACAACGTTCTATGTTACTGCTCAAAATGGTCACACGCTACTGGTAGGACTAGGCCTCACCCAACTGAGAGTGCTGTGTGTTCGGTGCTGGCTGTGGGTTGAGCTGGTAGGTGTTTCACATTTGAGCAGAATGAGCACCAGTATGCATTGTGAAGCCTAGAACCAAGGCTTTTATTATGGGCTTATTTGAGCAGATGCTCTATGGGTTGGGCAGCAATAAACTAGTTCTTGATTACTCTTACCTCACTGTTGGTTAAGCTGTTGGTGTTCATATTTACTGTAGGTTGAACTTTGGAGTCATGCCAATTTGGCGTTTTTACTTTCTTCATAAGGAACATATCACTGCTATCCCTTACCACAAATTCAGCACCTGCTTATCTTTTAGACCTGCCTGAAGGTGATCTCTCTATGGCTGTTGTCATGGCACACCAGCAGGGCTTTCAGGGAAAGGGACTGTCAGAGACATGAAACTTGGCCAGTTATCGTGTAAATATCTGAGGGAGTCACCTGTATCCAGCCTCCTAGTGTGTTCACAGCAGGCTGGAATCTGCTAGTCATTCCTCAACTTCTTGAGGCACAGATTAGCCTCCAGCTCACAGACAGAAAACCTCCATAGTATCTGAGGCCACCAGCGCAGGTTCCCTGGAAGCCTGTATATCTGATGCAACTCTACATCCTGTCCCTTTCTCCAACACACCCAGAGCTCTGAATAACGCTTCTGAATTTAAAAATTGTATTTGCTCTTTAGGGTAATATCAGGTGGGTATTTCCACTTATGGATTCTATTTAAATATCTGATCATGACCCGTGCATGGTTCTCAGCCATTTCTATTTCCTTCTGTAAAATGCTCGAAGAAATCTGGATGTTAACCTCACTCTGTGATTGCTGTTGAAGCTGCAGTAACTTGTGCTGTAGACAATTGGACATTAGTAGGCAAAAAGTCACTAGGAAGTAGGCTCCTCTTTGTCAAGGACTGGCACATAATTCTTAAAATCACATGGGATTCCCTTTCAAAGCAACTTGCCGCTCTTGTGGAGCAGGTATCAGAGCTGCTGCTGAACAGACAAAACCCAGCATTGTCCTAGGCACAATTTTATGAGGAGACCAAGCTGTTTGGCATGTGCAAGGCAAGATTTTTATTTTCTTAAGCCTGAGCTACTTACAGACCTTGAGTGGTGTGTAGGGGTGGTGGTCAGGTGACTTCCTGCCAAGTGCCACACTGCGGCTTGGATGTGGCACGTCAGATGCACAGTGAGATGTGATGCTGCCAAGCAGCAGCCTCAAACACAGCTTTGTTTTCAATAAGGCATGGCTGAGGAGGTATGAAGTGCTGCAAGTTAACGCTCAGCTGTGAAAAGCCAGTGCATGATTCTTACCACAGGGCTGGAGTTAGTGTATCCTGAGGGGTCACTTGTGGCCCTTGTTGCTGACTTACCCATGCCAATGTCTCAGTTTCTCTACTTCATCAACTTGCTTGGCTTCTTCACTCATCCAGTTATCTTTCCTTCTGACCCTCAGCTGAGTAGTTGATGAATAAGAATCATTATACTAGTTCTACTTGTATGACAGCATTGTACATTTTTTGTTGCTGTTTGATTTTACCTTGCAATAGTTCTGGTTTTAATCATTAGATAGAGTAGAAATAAATAGGCTAAGTAGGTTGGTGAAAAACTGAAGAGCAGTAACATGATGAAGAGAAAAAGAGGGAAGACGGTGAAGACAAGAAACAGCTGGGATCATGGGAAGAGATCTCTATGTCTGACTGCACAGGCAATGCACACTTCCAAAACCAAGCCTTGCTTAGAATATATATATATATATATATAAAATATATATATGTAGTCCATATGTATGAATATATGTTTATATATATATGTTTGTGTACATATATATATATATGGATATATGAACCCTGCTGGTTCTCTTCACAGGTTGGCCTATGTCAAATCTGCAAAGTAGTTTATATTGATACAAAAGAGCTTTGAACTTATACAACCCACAGCCTGCTTAAACTGAGTGGTTTTTTTTGCAAGTGTAGCCACCAAGCCAGTTAGCAATATTCTAGAGCCAGTTTCAGTGCAAGGCCACTGATGTAACGGCATGCATGATTCAGGAGCCCCCTGCAATGTTAAACTGCCAATTTTATACACCTCTGTGATGACTGTGGTGTGGGAAAGCACCATGAGCCGACAGAGTTGAGGCCTAACTGTAAAAAGTTTTGTTTCATGATAGCAGAGTAGCACAGTGTATCAGCCACATTGTGCTCTTCCATCCCCACAAGAAGGACCATGCTAGTAGTTTTGACCTTCAGCCCTGTGAGCTGCTTAATATTTCTATATTCCTGTGTTTCTTAAGCACAACCATATTGCCCATCGTGATTTCCTGTGAACAGTATGTTATTAGTACTGCAGCTAGACTATGCACCGAGCTGTCAAGGCTAAGACAGAGAGAGAAAAGTAAGTAGCTCCGACCCTTCTGCTTAGAGCAAACAAAAGCTTCAAGTAGTCTTGCAAGTACTCTAGTTTCAAAGGAACACATGAAGTGCAGCCCTCAGAAATGTCTCCAAAATAGAATTAAATTTAGAGTACTAAATTGGATTTTCCTTTACCATTTTCTGTGTTCCTGAGAACGAAATCGCCATAATACAAACAGCAGGGGAAAAACAAGCAGTGATAGAAAATCACCATTAAAGCACTAATCATGAAGCTGACAAATGTATTTTCATGGTATTATATGAGTTCCAAAGATAGCACTTAAAAAGGAGGTCAGCCTGGAATTGGGGCATTAAAAAAAATGTTGGTTAAAGACAGGAAAGGTCACGACTGTTTGCACAGTGCTCTACTTTCTCCATTAAAAAAAAAAAAAAAATACAGTTAAGGAGAGATGATGATTCAGTGCTGGAGAAAAAAAAAGCAATGTGTGTGATTGGTGAACACACTCGCCCCATCTATGAAATCATCTACATGCGTGGCTAGATGAACATCTGCTGCATAAAGTCAGCGCTGGTTTCAGTGTGCCACAAAACAATTTGGCTTTTGCTTATTTTCTGAGGAATGGTACAGGAAGAGTGCATGCTATACCCGAGTAGCTAATAATGTAGCATTTAATAATGACACCAGTGAGCAAGCAAGGCTAATAAAATTCAGTATCTTTGTCTCAAATGTGTTGTTCATCCAACATGATTCAGAAATGGATGAACGGGGGTGGGAAAGTAATCAAGCATACTTGTTTACGTTATTTCCTCTATTCTTTATCAAGAAAACTAAATGCCAGCATGTGATCAGCTCTGACTCTAGCACACAGTGAATTTGCAATGACAGTTTTAATGGACTGCTCGAACTGATGGCAGGATAGTTAAGATCATCCAATAAATTCAGCATATGCATACAATATAAATCTGCCCTGTATTTATCTGTGATTAAGTATGACAGTGAGTAGTTGCTTACCCAGGAAATTCCATATGCTGCATGGGCCAGATCCTCAGCTGGTATAAACCAGTTTAGCACCAGTGAAGTACTAGCAGTACAGTAGGGACAGTCGTAGCCGCCAAGTTTAATGCTGCACCATGTGTGATGTTCTATGCCAATTATTTAACAAGCTTATTAGGTATTTGCATCTAATTTGCATATAACCAACTTCCTTTTTCAAAGCCTGCACTACTGCAGTGGGTGTGGAAAACAGCCCTGCTGAACAAAATCCTCAGTTTAACTACTAAGTTGTCACTGGTGGAGGTTTTCACAGCCACTCATGTTTCTGCAGTCCCATCCCTCTGACCTTCAGGCCTATACTGCATCTTCTAGTAACTGAACCTGATGGCAATGATTTTGTGTATATGAAATCTAGCTAACAGTCCTTGCCTCTTCCATCCTGCTCCCTATCCGCAGACCCAAATTCTTGTATATATATGGTATATATAGCAGTCGCAAAACATCCATTATATGTGAGGAGAATTTAACTCTACAGATTGAGGTGATATTTATGCTGGAAACCTACGGACAAAAGACTATGATTAGCAATACTCCCAGACATTTATTTCCTTAACAGAGCATTGATAACATATTTTGGATAGAGATTTGGGGGTTTCTTAGGAAGGTTCTTCTGTGGAAGCGATGGCTGAGACTTTGGAGCCACCACTCTGCAGGCACACCCTATTTCATCCACTCCACCCCACCCAGTTCCTAAAAAGACTGCTCTCATCAGCCCAAATACCAACAGCTGTAGATGTATGTACAAATTCACTTCCCTAGTGCAATATTTACATCACAGGAGTATATATTAGATTCCTGATGTTTGCACATTTTTTTTTTTCATTTTTTTTTTTAATTCAACATGGCTTTGGAAGGACAACAAGGAATGTGTTGCATAGGTCTCTTATACTCTGCCAGCAGAGGAAGTGGTGGAGAAGGTCATGCCATTGTCTGCTGTAAAGCATCTTTCCAAGTGCAACACCCTTTGGAAATTCAAGTATTAATTTTCAGGATTTCCTGGGTTCTTTCCTTGGCTCTGGAAATAGGTTACAATTTAAGGCTTAGACACATTTATGGGTTTCGGTAGACTGCACAAAACTAAAATCAGAAAAAAACTTCCTTCAATCCACAGATCTTATCATTTCAGATAAAAAGTCACACATGAAAATGGCAATTTATAAACCACTATGCACCATCTAACCAGTGTAAGGTTAGAAGCCTATCCTGTGCCGTGAGCTGGGCTCTTTATTCTGAGAGGCAGCATGGCAAAGTGGGAGAGAATGAAGCCAACAGCTGTTGAGACATAACTTTCTAACTCCCACCATAACATGTTACTATAAAACAGAAAAAGAGATGAAAAGTTGCCATTTTCCTTTTTTATTTTTTTTTTTGAAGTGAGATTCATTGCTTAACAAGATCGTGAGGTGCAGAGGAGCACAAGAGATTGTCTTTAAGGCTGAAGCTTCTTGGCTTATGTCTCACTACCCCCTCTCCTATGTTACAGAAAGGATGGGAAGTGCCCTCTCAGCAAAAAGTGAGTGGCTGATTAGTGCTTGCAGAAGAAGACATACTAATCAAATGTGAATGTTGTATGAGCCCCATAACCACTAGCAGGTTTGATAAGGGACCAGGCCTTGATATACTCCTCAGTGAGTAAGGGCATCACAATCCGACCTAGATGAAAAGCTTGCCTGTGAGGATACTACAGTGGTGATAACTTCCCAGTATGAATGACTCGCCAGGGTGAACTGAGTGCCATACAACACATTCTCTGGAATAACAAACTAAGATTATTCTAGCAGAGATTTTCTTCCACTGGTGCTGAGACTAACTTCTGCCTCAGTTTCCCCTCTTTGGAGTTCTCTAACAGCATTGCACAAAGCCATCTTGTCACTTCATTTAATCCTTTTTCCTTTGCTGTGTTAATTTTCACTGTGTCCCTTCTTCTGGCTCTTCATTCATTCTGAAGGCCAATATCAACATATTTTGGCACTTGCTGTGCAAATACATGCCCAAGGTGTGCTCAGCATGGTATTAACAATTCCAGATCCAGCACTGCCATTAGCTCTCTCAGTGCAGATATCAAATTGTAATACATAATCTTAATGCAAAGCTGTCAACCAGTTACTTCATTATACCTACTGTATATTATTCCCAGGCCAAAACTATATTAACAATACAGTTATGACAGAGAGCATAGATTAAAAATGTAGACAAAATAAGCATTACAAGAATATTGCAATTATCCCCAATACAAATATTAGAAACCCTTAAGATTCAAAGTTCAATATGTACTAATAGAAATTCACAGTAAGGTCATCAAAACAACCTCAGTTGTGACTAGTAGTGACAGCTTGCAATAAACAAGCAAGTAGTCTTATAACACCAACAGCTGTAGTAGCATGAATTATTTGTGCAGGTTTGAAGGCATTATTTCTTTTTCATATTCTCTTTTCTAGTGAACTTTTTTATGAACAGTAAATACCTATAGTTTTCCCTGGCTGTGTATGCGGTATAGCTTTGTTCTAAAATAGTGTGGGAAATGGAGGAAAAATGGTGGTTGTTTTGGACAACCAGCTTTGAACAAAATGCATGCATTTTAATTCTAAGAGACTACAAAAAAGTTTAATCTTAGCTGTAATATAATCAGATCACCTGTCTTTATAATGTATATTTTGTCCCGCGTTCACAGAGTTCATGATGATAAAATAACACACATGCTTAGCATGTAATTACATGTTAAACTGCCTACAGTGTAAATAGCATGCCCTTTAAAAACAGTTACTGGCATACAACTAATTAATGACATTATTCAGGGTTATTGCCCACATACCAACAATGTTCGTTACAGAACAGTTTACATTCAGGTTTAACCAGTTTGCAGCCCTCCTGGCTTGCCACATTGTTTTCCATGATAATGTTTTTATCTGGTTTAAGAAAGCCACATTTTAAGGAAAAACAAGCTATAGTACAAAGCAGAGCTGGAAATAGACAACATTGAGGGCAAAACCCAGTCTTGGCTTCATTAAGCCGCCTGCAGCTAGAAGGGAAGAGCCTGTAGCCCATCAGGCTGCAGGGAGGATGGGTGAGAGCAGCTGCCTGGGGAAGGGGGGCTGGGGGGGGTGCATGCATGCTTGGTAACATACTTTGAGATCCTTTAAAAAGAAGTCGCATATGCTCTCCCTTCTGGGTCCTGTTGGGAAAGGCAGAATCAGCTGAAGGGAACCATGATCTTCCCCATACCCTGGCAGTCAGGGCAGTTCTCGGCTGGAAAAGGGCTCTGCTCCCGTGTGCTTTGCTCTGCCCTTTCTATTTCTGAGTTCAGACTGGCAATTTTTTCTCAATTAACACCCAAGCCCCAGCAATGTGGGTGACAGTTATGCCGTTGCCCCCAGTACTGAATTTCCTTTGTTTGCATCATGTTAAGCAAAATGCTCTTAATCACTTAACACAATATAAACACATTGTTGTAGGCCAAATGGCTGTAAACAGGTAGGTGCAGTACCAGAACTGTTCACAGAATTGCCTTTGCTTACACCAAAGGCTGAATTTGGTCCAGTATTTTTGCACAGAAAGGCAATGTGTAATGTTACTGCAACACATTTTCTCTGGCACCGTCTCACTGCCGTTGGCACAGGCACAACTCTTTGATATTGAGTAGGTGAGTGGTTCCTCTTGCCAGCTTTCTATCTGTAACTTTGACTCCCAGTAATATTTACTAGCTGCCATCAGTAAGTCAGCTTTTAAGTTTCATTTCACGAGGACCAGGCGTTAAAGCAAAGCAAGAGGTGGTGCCTGTCCTGACAAGTCATGATACTCCACCGTGATGCACTTCTGCGTCATCTCACAATGACGGTATGTGCCACAAGGAAGGAAAGGAAGGGGGAGTAGGCTTACGTCTGTGTGCAGCAGAAAGCACAAACACACATTTCTGTCTTCATTCCTTTAAGCAAAATCCATCCACAGCTCTCCAGAAAAGAACAGACTGCAACTCTGTAAAACAGTCAATAAATTAGTTGGGGGAGGCTGCTTTTTGGAATGGGAAAGGAAAAAGGTGAACAGTGATGAAATACCAAATTCTACCTCCTACAACTTAAATATTTTAAGACATTAAAGGAGGAAAGTTTCATACCAACAACTACCCATAAGCCACAGGAACTAACTTGTACTCTAAATGCAGCTTGTCAACTGCAAGGTATTTTCTATCAAAACATCAACAAATGTGATTCAGCTTGTAGGGCTGACTGTATAAATCCTACGTAATTTATTGCCTCATTTCTTCTCTGTGCTGATGTATTAACATTACCGATTTTCAACAGTGTACTGCAAATGCAGTGTCTCCTTGAGTGCCTAATAATAGAAGTAATACTTTAATAGTATTAGGAATAATATTTTAATAGAGACATGGGAGCTGAATTAGAAAGGTGCAGTGCTTGCCCTATTGAGATGAGTGCATCTCACCAACGGGAAGGGATCGGTGCAGGAGAAACAGTGAAGGCATCTGGCTGTACATGTACACACACTTTGCTCAACGTGTAGTTTCACACCATAGCCAATCGAATGCAACCAGGAGATTTGCTGAAAGGAACTCCTGCTCCTCAACCACCCTCCCCAGATTATTTCCTTGCTCCTGCTCATATCCCACCTCGCTCTTGGGAGTTACAGTGCTGGCCAGTAAGCAGCTTGGACAGATGGTGGATTAGTCCCTGTATTGGTTCAGTGAGCTGATCCAATGCACAGTTTGGCAGAAAGATCACTGGATCTGTTGTACTTCTTATGCTTGCATGTGTGTCAGAGCTGCAGCCCATTCTGGCTCCACCTCAGGGACCTGGTGGATGAAATGCCTTGCAGCCCTGTCCCACCCTGGGGCAGATGTATGACTCATCCTGCTCCTTGAAAAGTGCTTTGAAGATGTGTGGCATGACAGAAATGCTAAATGTTGTGAGTTTAATATGCAACTTGCACCTTCTCAGAGGTAGCAGAAAAGGACTTGGGCACATCCATCATCTGGGTGCTGGAGGACAGTGTCAAGCTCAGGCTGAAGGGCAGCGACAGAGCCTGCTGGACGTGGGCCAGCTGCAGTTACCCTGAACTTCACCTAAAGCCAAGGACACGACTTGCATCTGTGGGGCTGACAATCAAGCTGCTATTCCCAGTCCCTGCTAAATTAAGTTAAACAAAGACAACTAATTTTGTAATTTAAAAGTGACGGTGTTGAAGTTACACCCAGTGAGGCTTTTCTTTGAATGATTCCCGTCAGCCTGCCCTACTTTCTAAAGGTTGTGGGGATGCTTTAATGAAAGGGATGCAAATATTTCATAATACTAGAGCATTTTCATAAAGGCACTATTTCTGAAAATTGCCGATTGTCACTCAAGGCCTGTTATTGCGAGCAGCTCCCAGGGCTCACGGGGTGCAGGCCTCAGGGCAGCCCATGGAGCGATGCTGCTTTTGTTCCTTCGCATGACTTGTTTGTCCTGTATCCTCCACTTCCAGAATGTTCTTCACAGGTCAGATTGTAATCTTGGATGAATTATAAGCAGTACCGTGTACCTGGAAATGTCTGTGGAGATACATGATTATGCATGCTGTGTGCCCGAGATTAGAACCTGGCCCGGCTCCAGGAGTTAGGAAACCAGACCCTACCCAGGAGTTAAGAAACTTGCTTACATTTGTTGTGTACTATTTTAGACATAAGAACAAAGGGGAAAACACTCTGCACTGATCCTTGCTGATGTGGAAAGTCAGACTACGACACCTATTTATGTTTCACAATGTTCAAGAATATCTATTACTTTAGGATGACAGTCACACTGAGCTTGTTGTGCAATATGGATTTATAAGAACTTCTGCAAACCTACACACTTAGGTGCTAAGTGAACTTAAGCCTCTCCATGTTTACTACACAAAGTTCATTTTAGCACTAAAATAGTTCATGGCACTGTTTGTCCTGTACTTGCTTAATGCTTTTCGGAAAGCAGTACACTGCACTGGGCCGAAGACTGATCTCTGCTGGCATAGAGGCAATGATGCTTTAGCCAAGAACAGGGTCTTTTTCCATGGGTTTTAAACGGGAACAGAATAAATCCTCTGTTTCCAACAACACTTTTTAATGGGGAGCATATGATAGTGGACACTTAGGAATGTCCCCTCTCGCATCAGACACTCAGCTGAGGCTCTGCCAGTGGCATCTGGTGGCCCAGGTCTCTCCAAGGCAATCAAGAGGGCTGAGAACATGGCCCCTGAGCCAGCCCGGTGGCCGGCAGAGCGACAGCCACAGGCAGGCTGGGCTGCTGCCTCCAGACTGACAGACAGCAGCTCAGGCACCTCCCTGAGGCATCTTGAAAAAAGAGTTGGGGTGCATCCCTGTCTGCCTGGGACAGTTTCCAAAACACAAGCAGCAATCAGGGCCTCCACGCTGGTTAGCGATGAGTGCAGGCCAGATGCCTGGCTTTGAAGGGTTTCTGGGCAAAGTGACATCGAGCTCTTGTAAAACTAGGTGCCGAAGTCGGGCTCTTACAGCAACAATTAGTTGCTTACATAAGTGACCTGATTTTTCAAATGTGCTGAGCATCCAACAGTTCCCATGGACTCCAATTAGGGCTGTTGGCTGCTCAGCAGTTTTGGAAATCAGACCATTTCTTTGGATGCCTAAATATGGACTCGGGGACGCTGGCTTTAGCCACTCCAACTTACAGATTCTGGTCATGCTGATTCTGCAGCAGGGGCAACCCCAAATTAAGGAGAGCAGAGTTAGAAGTCATTTTAGGGAAGAAACCCATCTGCACTTTGAAAGCCTGTCTAATCAATCTGCTGACATTTTAGAGAAATTAAATAGAAATTCATGAAATATTTATTAATAAACACCTATAAGATAAAACAAGAATGCTTATGTACTTCATCCTTTAGTGTTTGCCATTCTGCTTGCATTTGGGAGAAGACCTAGAACACCAAAAACTGATTTATTTATTTTTTTAACAATGTCCATTTAGTATATGTTTCAGTTGCCCATCGCTAAACACAGTGTACTTTACCATGGGGAAAGACTTGGACTTCCTTTCATAACAAAGAAAAGAGAACAGCAATAAATAAAAGGACTAGCAGGCAGTGGTCAGTGTTGAAACTTGTTCTCAGGTTGTTCTGCAAGACTTCCTTCCCTCTCCCCTCTCCTCCCTGGCCTCCACAGAGAGAAATGCTTGGGCTGACAGAGCAACAAGCTTCAGAAATTCTCTTATAGTTACAATAAGTCTTGCACTCCCCTCAAACATCAGCTGAAATGAAGGAAGCTTCTGTTTGCTGTACTTAATACAGCATTTAATACATTACATTTAATAGTCATCTAACAGCCGGGTTAGTCAGGAGTGCAAGTGTGTAAGAGAGCACATAGCACTATCTGAATTTGCTCAGCTTCCTTGTAGCACCACTGCACATTAGACAAGCTCTGAAGTTTATCAGCAGTATTTGTATCTTTGTTCCTTTAGAAAGCCTTTCCTAAATACCTCTTGACTTCCCAGCCCCTCTGCCAGCTCTCTCACTGCTGTCTGTTTAATGTGTCTCCACGCTACGCTGGCAATGTGAAAACGAAGTTATGAGCCAATGCAAGTTGTCTGAACAGTGACGGAAAAACACTCTTGCTAGAGTGCTTGGCTTAAACTTCTGTTTTTGGCCCCCAAAATAGGCATGCTTGGTAGGTTTGACGTTAAATGAATTACTAATACTGGCTTTCAGCAAATATCCTGTAAGGCTTTTACACTGATTTATTCTCCTGGCAGGATTTTTTCTAAGTTCTGAAAACATATTTAGATATTATCACTAACTTATGTAACACTTACGGAGAGCATGGCAAGTAGTATGGAAAGGGAGCTAATTTTCATTTGTATAGCTGATAGAATCACGTAACTATATGTTTGCCCGTAGCCTGTTTGCATGCTGATTCCTGTCCCCGTAATTTTAATGTAATTATGTAGAATCTTCACCGTGACTCACATAGGAAACTTCAAAGACAATGAAGCTCATTCATTTGTGCACTATGTATTTCCCAAATTTAAACAGGAAGGTTATCATCACAGCATCCCCCAAGGGGAGCCCAAGTGATAACAGTTGCCTTCCCTTTCCCTGTTAAGTACTGCTCAAAGTATTAAGTAACTTTCTCATGGACATTCCAGAGAGGGTAATGTATAACCTACGCCTTTACAGAAGGCAAGGAAATGCCTGCTTGCCTTATACAATAGATCTCCATTGAACAAAGACAGTTCATTCTTAAACATATTTACTTTGAGGTGACAGGAGCATTTCATAGCCTGTAATAGCAGTTTCATATAAATATCTGTTTGCTCTGGAGAGCATTCCCTACGGTACTGAAGGTAATGCTACTCATAACACTATTTCACTCTCTCCTCTGTTTTCATTCCCCCTAAAGGTCTAAACACTGATTGCCCATCTTCTGGCAGGAATCTTCTGGCAGGAATTTTCTAAGGAAATTGAAGAAAGAATAGCATTCTGGTGTTGGCTGGCATAAAGCTGTGTTCTTGGAGAAAAACCCCATCAGTTAGGTTTTTGATCCTCTGGATGGAGGGGACTGGGCATACTGGAGAAGAATTAACTGTATGGGCTTCCCAGAAGCTATATTGTAAGAGCTGTGAAGGAAACTATGGCTGCATACTCTGGAAAGAGGGAAGGTTTTTTTCTTCCAGTGCAGAGTGGATTTACAGGAACAATTTCTGTACTTTTTTCTTTTGACCCCTGTCCCACCAGTGCACTGAAGAGGTACATTTAGAAGTTGATCTATTGTTCCTCGTAAGTGATAGGAAGGGGATTTATTTATTTATTTTTTTAAACAGGAAAAAAAAAAGAAAGGAAAGAATGACCACTTACTAAACATCAAGAGATTGTGTTGTAAGTCCAGAAGATCCAGAGGCACAACACATTTGTCCAGAACTCATCAGTGATGAGATGTTCCCAGGTAGGTTGCAGACCTTAGAGAGTGAACCTCTGACTTCTGAGTTTAAAAGACACCTTCACTCACTGGACAATCCTCACCTCTTGCTCATCTGTTCCTACCTTCACCATGAGTCCCGCTGCAGTAGTGGTAAGAAGGCCACAGCTGATTCAGATTTCCAGCAGCTGGGTAATGAAGAAGCATTAAGTATGGCCTATGCTTGTGCAAGGCCTATGCTTGTGCACAAGAAGTATTTTTTCTGAACTTTCATTTGAGGCCTTGACAACCTATCAATGGTGAAATTATTGCTTCTCCTGCACAGATCAATGTACTTAACTTTTGTAAACATATTAATTAAATATAATTCCAGTTACTGACTCTTTAGAAATAATGAGGTCAACCAAATGCATCCCAATAAAATCTTTCTGTTGAAAAAAGTTGGCACATACTCTCTCTGTAAATTACACGTGTTACCCACAGAAATCCCACCTTAATGCTGTTCTGCTAAAAGAAGACAAAGTTAAGCATTCAGGATGTAGGAAATCCCAACAGTAAGACTGCCTGTGCAACCTTAATTCAACCTCTGTTTTATATATTTATTGTCATCATGTATGGCAACACAGTCACATGCAAGTTTCTTAACACAGGACTTCTGCCTCATTCAATTACTTGGGAAGGACAGTGCCATGTAGGTGTTTAATATTTTATTCTCTTCTTGTTCAGTACACTGTTGCCTAATGCCTTATTCATCGAACACTATTCAAGCTCTCTCTGAAAGAAAAAGAGTATAAAATTACCTCAAGGGCTTTTCTGTGGTGCTTACCATAATAGTGCTGGAGTGATACACAAATGTTAATGAATGATTTCATAGATTGAGAAGAGAGGCAGAGATATTCAAAGTTGGTAAGCAATTTCAAATGCATGCAACCTGGTTTTTTTATGATTATTTAGCATTGTATTTTCTAAGCTCAGTTTCCATTGACTACAGCTGCAGCTGTGAGCATTCAGCACTTCTACAATATGGTCCTGCAGCCTCAAGACAGAAACCAAGGAAATACAGAGAAATAAAATAGTGCCCGAGCCTGGGAAGTCACCTGGAAGACACCTAATTAGGGCTCTCTCCTGGAATGAGCCAGGTTCACACAACTATTCTGACGCAGCCCTAACTTAAATCTCTCATCATAAAGCTTCCAGTCTGGACTTGAGAAAAGTTTTGTAAAAACTGGAATGCATGCATGAGTGTCTTGATTTTTATAGATTGGAATTTTCTGACTAAAACATTATATTGAAAATTCCCAAACAGCTTCAGTTGCAGCAAAGACACACCAGGAAACCAAATCAAGGTTGCCCCAGCAACGTTCAGTTTTTGGTATTTCTTAGCTTTCTGAGTGCTTTAGAGTGCATCCTTCATAATAATTTTTTACCACTGTGTATATGCTGTCAAGCTTCGTATCAGTGAATACAGATATTTTCATATTTATGTTTACATTTGTGCATACACAGAGGTATACTTGGACACAGGGTACTACATAGCCTATCAGTATTATTACTCTCATTTACATACTGTTATTTAGCAATGTAGAAATGGTATGTAAGCAATCAGATAATCTGTTTCTAACATGCTTACAGGCTTGGTGTTTCATTGTTTATTTTTTAAACAAATGCATGAAACTACTTTAAGCTTCAGCTTACACAGGAGGATCTGGTTATAGGTGATTTTCACATCTACAGACAAATATCAACAAAGATAATAAATAGACTTCCAAACCATTTCTGTATTCATTGTTGTTGTTGTGCTATTTACAGCTTTAGTCAGGTTTCTAACTCAATTTTTCATTCAGGAGTGATACTAGAAGTCGGGGGGGGGGGGGGGCGAGGAGGGGAAGGGGGAGGAAGGGGGAAGCGGGGCGCGGGAAGAAAGGGGTTAGAAAGGACTTCACAGTGGGAATAGGATATACTTTTACCATAGATGTTACTCAGAAAGAATTTTAATAAAACCACCAATTGTATTACATCAGAGCATTCCTTTAAATCCCATGGAGATTTTCCTAAACAGAGCTAAGCCATTTGCCTCAAACATCTTATCTATTTCTGTCACTACACAAATCCCCTAAATATTTCAGTCACTGCAAGGCCAACTGAAATGGTAAATTACCTCGTATACTAAAGGGAAAACTGTTGAATAGCATTAGGTTCAGATCCTGCTGAAAATGAGGCTGCTGGGATTGAAGACAACTACAGAAATATCAGAATTATAAGCAGTATCATCCCCATCCAACAATTACACTGTTGCCTATTGGTAACATTCCTTTATATTTCTCCCTGCTTTTCTTTTGTCTGATGAGATATTCTGCTATTTTCATAAGCACATATTGAAAGAGAACTGACAAAGGATGGCCTCACCTATTATTCTTTGTAATGGAAGTGTTTGCAGACAGGTCACCAGAGGCTACGGCAGCTTTTGGAAAAGCTGACGGTAACACAATGAAAGCATTTCTGAAACCTAAGGCTGCCACTACTGTACTTTTACTTCTACATTTTCAGTGTCAAATGCTCCTCTTAGTGCCCCTTAGCTAATTCTGGAAGCAGGGACTTTTATTAGATGGATGATTTAACCTGGGAATAAAGCTAGTGGCACCAGGGGACAAACCCAAAAGGCTCAGATAAGGTTCAAATTCACTTATAAACTTATTCATAAAATTCTACAGTGAAGGACAAATCCGAAGAACAATTAGCTTCTGCCACTACATGAATTATCTTTCTAACAAAACCACCAGAGCGTTAGCTGTGATCCCAGGAACTGACAATTCATAATGATGACATCAGTCTACAAAGGGAAAGCAGAAAGAAATGCATAGAAAGGATTATTATCCTCCCTTATTCTCTAGGATTATTATTTGTGGTTTGTGGTACCGTCGAGCTTGTGACACAGCCGTTCAATTGTAATTGTTGCCACTAGCTTTTATTTAAAAGACATCCATATTGGAAAAAGACATAAGGACTCTATTTTCAGCAAAAATCCTGAGTTCTGTGGCTTTTCTATGACCTTATAGGCTATTTTGAAGCTTAAGGTTGAGTCAGGAGGTGACTGACATCTTTACTAAGGGAGGGCAGACTCCCAATCACATACCTGTAATTCACATGCTCTTTTAAAGCACCCACAGTTACATACTATAAAATACAGAAGAGACACATCAGACACAGAAGGATGACTAATCTTTCCAGATTTGACCTGATTTACAACAGTAAACGGGTTGCTGACAACTCCACTGTAAAAGGGGTTTTGGTCTCAAATCATACCATGTACATGTAGGACACCTTCAGAAGAAGGTTGGGGGTTACACCTTGCTGTGTACCAGCAGATTAACATCATTAGACAAACCCCATCCTGAGGCCTAGGAGGGGATCCCAGTGCTCCGGACTTTTCACAAATCAGACAAGCGTTGACATCATGCTTGTTCTGGTGTGGCCATCCCTTGCCCCCAGCCACCTTCAGGACAACTCCAAGCCACGGAGGCACTTGTGTCACATCAATAAAGACCTCCCACTGCTTCCCATTTCTCTGCCCTGTTCCTTTCCCCACCAGTGCTCTCCCTTGTGCTGCTCCACTCTTGGAGGACACAGGGACTTGGGGTCTTCCTCTCCCACCAGGGCAGCATCATCCACAACGGCCCCACACCCATTTGCTGCAATGCACCTCCTCAGGATAAATGCATGCCTCAGGGCCGTTCTGCTCACTGCTCTTCCAACAAAATTGCTTACTATTTGCCAGGGACTTGCCTTGAGAGCTTGGAGTGGTGCCATCCTGCTGTCAAACGCCCTCCACTGCTACCCCTGTCTTTGTTTTCATTGATGTCTAGTACTTTAAAGCATTAAGTCCAACCGGATATGATCGGATGTCATGTAGGATGACGATGTGGCAGTGCTGTCACCGAGGAAAATTAACAGTATATTTCTATTTTGGCAGAACCCAGTTGCTCATCTGGAACTAGAATCTCACTGAGTTGCTGCTTGTACTGTTTGTACCTTAAGAACAAGCAGCATGGACAAGATGCCTGGTTGAACACACGTGTCTGTTTAGCATCTAGATTTTAAGATACAGCTATGACTGTGCTAGCAGAATTTTTTTTATTTTTTATTTTTTTTTATTTTTTTTTTGTTCCTGTTAGCTGACCCTGTGTTGTGCACATTCAGAAAAATCCCTGCTGGGTTTTTTAAAGAAGCTGTTGTATTTCCATGCTTACAAGATGGAAGTTCAGAAAATTAAAAATAGTTCTCTCTTGTACAAAGATGACATGGTAATACTAGATTTTTTCCTGTTCTGTGCTCAAGAGGAAGGGGAAAGGAGACTTCATCTCTCTTTTTTTTTGGAACTCTGTTGAACGCTGACACCAAAACGTAGTTATTTGAAGTTATATGTATTTTTTTCCTAAAAGAGGTCAGAGGGGTGAAATCCCAATTTCCTCTGCCTTCCCGGTGGAAAGAGGCCACAGCATATTTCTGCTGAGCAGCACTGCGAATGTTTATGCTTTTCTTGGGAAATTTCTTTCTTTTTCTTCTTTAAACAACTTATGACATTTTCTTTAAAGCAAGGGCAACAGTAGTTAGTTCAGACCAACTTAAAGAGCCAGACGTTTGCATAGACCTCTGGAAAGGAGTTTTCCACTTTATAGTTTTGAACCAAAGCCAAAGAAGGAGGTCTCACCTGAAATTTGGTTTTGCTTGGTTTATAACAGTTTGGAAAGCAGTGGCAGCCTCTCCCCAGGTGGAACCTGAGTAAAAGATGAGGATGAGGAAGGGATATAATTTCCACATAATCTGCATGCACATGCAGGCATCTTTGCCATGCTGTGGTTTACAGACATGTAGCTCTAACTGCAGCACCCCAGGTACTGCTGCCAGGGACTAATCCCGATCTGCATGTAGAGAGAAGGAAACGGGTAGGTTTGGTGCTGCGATGATCACACGCTCACCTTGGAGGCAAGGGTTGCCCATTGACCTCCTTTCTCCTTCTGCTGCCTTCCTGCCGTGGGACTCTTTACACTGTAGATGAGCCACAAGCCTGGAAAGCAAAGCTGGAGCTACTAGAAAATACAAAAGAGTTGTTGCCAGGTACTGCTTAAATCCACTTCAAGGAAGATAATCTAGAAAACATTGTTTGAAAGAAAAAAGCACACTGTACCTGGAAGTAAAGAGCTAACGTAAGTCAGCAATAAAGGAAGGATTATCTGATCCTTTAACTATTTACTAAACTCCTCCAGCTAATGTATACAGTTTCCTTGAATTTAATATCTTAATTGCATCCACAGTTTCTTTGGGCACAAAATGAGAGTCCCCATATCCCCTTGTGCACAGACTGCCTTTAGCTCTGAGTCAATGCCTTCCATCCCTGGATCTAGCCCTCACAGCACAAAACACCTCTGAGATACAGGAGAAATGAAGAAAAGGTTGAATAATACTTGAAGTTCACTAAATTCTGTCCAAAGCCACACAGATCATACCACAGGATGGAGGTAGAGCAGACCTGTCTCTTTGCCAGGGTTGTCTCCTGCCCACCCCTTGCAATTTCAAATCCTTGTTTTCTGCACCTTTGCCTGTATGTTTTGTTTTCTTTATTTGTCTCCCTCCATTGTTGGCAGAAGCTGTAGCAGCAACAATCAGATCAGTGCCAGTTTTCCTATATCATGGCCTGCAAAAGTCCCAAAAGATTTCATGGAATCTACAAAAACTCTGGAAGCCTGCAATGGGACCACTAATCTCTGATGTTGCATATTTTTAATGTTGCCTTTTGCTAATGTGTTTAAAAAAAAATTATTCAGTTTTTTTTCTTCTTCCTTTTTTTTTTCCCATTTTATTTGTTTGTTTTCCAGTAAGATCATGAGGTGTTGATGAAACTGTTCTCTCAGTATGGACTATGCAAACTCTAGAATGAAAACTCAGCCTGAATAGTTTTCATTCTAGTTTTCATTCTAGTGGCACCTTCTACTCAAAGATTTCAGACTGCTTTGCAAAACTCTAATGAAATAACCAAGGCTCACAACGCTCCTTTGAGTTTAATAGAATTCACTCTTCCTTTTTATGATGCTTCCTTTCCTCATGAAGAAGATGAGACACCACAATTATAAATAACGTGCCCAAATTTCGGAGCTTAGGACAGTGGAATTTTGTCTGTGAAGAATCACTGCCTAAAAATAGCAATAGAGTCATATGCTCCAGATACTATAACTCATAGTGTCTTGTTCATGAATTACTTTTAGCTTATTCCTGATAATCTTCACTTGCATGCAGGTTCTAAACTATAGTCCTAAAGAACTAAGTATGACTCCATTGCAGTTTATCCATCCTGGCTTCATCTATGCTTCAGAATAAAGTCCATATTGTTATTTTTAGATACCAACCACTTTAATCAACAACATGTTTCATGTGTTCTATCACCACCCAGATGTCATTAAAAATGGCTTTTGACTATTTGATTAGCGACTGATGAATCAAAAAAAATGTGCAGAGTAAAACCGCTCAACATCAAAAAATAATGAGAACTCTTACCCAAATCGCAGAGCGAGATTTCTTTGGCAAAATAATAAAACAGACTTGACAGTTCAGAAAGCAACAACTGCAGCTACGAATTCTGAGATACAACAACAAAAACAACAATGAAGAAGAAAAAAGAACCATCAGCTTATATTGAGGTCACGAGACTAAATTTATATGTTGCACAGAGATTATATTTTTCCATCTAGAGAAATACCTCTCTTCCATCAGTCTTGGTGGGGAAAATCCCTCCCAGATTAAATGTAGCAGCTTAGGCAGGAGACAGAAATTCTGCATCAGAAAATTAGCCAGGTAATTAAGTATTTGTCAACAGGAAAAAAAGCTGCAGGCACAGATGGATTCCCAACTGAGATTTTTAAGCTTTTGGAAGCAGTATCTTCTCCTGAGCAATTTAGAATCTTTAATGATGTTTTCAAGTCAAGGACAGTTAAATCTGGATGAATCTGAATAGAAATATTGTCACCTTGAATGTAGACAAACCAGTAAGCCTGTTGCTATTTGCCATATCATTCCAATATCAAAAAATGCCTTCAAATAATTTGGCAAACTGAGTGGAAAATTGCATAAAACTCTCTATTATGAATGATCAGATTGGGTTCAATATTGGCAGGTGGATAACATCTAGCAGCCTGTGGATCAAGTCAGCAAAGGAATGGAAGTGGCATCATTAAATGCCACAAAAGTTTTTGTTACAGTCAATGGGAATAATTATTATAAGCACAGCAGATAATGGCAGAGGAGGAGATCTAAACAACTACTTCTGTGAGATCAGGCCAACCATTTTGCATGAAGGTAGAATTCCTACCCTTTGGAAGGCGTATGTAGGCAATACTGACCTCTCCCTTCCACCTCTGCTTTTCAACCTATTAAGAAAAAAAAAGAAGTATAGCAGATCCAAACAGAAATATACAAGGAAACAGCAATCATTAGCTAAGCCAGAGGAATGGCTATCCACACCAACACGGGTGTAACAAGTGGGCTCAATTTAGGATTTGAAAAATCTGTTGCTAGATATCTGCTGATAGCTAGCAAAAAGATTAAAATTGAAAAAATACAAGCTGCCTTTTTAGAGTACTAGCAAAGTGCACGAGTATGACCATAACCCTAGCACCTGACATGGCTAAACTGCTCCAAATTGTTTTAGGTTGATATTATCCAAGATACAAAGCCACACTGGTGACTAACTTACTTATCATCTGGCAAGTATATGTTGGCTGGATGCAGCCACTGTTGTCTCTGTGCCCATATCTTTTGTTTGCTCATATTTTCAAACATTTTTAAGAAACTAAAATAAAATAGGGCTCTTTGATGAACCCAAAATAAGTTATTCCAAACTCTTACCAGGCCAGGTACAGATAGCAAACTTCTGCTACTCTGGTACCGAAATTCATAAAATATTTCATGCAGAACAGCTAATACTAACTGGTAGTTAGACAGGAGCATAATGAAGTTAAACATCCAGCTACCCTGAAATTTTCTGCTTAACTCCAATATGTTCAAAAAATTCCTGCAATTTGTTCAGAGAGAAACAATGACCTTGTTTTCCTTGCTTCATTTAAAATTACACTTCATTTCAAATACTTCAGTTAAAAGTCCCCTCAAAGTTTAAGAAGGACTTCACAGTCATTCTTTCAGCATTTTCATCAAGATTTAACATTAAATCACAAATATCTTTTCAGACACAGTTCAATCTAAGGAAAAGTATCACCTCCAAAATGAAAATTCAATGGGGATATCCAGGATTTTTTAACCAAAAGATTAAAATAGCATTAAAATTTTAAAGCTTGTTGTTTTTTCTTTTGTTGTTGGTTGTGACTTTTGTTGTTATTGCTGTTTATTATTATTATTTTGTGTCAAGATACATGAGCAAAACACAGGACTGTCATGCCAACTCTTCCTTTTTGCTTTGACCAGAGGGCCCAACAACCTTTCCAACAACTCTCACTTCCGAAGTAATATTAAACCTTCTGTTTCTCTGTAAATAGGGAAAAGCAGTCCTCTGATGCACAAGAGAACCAAGTGGAAGGAAGGGGAGTAATCAAACTTTGAGATATTAAAAATGGATTTTGGTATAGGTATGTATTCATTTAAATTAATTTGAAAAAAAAAAAAAGTTGTCATTTCAAAACTCTGAGAAAGGGTAGGATTTGCAGGCCACAAGAAGAGGCAAAAAGGTAATAATGAATTCTATGGAGGCTCCAAGGACGTCATTTCAAAACACAGCAGTGAACTTAATAAGCCTGATACAGAAGACAAAGGCTAATTATATGAATAAGTAAGGGAAAGGCTTCCGATAAGGAAATTCCCATTGTGCTTTGGTCCCCTAAATTGAAGGAGGGTGGCTTTCTCTTCTAGATATTCTCCTAGTGATAAAAGAAAATCACTAAAAGATATTAAATTAGCAGTAGCACAAAGATTTCTTGTTTCAAGATTATTTACAAAAATCTATCACTGAGGGACTGTGGATTGGAAAGTAACTTCATGTAGATTTGGTAGACTCAGAATATATGGACATTAACTGAAAGAAGTAATATTGGATAAAAGGTGAAATTACCCCTTCCTGCATTAGTACTATAACAAGAGTCATGAGTAGATGCCATAAAAAGAAATGCGTTTAGCACCAAAATGTGAGTAATAAACCAAAACTTTATTAATTTTAGTCAGTAAATATGCATGTTTAAAACCTGGATACATAGGTAGAAATTTCAAAGCTTTCTTCTATTGAAGAAAAAAAGACTAGAGCCATACAGACTTCCTCCAATATTCTGATGAGACAGTAGCAAATGTTGCTGTTTGTGTGTTTGTTTTGAGGGGATTTTTCTTTTGTTTTATCTTTTTGTGGGTATATGGAATTTTTTTACATCAACAGAAGAAATAGGTACAGTACACCTAGAAGCCACTTATCCCACCATTGAAAGAGCAGTGCACATAAACACACGGCATGGCGTGATCACAACCACACTACCCAAACACCTGTGTAAGCACTAGGACACAGATTAATTTGACTTGAAAAGGGTAGAGCAAAGACAGAAAAACAGCACTGTGTTTGAGTATCCTAAGATAGACTGAAAATGCACTGCCAGGAAGACACTGAAGCAAAATCTTAGGATTCACAGAGTCATAGAATCACAGAACAGCAGAGATTGAAAGGGACCACTGAAGATCAAAGCAGGTTGCCAAGGACCATTCAATACATTGCAAAAACAAACAAAATAATAATAAGAATTTTAAAAATTGTTTTAATAGCACAAACATTAATATTTTGTTCTTTTTTTCTGTCTGAAGATTTAAGGAAAGTTGAAGATATAAGAAAGATGCAGGAAAAAGAGAAAAACAGATCAGAAAGTGAACAGAGGTCCATTCAGAAAGTCCATTGGTCTTGTAAGACAGGTACTGTTTTTCCTCTGAGATACACAGCTTTGTCTTCCAAACAGAATTATTTGTATTTTTTTTCACTTCTGCCTGCCAATTTAGAGTGCACTCAAAGAATTCCAGCACATTCATCAGGCATAATGTTTATTTCAGGCATCTATACAGCTTGTACTTTCTCCACTGAAATATTTCTAAATGCTCACAACCCTGGTCTTATTCAATGTTTTCACCCTCTCTAGCTCTAAAAATATTCAAAAATGTGATAGAAAACAACATAAAAAGCAGAAGCAGATCAGAAGGAATTTTCCTGACAAAGTCATTCTGTCATCTATACAGCCTAGCATGTTACCAGGGGAAGTTCAGAAATAGAGTAAATTGTTAGTAAATGTCCCTGTGATTCACAGATTGAGATTTTCATTTAAATTTTGATTAAATCAAGATTTACAAACCTCCTTTTTAGCAGAGCATTTCACTTGAGTGTGATGTACAAGGCTTTTTTATAACTTTTTTTTCTAATTTTTAAGCTTTATTAGGAAGACTGGATTGGAAAGACAGGAGCATAACAGGCACAGCTGCATAAAGGCAGCAAACACTTCAGCCATGCAGGCTTGCTGCCTGTATGCCAGCAATGCTCACAACTAACAATATACTTTACAGACCACAATACAAACCACACCAGCCACTCTTGAAAATGTTCAAGTAAGCACTGTAGTGCTTTGTCACTATAGCCCTTGCAGCACAGGAAAAGGACTTGGAATTATACACAAGGAAATCTCATTATTCTAATTCAACTCTCTGCTTTAGCTTTCCCTTTGCCATGCTAACACTGTCCACTTTGTAACAGTAAGTACTCTGTGTAACTATGCCATCCAGTGCAACATCACATGTCCTTGAGCACTAGCCCCAGTCCACTGCACACACCTGTAGGCCCCAGCTGCTTTGGGGATTTCGGGTTCGGTTTCATCAGGTGATTCCCAAATAGCTAGGAAGGCTAGCCCCACTGGTTTGCGGATGCCTCCACTGACCAAGGCCATTTGGCCCATTTTATTATTTCTGGCTTTGTACCAGTTTGTCTAAAAAGCTACAACAAATGTAGGCAAACTTGATAGTGGTCTGGTTTTATCAACAAAGCTAGCACAAAAAGCTGTTTTGCTTCAGCTGATAAATACTGCCTACAGATTAGCAAATTATTCAAGGCAGACAGTTTTAATTCTTCCCCTTTCCCCTATCCGTTTTCTTTTTCCATTCCTTTTTTTTTTTCTGTTTTCCTTTCCTTTCTTCTTCCTTCTCTGTTAGCACTGCCTTCTTGCTTTCAGTAAGAAATCCAAGAGAAATGAATAAAATAGCGTTTTGGTATTTCAAGGATAAGTTGCTTTTCCTGTTTCTAAGAGCTCTGCCTTGCAAATAAGTCTAAATAGAAAATAATAATAATAATCTGCTTGCCCTGCAGGGATCTGAAAGTCAAGCAGACCTGTTCTCTAGGGTTCTTGTCATCTCTTCCCAAGCAGCTGAAATCAGTCTTGATAAAAGAGGCAGATAACAGAGTCTCTTCTCTTCCTCCTTTTTTCTTTTTTTTTTTTTATTTTTTTATTTTTTTCCTCTCTCTTTTTTTTTTTTTTTTTTTTTTCCCCAGGCCAGAAGCATATCGGGGAGCATTTCAATCATGGAGAAAGAGAGATTTTCAGCAGATGATTTGAGTGCTGCTCTTTCTCTCCATGATTGTATGTATGTGTCAGAAGGTCTTTGGCTTACATGCTGGAGATCAGCACCTTTCCTCCACTTTCCAGCACATGAAAGCTGTTGAAAGGCAAGGTGTCCTGCAAAGACTGTCACTACCCTCACCCTCAGTTTCTGAACTGAGACAACAGATGAGTAGGGAGGAGATACAAGTCCAGAAGGATGAGGAAATCACCATAGCCTGTGGTCTCTTTACCAAAAAGAGAGCCTCACACTGAAAAGTGGAGATGTATCCAGACAAGCAATCAAGGACCCTAAAAGAAAACAAAAGAAAACCTAATTTCACATGATGTCCTTTTTTTTTTTTTAACTTTCATTTCTTTACAGATGTTCACACAGAAGCACACAGTATATAGGATATGAACAAGCTTGGACCTAAATTTGAGGTATTTGCAGAGTCCCTTCACTACCAAGGCTGCAAAGAAATTCAGTGGGGAAGTGGACAGTAACTAAACTTAGAGAGAAATTCTTCTTATCCTCTGTGCTGTTCACTCACCTTTCATTTTCGCTTGTAATACCCCAGAATCTATCACTAGTTGTCATAGCTACCGAGGGGGCAGATTTTCAAAGTTAAGTGCATGCCAACATCCATCTAATAGAGAGATAAAGTAGGTCTTAAATCTGTAGTCATTTTCACCAGGTGAAATGATGCAGCCAATTTAGGCATCACAAGGCATGCAAACATTAATAATATAATGATTTAAAGAAAATAAGTCATGACAAGGCAATTTTAAAAATGTGCATACAATCACTGAGCCAACCCAAAGCAAATAAAAACAATCGTTTCACAAAACTGAAGTGTGTGCCACAAGAATGTACTGCTGGCTGATGTTTTCAAAAGAATTCTATTGTTCAAAGTAGCTGACATTGCCAAAGGATACAATCATTTTATTACATTGGCTTAATGCACAGTAAACTTCTCTTTGTACCATAAAATGGAGAAAATCTGCAGGGTTTTGAAAAGAAGCAAAATCTGCAAACTGAAACATCTCAGCTGCATGCCCAACTATGAATCAGTCCAAAGGAAATATAAAATAGATAAATAAGTTACCTGAATTTTACTAAAAGCCAAACACCTTTCTGTTTGTTTCCACCATTAATTAGCTATAGACAGCTATAACAGCAGAAGTTTGGGGGTCTGTGCTTTAGGTAATTGCAAGAGGTATGTAAATTTAGACAGCTAGTCACAGTGAAAAAAAAGGAAGACATGATTAATCAACAGGATTAGATAGAAAATTTCTTTACATATAATTGTAAGGAGCAACTGTGCTTTAATTGTAGCATTGAGAGAATATGTCTTTCAAATGCTAAATTATTCATCATGTTAGATACTTGAATGATCTTTTCTTAAATCTTCATGTAGGAGGTAAAAATTCTACAGACAATACTTAAGGGAAGATACTGGGGGAAAATTTATATGAAAAATTTAAAAGTCTCTCATCTGCCTAGACTGATAAATAGTAAATACGAAAAGGGAGGAAAAATGAAAAGAAAGGAAAAAAAAAAAAAAACTTAAGGGAGAGCCACAATTTAAAAAGCCTGTTTCTTAGAACAACAAATAGTGAGTCATCATAATAGAGAAAGAATTAGTCATTCTTCACAGTGCTACATTACATCCTCTGCATGAGTTATGCAGAAGGCATGTAGATTATGGACTAGACTCTAAATCAAGGCATAAATGGCTGATTTTTAACAAAGATTCTGAGACAATCAATCAAAGGCTGAAATCCCTTGCATTATAATATTCTGTATACTGCAGCATCAAGTCATCAATAGAATATAACCTGAACTCAGGCAGGCAGCTCAGAGATGCATTTAGTTGCAGACCCTAATCCTGACATCTCACATATGCAAAGTTACTATGGATCATAGCAAGAGGAATGCCAGAATGAGGATGATGAAAATTAGGCATTCTTTCTAGAAACAGGTCAACTAATAGTTGGTCATCTATCAGCATTACTTCAGCTATCTGGCCCCCAAGACTATTTTCACAGACAAATGGGACAAAATTGGACCAAGTCATCAAAGCTTTTTTTTTTAAGTGGGAAGTAGTCCAGATTAGAATATATAGAACAGAATATGTTATTGCACTCCAAAATCTCTTCTACATAGGAAGTTATGTAAATAGAGTTACTTTGGGATTAGATACTCCAGATTTATTCCTGAATAACTTAATGTGGGACACTTGCAAATGCAAGAAGATATTTTCTGGAGTACAATTTTAAAGGAGATACAATTAAACTTGAATGAGACACGCTCATTATTCTCTTATATAAATACTTAGAATATACTGTAGTTTAAGTTTACATTTTATCAGAATCTTAATTAACTTTCAGTGTAAATAGAAATGGTGTATCTTGGCTTTTTATCTTAAGCTGCTTCTAAAGGATACTAAATTAAAACAAAATACTTTTAATGATGGATAAGGATCCCTATATAATTGTATGTGCAATAGTAATAAATCATTATATTATCACATTAACATGTTTCTTCATTTCTATATGCAGACACGGTGTCCAGAGAATGACAATGATACCTACATTAGTTCCGTAAATAAAGATATTTATACTCATTTGTAATAGCAGTACCATAAAAGATAGAGGTTCAGAAATAAGAGCTGTTCATTCTGTGAACAAAACCAGCTATCTAGCTGTGGAATGCATGTTACATCTTGCATGACAAGCATGAACTCAGTAAAACACAATTAAAGAATTAAAGAGCATTTGTAGATCCATAGTGGTCAAAGGATATCTCAGAGCATCAAATCTTCACACTGGAAGAGAAATGGTTGCTTTGCAAGAACGTGCTGAAAGCTTCTTGCCTTACAGAACTTTTAGTACATCTGAAAGGCCCAGATTATTTCTTCTCATCACTCTGTACTAGTGTGCAAGTGTTCTTTATTTGTTTCCATTAGAAATAACACTGTCAACAATCTAAAATGCAGCTGACTCAGTCTGACCAGGAGTGGTCTTTCTAAATTACATTTGTATTTATGTCATGCTCAGGTTTATGTTGTACTTGGTATCTGTTCCAAAATATTTCAGTTGTTCAGAAGAGCTAAGTTAGCCAAAAGAACAGTTTATCTACTTAAAGAAGCGATACCTAGAAATCCTGCCAAGTGAGAAAAAGGCCAGCTATTTAAATAGGCAGTGAAGCCAACAAGGAGCCCCCTCCCCCAGGCCTGTTCAAATCTGTCATGCGTGAACTGGACGCCTGAAGATGGACAGACCAGGATTAGTCTTGTCTTGTTTAACTTGACCATTTCACAGCTAACTTTTGTCATTGTTGGTTGGTTGTTTTAAGTTAGGGCTCTTTTTATGGTGAGCACATTTTATTCTTATTTCCTGAGGTGTTTATGTGAATGAATTTATAACTACACAACATTTAAGAAGAGTTAAAGCTAGTTCCACTGGAGAACTGCTATTCCTATACTAGGATTTAGGCAGAACATCTGAGACACTGCCATTTGGTTTTGGGGTTTCAGTTCAGATGATCAGAAGCTCAAGGGTCAGCTACATTTGGAGCTGCCCAGCACCCTGTCTGATTCCCATATTGCCAGGTACCCAAAGCAGCAGCACTGTGGATGGCCAGAAACACCCATCTCTTTGGTGGCAAACTTAGCTGTTGAACAATACGACAAGGATTCAAGGGCAGGCTGCATTTCAGGTGCACATTACAGTGGACACTCTTGGAGCTCACCTAACCTTTGGCAATATAATAGATATCACCTCTTACATTATTGCTTTTGTTCCTAATGCTCCTTGTAATTCTTGTTTTTCAGGGGAGAAGCTTGCACAGGAAGGGTGGGGACTGCCTCCAGCCAGCATCTCAGCTAGCCTGGTGCTGACAGCATTTCCTAGGAGAGATAGGAGATAAGGTTTTTAACAGCCTCGGGCTGAGGAGGGCAAGTAACTCCTCTCTCCTGTTTCCTAGGCACTACTAAAGCCACTGTGCTTATGGCAAGCACAGCTACCATATTCCTCCTTCTCCAGATCAGTTTTAAGAAAGTAGTAAATCCTTTCTAAACAGTGTCTTTCTAACACTAACATTACTAACATTAATCCTTTCTAAAATGTGTCTCTGAACTCCAGGGGCAATCCAAAACTTTGGATTTGAGGGGAAGAGAAGAGCTAGACATGTAATTTGCATGGCTTCACTCCCTACCTGGGCAGGATGTGCAGCATCTTGTTTTTTTGCAGACCTTCCAGCTAATTCCAGGGTGCTCCTTGCTCAGGAGTAAAGCTCCATGGGGCTCTTCCAAAGGCCTGATTCTCAACATGCACCATGTAGAGGACATATATACCTTATGTAAGAGCTTGGGATCTTTTTCCCACTATCAAACTCCACTTCCAGGTGGATAAGGAGGTCAGTAGCCCATGTATCTTTCCTGTCCACCCATTTACCTGGCTTCCATCGTGCATTTATCCAACTTACACCATACAATTGAATTTGTGCATCCTTTTCCATTAGAACTGACATTGTGTCAACTTGCTCATCTCTAGATTGCTCATCTGAAATGATAGGTGCTGCAGGAGATTTTCTGAAGGCATTTGTGTCCTTTTGTGGATCTTCAAGAAAGAATTCTGAATTTTGGAAAGTTCTAAGTATGTTCCTGAGTTCAGAGCCAAAAACAATATACAGAAAGAATTTCTTGCAAATTAAACTTCTCCTCAGCCTGCAGCAATCATCTAAAATTAATGATTAGACCAAATTATGCTGATCTGATGGACCTTGGTGGACTTAATACAGGTACATACTGGTTGAAGTTTTCCCCTGTACATCATGAAAATGTTAGCCAGAGCATGTGTCAGAAATGAGCTAAATACTGGAGGGGGAGAAGGGAGGGATAGGAAATTTTCTTATTAATAACTTTTAGAGATATTGAAAAATTAGATTAAATGAAATCTCCCTCAGAATTCTAAGTGTCTGCTATGGTCAGGGTTGTGTTACAGGTTCAGTATCAAGTTCATTATTTTATACTCGCTCCCAGAAGAGGATGGCTGATAGCTGAAATCAAAGTGATAATAAAGGAGCTATTCACTTGCTGGCTGATTGGGGCTCAAAATTCTCATCAAATCAGGAGCAAATACAAAAAGTAAATCTGATCACTTCTATTTTAGGATTTTTTTGATTTGTATTCAACATGCAGATATGGAAAGATGTTGTTTTCTTTTTCAAAAACATGGCTCGATTTTGTTGATTGTTGAAAATTAGCTTCATGAATATTTCAGTAAGGAAAAAGCATTTCATCAAGTATTCACCGACTTCACAGAGCTAATACACAATTGACTTAAAATAACTTATGTTTACAAGGCTGTATTACATGAAAAAAAGCAACTTGGTTGGTCCAAAGCTGGGTATCATACACTCCAGATATCAAAGAAAAAGATCCAAGCCTTTTGAAGGCAGTCAAATGGAGAAATATTGCAAGGAGCATTTGTTACAATGATAAACATTTTTAAGAGTATTGGACCCAGGTCAGATCCAGAATTTCTGAACTGGATGCTTGTATTTTGCCTCCTGACCTCATTCCTAGCATTTCAATTGACAGATTAGATAAATTCAGATAATATGCTGATAATATTTAGGCATTTAACAATTTTGAAAATTAAAATCACATGGGTATTGCTTTGTTGCATAGTCTGTAGGAAGATTTCCTTGGGAAATCACAACTTTGTGACTGAGAAAAATTTGGCTATCAGCTCCAGTAAGCACAAACATTCCAATTTGACAAACTGGCTGGAAGCCCATTTAGTAAAAACTGTCACCAACTTTATGTTGACTTGCCAACAAGGTTACAACAATTCTGTTGGGTGGATTTGGGTTCATACATCAAATATAGAAGTCATACACATTTCAAATATAAAGTGCTCTTGTCATGTACTTACTGGTATTTTGGAGACACATTTAATAAAAGTCATCAGTAACATATGTTTGCTAGGCTTTTTATAAAAGCAAAACACTATCAAATCTACTGGGTAATTCATGCTATACTAGAATTGCTTTGAGCCTACTTATAAAAGGTAAGACTCAGAAACAAATAAACAAACAAAAAACAGTAGCTTAATCCTATATATAGTTTCTTAATAATAAACATAATGGTTTGTATTTACATTTTGAATTTTCTGAGTGACAATAAACAGACCAGTTTCTATGAACACCTGTACTTAGAGGTGTACCACTTTGGCTTGTTACCTTCATAGACTTCATAGAAGGGAGGACATCTAAGAATCATTTTGCTTATGTACACACCATGGTAGGCGAGGGTAGATTTCAGAGATCCAAGGAACTAGTGGAAAGGTAGTATTTAGGTTTGTGTTTTTGGAGTTATGTTGCTAAAATTAAATGTAAAATATACATAATTGAGCAACCTGATCTAGTAGAAGGTGTCTCTGTCATGACAGGGGAGTTGGAGCTAGATGATCTTTAAGGCCCCTTCCAACCCAAACCATTCTATGACTCTTTGATGCTATAGATGCTATAATAATTGCATTTTCATTATGTAAATTGTATTACCCCAAACAGTGGTCATCTCAGGAAACAATCTGATCTTACAATTTTTGCTATTTTTACAAGAGATCTGTCTAGAAAGAAATTCTATTGTTGTACATTATGTAAGATGTATATAACATTGTTTCAAGACTATGCCTGTTCTCACCAGAATCCGCACTGTCTTATGTGGATAGAAAGAAATAAAAATAAAATTCTTCTGTTGGACATACAAACCAAACTCTCAGGATAAAAAAAAAAAAAAGCTTAAAACCAACAATGATTTTCTAAGACAATAATTCTAGAACAAACTTAAGCTATAGATAAATGTCAATTCTTGCTTAGATCATTACATTAATGTCATTCTGTATCAAATTTGTATGACACTTACAAACATAATCACTAAAAATGAAGGCCTACTAATCTCATACAATATATTTGCAGTGGCTAGTTTTAGCCAATGGAGACTGATTATGCAATCTTTTCTTGAAGAGTATATCTTAAGACATTTACATACACTTCTAGGAAAACATGTTACCCTCAGTTGATTTTATCTGCTAAAGTTTCTTAAGTGCTTTCTGCACTGGATCCTTGCAAAGACTCCAGCTGATGAAGCCACCAGTTAATACACCTAATTTCAGACAGCATGATGTCTTTTTTTTTTTTTTTCAGTTTTCATCTTTGACTAAATCATTCAAATTTTTGTCATCTAATTGAATTTGATCATGTTTTTGGAGAATTATCATTATTCCCAGTACATATTTGGCAGTAATATAAACAATAAACAATGCAGTGCCCAATAAACAATGCAGTGCCCAAATATACTTCACAACTGGAACATAAATCTTGGTATTAAATTGTGTATCATAAGCTCAGCTGGACTCAATAGCAGAGACAAGAAATTACCACCCTTCTCCCCTCAGTACATCCCCCAAATCAGGGAAAGTTCACAATCAATAGAAACAATATTCAAATGAGTCCCAGGTATACACATGGTACCTGGGAAAATCAAACTGCTGCTGTGTGTCAGTGTAGATTTGCAATTAATGCCAATGTGAAGTTTTTTCATACCAAAAGAATGCAATTAAATACTGAAATGGTGCTGATTTGAGATACCATTGACTAGTTTGCATCACAGAATGCCTTAATGAAAACCATTTTCTTTCATAGTAAGCCCTAAATGTTATCAATCAAAAGGCAGTTGCCTATGGATGTGGACACCATTTGAAATAATATGCTATCAGGATAAATAAGGACACTTCCATTTCTCAGCGTCAATGCAAAAGTGCTCAAAGCTTTTGGCTGTATGTTTATGAATTTTAATGAGGTCTGGATTTGTCTCAGAAGGAAGCAGCCTTAGTTTCCAAAGTGATTCAGACAAGTCAGTACAATATTAGAAAACAGTACAAAAGCATGAGTGATAATATAATAAAGCACTTTGATGAAACTATGTTGGGGAGGGGAAGCTGGCTTACATAAAATCACCCCTGCTGTTTCTCCTCCTAAACTACAAAATTACCAACTTTGGATCTCTATTTCCAATGTCATTTTCACCTTTTGTTGCTAAATAGTTTGTGGTATGAAATGTACAGTAAAAATAGAGGTAGATTGTTATATTTTAGTCTCAGAAGGAGAATGATTTGACACTCAACCATCAGACAATTACAGGGCACATTAAAGTTAATTTTGGTTTTAAAAAATGTTTGCTTATTTGAATTACTTTAGCAGGGTATTTAAATCCAGAATACAATTTATTGTTAGCATAACCTAAACCATTAGTGAGGCCTTTGAGATTCCAAAACTAACCTCTGCTTTTCAAGTCCCGCAGACACGTGCACACATTTATTTATTGCAACAGCCCTGCAATACCTTTGTTCCAACAACAACCACAAACAGAGGGAAAAGCTGCCTTGGACCTACTCCATTCCGGACTCTTTCATAAAATCATAGAATCATAGAATTTTGGCTCATAGAGTTTTGGCTTGGAAGGGACCTTAAAGACCATCTAATTCTGACCACCTGCCATAGGGAGGGACACCTCCCATCAGAACAAGTAGTCCAGGGCCCAGTCCAACCTAGCCCTGAACACCTCCAGGGACAGGGCATCATCCACAGCTTCTCTGGGCAGCCTGTTTCAGTGCCTCACCAACCTCTGAACAATGTATTTCTTCCTAATGTCTAGTCTAAATTCACCCACCCTCTTTTCGTTTAAAACCATTACTCCCTGTTGTGCCACTACACTGCCTCTCCATTTTTCCTGTAGGCCCCCTTCAGGTACTGGAAGGCCACTAGAATGTCTGCCCAGAGTGCCCTCTTCTCTACGCTAAATAATCCTAACTTTCTCAGACAGTCTTCACAGGAGAGTTGCTCCAGCCCTCTGATCATCTTTGTGGCCCTCCTCTGGGCTTGCTCTAATAGGTCCATGTCCTTCTTGTGCTGGGGGACCCAGAGCTGGATGCAGTTCTCCAAAAGGAATTTCATGAAAGTGAAGTACAGTGGGAGAATCACCTCCCTTGACCTGCTGGACATGCTTCTTTTGATGCAGCCCAGGATACAGTTGGCATTTCATCATCCACTACCCCCAAGTCTTTCTCTGCAGGGCTGCTCTCAATCCATTCTCTGCCCAGCCTGTATTTGTACTTGGGATTGCCTTGACACAGGTGCAGGACCTTGCACTTGGCCTTGGTGAACTTCATGAGGTTCACGTGGGCCCACTTAACAAGCCTGTTAAGGTTCTTCTAGATGGCATTCCTTGTATATTTCCTTACTATGTGTTTTTATGTTTCCTTTATTTCCCAGCTATTGGCAGGTCTATGCATTGTTTCCTTATCTCCAAAGTAGAGAACATCACCGCCCACTGCCCACAATACCATCACAAGGCTCATTTTTGTGTCATCATCAAAATCTCATGGGGCAGGATGAGAAGGATGCTACAGATGCATGGTGTAATGACTGTGCTGGCTGGAGGAGCTGAAATTCTCAGGATCTGGGAACTCCTAGCTCTGTTGGCATGACATGTGACTGTCACAATGTGTGCAATGCTTAGGGTTTCTCTGATCTAGGCAATCCCTTTGGACGTTATGGATCCGGGGACATCCAGACCATATCCTTGGAAACAAGACATCTCAATGCCCCAGACATCAGCTGCTACATTTTGGGAACAAATAGCATGATTATCACAGAGAACAATTCAGCTTCAGTGTTAGATCAAGGCAAAATATGCTTAAAGCTTCCCAATCTCTGCTGTTGGGCCACACAATCTGCCTCCCAGTTGCTGCACCTTTGCTGCCATAACCATTAGTGTCTTGCTTTCTCCCACAAACCAGCCTCCAGGGCTCTGCAGAATGCAGGGTTCTGGTGTCCTGGGATCACGAAGAAACAATAGGGTGAAAAAAGTCAATATTTGCCAAATAGAAAAGGCCAACTCCAGCACAAGGTTTCCATGACCTAGTGAGTCATGTGGAGTGAGAAAGGTGGTGAATAATGCATCCACTGAAATCTGGTTGCTTTAGGGATTGCATGAGTGTCTGCAGAAGACCAATACTTAGAGAAAAGTAGTTGCTGTCTGAACATTGGATGATTTCTGAATTTATGTAGAGCTACTAAAGAGCTAGGTGCTGGTAAGACAAAAGGTCTCTCTTCAGCTGCTGTAAGAAAAAAGAAAAAAAACAGTCTAGGACCACCACAAGCAGGGAGAACCACCTGACTTCTACCACTTGCCAATTCTGTCACCATGAGTGTCTCCCCTGCATGCTGCTATGTCTCTGTCTCCTCTGTAGGAAAACAATGGGGTGGGAGGGTCCCCCTTTCAGCCTCTTCACTTGGCCTCCCATCTACAGATCTTCCTGCAGAAAAGGTGGTTCTTCTATAAGACCAAGCACATGGGCAGAAATTAAGTGGCATGATAACACCTAGATTGATGATGGCAAGCAGGGTATTGGGTTTTATAAATCTCCTAGGGAAGACTTTAATTCGCTCTCACATATGATTTACTTTGGACTTACTGTACTTATCTTCAGGATCTCCACTTTGCTTTCCAAAGGCAGATCTTTAGAATCCTAAATACAACAACAGACAGAAATCCCAGGCTTGATGGGAGTCTATGTGAGTTTTCATGTGTTCAGACAAAAATCCATCAGTTCCTCTCTCTCAAAAAAAAAAAAAAAAAAAGCATTTATCATTCTGAACAAATGTAGTAGATTCAAATAAACACGATTCCATTGGTCTTCTTGTCTTCCTTTCACATCTTTATCCTCATTTCCTTACACATCCTTGTTTTATTCTCATCTTTACATACTGGATCATTCTCTTCTAAAAATCTTATTCCACATTCTCACATTCCATTTTCACACATCTTTCTTACACAGCTGTTCTAGAACAAAGTAGCTGTTCTTCTCATTTCTTTTATCTTTCACATTGATTCTGCCTCCTCTTCCTTCAAACTGCTTACTTATTCTGGTGTCCAATTTTCTTTCAAACTCTTTCTAATTCCACTGCACTTATTCTTACTGTAAGAATAAGTAAGAAAAAATTCTTATTTGCCAGCTGATCTCCTTTGTCTTTGTTGCATTTCCCTCATCTTTCCCAAACATTTGCTTGTCATGAAAGAGACAGGAGACAGTATTCTTAACGTGGCAAAGATAAACAGGATAACTGTGCATTTGAAAAAAATCAGTTCTTTATAACTATGAATGACAGACTGTAAGCCAAGTTAAGTATTGTCATGATATCCTTCAAAAAATATTGGAAATGGGTGGGGAATATTCAGTTCACTCCTAAACTTATCACAGGTTGCTGCTATATAACAGCACATGATATGTTGTATTCATTACATTCAGTTGATTGTGTAAAGCATGTTTAGGAAGTGGTAAATTCATGTGATATAGAAAAAGGCTTTATTCTGGCATTTAAACACTGCCACACCCAAAGAAAAAGGTTTTCTGTCTTGCAATAGGTTAACCATTAGCCCAGCACCAGAGTAGTTGTTAGCTGACTCTGTTTACTGTGTGGGTCTGTGGTAACCACACCTATCCCTGAGGAAGGTCATTAACATTTTCCTGAGAGGAACAGAAAATACTCTCAAGTATGTAACGTCTTACTGATTAAGAACTATGACACTGTTACAGACATGTAGCATAAATTTCGATCATTACTGTAAAGTATGGTCTTGCAAATCCCTTTTACCTTCTAGAATGTAGATAGTTTTTATTCTATTTTCATGGCTCCTTACTTGCTTCTGTAACCTTTGGCATCTCAGGACCTACGTGTGGATTAGCAGAGAAATTAATTATTCTATATTATTTCAACTTAGCTTTTCTTAGAGCAGTTTTAGGGTAACTGGCAAATGTGAATGTCTTCCAATACTGTGGAACAGTGAGTGTTTAAACACAAAGTAGTGGGCCAGTTTTCAGACAGTTGACAAGCCTAGCACATTGCTTCAGGATATCCTAAGAGTAAGCCTGTATGTCTTCAATTCACATTGTTCAGACTGCAGATAATAGCAACATCTCTTCCGTATTCTCAATTCTTATTACTTTTGGCATTACCCTGGTGCCTGGGAGTCACAGTCATGGACTTGAGTTCCCTACATTCTGGCTTGGGACACAGCCTAAAAGGTAATCACAGTCAGTGCTTCTATAATCCCAAGTGTAAGATAACATGTTCTGATCCCAGCCTCCCAGTCACACTTTTGTTATCCAGGGTTGCATACTATAAACCCTCATCTGCCAACAGGAGTATATGCACTAGGTCAGCAGATCTCCTCAGCAGATGGCCCAAGACTGTGGAAATCACCCAGTTAAGCCACATGAAAAGCCTGCAAGCTGGTCCAGGGGACAATTAAAAGAATTCCTGTTTATATAAGCCTTTTGCTCAGGATTATCAATCTCCTGAGAAAAGGTCTGCTTAAAAATGCAATAAAGATTATGTAACCAGATAAGAATGTACAAAGACTTTAAACAGGGTTGTAAAGATAGTAGTGTTTATGAAAAAACACGTCCTCATGCATCTCAGTGCAGCCCATCCAAGGAGAACACTTAAAACAATTAAGAAGCGTGTGAGTTTGGAGGTACTCCCTTAGAAGACTGGTGCTTTCTTCACATAAATGTGACACTTATTGCCCAGGAGATAAACAAAGCATTTTATATACAAAATGGTGAATCAGTTCATTGAAATACTCATTATACTCATGATGCCTATTTTTCTAAGAAGGAATCTGAGGCTGTACAATTTATATAATGCAACCTGCCATGCCCAAGCCACAGATAATATCTTTGGTACCTGGGATTAAAGGTTAGGCACTCCTGAATCTGGGTCCCATGATGAGATTTGGAAGAGATTTGGAAACTTGCTTCTACTCACTGCAGAGTAAGCAGTGACAGTAAGCCTTTGCCAGGGAAAAGTGCCTGACTATCAGAACAACTGTCAAGCTTTAACCTCATCAGGTGGGAATGAACTTCAAAACAGGAAGGTATAAAGCAGTACAAGCCCTAAAGCCACGTTCTTTGTCTTGAGATGGAAGTTACGAACCACAGAAATCCTGTGTCAGCAGATCTCAGATCATGGCAGGCTTGCAGGGAATAAAGAGATTATCAAAACTGGGATGAGCCAAACCCATGACGTACAACCCTGCAAATGATCTGCTATTCAACAGATGCCAGCACAGAGCTTTCAACACTAGGGACAGATGTTTGAAATGCTTAATGGGGCAAGAAGCCCTGCCTCTGCACGTTGAACCTGTTCCTGGAGTGTCCATAAGCGCTTGGACAGGCAAGTACAACGGCAGTTTAATTTTCTGCTACCAGAATTACGATTTCCTGCACAGGCTGTTAGAGACCCTGTTGCTGATCTAGGTGAAATGCTTAGGTTTTATGTTTCAAAATAAGCACATCTCCGGCAACTTCCTGAGATTTGCTTGGTTTTCATACTTACAAGCACAGAAATTGTAAGCATTGCAGCTGAAAGCGAATGTATTTGTTACAAAGTATCTGACTTCACAGACCACTAGGTGCCCATAAATTCAGTATTACAGTATATTAGAAAAAAAAATAGCATGCTTAGTCAAATGGTCTATATCTTAGTAAAAATGCAGTGATTCATATTTCCAGCCACAGCAAACAAATAATATTTAAAACATACTCTTAGTTATTGGGGAATGGTACACTTTTCATCATCCCATTTTACTGATGAGGAAATCAAGACTGCAGCTTCTTGCAGAAGAAACTCGTCACAATTTATATCTGATCTCTGGCACTGAGAGGAATCCTGTGTGAGGCCCTTTCCAGCTGTAGCTCAAATTAGCTTTACTCCTGCTTCAGGTTCATATGAGTCTTTCAAGAGCTCAGACTGGGAGCAGCACTGTTTGAGCTAAGGCTCAAATGATCAACTAGCACAAATAAGCATAGCTTCCTCTGACAGACTGGAACAAGGCAAATACAGGCAATTATATCATCCTTATTTTTTTTAATTTTATGGGAAGATGAAAATATTAAGCACTTCAGACCTCCATTTCTTAATAAATGCCATTAGGAACACTTGTTTGAATGGATAACAACATCAAAACAGGGACATGAGACAGTAAACTTAGCTTTATTGCTCTATAAAGTCTGTCTTAACTGCCTACTAATTTGTTTTTCTTTGCTATATCCATTGATGGGATTTTTTTTGAAGGATTAGTTTTTCCTCAGTTACTTATAATTATTCTAGATAAAGTCCTGGGATGAGCTCAATAAGTTTTGTTCTTTGCCTCATCGTCCCCACAGATTTTTTTCTCTTAACTTGGAAAGGCTCATGGCCTGAAATTGGAAACAAAGACCAGGCAAGCATTGCCCTTCACTCTAGATTGGATATTGAACTGTCAGTGTAGCCTCTGAACACTTCAGTTTACTGGACAGATGTCTGTAGGGGAACACAGAAACCAGAAAATTACTTTTCTTTTCACAAAATTGGTGCTCTGTGCTTACAAACGTCAGACTCTCCACTTTTTCCCCATCATGTTGAATCCCCGCTGAAGGTGCCCAGCATGGAAGAAAGACGGACAGATCAATATTCTCCATGCCTATACACTCAGCATCATCTACAGATTGGCTATCACTGTGCTTAGAAAGAGAGGGCACCATTAGCTTTTTGGGGGGGTTGTCTCCAGGTTAAAAGTGCTGGATGCAAGTGCTGCCTCTTTCCTGCAGAACTGCCTATGATGTATCTAGTTTAAAGTGTCACTGAAGCTACAAACCGCCTTGGATATTCACAGGGAAGTCCAGAAAACTCTCCGCTGGATGGTTGAAAAGAGGTGCCTGGGGCTCATGGAAATTATTTAGAGATGATAATCTCTGCACCATGAAAATAATTTTTCAAGCTTTCAAAGGCTTTTTCTAGCATTCCACATTTCTCCAAAATTGTGATTCCAAACTACAGTCATCATTCTTTTCCCATCTCTTATAAATCAATGTTACGCTGCTTCACATTCTTTATTCCCTCTAACAGAAAAAGATAAATACAATTGTTCCTCCCTGAATCATTCATTTGCCCAGCAAACCACTCCTCCCCCATGTCTAACACTGCAGTATTTCAATCTGGTAAACGTGGTGAAGAATCTTAGATTTTGTGGGATCCCAAGGCATTAGTGAATTAGGAAGTGCTCTTCCTGTATTTTACAGTACAGCTAATAAAACACTTAATTGCCAGAAGAGATTTTTCTTCTTTGTAATCAAAGGCAATTGAGCATTATTTACTACATGGTCAGTATGATCCTGAATAATATGAATTATAATCACAAAAGAGCTTTCAGGTGATTGGAAACTAACATACATTTCTTTTTTCTTTCCTTTTTTCTTTTCCCCTTAGAAAGAACAACAACCAAACCCGGGAACACAATAAACACAATGCCATTTTAGTGCATTTTTGGGAATACTTAATTAGAGCTATGCAGCACAAGTCAATATTAAAGCTCCATAACAAATTTATACCTTTTAAAAATTCACTGGGATTTAAATCCAAACAAAGGCTGCTAAGTGAGAAAGACAGCATAATTACTGCTGTACGCTAGGATACTGGTTATAACAAATAACCATGCCATTCTCTATCATCAGTTCCACAGTGGTCCCAGTAGAAATGATTCCTCTTGAACTCCAAAAGAGAAAAGCAAAAATAAAATCTCCCCAAACCTGTTTTATCTGTACAGGTGTTACATACTTCCTAAATGGAATGACGGTCAGACAATTAGAGGAGCACATCCCTTACTGCAAAAGATTTCTCTATTTTTTAAGTGTGGGACTGTCATAATAGATATGAGTGGCAAATAGTATGCTGAAGGGCACATTAAAACTGGTAACAAGCAAATTTTTGAACAGGTCTATGAGCTTTTCCACCACAGTTTCCTCAGCAGCAATGCTCCTTGTACAGACACCTCCTCCTCCCTCCCCCCCGCCCTCCCCCCAAAAATAAAATAAAATATAATAAATAAAAAAATCATTGTTTCATTTTATTTCAGGGCAGAAACACACTCACATTCAAACAGCTTCACGTGGAGACAATCTAACATTTGTATTACGGAGTAAGCTGACCTGCAAGAAATGTGGTTCTAATTAAGCAGATCTAGAGTTTGGATTCTGATTATTTCTACACAGTAGTATTATTACATAGAAGCATTTTCCTTCCTCTTCTCATCCACACTGTAAAAAAATTTTCCCAGCTTTTTTTTTTTTTTTTTTACATCTCAGCCACTGGCAGGTCCTTCTGTCAGCCTTTGACAAATGCTGTGACACACCTTCCACAGTCATTCGCAGCCTTTCCTTCTGACCTGCTCATTTGCCTTTCAGACTCCACACCTGCTGCCATTTTCCTGTCTCCCATGCATCAGCCTGAACTGTTCTTGCCTTTCTGGGTCACCCAGAAAGGGTCCATCCTCCCCCCACTCCTTTCTGAGGCTGATTGCTGCCTTTGTGCAGCCAGCAGCCATCACTTTCAAGCCAGTGCCATCCAGCTTTTCCAGGCACAACTCTGAGATGCAGGAGGAGCACCCTGGGAAGGGACAGAAGCCAGATCATTTGCAAAGATGCTTGGTAAAATATTCAGGGTTAGTTCTGTCCCTGCCACGCTGGTCAAGATTGTCTCATTGGTACCTTGTTTCCCAAAGACTCCTGACTTTCAAGAAAGACTTAGTATTTGATGTCACAATGCCCTGCAAAAAGATGCCCTGTGCCTTGTGTTTGTGCCATGACTTTTTGCTGATGGATGTACCTGGCCCCATAGGCCCTGTGAAGCTGGCATTACTGTAGCAAAGAAGAACCCAGTGCAGGGTTAGCAGCAATGTGTTAATTTTGGATCTGACTTCTGTAGAATTCCAACTTTTTATTTCCTTTGGTCTTAATAACTTTTTAGCAACAAAAAAAGCTGGTTTTTAAACCTGATGACATTAGAGGGCCACGAGAGAGAACTTAACGGAAGTCATTACTGGTGGGCTAAATACTGTACAAACTGTATGTGATATTTATATAGCTCTTCCACATTGACTGAACAAACACATGACGTACAGTCTATGTTTATAAAATGTCTTGTAACCAAAATTTTTGTTCAAGTCATTACATGGTGGAAGCATGAAACAATTTTAATACAAAGCAAAATCCATGACTTTGATTAGTATCTTAAGTGAAATCTATCTCTAGGCCACCTTTTTTGATACACAGTCATCCAAAGACCAGAATAGCATTTTGTTAGAGGGAGACCAGGCAATGAGGGTGCTAAATGAGAAAAAGCATATTTACAGACAATTAGCATCCAGCACTTACCAGAAACCCAGTTAGCGTTTCAATCAGCATTCCTCCATGTACAAACAGTGTTTCATTGTCCAATGTTAATTATCCTTTCCTTTATATTAAATTCTACCTCAGCAACCTTGCTTTTCTTCAAAGGAAATGTCAATAAGAAAAGGTGTGCGTTCCTGCTAGCATTCATATTTTGTACATAGACTAAAGTCTCAACACATTTTTAAAAATTCAAGTGGAACTAAGATGTGGCAAAGTAGATCATATATATTAAAACACAGTGTGGATTGCATATATTAAAGTCCCTGTATCTATCTATGCATACAGCTAGAAACCAGTGTCCTCTTAGAGATGCTTCAAATAAGCACATATATCCTAGGTGTTTCAATATTTTGTGGTGTAGGTTCTCACTCTTTAGGTTTTGTTGTGTGAATTTCATTTTCAAAATAAATGTTTGTGGATTAGTTTTGGTCTGCAGACTACAATTTAGCGCATGGATGAAAATGAGACAGACTCAAATCTAATTCACACTATAAAATGCAGCTGGATATACTGAAGTACAGCTGGGATGCACAGGCATGGAGTTCATTGATGGTTACAAATATTCAGAACTATCTGAGCATTTCCAAAAGCAGTGAATGTAACACATATTAACTTTTCCTTTATGAAATCAAATTTTATTTTTTCAACATTCTATGCTGAAGAATGAAAGCTAGAAAAATCTGTTTTAAAATGCAGCCTGTATTGTCTTGCCCAGCAAAACATTTCTTCCTTTTTCTAAACAATGTTGAAAAGAAATGATCTGATTGAATTTAGGTTTTTATACACACCACATATCAAGGTATCCTGAGATGAATTTTATGTTCCTTAATCCTGTTCAGAAATGTTTTTATCATGAAATAATAATTGCCCCTGTGAAATTCAAATCTATAACAGATAATTGACACATTAACTCTAGAATGGTAAGAGGATATGTGGAACTATTTTCAGCCGCTATCAACTGTACATTGCTGTGCTTCTGAAGCACTTAGTACACATGGATTGCAGTTACATTTTCTGAAAAGGATAGGCTTTGTAGAATGATTATTTCTGTAGAGAGATATATTGTAGGTTTTTGCCTTCACTTTCCATAATGCACACAGTAATGTCTAGGAAAGTTGAACACATTGTAAAGAAAGCAGACCATATAAAATAAATTGAAACTGTATTTTAATCCCATTTTACACCAGAGGTGACATTGCTTTATATATCAAGAACACAAGATACACAAATATTTTCTCATTTGGCTCCTAAGTTGAAGATGACATGACTGGAAAAAATTGCTTATACGACTAAAATTTCATCTGAATAGTTGTGTGTATGATTCATGCCATTCCATTCAAAGTATAATTTTAGTCTACTTTCACTTGCCCTTGAAAAGGTTTTTCAAGAGAATCTTGAGAAAGTCTAACAGGCAGGGGAAAGCTAGGTGGTAGAAGAATATGACCATCTTTGTCATTATATTTCAAGAGGCATCAAAACAGCTTATTGAGGCTATAGGCCATGTCCAGTAAGAGACTGGCTAAAATGTGACTTAATAAGAAATTATTTGTCTAAATTGTGACCCTGGGAGCCTTTGCTCTTCACCTCCATTATGTCTTCCATAATAACATTGACAGAGCGTGTGCAAAGCACTGCACAAAACAGAGCCAAAAATCTTGTGTTGGTGAGTGGCAGTGCCCAGGCACAGGGTGCAGGCTGGCCACAGCCACTGGGGCTACACTCAGGGTGGCATGAGGCTTGATGGCTCTGCTCCCAGCACTGGTGGACAGCCCTCTGCTCTCTGTAGCACCACCAGGCTGTGTAGTCCTGGTCTGGGCTTGAGCAAAGCCCCAGAAATCCTCTCCTAAAATGAGACCCAGGCCCTTTCCTTGTGGGTTTAAATGGTGGGTGTACGCTCTTCCATCCCAAAAGAATATTCTAAAACACACAGAGTCAGCAAACCCCAGAACTCAGTCATAACAGGAAGAAAATTTTCATAGTGTGATGAGAAATAGCCGTGTCTTTTAGTATGGCAGTGCCACATGCTTCCTCTGAGAATAGATACGGGTATAGGTACTGAAATATGTTCCCAAAACCTTAAAAATATGTACATGAATTAGAAAGTACCTCTTCCAAGCCTTTCCATAGTTGGAAAGAGGTCTATTTAGAAATAAAACATCTTCTCATCTATACAGAAATTAATCTGCTGTGAATAACCCTGTATTAAAAGGCAAATGTTCATCATTTTAAATCCCACTTTTTAACAGACTCAGGATCTCTCTCTCTCTCTCTTTCTCTCTTCCTCTCTCTCTCTCTCTCTCTCCACACACACATTTCTCTTTCTTTCCAGGAGGTCCTCACCATAATTTTAAGACCATCAAGCAAGTCCATTTGGCCTTGAGGCTCTTTAGGCAACAGAGTGAATAAAGCCCAGCTTTCTATGACCAACTGAACTTTGAACCCATTATAAACTCTTCTTCTACAGTGTTCTTCTGCATCTCTTCTAACAGGCCAGAGACAGGGCATATCATAACTGCTAATCTGCAGCTAAGTGTATGCCTACAGTACCAGCTAGTCTGCACACGCACACTGATTGACTGGATCACTTTTGCCAAACACACGTTGTCTCTGCAGAAGAAACTCAGACATTACTGTAACTCAAGTCTCTCTCACTCTCCATCCTCCCTGTTTAGATGCTGCTTTCAACTGACATTATAAGAAAACCTCTTTGAGTTTACATTCCTGCAAAGCTAGTAAAAGTTGGACAACAAATTCAAAGCTCTTAAGCAAAAAGACAGACAGACAAGTAGAGATTGCATAATTGTAATTTCCTCAGGAAACCATGTTAAAAACAGATTCCTAAGTCCTTAGATGTAATAATTACAGTCATTACCACATAATATACATTTCCTTTAGCATTAACTCACTGAATACAGATAACCTTTGGAATTTAAAGTGGATAACGCCCTTTTTCGGTCATTTAAAAAAAAAAAAAAAAAGAATTAAAGAATTAAATCTGAAGCAATTAAGAGTCATTAAAGTAAATGATTCATGGAGACCCAGTTTTCAAAACCGAATGTCTAAGCTAGCACAATTTCTGTAGTTAGGTGTTGAACCAATATGTTTGATGATGTTTTTTGCATACCCAAGTTTTCTGCTGGAGATTTCAAAACTCAGATGCGGTCTTGGTCTCCTTACTTTACACAAACAAATTTGAATGGCAAGCTTATGTTACATCTGCACTGGTTTTCCTTACACACAGTTTCTCAGCTTGTAGGTCTTATATTTGTTCAATTAGGAATAACCATAATGCCTTCTTATGATGAGGCACACAACAGATCAGAGACAGGGTATATGATGAACTTTACACAGTCAAATCCAATTGAGTTGTATTCAACAGTTATTCCCTGCTCAAAAACAGGTGAACATCATATGAAGGTAGTAGGTGGTGATTTCAAAGAAAAACATAAGAGTTCAGCAATTTAATTTCTTGCCAGAAGAAATTGAGGATGCTAACATTCTTATGGATTAAAAGCTATCAGCCAAACTGACAAGGGGACAAATAAACATCAGTGATCTGCAAACCACAAATCACTAGAAGCCAATGGATTATTCTGGAAAAGTATCTCTTTACATCCTAGGCATCTGCTGTAGTCCACCATTTCTTTTGCCTCTTTACAAAAGAGACAGTATTATTTTTAAGGCAGGTATCTGTACTGTCTCATGTATATACCAAGCAACCTAAACTCCTTCACACAGCAGCAAAAGACCCTTCTGTGCCCTCATGCTCCACGGGTACAAGTATAGAAGACAGCATGTAGTTATGCTTCATCACAACACTGAAAACATTCAGACTGTCACTGTTGTCCAAAATATCCTATTTTAGCAAGGAAGTAGAGTTGGAGGGAAAGAGACTTCTAGGTACAAAACAATTCTTCCGTTCTTTTGAGTTGAGTTCCCTCACTATTTAAAAGAACCACAGTCTTCCTGCCATGCTGGGAACTGGTATATAAAATGCTGAGAACAAACTGCAGTATGTTTCAATGTTACTTTTAATTAGACGCTTTATAAGAAATGAACCTTTTATCTTGCTATTTATTTTCATAACAATTGTTTCTGCATAATATTTGTTATTCATCAGTCTTGCCTCATAAGATGTTATGTATATTTCCTTTTAAAAATTAGCACTTACTTCTATAATTGACAAAAGCACAATGGTCAGAAGACATCAAATGCATATTTTTTTTCATTCCTTAAATATGGCTTCACACAGCCCTTTCATACTAATGCTTTATAAATTAATCATTAGGGAAGGATGCCAAGTAGGTTATACATTTTCTTGGTGAAGGGGAAATGCAATATTTGCTCTAAAACAGAGACTTCCTGTTTCTTTCTTATTACCTGTGTAATAGAAAAAGTTCAATTAATATTTTCAGGAAAGTTCCTGTGTGTTTTTTTCTGTGTATTTAATATGATACACTTTCCCAAACTACGTACATTTCTGTGGTCCTTGTTTGGAAGCATTTTAATTAAGGGTGCATTTATAAATATGAAGAATATTCTATACATATAGTTTGCTTTCATGAAGGAAATTATGTTCAGACAAATCAAGGTAGCATAATACAATACACTTCATATCAAGAACTGGGAAACCTTTTTTCAGATGGCTGCACCGAAAAGTGCCATTTCAGATTGATGATGATCTCAAGCATAAGAAGTACCAAATACAACAGATTTTGAAAATTTCAAAGTAAATATGATATTTCAGTGTTTTATCATGTTAGATGCAGAACATACAAAATCATTTCCAATTTTATGTAGTACAAATTAATCTCATTTCTGCACCAGACCCAAAAAGATTTTCTTGCATCTCTACATTCTGAAAGGCAGTTTTTATACATTGTGAAATCCAAACAATATCAAAAGAATATTAGAATTGTGAAGAGACCAGACAAAGAACTGCAAATTAAAACTCAAAACCTTTAAGCCCTCTAAATTGCTGCTAAAGTTTTAAAGACCAAACTATGGAACCAGAAAGTCACTCCTAATCAAGCTGGGAGGGGGGTGGGAGGGGTAAGAAACTATTCTACAAACACAGAGAAAACACATTCTTCAGTTTATTCACCTATTTCAGTGCAGTGCATGAAAATACTGATAGCTTGAATGATATATATATATATAGTAAAAGAAAAAATAAATAAATCTAAAATTGTCTTTTTTTTGTGTGTGTGTTCCAATGCAACCAGAATTAATAGCCTTAGATCTATCCACTCTAGAAAAACTTGCTGACCAGAAACAATTCTTTCATTTCCATTTCTGTAGGGAACACTTTCTTCCTTAACTAGATATACCAGTTTAGTGTCAAAAACATATGTTAACTTTGAAATGGATGGTAGTGTTTCTGCTCAATAGAAATACTTTTTAAATGCCATTGCTGTTCATTTTAGTTGAATTCTACTCAAAAGTAATTTTTACATGAACCATAAAGGAAAGAATAATCACCAAGTAAATCAGAATTGTGCCAATGAAAATTTTTGACCTAATAAGCTACAAACTCACTTGAATAAACATCCACAGGTACATTATAGGCTTTCTGTTAGCCTTATATAAAAATTTCAATACAAATTTCATCAATCGGCTAATCAACATATTTAGCTTTTTACCAAAGACAATCTAATTTTCTTCAGTTAACTAAAATTAATCTTTCCAAAATCATATATATATATATATGTATGTATATATATAAAATTCACTTGCATGTCAGTGTAAATCAATCTACCTGGAAAAAAAAATTCCTTGGACTACCTTAAAAAATCTTCTGAGATTATTCTTTTCTTTCTGCAAAAGGAGATACTAATTATCAGAGAATCCGGGACCATGCAGATTTGTTGCTCTGTAGACGCAACAAAATGATGTTGTATCTGCTGTGTCTTAGACAGATCTAAAAAGAGGGTTGTTATTTGCCAGGTTTTCTGATAACTGACTCTTTATAGATGAATCATAACATGATGCTGGAAACTTGGCAATTACATCAATGACTCTGCACCATGCATTGTACATGACCTGCATACTAAGGGAGAAGAGTACAAGTAGGAAGGAATGCTTTTCGTAGTGGCTGAAACTCACCTCATCTCATTATATCCATTGTGTGCACAGTCTGACTCGCTTAGAAGACAGATGTAAAACCAGCAGTGTCCTACAATTCACAGGCTACTAGCTGTTACTGCTTGGGTTCCCGTGGAATGCTAAAATAGTGACTAAATATCCTGAGATTTCCAGCTGAAAAAACTCCAGAAAGAAATATTTTCAGACAGATTCAGATTTGTTGCGGTTTTCACAAGATATTTAAAAGATTCAAGCCAAATTTTCAACTGTGTGAGAAAGCACAAGTGAAGCACTAAGACCTAAGCAAATTTGGCCTGATTTTCAGAGACTCACAGCAATTTTTGTTTCCATTTAGTTCACCTCTAAGATTATACAAAATAGTCTGTTTGTATAATCTACAGCCTTGAAAGAAAGGTCTCCTGTGATCTCTCATAAAAGAGTCTTGGCAGATAAATGTGAGTAACACATAAGACATTGTCTTTCTTTCCTGAAAGTAAGTGTCATAAGCCCAATAGGTTTTCCAAACACATTGTTATAAGCATGTTGTTCTAAGAGGATGAAACTGTCTACAGTGCTTTGAATGTTCTTTTTCCTTAAAAGTGTATTTTTATTTAGTGGCTTTCATCCAAGTTTTCCCAAATTGTCCTCTGAAGAGATGAGGAATATTTGATGGAAATAGGAATAGCAAATAATACAGAGAAGAGACAGCAATGTCTATGAACAGAGAAAAGAAGTCCAATCTGTTCCAAAGTATTTTTTGTTTTGTTTTGTTTTGTTTCTAGCTACAGAACAAAATATCCTGCTTCAACATGCTTTGCCTAAAGAGGAGCCAGTATTTCTAGGCATGTGATTTTCTGCCTGAAACACACACACACACACTGTAGAAGTATATATACATATAACGATACACACACACACACACATATATAGGTACTGCATAAGAGTATATATACCCATTTCCCACTGAGTGTAGTTTATGGATTACTGCTTTGAAAAAATACTATTTTCACTCTTACTTCCACATTGTCATTTAAAGAAAAAAAAAAAAAAAAAAAACAGAAGTCTCAGTCTTTGCAATACAGAGTCTATAGCAGACTCAAACCTCAAGAGATTGCTTCCTCTTGCCATCATTAAAAGACCTGTTGTTAACTGGATAGCTAAGGAGTTATGATGATATCTAGTGGCTCCACAGGTCCTGAGCATGAGTCTACTCCCACCTTCAAAGGCTCTTAGCTCAGACCTTTTCCCATAAAGGGGAACTGCAAGCTGGAAACAGAAGTATGCACTGTCTCATCAAGGGAGGACCATGGGAGGGCATAGGAGAGAGATGCATTACTTTTTGTCCCCCGCTTCCCTGACATGGCATTACCGTACTGTGACACTGACTCCACAGGGCTCAGGGAGTGGCACAACACAGGCAGGGCTCATGGTGCCAAGGCTGTGGCATGGGTGCCAGAGATTATGGGCTAATGTGCCTGTAAAACTTCTTCCCACACAATGCCTTGGGCTATGAGTTTACCTCTGTCTTGTGAAGTGACAGGCAGATTAAATACAGAGGGTGTTTGAGAGTCATCTGGGCAGAAATCAGGTCAGCCTACAACCTGCTACCACCACAATTAGGAATCCTCTCACAGCATGGGCCAACACTCAAACCAGAGTGGTTCCCAAAGATCTAATCTTCATTTTACCAGCTGATAAAACTAAAAGAGAAGTGTTAAGTGACTTGCCTAACTGATCTTACTTATGCTTTGACACAAAGAGCCCAAGAATATTTAACTACTGGTTGGTACATTTCCTAAAGAAGATGAAGACAAAATTAGTTCAGAATAGACTTGAGGTTAGAGCTACGGGAGATGGAGGTCAGGCTCTGGGTCTCAACATGCAGGTGAAGAACTTGATCCCCAGTGGATCAGTATGCTGTCCTTTATAGTGGAAAGTGAAAGAGCGTAAAGGAATCTAGTTTTGTCCCAGTGCAGAGGGGGAAAGCCTGTGGAATGCAAAAAACTTGCTTCCCCTTTCCTGCTGAGGAAATGCTCATCAAAGCAAGCCCTGCAACCCAGTGTTTCCTTCCTATCTGCCAGCATGGCTCTCAGACCTTGGAATATAATACACCTATCTGATTTTATATTAATCCATATTGGAACAAAGCAGAATGTTATGTTCTTATTTACTTTTTATAAACCCTTAATAAGGGCAGATAGAAAGACTGGATGACAGGTTAATGTTCAGAACTGCCTTGAGCCCAGGATATACTGTACCCAGCCAAAACAACACCCAGCTTGCATGATCTACAGCTGTGAAATACCAATGGAATTAATACAGCTAATATGTGCTTATTCATACAGTCACTTCAGAAGAAAATACTTCTGATGGAATGAATCCTGAGTACCAGATAAGACGAATAAGATTTCCCCAATGACTACTTTCAATCTTTGTTTACAACATCAAAAAAAAGTCTGAGACTTAATTATTTATCTATCCATTATTTATTCATTCACCTAGTAGTAACTCAGTAAACTAGCATGTGGTTTGGCTTCTCAGTTTTCCCCTAAGAATTCTGGCCAAACACTCCTGCACAAAGGAAAGGCAAGGAGTATTTTCAATTGAAAACACACAGAAAGCAGACATATTGTAGAATGTTTCACTACAGTTTTAACTGGTGATGAACATATTCCAGTCAGTTAAAGTCTTAAATTGTTTGGAGACTTCTGAAGTGTCCTCACACTTTATTGTACCCCTGATAGCAGCTCCCAGCATACCTTTGTATCCTTGGAATATACTGAGAAAGTATATTCCAGTTATACATTCCAAATACAGAGGACAAGAAATGAGTGTGGGCTTATACACACACACATGTGCATACAAGCACACACACACACACTTAACTAGTATATTTAAGGATATTGTTATTCTCAGAAAGTGTAACTCACAACTCCTTCAAGCTTACTCTTGCTCTGAGTTCCCCTTTCTTGCTTTCTGCCTGCAACTCACAGTTCCAACCCTAACTATGCAAAATGTACTGCTTTCAGTTCACATAATTTCCCCTAAATTCATTCCTCCCTATCACTCATTTCTCTTCAGTGAGAAAAAAATAAAATAAAAAAAAAATCAACAAACAAAGTTCCAGGTTTTGGCTTTCATTTTTGTCAAAAGAGTCAAAATCTGTGTGGAGGGAAGGATTGGCAAAATTTGGTTAGGTTTAGGTAAAATAAATACAGAATGTGGTAAAATGCTTTCAAAAACATTTGCCAATCTTCACCATTAGAGTATCTTACATTTTTAGCCTCAACCACACCATCTTGCAAACTATTTATAGTTAGAGTTCAGTATCAATACATGAAAGTTCAGCCACCATGGTGGCTACTTATTAAAATAAATAAAAAGGGGGGGTGGGGGGGAAGGAAGGGTCAGTGAATACAACTCCCAAAGCTTCAAACAAAGAGATCCATAAGAGGGGGGGCTGAAGGAAACCAGCTCTTGGTAGAATACATGCAGTGGCGAGAGGTTGAGAGGCAGAGATATATTTTACTTCCTAAGGAAAATGCTATAAGGCAGGAAAATCGGAAAATCTAAATGAACTGAGGTAATATAATGAAAACTAATTTGGAGGAAGACTGAAATTTGGGGTGGGACTGAGTTGTATTCAGCCATTTACTTAGCTAATCCATATTATAAACACACGTGGTATATTCTGAGAAGAACTGTGGTTCAGTAAGACTATACTTTCTGGATATCTAGAAGATTGAAGAGATAGAAAACTGCAGCAGTTGCTATAGTCAGTAATAATTTTTATCTATTGAATAATATTAAAAAATCCTTATTAAAAAGGTTATAAACTGGACTTTGAAATGGAAGACTTATTCATACTGAAATATGGAATGAGACGTACTGTATGAAACAGTGCTTTAACTATGATTCTGTTGAGTATGGCTACTTAAACTAAAAAAAAGAAGTGTTTTTGAAGTTATCACCTTCACAAGAGGAGATAATAAGAGGAGATAATAAATATTGTGGAAAGGCACACGGAGTGTTGTTTTTATTTGTATCAAGATGAACAAACCCATCTCCATTTACTGTGACCACTGTCACTTTACTTCCTGATTCAAAGGATTAGTTCTTTGAGATGCCAGGAGGCAGTGGTAAGGTGTGCAAGTCCAAAGTACTACAGTACCATAGCACTGCATTTAGAATGAAGCTTAACCTGGCTATGATTTAAATCAGAATGAAGCACTGAGTGACATTCTTGTGGCAAGAAGATCTTGCCCTGGCTTTTTGTCTATGGCAGAAATTTATTTTATTGAGTATTTATCGTAACAAAAGGAGTATGCTTAAAAATTTAAAGAATCACAGATTTTGTAATAAAGCAAAACCTCTATAACGACTCTGTAATTAACTTACAGAAATCCAAAAGATTTAGACATTTCAACAAACTGAAAGATTTCATTGCATTTTCTTTGGATCAGACATTTCCTGTGTTTACATTCTCAGTAATCATCTTTAGACAGGCAATGTACCTAAAACTAATGTAATTAAGCATATTTCTAGTAATGCATGTGGTAATGTGTCTCACTGAAACAGTTGTAGGTGACCTACATCTTCTCCTGTCAAAAACAGACAACAAATGAATTATAGCACTTCAGGAGACAAAACCTTTGAATCCTATTCAGTCACCTCACAATTTGGCATTAAAGCGGTCAAGTATAAACCAAGACAAAATTAGTTCCTAGAGATACAGAAGCACTTTTGCTATGACTTGATTTACTTCTGTTACAAACTATATCAGGCCTAGTAATATTGATGATGTAAATGACTCTTAGCTGGCTTCGTATGAAAAGCTGGAATACCTGGCCTCTGGAAATCAATCAATCAAGCAATCAAGCAATCAATCAATAAATCTTATCCCTCCCACCCCACCTACATTCTTGTGTTTGTACTACACTCAGCCCTGCAAAGCAAGCTGAAAAAAACCTGTCTTGCCATTGCCCACTCTTTTACTACAGTTGCCCTGGAGTGGAACTAAATAGACCACAACAAAGCACAAAAACTCCAAATCACAAACAATGAACAACATCTTAAAGGCTTGTGTCCCATTCAGCTATTGCAATCAGACCTGCCATACAAGCAGGACTGAAATAAAAAAATAATAATAATAAAAAAAAAAAAAATTAAAAAAAAAAGAATCCCACCAAATCCCATCTAGCTGAACTTCAATTTCCTCCATTACAAGTGTGGCCATTTTAAATAGGAAGAACAGCTGCAGTAAGAATATTCGTGCTTTATTGTTTTCTGGAAAAGAAGAAAATCCTTTTAAAACCTGGAAAATGAAGGGGTTGACAGCCATATGCCAGGTACTGATGACTGTGAGTAACCTACTTATCATATATTTCCAAAGACTAGCTACTTCACTTCAGAAGGTCTAGAGAAAGCTTGATGAAGACCTATTGTTCCTTCTCATGGTTGCCCTTCAGACCATACCTACATGTTTATCTGTTTCAGACTGTTGCCTCAGGCTTCACCTCAACCTACCCCTCTAACCATATTCTCTATTACTTTTTCAAAGAATTCTTAATGGACAAGAGACTGTTTCTTTTCCTGGTATCCAGTTAGGAAAGTATCTTTTAATGGAAATTGCAAAAATTCAGGCTGAAACTGCTTATCTATTTTTTCCTCATAAGCTCATTATGCTTAATATTTCAGTGGTCTTCACCAGGGATTTATTATAAATTTTAGTATCTTATCCACTTGAAGAGGGATTGGGTTGAGAGGGGTTTTTTAGATGTTGTTTTCCAATTGAGCATTAAGTGCCCATTGTAGCACTGAGTCCCTCATGGTGTAACAGATGCCTTTGTAATTTAATTCATGTGTGTTCCATGAATATTTATGTATATTAGTTAAAAATAATTCAGCGACAGTAATACTGTTCTGTGTCCCCTAGTCAACAAATAAGAAGTGGCCCCCTTGCCACACACTTATCTCTCAGTCATTAATGTACAATAACAAATTCCAAACTCTCAGCTGGGAACATTATATTGTAATTGCTTAGTAGGCTATTAGGGCATACCTGTCTGTCAGAATCAAAATATGGAAAATAACACCGCTGTTATGGGCAGAGAATGATTGATTTCTTGTGCCATCTCGTGGAAATATTACTAATTGCAAGACTCCTTAAACTATTTCACACAGTTCTGTACAAGCAGAAACATCAGTTACATGGCTCAAGACAGCTTTGCTTCCTACTTGAAGAATTCTGTTGCCTATAAATTATCAACCTGTTTTGTTAACGTCTGTTTTTGATCAGTCCACTTAAATTAGAAGACTCATCTTTCTGTGTACCTTGTGAATTGAACACAAGCAGTCTTCATTACAAGGTTCTGATTACAAGGTCCTTGTTACAACTATCCTTAGGTCTTCCTCTATGTTCAGATTTATTCAGAAATATAATAAGCTTCTATTAAAATTCATTGGACAGCAGAAGTATTTATTCTCACCTATTCTCACCTGGACTGCTGACTGGAATCTTTTTTTTTTTTTCCCCAGCACTTTTCTGAAAATCACAAACTAATTGTTCTAACAATAAATATTCACTGGTTGCTTAATTAAGCTTATTAAAATGCAAATTAAAATCCCAAATCAATGACAATAATTAAAAAAAAAAGAAAAAGAACACATTACCGAAATGATGAAAGATCAGATTTAACTTTTTTCATTATCCAATACAAAGTCAATTAACTATAATTGGCAAATGAACAAGCACACAAAAAAATGTGAAAACAGGAACTTAAACAGGACTGTGTTATCTCATACAGAACTCAGAATATTATACAGTTCTATTTTGCAAGTGGTTCAGTTCATTTTTCTTTTCTAAAGCCCACTTGCAGTCAGAGTTTGAACACAAATTAAACCTTCTTCCTTCTTTCTGTCTTCTCCCCTTCAGCTGTGTGATATTCCATCTGTAAGAAACCTGAACACTTGCCTAAATCCCAGATCTTTACTCTATAGACATTTGATAAACCTCATTCACAGAAGAATATAAATAAGTTTAAAAAAAAAAAAAAAAAACAGGAAAACTGTGGTAGAATAACAGTAATGCTTGAGGATTTAGCTATGCATCTCTTTTTATCATTAAAGTGAGTCAGTAAAGTTAATCTCTATCCCCCACTTTGAAAATACTTTTGAGATTTTTAATTACTTTGTTTTATTTACTGTTATCCTTCAGTAATGCTTCAATGTATGAATACCACTAAACAGAGTAGCAGAGCTCAGCACCATTTTCTTATTGAAAATGAATTAGAGTTGCATGGATGCAGTTCCAGCAAATGTTTCAGGGACTGCTCCATCCTGCTCTCTCCTCCTCACCTTTCACCTTGGGAGCAGCATGCCCTTTTACCCTGTTTCTGCCTCTTTCTAGAGCAGATGTTGCTTTCTTATGCTGCTGCATGACATATTTCAGTTGGTCAAGACTACTCCAAGGACAAGGTCAAGACCAACAAATTGAGAGATTACTTAAATAAAAGCCACTTGACATGTCAAGCTACTGTGCTGACATATTGCAGTGCTGACCTCTTTCAAACTGTACTATTTAAATTCCTCTGATCTGTTAAATGCCTTTCCTTCTTTGCTATTGCTGCAACACCTTTGTTCTGTCAAGCCTGCTGAACCTGTCAGAGGGACGTAAATGCTTACGGAGAAGAAAGGTTACTCTTTTGGCTGTGCCAAGATCTCATTACATGTGGGTCAGCCATGACAGGGAGAAACACAGAAGCATCTATTGTTTGTGGTAAAACTATAGCTCCACACAGTTCTTCGTTACAGCTCTGAGCCCTGAGTCAGTGACACAGTCCTTGCCTTTCCTTTTTTCTTAGCCACTTTTGATTACTTAATCCACTGCTGTGAGAGGGCTCTGACAAGAAGCCGGAGCTGCTGCCCCAGCACATGCTGCCCTGCTCTCAGCCGTGCAGTACAGTAGGAGGCCGTACGCGCACTGTTGCTCCTGGCTGGCTGTTCTCACCACCAGTACGTGTATATGTTTCCAGCTGCTTTGCAACCCCAGCACCAGACACCCTGCAAGAACAAAGTGATGAACTGTGATCTCCCTGTACAGGCCTAGTCCATGTCATGCTGACGTGAGAACTGCCACAAGCTGGTTTTGCTCTGACCCAAATACTATGATTCTTAGTGCGGAACACAGCAGACAGGTTGTGCTTCACAATGTAAGCCTATGAAAAGGTTTACTCCAGCACCATCTTTCATGACAAAATTTTACCCCTGATACCTCCTCATGTATCTTTCCTGCCTTGCCTCAGACCCAGTCTCCACATCTGTACATAGTTAGGGTCTTTATGACACCTCTTCTGCTTCAGCATCTCTTCCAGGCACCAGATGCATTCCCTAGCCCTTATGGGCCTGGACAAAACAACTGAACACCTAGATTTTCTTGTTGTTAAATTTAAGCATGCAGAAAACATTAATCACCAAAAATTACAAGATTTGAGTAAATGAACTTGAATCAAAGGAACTTTATCTTGTTTTTGAGACTTCAACGTTCACTTAAATCTTGTTTTTCAGATTCTTTGCAGGCTAAAGTCCTGATACAGTTTCCTCACTCCAGGTGTGGGGTTTCAGAATTGTGCCAGATATCAGGTGTGAGATTTAGTAACACTGTAGCTTCTGCAATCCATTAAAAGTTAAATCTAAATAGCCTTGACACAGAGAAGTCAACTCAATAAAGAATTCTGAGGTGAGCCCCAGTCTTAGGACAATTAGGTATCTATATTAATGGATCCATATCCAAGGAACTGAAGTGCATCATCAGCAGTAATAATGATTCTGCAAGACAAATTAGAAGGCTAATAACACCTAAACAGACCCACAGTATTCTGATTATGTCATTAGTAATAGTAATGCAACTGCAATGACGTCAGAGGGAAAGCACATACAAACCTAACTGGAAATTGCCAAACCATCCTGTTGGTAGGTCAGAACGGGAGGAGAGCTGGCTACCACCCTTTCAGTCATGTTGGCTCTGCAAGGCTAACAAGAGTGGAAGGCAGTGCAAACTTAATTTTGCCATTGCAGTAAGCAAACGGTCAGACCTCCATATCCACATTTCACAGTGTAACTGTAATGTTTATTTTTTTCTTTTCTACCCTCTTACTTGCTGTCAGACATTTTATTTTCTGTAATTTCCTGCATTTCTTCTTCTCGAGCTTTGTTCTTCTGGTTTAATCTCCTTGTACATAAAGTAGCAGTGGTATGCAAAATACCATTGTTTACGACAGAGAGGACATGGGGGTGACTTTAATTTCACTTGTGCTACAGGGAACTGCAACTCACTTTGGTCTTTTGCATTTAAGCTGTGTGCATAAGGCAAAGGATATGAGCATCTATCACCCATTACCCTGCGAGTGTGGTGTTGGCCTCAACACCATTATCTGTTGCAGCGGAAAATGTGTCAGCTTCAACGCTAAAGACCCTTGTTAATATAAGTCTATGCAATGACAGGACAGTAATGCATATTTACAAAGTGTTTTGGTGATTCTTTCTCAGACAGTTATAAATGATTTCTTCGATGAGAGCTTTTTACACTTGATGAATAGCAGATGATTGTCACTACTTTACTGTTTAATTTTTAAATTAATTTGAAGTATAATTCTCCAACTATAAAGTGCTCTGAGACTACTAAGAAATGAATCACATTAAATGAACTTCATTATAAATCATCATCTTTACATGACACTCAAAAGTGTGTGCTGGAAGAAATTAATGCATCAAAGCAGGATTTTCAATGTTTCATTTAAACAAAAAATACATTTCAGAATTAATTAAAATGAAAAAACACTAGGTGAATATTGAAATTGTTTGTGTGAAACTTCTATTCCAGAGATAAAGGAAAACCAAGCTTATGCTTAGTAACAGCATAAAAAATTGTAAGTGCTGTAAAATTCTATTTATGCAATCGTCTCAGCTTCAAGTTATTCAAAAATGTAAGACAGCTGTAAATCTGAACAAACAATGACTTAAAGTCTTACATAACAGATGAACTTTCACAAATTACATTTAAGAAAAAGAAAAGACAATGATGCAAGAAATAAACCAAACAAATTTTATTACACTTTCTACGTAAAACCATGACATGTTCCTATTGAAAAGAGCAATACCAAACATACAAAACATGAAAATTAAACTTATTTCTGAACGTCCATTAAACTACTCTTGAAATATATAAATAAATATATCAAAGAGATGCTGTCAAATAAAATATTGGAAACTTCCTCCTGTATACACATTTTTTGTCTTCCCGTAAAATCCAATCATTTGGAAATGACAAAGGAAAACAAAACAACAACAACAACAACAACACAAAAGCAGAAACAAACAAACAAATAAAAACCCAACTTGCTCTGAACTAATATGGAAGCTGACACTTTTCTATAAATATAAAGACATTTGCTAATCTTTAGTACAATGACAGTTACTAGAGGCAACAGGCTGAATATCCAATCTATTCAGCTGAGACAGCCATGTAGAATACATAACTTTTTAGACTGGTTGTCAAATAAAGTTTTAAATTATTTCAAAATAAGATACAGAGATTTTGAATGCTTGGAGGAAGTTTTTTGTGTTAACTTTTCTGTGAACTGCTCAGCCATTTGCAGTTACTACCTATTTACCATCATGATACTCATTAAACTATGGAGATCACTGATAGGACAAGTTTAGGAACTTGCCCCTGCTCTGCTCATCCACTTTGCTAGCATATGGTATGCTCTTACAGCATATGAAAAGAATGGAAATTCTAAGTTTGCAAGGTTAAGTTTTTCAGAATTTGTCAAAGATTTGTCAAGTCACAAAGAAGTGCTGAGAATGAAATAGTACAGTGGAATGTGGGAAACCAATACAACTGAAATTTTAGACATCACTAATACCTTCACAATTATAAAGAAACGGACATACAATGCTGGTGATTTAAAGTTGGAATTGCAAACGTAGTAAAAGAATTTTTTTTTTTTTTACATGGCGGTTCATTGTTTCATCAATAAATAAATTGCTACAATTAGCAATGCTAAGATTAGCTTAGGTTTGCTAAGATTTACAGAGTGACAGGGAATGCTTCTTTCTGCACATCTACAAAAAAAAAAAAAGATAAAAGAATGCAAAATAAAAGTGATCTACAGCCATACTAGCAAATTTAACCTGGATTTAAACTTAGTTTGCAAGCTAATTCTTAAGCTTCGGGAAAGTTTAAGCAGAGTTTAAAATTTTCATTTAGCTAGCTTTTGAACTTTTGGGAAAGTCTCAGAATTCTTGACACAGATTTGCTGTGAAAAAAAATGATAATTCTTAGTTGAAGTGGACTCACTTCAGTGTATGCTCATTTTTAAAAGGTTTGAGAAAGAAGGAAGTATATTATTCTGTGTATTTATTTTCCTACACATGAGCAGACATTTTATGGTCAACAACTGAGAGCATGCAATACCAATGTACAGAGTCCAGACAACACAATCTTAAGCAGATTGTTTTTCTTATCTAGTTTATGTTTACTTGAAGAGGCAAACATCTACAAAAGGTTTGTATTTTACAAACTGAGACCAAAACCCAAAAGAGGCAACTTAGCTGCCTCCAACCCTACACATCAGACCAAAAAAAAAGAAAAGGGGGGAGGGGGGGAGGGGGAAGGGAGGGAGAGACAATATTAAAAATAAGAAGGAAAAAAAAGATGCATGTTAGAGAGGCTATCTTGATTTTGCTCCCAAATAAATATTTACTTGCTTATTCGAAAGAGAGAGGGAAGATGGAAGGAAAACACTGGCTTAATGGAACCTAAAAGAAAGAAAGTTTGTTAAGTTCCTACACTTCTACCTTAGAGAATTATCTAATTCAAATGCAAGAGCCAGTCAAGGAAAGTGGGAACAATAAAAGCTTTGTGAAAGTAAGCATGAAAAATACTACCTTATATCTGCAGTAAATGTGATGAGTCAATATCTACTTATTTGGAAGATTGATTTGGGTGTAATATATAACCACAGGAACTTATCAAAGCCTGAGTCTCTGAAAGTTGACAAGAACCACACTTTTATTGAATCTGACCATGATAATCATGAAGGGGAAGATTTCTGTACAGCAGTTAAGTAACACTATGATCATCGTATCACTTATTTTATTATTTTGTTGGAAAAATGTAGCATCACACACTTGCCTCTGATGTAAAAGTATTTGAATAACATGGGTCATGAGTGACCTTTTCTTCAACTAACATGGATCTGAATATATGTAAGAAGGAGCAAAATATTCTTATCCTGCAGTATTTCATAAACAAGGCAAATCCAAAACAACATGTACAAATGAATCTGACAATGTTGTAAGTGTACTCCAATTTATAAATTAAAAAAAAAAAAAAAAACAAACTATAGACATAAGCTGCATATGCAGTTTAGGCATACATATATGCATACAGCTATTTCTTCCTCTGTATATTCCTTCGGATTATGTTTTTACTGCTTAGTAGTTATACTTGCCATCTGTACTGAAGCAGCTTAACAAAATACTCCTTTGTCGCTAGAGAAAAAATGTATCATAAAAAACAGAAACACAATTTCTTTACTTAAACAACAGTTGATTGTAAAGATAATACTTTATAAGTAAATCTACTGAAGATACAACAAAACTGCAGAAGCAACATCAATTGTAATGGATTATATATGGATTACAAAATATACACATAGCTGCAAATGAAATTTATGGGAGTAGGAATACAGGCAAACACATACTGAAATGCCATCTGCAATAACAGAGGCACTGTCACTAGCATGAGAGACAAAGTGCAAGGGTGGAAGACTGATGTCTCAGTAAATCAAAATGACTGCTCAAATAAACGTATTACCCAAGCAAAGAGCTTCACTTCAAAGTAATGAACTAGACAGTAAATGATGAACACAATTACCTAGTTTTACATAAGGTTGTCAACACAAAATGTTTTGTTGCATAACAAAGGATTCCAAATAAATTCATGGCTATGGTGCCATCATGGGTAACACATCTTAATACTCTGCTATTGGCAATGCTATACTCCTACAACACATTAACCAAATCAATAAAAACCTTTGAGAAAGTGTGAAATGAAGCATATGGGCAAATCTGTCTGACTATCACAGCTCTCTGGGATATTCCAAAAAGCATCTGCCTCATTCAGTGTCATTCATTTTATTAAACTCTAAAGGTTTTCAATAGCCTTTTTTAAGATTGTGATATTAATTGTCAATATATAAATGTATATATATGTATTTAAACTACATTGCTTAGTTTCAGGACTGCTGATAATAGACTTGTGTTTTTAAGGAAAACTCTTTAACTTTGGCATATTAGAAAATTTATTGAAGGACTACTGATAAGACAAGACATGCTGATGCACAATTTTGTTAGTGGTCTTCTCTTATCAGCAAACACTACATCACAAGTTTTTAAGCTTCAGTGTTATGAAACCTCATATACAAACCGGATTTTAAAAGTACAGCAATGAAGAGTGAAGAACTTTTATTTGAAATGTCTCATTATTTACCTCTTCTAACCAACCTCACATTTGTGAAAAGAGCCAGTGTATTTCTTAGAAGTCTTTCTGATTATGATTTCTATAGTCATATTTTCATTATTTCTCTAATTAGCTAGTGCTGTCTGATTGCAAGTACCCTTGCAAATATCTACCTATTGCAGACATACAACAATATTCAAAACATTTCTATATTTTCATGGAAAATATTTTCCCTTGTTCCCCCAGCTACATCTTCATGTTCCAGATACAGTTATTTAAAGGCACCCACATACCTACTTTATTTCATAGGCAATATGATTATGCTCTCCATCTAGAAATCATGGGTTAAAGCTATTTTATGGTTGAAATAAATCTTGTTAATATCCCCTAGTTATTCCAGAACAACAACAACAAGAAAAATTGTTACTAAACCAGCTCTCTAACTGAACATCTCTGTTTCTCCAACTCTGCTTGTGCAACAGCCCATGTTGACACTTATGGCAGAGAAGCAGGAAAGTTAAAGACAGTGCGGCCATTACCTTTAATGACAAGTAGTTTCTGCACAGACAGTGATATTCAGTAATACATATGTGCCCAAGGTAATGGAGAAAATAATTTTTTTAATGAGACCTTAGGGCATTCTGCTGTCTCATTACAACTCTCACTTTTGAGGTCTACATTCAGCATTAGTGGCAATAGCCCCTGAAACTATTTTTGTGCCTCACATTAAACATATAGTTACAAGTCTTACCAGATCTTATACAGAAAAGAACAGCAAAGAGTAAATGTCAAACATAAAAAGGAATCTCTTTCTTTCATATCCTTTTTTTCTTGTAAAGTGAGCCCTACACGAGCTTGGTTGTGCAGAGGTTTACTTATTAAACAGAAAATCCCACTCTCTTGAAAGATTCTTCTATCACGCCTTGTAGCTTTATTTTAATTCTGATTAAATTTTTTCCCATTTAGCATAAACTGAAAATCTCGGTTCTGCTCCCTGAAAGGATTTTCATACAACCTGGGCACCTGTAGGCCTGAAATGATAGATGTCTAACAATTGCAGACCCTTAGAAAAGATGTATTTTGAAGTGCTGCTGTTCAAATCCTTTTTTTTTCTTTTTTTTTTTTCTTTTACTAGTACAAGTCAAAGTCAAGACAAAGAAGAGACCAAGGTCAGAGACCAACAGCAAGCTAGTTTTAAAATGGCTTTTCTTATTTGAGCTTCAACACTAGCTGGAATTTAAATTACAATAAAGTGAATCACCCATGTTTCTTTTTCTAAATGTTCTATTCTGAAGCAAAGGCAACTCTGAAAACTGAAGGATTTTCAAATGATGTCTAGATAGACCAGAAATGCTAAACCTGTGACAGTCAAGATTCACTCCAAAGAGCTAGTGAGATGGCATGTCTCCCAAGTTCAGCGAAACCAGCACTGGCACAGCAGAGCTTATCAGCTTGGTTTGCACTGCTGAGATGTCATTTGAGCTTTCCAATGGGGCTGGAGTCTCCTTGCAGGGACTGGACCATGGCATAAGATTAAAAAAGTAACATAAAAGAAAAATACTCCTGAGGTTGGCTCTGAAATGAGCTGGGAGAATTTGTATTTTCTAATCAATATTAGTACAGCAAAACTGCAATGGAAAGAGACGTTATAATACAGAAAAAGCAAAAGACCAAGTTCTTCCACTGCAATTTCCTTTACTGAGAAGAATTTATAATGCTAGGTGAAATGTCATTCTGCTTCCCAAAACAAAACAGAACGAAAATTCTTTGCCAGAAGTTTGCTGGATTCCATTCTTGAAACAGTGGGTCTTAATGCTCACCGACATTTCCTTGAACATTTTCTTTAAATGGGGTTTCATTTTCAAATAAATTTAAAAATCATTACTTAAAAAAAAAAAAGCTCTGAAAGTGCACCCCTTGCCAAAACAGCATTGTAATTGACTGTGTTGTGAGAAAATGTGGTTCAGCTTGTTTAATACAGCTTCTTAAATGCTGGGAAGTACTGGCCAGTTTTGCAAGTATGCATTCATTCAATAGTCTTCTCAGCCTCTGTGAGAATCCAAAGGTACGCACATGCATGTGTGTACAGCAGGAATCTAAACAAATAATAATGCAAAATATGTGCAATTCACTTCAAGCTCAAAAGTATTCTGGTTTCTGTGTATTTGCTGTGAAAAACTCTTGAAGAATCATGTCTAGCATTTACTTAGAGCAATGAAAATTAGACACTTTCTTAGGAAAACTTCACACCTTAATTATTTTGACACTCCACTGCAATGTTTAATAGAAATATGAAATCGTGGCATTTGAAAGATTTGGCACAATTTTAAACTTGCAACCCAGTACTCACAGAGAAATCACTTAGAGAAGTACTAGAGGAAAATATGTACACAAGATCATGCATTGATAACATCTGGAAAAACACCAAGTGAAAGCAAAGCAACTAGATAAATGTGGAAGTTACTTTATTACCAAATTGCTACATTATGCACTAGTATAATAAATGTGTTGTGTTAAACTCACATAGAGAACATGCAAACCGATTTTCATAAAAATAAAATGATCTAAAACCTGTATTTGACATGCACAAAATGTCTTCTGGGATTCCAGAAAGCTTCTTCTCCTGTCATTACCATTCATTTCCCCACTTTTGGGGGCCAACTAAAGCAGCAGGAGGAGGTCTGCTGCACTGTACTTCTGTCCTGAAGAGAGAAAGCACTAACAACCCAATCTGAAATCTTGATCTCACAAATTTGCTGACAGAGAAAATCCCTGATGAGACAGAGATGAGTACCTCCTTATTGTAGAATCTTTTCTGGGAGAGGGTCAGGTGAAATCTCACCAGTATTCAAGATGGTGTCTGCACACCTTGCCCTCCCAGATGCCTATCTGTGCCTCTGGGCAGTTGTTAGCATCCACAACCATATTCCCTATAGCCAAATGGAGATGCTACAATGGCCTTGTAAGGACGTGTGCCCCAGGACAGACCTTTAGGAAGAAGTAAAGACAGAACCCATATCTAGGGCCAGCAGGGTAGCAGCACTGGGTCCAGTAGGACTCATTTGGGAGGCAGTCCCAGCCCCCAGGTTCCCACTCTGAGGCTGACTGTCTTCAAAGAATGCTGCCACAGAGCAGGACAAAATCTTGCTCTTAGACCTTTGACCCTTCTCTCCCTTGCTCAGGCACACCCTGTCAGACATGCACTTCATGATGGAGGTACATCCCTTCCAAAACTCCCTGGCACACCTGCAGGTTCCAAGGGAACTTTAACAGGCTTGATAGGTGGGCCCACATGAACCTCATGAAGTTCACCAAGGCCGAGTGCAAGGTCCTGAACCTGTGTCAGAGCAATCTCAAGCACAAATACATGCTGGGCAGAGCATGGATTGAGAGCAGCCCTGCAGAGAAAGACTTGTGGGGTACTGGATAATGAAAAGCTCAATGTTGAGCCAGCAATGTGTGCTTGCACCCCAGAAAGACAACCATATCCTGGGCCGCATCAAAAGAAGCGTAGCTAGCAGGGTCAAGGGAGGTGATTCTCCCCCTCTATTTCACTCTTGTGAAACCTCAATAGGAGCATTGCATCCAGCTCTGGGTCCCCCAGCACAAGAAGGATGTGGACCCGTTAGAGTGAGCCCAGATGAGGGCCACAAAGACGATCAGAGGGCTGGAGCACCTCTCTTGTGAAGACTGTCTGAGAACGTTAGGATTATTTAGCCTAGACAAGAGAAGGCTCTGGGCAGAACTTACAGTGGCCTTCCAGTACTTCAAGGGGGCCTACAGGAAAGCTGGGGAGGGGTTCATTGTCAGGGAATGTAGTGATAGGTAGGTTAACGTGACATATAAGGAATAAATTATTCACTCTGAGGGTGGTGAGGCACTGGCACAGGCTGCCCAGAGAAGCTGTGGATGCCCCATCCCTGCCAGTGTTCAGGGCCAGGCTGGATGTGGCTTTGAGCAACCTGGTCTGGTGGGAGGTGTCCCTGCCCATGGCAGGGGGGTTGGAATTACGTCCCTTCAAACCAAACCATTCTGTGATTCTACAATGCCAAATCGCTCCCCCTTCCCCAAAACCTCTCATAGATTAACATGCTTAAAAATGCACGATAAAAGTAGTTATATTAAGTCCCACTTATTAAAAGCAGATTATTGCAAATATGTACTCTGATTTCCAAGCAAAGCCACAAAGTTTAAAAAAAAAAAAAAAGGTTTCATGCAAGTTATTTTGGCAAAACATTTTCCCAACGGCATAGGCTAGTGAACAAAATGATTACAAGAAGATACGGTATGTACCATGAATTCTTTTTGGTATGCACAGAACATTTTAAGGTGTTATAATGCCACAATGCCACGTTTAAAGAAAAATAAAATCACAGGCATTTTAAGTTATTCATAAAAGAATAAAATGTTTGCTCTGTATTAAAGGTACTATTAAATAAAAAAGATTTTATAACCCATGTTTTAATAACACTATGATTACAGGATGGGGAGTGTTTATCTAAAAGAACAAGCTGAATGTTTCTTATGGCCTTAATCCAAAATCCTTTGAAACTGAAGAGTTTTTCCCAATGACTTCAATGGGCTTTGGTTCAGACCTCAAGACCATTTGTCATTATAAGATGCACCTACTCATTTCAGACCAATATCCCACAAAAAAAAAAAAAAAGTGCTACATCTGCCTACAGTATGTCTGTAGCCCAGACCAAGCCCAAGAACCTCACAAGCAGTTGACACAATAATCTTTTGGGCAGCAGCAGAAGATGGCTTTTTGTAATGCCCTTATGCCATTTCTAGCATGAGGCATACAGTATCAGGAGGGTAATAAGCTTTCCCGTAGTATGAATACACCTGTACCTCATGAGTTTCCCCTCACAATACCCGTGTGCAGTCCAAAACATTGTTATTTACAGAAGAAACAACAACAGAAGGCTGAATAATTTTGCACAATACAAGAAGCAGGGGAAGGCACTCAGTCTCTGTTTAATCCCACACATCAGAAAAACACTGTTAGGAAAGATAAGCAGGCATGGAGATTTGGGTCTAGTTAGGGCAGTGTCTAACTAATACCTAGTTAGAGTCTGTTTAGCAGACTGCTACCTCCAGTGGTGTCAGCATAAGGCTGCTGCCCAGTAATGAGTCTTGTGCCTCTGGCTTCCTGCAGTGCTGAGTCTGCTCGAACACAGAGTCAGATGAATTGGCCAGCTTGAGCTCAAAGCAGGGAAGGAGGACCAGGAGAATCCCTTGCTGTGTCTTTAGGAGAGTGTCTGAAGAACCCCGGCTGTTTCAGAAATTCATATTGCACTGGTTTGGGTTGATTTATTTTTTTTCAACGTGGAGTAGCTCTTTCCACAAAAGCACCCTCAACAGGCATCAAGATCATCCACCCACATGACATAGTAATGCATATTGTTAGTGTACTCTTCTTTCTCCAAAGCTATAAGCATTGGTCTACTGTAAGCACCCTTTTTTCACACCCAGGCACAGTGCTTTAGATAACCAGGGATGTGTTTCATTCTTTATATCACCTGTGGGATGCCAGATGCACCCTCACCCCCACAATCTCACATTAATACCTTTTTTTCACAGTGAAGCAGGAACATTTCTTCACATGTCCAACAGGGAGCTGGTTAGTTAGCTGAACCTCTTGCTGTCTTCACAGTTTCCAAGCACTCGATTTAAGGTGTACTAACAAGTTTTTCTACTGAAGTTAGAAGTCTGTCAAAAGAGCCTTTTGTATGAGAGCAGAGTTTTCCACATTTCCCACAACATCCACTTTGTGCTGTAGAAACAAAGTTTTAATATACTTAGCTAATCTTACAAATAATACTTGCTGCATTCCTAATTTATAGAGATAACTCAAGGTTTGACTGCAATGGAAATAAATTGCTTAATTAAAGGCTGCAGACGACTATCTGAGTTTAACTGCTCACTTCAGATACCTGATTAACCGAATGAGTAAAAAAATTACAAAGATAGTCACTCATTATAAACAAAGACGCTGCAGAATGTTGACAAATAGCCAGCACCTTTAAAGCTAGAAAAGTGTCAGAAAATTATACAGAATGTAGAAGTACAGGCCACAGCAAAGTCAGAGGTGAACTTACACTGAAAACCAAAGTCATTGCTTCCACACACCCTTTTGTTTGGAAATGGTTGGGTTTGCAAGTTAATGAACAACAAAACCCTTATGCTTTTACCACTGCATGCTTTTCAACATGTCAAGACTGAGTTCATTCATAAACATATCTATTTATAAATACAAAAACTGGGTCTTCTAGTCTGTCTTTTGAGAACAATATTTCATGTGGAGGAAATGCATTAGTGAATGCTGTGGTTGTCCTCTGAGAAATACCTAAGAGAGGGCAAGGGCAAAGAATATATTAAAGGAACAAAGAACAGAGGAAGCAAAGATGGAACAAAATACCTTCATTTCATAAAGAAACAAATTCTTTATTCCCAGTTCTCTCAGTGTTAACAGGATATAATTTAAAATACTTCCCTGATAATTTATACAGAAATGATCACCTAACAGCTGGGAACAGAAAAATGCACTAAGGAGACACACTTGATGTGCAAACAAGACAGTGGGAAAAACTGAAACACAACATCCCCTCCTTGGTATGAAAAGCACATGGCTATTAGCTCTTTTAGAAGATATTTCTTCTAATACTTCAGCTTACCTCACAAATATATATTTAATTTAAATCTGATGGGAAAGTAATTAAATGGTAAACCATGTCAGTTTATGAAAAATGTATTCATAGGATTAAGAGCTGTAGATTTTTACAGTAACTGTAAAACCACAGACTATTCCCTCAGTTCAGGAATAATCAGCCTCAGCTGAAATCATATTACATCTAAATTAAATTAATGTTATGCACCTGAAATATTTCTGTTTTTAAATGACTTAGAGACAGTCCCTATGTGGTCAATTACTTCTCTAGTTTGCCGCCTATTTTCTTACCTACAATCGTGTTGTTAATTACAATGTCCTTTGTGGTTCTGAAAGGAATTCCTTTCATTTATTAATGGTGATATATATCAAATAGTTACCTTTAAAGCAGACTAAGAATTAGAGTTAGGTTTCTTTGTAAGATTGTTAAAACTGATTGTTATGAATCAAAATTACAATAGCTCACAATGTCTCCAGTGACCACTTTAGTAGTTTGAAAAGAAATTTGAAAGATTATGTGGAGGGTGGCTCCTACATAGAACATCTTCTTCAGTAACAAGTATAAAATACTGGGCAACAAAAGCCACATTCTGTAAATCTCCGTTATGATTACTTATTACCTGGTGCATGGAAACCAATGTTTAATTAAATGAATGCATTAATTTTATTTTGTTTTATTTTTCTAATTCCACCAATTTTAGAGTTAACAAAAGAACCTACTAAACAGATGGGTTATTTCCAGTTTTAGACACAGGTCTTTAAAAGGACAGTTAAACCATCAGGTACACTGCATTTGAGATAAAGTAAAGTTCCTCTTTCAGATCAATAGAAATGAGAAGTAACTACATCAGATTCTGCGTTCCCTCAGTATTGTATTATTTTAAATTCCGACCCTCCTGGAGATTTACAACCCTGTGAACCCCATACTATTTCCAGCTCCTGCCATAACCTCAGTTATATTACTTCCCTCTGCTTGTGCAATCTTGCAGTATTCGGCTAAAATTTAGAACCATACTTTTAATGTACTCTATGTAAAGCATCTGGACAGGGCCTGGATTGGGCAGAGTGCTGAGATGCTCAACACAGGGGTTGGGGAGAGATTGGGAGCATAGCTGTGATGGTTGAAATTCCACCTTCTCCCCACCTAAAGGCCCCAAAGCTCCCACACACCTGTTTTTGACAGTCAAGTGCCTGCAGCTGACACAAGGAGGTAACCACCCTGCTCCTGAGCTAGAAACCTCAGGAGACTGCTCTCAGCTCTTCTGGGTGCACCAGGCCAACTGTGGGCCACCAAATGTGAGTGGCCTGGATACTAGTCCCAGCCAGGCAATCTGCTGTTGTGTCTGATTGCAGGTCCTCAGGCATGCCTGGTCAAGCTGTGGCCCAGCTGTCCTGCACCTTGGTGTGGACACTATGTGCTCTGAGTAGGCTCACCATCCATGCTGCTATTCAAAAGGCCAGTGCTATCTCTTCTCCTCTCCTCTGGGCATGGTGGGGTTTCACATGGCCACTCAGTATCACCAACAAAACCTCTCTGAGCTCAGTAATAGTGATTTGGTGGACCCTACAATACATGTCTTTCCAAAAGGAGCCTACCACCTGTGTTTTCTGCAAGCCAGAAGGCACCTACACCAAGGCAGGGAGAAACACTGAAGACAAACTTTGCACAAGATCTAATTTTGACTGAAGTCACACTCATGCTACAACAGCATGTGTGCTTTACAGCATAGCAGTACTTTACTTTAAAGGTCACTTGCACAGACCTGTTGGGGTAGGTATCCCTACTCTGAGGTCCATTGGAAATGCTTGGCTGGGCCCCCAAAGCTGCACACTAGAGCAGTGCTCCAGAGGAGTCCTTGTGCTGAGCTGCCCTTCAGGCTTTTTCCTGGCACAGTCCCTGTGGCTGACTGGAAGCAGTGCCAAAGAAAGAGTTTGTTGAGTACTAGGAGAAGCTAGTTTTGGATTCAAACCTGCATAATACCTCAAGCAGCCCTGGAACATCTGCACATTCCAGAGAGGGTAACGGAAGAAACATCCCCTAGTGAACTATATTTATCTGAATATGCATTGCCCTTTGCTTTTTGTGTCTGTGTGCATGTACATTCCTATGTGCATGCACATACATTTCTTTTGGCCCTGAACATGGTGTTACTGCCTTATATCTTGTCTTCCAAAAGCAGGCATACATGAACGCACAGAGATTGCCTTATACTTAGGGTCACATAACAAGCCAAGGGACCCAGCCTTCTGCAGTTGTAACCCAGTGTTAGGAGCCCCCACTAAGTATCTGTCAAGAAAGAGCAGTGGCTTTAGGGTCCTGGTGCTATAGTCTTCAACACCCAGCATAGGCCAAGACAGGAGTATTGGGTACAAAGTGTTGGGTGTTTTTACAGATTTTTTCTGGAAAGGAAGCCCTGTAAAACCAACTCTCCTATGTTTTATCACAGTAGCTGCAGTACATTTTGGTCTAGGGAAAGCCTTACCAGATTATCATGGGCTTGGTTCATCTTGCCAGCTGAGCACATATAGTACTCCTTGATTGTCCAAACCTCATATAGCTGACTGAGGGAGCCAGCAATTTGTCATATGTGCAAGCTGAGCAAAAGTAAAAGATTACACAGTGTCACTTGGGGGGGGGGGGGGGGGGGGGGGGGGGGAGCGCGAGAAAGAGACCAAAATTCAGTTTTCTAATAGTGAAAGTAAACCTCATTCACAGAGCCATGTCATTGTTCATACTGTACCTTCTAGTACTCTTTTCCCTGTGTCTGTGAGAAAATTCCCCAAACTTGACTTTTGCCATACAACTAACATTTTGTAAACTTATTTATACAACAGGAAAGTACATTATTCCTTCCAATATGAATTCAGAACTTTCTCTTAGACAGAAAGTGACTTTGCTAGTAGATTTTTTCTTCATATTGTGGGTAACTGGAGTGCTCTTTCAGAGAATATTTTATGGTAGATTCTAGCTAGCTAGAAACTATGAGTTACTGTTTATGCAACGTCCAACTAAAAACAGTAAAACATGACATTATTTGAAGATATGACTGTGCATTTAGCTGGCTGTTTCATCCTTATATTTGTTTGGCAAACACCTTGAGGTCTGATATCTTTTAAAAGTGCTCCATCCCAAAAAGTGTCCCTGAGCTCTTGCCTAGTAAGGATCTGACCTACTTCCTTCAGTCCCACATGGCCAGTGAGACGATTTCTCCAAACATGAAGTCAAGTGATATCTAATAAATTCTTTAGGTAATGTAAGAAACAAGATTTAAATTCATATCTGTAATAAAAGTTTCAGGTACAGTTACTATGAAGAAATTTCCCCTTGACTTATTATGATGTTCAAAGCCATGGCAGATGCAGGAAGCAAAGGATCCATATATCCACAAGGAACATGTCTTTCTGGGTCAGACTTTAGGGAAGTCATTAGAGGAAACTGAGAATCGTGATGGTGAGAATATGATGGTGAATGAATGAAGCCGTCTATCAAAGCTTGTAATAATAAGGCCTATTGTACTTATCAGTTTGCACTGTGGGTGAATCCTCTATTCCTACACATTCATTTATATTGTGCTGTTTACGGTTTTGTCCTCCTGTAGTCCCAATAGGCAAGACAGCTGAAAGGATCATGCAATAACCCAAATCTCAGACAGTGCCAGAACTGGATTTAGATGGTGTTCTTGCTGGTCTGCACCAGCATGGTGCAAGAGGAGTGCACATCTACAAGTTAGTTTCATCACTTAGTTTCCCCGCTTAGACTATGACACACCAATCCTCCCTGCCCTGTGATTACAATTCCATTCCCCCATCTACACTGTATGCTTCTGCAAACAGGGCTTCAGGCACAGTCAGCTGCTCAATGTGGTTGACCAAGGCACCATTGGATACTATAGCCCTTTGGCTCTTTGTGCTCTGGGACACATGAACCTTAAGAAAATGCTGTCATGCACCAAGACTTTGCCTTGGCACTTTTGATTGTGCTATACCCAAATCTCTCCTGCCTTTTGTTTCAGCTCCCCCACTAGATCAGGTTGCCCAGGGCCTCATCCAACCTGGCCTTGAACATCTCCAAGGATGGGGCATCCACAACCTATCTGGGCGACCTGTGACAGTGCTTCACCATCCTCTGAGTGAAGAATTTCCTCCTAATCTCTAATCTAAATCTCCCCTCTTTTAATTTAAAACCATTTCCCTTGTCCTGTCACTATCTGCTTGAGTAAAAAGTTGCTTTCCATCTTTTTTATAAGCCCCCTTTAAGTACCAAAAGGCTGCAATGAGGTCACCCCAGAGCCTTCTCCTCTTCAGGCTGAACAGCCCCAGCTCTCTCAGCCTTTCTTCACAGGAGACGTGCTCCAGCCCTCTGATCATCTTCGTGGCACTCCTCTGGACCCGTTCTAACAGATCAATATCCTTCTTGTGCTGGGGGACCCCAGACGTGGATGCAGTACTCCAAGTGGGGCCTCAGAAGGGCAGAGGAGAGGGGGACAATCCCCTCCCTTGACCTGATGGCCACTCCTCTGTTGATGCAGCCCAGGATGCAGTTGGCCTTCTGGGCTGCAAGCACGCACTGCTGGCTCATGTCGAGCTTTTCATCCACCAGAACCCCCAAGTCCTTGTCCGCAGGGCGGGCTGCTCTCAATGAGTTCTTCTCCCAGTCTGTACTCATGTCTGAGATTGCCCAGACCCAGGTGCTGCACCTTGCGCTTGGACTTGTTGAACCTCATGAGGTTCATATGGGCCCACTTCTCCAGCTTATCCAGGTCCCTTTGGATGAATGTAGTTGATTAATGAAGTATATGAACATGAGAACATGAAACCTAGGAGAAACAAAGAATTTAGAGTAAATAAACTTCACATTTATTTATTTATTTATCCTTTATTTATTAATAGCACCCAAAGCTGCGTTATATTAACACAAGCAATAAAGTTTTCATATTTTATTCCTACCAGTGCATTTCCAAATCCAGGTGAAATGCTGGAAACGAGCAATGCTGCCATACCATGAACGTAGAGTTTAGATCACAATGATACATGACTTAAAATGTATCCCCATGTAATTAAAAAAACAAACAAACAAAAAAAAACCCACACACAACAAAACAATCAATAGTTTAGGCATGAAACCTGTAACCTAAGGGACTGTGGCCATTTCTACTTCGACATGTACCACAACAAAACAACAGCTGTAGGAACTATAAAGATAACATACTTAATCATACTTTTTGCATTACTTTATTGAATACTCCATGTGCTGGATGTAGAACTTATAGCTATAGCGTGTGTTGGCTACAATACTACAAGAGTGTGTATTTCTTGTATTACAGAAAGAGTCGTGAAATGTATGGACCTGTCTGCTTGTTTAACAAAAGGAAACAGCAATACAATAAAACTGTACCACATGTGAATATTGTAAATGATTAAGTTATAAAGTCATTTGTTCAAAAAATCCAAATATTTCAAAGAAAAAAAGTATATAAAATGTAGTAAAACATAAATTACATTTAAAGGTCTGTACATGATTCATCCTGCAAATAGAAGACAAAACCAGCACTCTGTACAATATTGCTTATTTTGGTCTTCTAAAGTTCAAAGAACCATTTTCACTAAAGAGGCAGGAAAAAAATACATGGTTTCACATGCAATCCAGCAGTAATTGCAGTAAATCAAGTGAGTTTATAACCCCGCACAAACCCCAACATTTTTACAATGTAGGAACATGTATGTGGAGCCCTTTTCTATACTTGACAACCAATATGCAATTAAAGTTGGATTGTTAAGTTAGTGCATACCTACAATATCCCCATTTTTGATTAACAGTGTATTAAGGCTGCTTGCTGCTGAAAATACACAGCAGAGAAGAAATACTTTCATCCACAAATGCAGTCAGACGATTTCATTTGGAAGCTTCTGTCACAGTCATTCATTGGGAATGATGAAAGAAAGACATCCTCTCTTCTCTTATGTTATTCCACAGGATGTTGTGGATGCTATAAGTTTATGTGGGTTCCCAATCATTTTGGATAAATTCATGGAAGAAAATTCCATTGAAGGTTATGAAACAACAACAAAAATTCCACCTCTGGCTTGGGAAGTCCCTAAGCCACAAGTTGCTGGAGCCTGGGGAAATACCCTGGGGAAGCGGTACAAGGGAAATTGCCCTTGTACTCTTCCCTGGGCAGACACTATTGACTGTCTATGGAGACACGCACATGGGCTAGACAGACCCATGGTCTCACTCAGCACAGCCAATTTTACGTTTGTTTTCCCTACTTTTCTTATAATACAACCATGGATCGGTATTCTCAACTTGTTATTTTTTCAGACTCAAAAAGCAAACAACAATCTTGTGTCCATTATATCAAACAGATAAATACTATAAACTAAGCTGTTCATCACAACCAGGACACTTCTATATGCTGAGGGCAACTGTAGTTGGATTCCTTTTTGTGTTATTGGTTTAAGCATAATTCACTAACATTACACTCACATATCATGATATACATGATGTGCAATGCTACTCAGCAATATGTTGCACAGCAACAGTACATTACTGAAAAGCAGCTTCCCTCAAGAACTGTAGGACTGTAAAAAAGATTAAACCCAGCAATTCCATACCATCATATTTGCAAAATGCTGATGGTGACAATGGTCAATAAACCCATTATATCATTATTGCTGTAATTTACATGGGTGTAGATTTTTGGTTGTGCTTCTTTTAGTCAAATCAAGTTCATTGATCTTAAGCCTAAGGATCTACAGTCTCCAATCACAGAAGTGATGTGAAATCCTTAGTAACGAGGCCACATTCCTTAGGCTTCTGACTGAATTTCTGCTTCGTCCATCTGAAGTGTGTCATTATCACCCAGCAATTCTGTTTCTGGCACAGACCCCTCCTCTTCCTCCTCCTCCTGGACAGGATTCTGAGCAATGTCTTCTGCTCCATTGTGCGTGTCATCTGTGCCCTCTGAGAGCAGAGCAGCCCTGTCAGCCACCGATGCATTGGAAGGAGCTGTTGTTACATAGCCTGTGCTGGTGGATCCACTCCCGCTGTGGTGGGAGCCTGGTTTGGGAATGATCTGTGGGGGCATTTGCTGAGGAGCCATTTGCATTGGAATTTGGACAGGGTAAAAATTTGGCAAATAGGCGCCATAGGCGGGCATTGGCTGGTAACCGTTGACTGGAATGTAGAGCTGAGGAGGTGGAACCATCGGTCTCATCTGCCCTTTCATTTGTATGAACTGCGGTTGAGGGAAAGCTGGAGTTTTCTGCTTTGGTCCAATGTACCTAGCATTGCTGACGTTACTGACAGGGCTTGTGCTGAGAGAACTTGTTTGTGTGGTGTTGCTTGCCCCAGAGGTTTGTGCTGAGCTGTTGTAATTAGAAAGGTTTCCCCACGTTCTAAGTCTGTTGTGTATATCTTTAAATCTTGGTCTTCTGTTGGGAAATTCATTCCAACACTCCAACATCAAAGTGTATATCCATGTGGGGCAGTCGTCAGGACATGGCAAAACCTGTCGATTCCTGATCATCTCAATGACATCCTGGTTAGAATAACCACAGTAAGGCTGCAGGCCATAGCTGAAAACTTCCCACAACACAACTCCATATGACCATATATCTGAATCAATAGAAAACTTGCCATACATAATAGCCTCAGGGGACATCCAACGGATAGGAAGAAGGGAATTTCCCATCAGTTTGTAGTAATCAGCAGCATAAACTTCCCTGAAAAGGCCTAAATCAGATATTTTCACATTCAGTTTATCAAACACCAATATATTTCTAGTGGCTAAGTCCTTATGAACAACATGGTGGTTTGAAAGATACTCCATTCCTGCAGCTATCTGAGTCACGATGTGGAAGAAGTCTGCTGGTTCCAGAGTGGATTTGACTGTCTTGTCATCATCAGTGCTGCCGACATCCGAATGGGGAGATCTCATCACCAAGAACTCATGGAGGTCACTGTGGGAGCAATAACTGAAAATCATACTTATGGGTTGTTCCTTTGTCACAATTCCCAGCAAACAAACAATGTTTGGGTGCTGTAATCGTGATCTCATCATTGCCTCATGTTTGAATTCTTCCCGAAGGGCCAGTTCTGCTTTGTCTTTAAGTGTCTTGATAGCAACAGCTTGCGTTTGTTCACCTGGTGCAGTACCAAAAAGATGCCCCTTGTAGACTTTGCCAAATCTCTCCTCTCCTAGTTCTTCCATAAACCGTACAGTAGACAGATTAATTTCTTTAAGTTTAGCCTGAAATGAAGCAAAAAAAAAAAAAAAAAAAGAAAATCAGTAAAAAAATCACAGTGCTTTCAGAACAACAGAATCTATTAAAGAAAAGCTCACAGTGGTTAAATGCTCTGAATGGAAGATAAATTGTGTCAAAATAACATTTCAGCTTTTTTGTATGTTCACATCAGCCTATTGATTTTACAGTTTACCTTGAAATTAGTTATACTATTATCAGAAGTGTAAATTGAATTATGCTGCAAGATGATGAGCATAATCATTTCAATAAAGGAGCTACCATATTTTCTGCAAGCTAGATGAATAATCAGTTCAGAGTAAGTCAGGCTAATGATAATACCTATTAAATGCAACTGCACTTGCCCTACAGTTCAGCACTGATGTTCCCACTGTCAGAAAAGCCATAGGGACTGAATGAGGAGTTGGCAGCTACAGAATGAACTGGAACATCCTTTCCAATAAAAAGAGGTTTGAACCCTCCCTCTTTCAGTTTTCCAATATCAGATTTATCTTTTCTCCTCCATCGCACTATAGCAATAGCCCCTGCCTGTGGGCAGCAGTACACATCACTGGTGCTGAGAAACCTTGAACTAGCTGTGTCAAAGAGTGGGAAGGAAGAGGAACAGAAGGAGGAAGGAGCTTCCCTCCGATACAGGAAGGAAAGCTGGCAAAGCCAAGTGAGAAATCCCTGGAGACTGCCTCCCATCTTCAACTAGCAGGGAAAGAAAGGGAGTTCGTGATGGTGATCTGATGGGCATGTCCCAAGCAGCATGGGCTGGAGAAGTCCCTGGCCAAGCCAGGAACAGCCAGCACAGATTCACACAGAGGGCACTGCAGCAGGAGGGAGCAGAACAGGCTGAGAAAAGGCTTTAACAGGTGATTTGGGAACAAGCTGTGATTTTAGTGGCCAACAGACTGTGAACTGTACCAGATAGTTTCCAGCACAGCCCAGGTTTAGTCATGAAACCTCATCCTTATCATACAAAATCAATGCAATTTGTTACAAACAGTAATATCCTGCAAAAATTATGCAGTATCTTGAACAGATTTTGCCAACTGTTCCAAACTGGGCATTGCTTTTGAGAACGCGTGCCTTGTAAATGCTATGATTAGAAATTCAGCATTAGATACGAACAGGAGATCAACATGGAGATCATTTAGCTGACCCAGAAAATTATATGCAGGAGATGAGATCTATAGACAGCAGCTCAAAGCCATTTTTGTTTCACCATCATTTGTGAAACACAGCCTGTTGCATCTCAGCTCACCTCCCCATTAGTGGTGGCTAATACCAGCAGAATGAGCCAACAGATTAGAGATGAAAACCCGTTGTGCATCCTGCTTGAAACAAGCTAACCAGTCCTGTTGTTACCAAGAGCATAAATGAGCTGCAGGCTGAAGATTGGATCAGAAATAACAACATTTCCAGTCACTGAGACAGGACGCAGAATGGGGATTGACAGGTAAGTGCAGATGTCATGAAATATTTCGTTCTCAAAGCTGTTGCCTGAGGCCAAGATTTCTAGACACAGCTAGTGAATGCGAGACCTCATTTTCACTAAAGTAGATGGCCATCACAATATGAAAACTAGATGCCTTGCAAAATGTCTTGATTCCAGCACAGAAAATCTGAGACAATGTAAATTATGACACATTGGAAGTCTGTGGCCTAAGCAAAATCTGCGAAAAAATACCTGCTTGTGTTGATTAATGAGTGGCATTTCCATGTCCTGGCTAGGAGATGCCATCAGCTGGCGGCGCTGTGGTGTAGCAGCAGATGCCTTCTGCTTGTTTCTGCACATACAGACCAGGAAGAAAAGGCAGGCAATAACCAAAGGGATTGCTATGCTGGGAACCAGGATGTAGAGGATTCCCATTTTGCTGTTGTCACGTGGACCTGTCAGCACAGAAATGTTCATTGTTTACAATAAGTATATTTAATGCATTAACAATAAATAAATAAATAAATAAATAAAAAGAATAGCAATGATTGCTAACAATATACTTTTTAACAAAAAGGAAACACCTCTAAATTGAAAACAGAAGTTGTGTTACTCTCCCCTTCCTCATAGTTTTCCATTAAATATTTCTAATACATTTGAATAAACATAGCAGCAAGCAGTACAAATATAAACTTGGACTCCCAGATTTAATGCAGTTTGTGTTGGCTGTACCAGCATATGGTTTATTTCACTTTATTTTTGAAGCTTCCAGTTGTAGAAACTGCAGAATATAGCCTTGACTATCATTGCAGTATCTTGTCCAGGGAATATAAAATAAGTGAATAGTCTTCAGCACAGTATATAAAGCAGTAATCTCAATGTGATAAACCAGCGCACACCGTTACAGTCTGGCCTTCTCATTTCACTTCAGCCATTTCATCAGCACTTTCTCCACTTTTTAACTCCACTGGTACCACTTCCGCCTTGATTAAAGTAAATCTCACCTCCCACTGACAGAGATATTGTTTCCTTTCCTTTTCCTTTCCACTTAATACAATTAAAGTGTTTTTATGTTACAGTGAGACAGTGATGAAAAGGCCATCAATAGTAAGACTATTCTGGAAGCTTTCTGAAATACTTGGTACTTAGAGACTGTAGGACAGCATAGTGACGTCCAAAATGTTCTTTGGAACTGCCTAGGAAGTCTTCTGCAGTCCGTGGTTTTGCTATTTGTGGCTACTGCTTTCACCACAACCACATCCCCATGTTACTTTATGCCATATTACATGCAATGTAGAAATTTATTGTATGTGTCAAATCATGTTACTGTAAAAAAAAGTGAAGTTAACTTAGAAATTTCATATCATTTTTGAGTGCTCTTAAATATACAGGCAATCTGTAATGAAAACATTTTTATGGCTTCCATGGTACATTTGCTGCTGTGGAAGACATGGTTTTCTTCCTAATGAAGCACAGTACCAAATTGCTTTGTCACATCTAATGACTGTTACCATTGTAGCAGCTCTAGAATGAAGTCTGCACCAATACAGGGAAGTAAGCAGACTGTATCAAGCTATAAGAGGCTGCTTTTTATTTTTGCTCTCAGTCGTGCAGTACAAGATCTACAAGCAGATAGCGTAGGGCACTTCTGATACAATCATCTGTTTCATGACATCCCTGCTTCTGTGCTTCACTCAGTTTCCCTGAAACCAAGCACAGTGTTATATCTCCCTCTACAGGATCTAAAAATCTTCACTGACTCTAAGATGCCATAGAGAGCAGAAGCAATACATCATTGAGTAATGTGAGCAAACCAAACTCATACAGATGACAAGTTTATCATCTGGCAAGAAAATATTAAATGTGTACAACACAAGACAAGGGTGCCACATTATAGCAAGTGAAACATTTGAAAGCTTATCTCTCCAAGTAAATTGCACTTGTAAAATACCAACAATTAAAAATCACATGGGATTTGGGACAGTAGTAGGGGAAAAAAGAAAGAGAATACATACTACAAGAAGGTATGTCACACAGTTCCATGCGTACGTTTTTATTCTTTGTAAAACACCAAGGCCCATCCATCTGACCTCCAGGATTTCGGCAATATGCATGTCCTCCACCTAGCTCTGGAAACTGTGTGCTTGTCAGGTCATGATTGTGGGGACTCTGGGAGTCCCAGAGTTGACAAGTGTGGCCAGATTTGGTAACGCTGACTGTCCCTCTGTAATCTGCTCCAGAACCATTGTAGCATTGATGATCTGTTAGAAAGGGTTTGGCAACAAGTTACAAATAACAAAACAATCAGGGGCCAGCAAATCCAAAACAGCTGAAGTGCATAGGCCACATATGTAAAAAGCAAAAACAAAGCAAAAATAAACCAAAACCAAACCAAAACAAAGTATGTTAGTATTTAAGTACTTGAATTTGGGTACTTCAGGATTTAAATCAAAGCTATGTTTTTTGAAATTTCAGTTCTGTGGCAGTCTGTACCCTTTGATACCCAGATACATCTGAATTCTGCCCTTGCGTGTCTCAGCCTATGGCTATACACACTGTTATTTGATACCTCTGTATGTCAGTTAGTACTAAGTAGCATGTATGGACCTTTAGATACGGGACAAGATAAATTCAACTGAATTAGCGTTATGAGTTTCATTTCAGGAAAAGTCTTCTGGTACCAGCAGTGTAAACTTTGTACCACTTTAATTTCTCATAATCTTCTTATTTTGTGACATGCTGACTTCCGAGAGAAATGAGTGCTGTATCTTCTATTGCCTTTTGTCAATTTTTCCTTTTTTTTTTCTTATAAAAAAGGGATTCGAGCTTTTCTTCTATTTATATACCTCACTTTTTAATCTGCTGAACTACCTTTATTCTGTTTTGCCGCTACCCTCTCTCCATACTTTTTGAGTTGTTGTCTCTCATATGTAGCAAATGAACTGAAATGTGCATTTTTCTGCATGCTTGCAACACTGCGCCTTCTTCATTTTTCTAAATCTCCCTCCCCAGCCCTCAGGAATCCAACACTTAACAAAGCTTCCATTTCTCATTTCCTGAAAAAATTGAGGGTATTTCAACTGCAGCTTTTCCACCAGAGGGAGCACCACTGTCTCTGACAGTCACAGACAGCTACACTTTCAGATCTTTCTTGGACTTCTTGTTTTTTATTCTCATTCCTTTTGCTTGATATATTTTCCCTGGCTTTTCTGGCTTCACCATCACTTTCTCAGTTAATTCTGCTTCCCAGTTACACTGGGTTATTGCCTTCACAGCACACAGCAAGTCTTGCATGCCTACTCTTATGTCATTACCCCTGCTCCTAACTCTGGCTTCAGAGAACGGATATTCAGAATAATCTTAACACTCTTTGAACTTTAAACATCTTTAGTCTCTCGGACCTTCCTTGTTGAGCTTTGTAGGAGGGTGGTGATTAATAGCTAGGAAATCTAGTAGGCAGAAAAATTGTCAGCACATAACAACTGACAACTGAACAATCCTTCTACTCCTGAATGCAAATGTATATCCATTGAAGTCAGATTAATGTTTTCACCCATCCTGTGTGGGTAAAGAAAGACAATTACACCCTAAGCTCAGTTTGCAGGGTTAGTGCTGTTGTGGATTTCCATATAGAAAGAATGAACATTAAAAATTAACTTTCTTAACAGACTTTTCCAGTGAAGCTTCCACAGCATATTTAAGGTTTATTGACATGTAAACAGAGCTCACAAATAGCTGTACTCATCCAGAGTATCTCAACCCAGGGGGACTCATCCAGAAAGGTAAGAACAGAGTCAGAGATGGGGACAGGCAGCTGGGAAGGGAAGCCTGCAATGCACTCGTGCCCCTAGCATATCTGAGGCAGATAAAACCTCTGTGAACACAAAGTTTTGTAGCCCAGGGTGGCTGACAGAACCCTTTCCAGTACTAAGCACCATCCTTTAAGCTTCTTCACCACCCTAACTGTCCCTTACAACAGTGCAAGATTATGGTCAGTATTAACATTGCAAAAAGCAGTATATTGACTTACATCGGCTGAGTCTCTCCACAGGGATCCCAATCCTTATGCAGTTAGCAGCTTCCAGTGTGTCAGGTCGTGGGAGATCCTCACACTTAGGCAACTGCAGCTGCATCAGTATGAGGGGGTTTGACCTCGCGATGTTGTACTCCTGTCTACAAAGATCATTCTCCAGAACTTCACATTCATCCCGGCACAGCTCCCGTGGCTTCGGGGTCCGAGAGCGCTCATCACACAGAGGAAACACAAAGTGGCAGAAGGATGGTATGGCAAACTGTGAGCACTGATCAGACAAATGCGTGGAAGTGCCGATCATGGTAAATGCAGCTGGGAAGGAATAAAAATACTGTTTAAGTATTAATTCACAATACACATGCAAAACATATTTTTTACATCATTTGCTTTTTACAATTTTCACCTCTTCTTGAGGCTCTGAGAGCCTACTGAGCAGCAGGGCAATGAGGTCATCTCTACAGCAAAGGATAGGTGACAAACGCAGGAAAAAAAACCAGCATTCCAGGGACCCTCTGACATCTGCAATTAGCTTGTAGGACCTCAGTTCTTAGGAAGCTACCCATGTAACTAACTGAGTAAATTGCTGGCACTTGACTAACTTCAACCTGAAAGGATAAAGATCCAAGACAAGATTCACCTGACAGAATGCTGACCAAAGTTTCCAAAGTTTCTAGTTGGATAAAATTTGAATGAGGATCATTTAGCTTCTTTCTCCTATGGACATTCTGATCAATAAGCAAGACAAGTGTTTTTCAAGCCTTGACAGACAAAAGGAAGTATGCCATTGGTAGCTGGGGAGATATTGCTATTAATTGATAAGAGAAGCCTAACTGGCAGCAGTTGGGAGAAAAATAAATGTAATCGATATCAGAATACTGATCACATTAAGATGAGTATTGTATTGGTTAATGACTTGATCCTCCCCTTCAGCTCTCACCACCTACACACTAATGTTTATCTGGGAGTTTTCTTACATGTTAAAATAAAATAAAATAATAATTATTATTAATAATAATAATAATAACAACAACAACAATAATAATAATAATAATGAGGGAAGTAAAAAAGAGAAGTGCACATGTTGTGCATCATATATCTGGGGATGAATCAAGCTTTAAACATAGAAACATTCAATCCCACACTGGAAAACATCAGTTGTGAGTGAGGCTTGCTAGACTGCATATCCCACCTATGAACACTGTAAAAAGAAAGGAAATGAGTAACCCAAGTCATTCAACAGTGTCTTTATAATCTACAGATCAGTTCTTCACCTCTTGTATAGCTCTCTCCTTCCTACCACCTACTTCCTGCTGCCACCTGCTGTGAGAGAACCTCCTGTCTCTTCCTAAACACCATACACGCAGCTGCCCCAGCTCCAGCCTTTTGCACAGCCTATATCTTTGTTGATTTTAATTTAATTTAACAGGAATGTAACCTTTCATCAGTCATGTATGTAATACTGCAAGCAAGCACAACATCAGGTCTCAAAAAACAGCTATGAGATGTGCATTTCCCTAAGACTAACACGGAAAAATTAAATTTGAAAGACAGAAGCAGTTGGCTATCTGAAATACCATACTAATTTTTGTGAAGGTGTTACAGAATTTAGACTGCCAGGAGGGAAAGGTGCATAATTTACAATCATGGCCTTATTTTGATGGGAAGCACAAAGGCAAGTAGGGATGTGTAGTGATAGCATAGCACAAAAACAAGAAATGCAGATGGACAAACACAGGGAGAGTCTGATTACTGTGTGCCAAAGGGCAGGCAGCAGTATTGGGAGCAAAACATCAGCAGCATAAAGTGTTTCCCCATCCAAACCCTGCATATCATTGCCAAGATCCTTGGTTTTCAAAGTCTGCCAGAAACGGCCCAGAAACCCCATTAGCCACTCATGTTTTTCTAAGCTCCTTTCTCAAAGTTTGCTTGCTCCTACAAAACTACAGTAAACCCCTGAATTTATTCTTGTACTCCCAAGTCTCTTTCAGGATTGTCTCCTTCCAGACTGAAGACTGAAAGTAGAGCATCTGAACAAAGTATGTGGGAAATATGTTGAGGACATCTGAATGAAATATGTGGGAAATATGTGGAAAGATTAAAGCATCTGAGAGGTTTATTTTTTCAGTCAAACAGATATTAAACAGCACAGTAAAGACATTGCTAATCACACATATCCACGGTTCAGGGGTGAGGTCCATGCACTCTTTATTGTTGGCCTTCCGGTCTTTTAAGTCATGTTTCAAGTTTTTCCCCTAAGTGTCCTCTGTTTTTTTTTTTAAAAGGAAGGCTCTGTTTCTCATATTACTGCATGACCAGGATCAAGCAGCACCACAGGCAGTAGAGGTGAAGTGATTTCATTCTGAATCCAGAATGAAAATTCCCTGTAGATATTATAGAATCATAGAATGGCTCTAGTTGGAAGGGACCTTAAAGATCTTCTAGATCAAACCCCCTGCCACGGGCAGCGATGTTGCCTGTGACCTTATCAAGTGGTTGTATTGTTGGACGGTAGGTGTCACCGTTGCCCAGTCACAACCTCCGCTGAATAGTGTACAGTTCTGAGTACAAAGAGATCCCACCAAAAACTTAAAAAGCGTAGGCAAAAGTGTAAACAAAATCTAAGGAGAAGTTATACAGCAGATATTTTACCTAACCAGGTAGTGCAATTTCAAAAATATACCGGCATTTGGGCAGAGAACACCCAAAATTGCAACACTTGTTTTACTTTTGAGAAGACTCATAAGAACAAATAATACTGTGAAGTCCTCAGTGTATAGTCTGCACATGGCTTTTGGTATGTCCTTCAGATGTATATACCTTAAAAATGCTAAATTATTAATGCATTATCATTACTGCCTAGGTAGGTACTAGGCAGTTCTATGTGTTGGTTCACAGAGTTTTCCGCCTAAAGAAAGTTAACAACAGAAATTCTCCTTAACTCCTATACAGTGTTCCAGCTCTCAGCCTCCAAAAGCTAACCAATAATTGATGGCACTGGGGAACCACCAGCCAGATGATGAATATTCATGCCATATATTCCAGAAACAAATATGACTTGATCAACAACAATTTTCTGCATCCAGTCAAGACAGATTTGATGTCATAGGAAAAATGTGGTATCAATACTATGAATTAATTAATGATAGAATAACAAAAAATTGGCCAGAAAAGGCCAGAATTCCAACATGAGAAAGAAGGGAGGGGAATGAGTCATAAAAAGACAAGAAAAGATTGGAACTGAGGTTTCAGTTATCCCAGATTTGATCACCATATCCTAATGTCAAGAAGAAAAAACAAAAAAAAAAAAAAAACAAAAAAAACCCTGGATTTCTGGCTTGACAATGAGCCCTTAAAATAATATCTTTAAGGGGATAGAGCTGACAAGTAAAGTCAAGCATTTTTGGCAATTAGTTTTGTTTAAATTCCAGATTCAATTAGTTAGCTATATCTGGCCAGATGCAAATAAGCTCCTGATGGACTGTGCTAATTGGCCATATATAACAATAGAAGGTTTGCTCTATTCCACAGATTGATTTGCTTGCTCTTAATTGTGTCTATTGGAATTGCAGCTGCTATCATCAGTGATCACTCTGATGAGTGAAAGTCCAGTGAAGAAAAATCTGCGTTGATATACAGCCCATTAAAAGTCATTAACATTCTGGAAACTTATTGTTCTGAAATGATGACCAGAGAAGGAATCAGCAGGGGCAGAGCACAGGAAGGTCAGCTCTTGCTTTATATAAATCAGTGTGAAATCCAGACTCTTCTGTGATTATGCAGTACGGGAGGAAACAAAGGAAAACCCACTATACTTATTTCAGGAGAACTAAGGCACAGCTTATTTATTTATTTACTCATTTTTACATCAGAAGACGTTTGCTTTTTAAAAAATCTTGTGTTGGAATCTGTCATGCAAAAAGCTCCAGCATGAACTACAAGCTGTTAAAAAGAAAATGTCCTGATATTTTACTTAAGGGCAACGAAAAAGCTTTTAAAAAACATCAGCTATTTACCTTTCTTGCTTCAAATTCTGCTATCTGCACAAGTGAGAGAATGGATCACCTACTTTGAGCTTTAATAAAGGATATCTTAGTCATTGACTTAAAAAACTGAAAAGGATGACAACATTGCTTGTACCTGAATTGGATATTTCCATAAATATTTTCTGTCCTGCTACAGAGATGTATAACCTTACCAGTAATTCGATTTTCAATTTCCCCTTGCATCTGAAGGGAGTCCACATAAATGGTCCTGTTTCCAATGATTCGTGCACATGCAATTCCTCTGTATGGCTGACAGAAACCATCTTCGTGGTAATCTTCTCTGCAAAAGATGGGTTAGGATTGTATAAGCCAATGTCTAGGACTGTATATCGCAATTAATTTTTACAAAACATATTCTTATAAAAGGAAAAAATCCCCCAAAAATGTAAATCTAAAATTGTTCAGTTCCTCAGATGCAGCTCTCTCCTTCAATTCTCTCTACATTAGTATTAACAAGGCACCCTGTAAATAGCTTATTAGGGGGAAAAAAAAAAAGTAAAACAAAACCTGAGATTAATTTTGAAATCATATGCTAATAGTAATGAAGTTTGACAGATGAATTTACTAAAAAGCTGTTAGACTGAGGCAGCAACATAGATCTTGTTACGTGTCCACATGCATTTTTGGCATCTAACTGCCTCCAGTACAATTAGAAAAACAGTTGGTTCTCTTCTTCCACCTCACCCTTGCTCTTTCTTCATTTCCTGTAGTGAACAGCAAAAGACATCTTGCCAAGCTTTAATTGAAATAAGGAATAGTTTTGAATGCTTAGTTAGGTAAACAGAGTGAAAAGTAATCAAGGTTTTAACCTTTTTTCCTCCTCTCCCTGGTCAGAGTCAATACCAAATTCCTCTTCCTACCTATAGTTTAATATATTTTTCAACTGAATGAGCATTTGGGCCAAGTTCAACTCCCTGACATCATTGTAAATATTTTGACATAACAGGACTAGCCTAAAGGCTCAGTCATTCAACACAGCGTCCCCAAAGCCCAAGTAAATAATACAGAGCTGATCTGTAGATGATAATTCTCTGAACCCTGCAAAGGGGCTTCCTAGAGGGGCACTCTCAGAGAGAATCTCCACCACGCCATGTGTTTCCTCTGGCACAGCACAGCCTCTGTGCCAGGATCCACTAGCTTGATGGATTCATAGCACATCACTCATTGCATGATGTACTGAAAAAAGGATAAAACATTACCTGGAAAAATATCACTCTGGAGAAATCCTTGGATACCCCAAAACTTAGTCATCTTTCCTAATGGTCAGGTCAAAAGTCTGAGGCACTCCCTCCAATAGCAGCAATATTTGAAATATTACTCCAATATTCTTCTGCAATTCATACTCTATTATCTTCAGATGTTGATACCTGTTTTGGCTACACATATTTCAATTTCTCCTACACATATCTTCATCCTTCCTGTTTTGCATGTCACATGAGCAGGACAAGGTTGTCAGTGAAATCGTGTAAAACTACAAAACTCCAACTGGGCCAAACCAGCACTAAAACCTGCAGTCTGACAACAGCTAGCCATGATAAGCGCACCACCCAGCACCTACACAGTGCTGAGTGCGGATTCCTGATTCCTGATATCCTATTCTGTTTTAGGATGTTCCTTTAATTTTTCCTCTGCTGTGTCTCCCTGATAAAGCTCTTCAGGGAAATGTCACCTCTATTCCTTAGGTTATAAACTCATTGGAAGTGGGAGGGAGGGTAGGCAGGACTGTCCACACAGGGTAGCCAAAAGCTGGAACCATCAATCATCACTTGAGCAGCAATCCTCCCTTGCTTCCTGGAAAGATGATGACTTAACAGGACCTGACCCATCACACAGCTGCTAGATGAAACATGCTGATTTACGATATGAAGTGTCTCATGCAGTTGTTGTCTAGATCTGGCCCTTACTTCCTACCATAGTACGATTGTTATATATTTATAAAACAACATTTTGTCTGCAAATTCTAAAACAAGTACCCAGAAAGATGGGTAATTTTTCTATTATGGTGGATGAAGCAAAAGAGGAGTCTTTCGGGATCAATTAAATGCTGCAGTGACATTCTTTCGCACTAATAACAAAACCTCTAATTTTGCAAAAACTGCATCATGCCTGAAGGGACAAAAATATCAAAGCAGTTTCTCTGTGCCTGTTTTATGATCCTTGACCACCTCAGTAGGAAATCAGCAATTCCCATAAGGAGCTGAATGAATATGAAACCCCTATTTGACCTCTTTCTCAAGACTAAATTCTTACCCCTATAGCCCTATCCTGCAGAACAGAGTCTGTAATGTATCTAAGTGAAACTGTACCTCACACTTCAACTCTCAGTGCAGGTCTCTCTTGCCAGCACAGGGAAAAAGAGGAAAAAAAAAAAAAGAAAAAAAAAAAGAAAACCAACTATAAAAACTAGCATGGGTTTGGTGACAAAAGAAAGCAGTATGATCTCTTACTTAGCTCAGTTTATTTATTTCTGTCAAGAACTTCTAAATACAGCTTAGATACTATATATACACACATATGCTCCCCTCTCTCATGTTAAAGTCAACTGCTGATTAAACTGAACTGGATATGACCATTACCATGGATGCAAGCAAAAGTAAACAGTAACCTGATGTCAGATACCCTGACTGAAGCAGAGCTCTTGCTCTATGTGTATCTTTGTGAAGTCACACAACTCAGCTTGGCCACAACTAGTGATCAAGGGGGGAAAATTGTTAGTATTTTGAGCAAAATATTTGATTTTGACAAAGCTGCAGTAATGGCAGCACTACTGGTACTTACAGTCTCCTTATGGATTTCTCTTTCCCTCTGCTACATGTAGACTCAGCACATGGCAAAGTGTTTGCAGTAAAAAGCAAGGTGGGGGGAATCTGATAAAATAGTGCAGGAGAGGCAGCATGCTCAGTTCAAACAGGAGGCTTTGGAACCATGTGCTTCTTTGATTCATGCCCTAAACCATATGCCAGCAATTCAGTTGCTGATTAGAGCAAGAGTTAAAAGCTGCTGAAAATAGGCAGAAATACTGACTCTTCAATTTCCTGCTCCTTGAGCTGTAAATTCTGCTCTGATCAAGAACCCTGGTAAAAGCAGAAATCTGACTCCAAAAGAGGAATCCAGAAGATTTGAATTTGTCCAACCTGCAGAAATCTTACAAGCTCACTAGGTATTATTACAGCCACAGATACTATTCGCCATTTTTCTTTCTGAATGTTTCAAGACAGCATTGCCTTTTCCCACCAATAATTTTCTTCCATTTTAATAAAACTTTATTTATTTATTTATTTTACACATCAAAGAGTTGGGAACATACTATATCTTGGCCTTCTTTTTCACCTTTGCTAAAGGACTACCTCAAGGACAAGGCACTTGTAATAAGTATTTCACAGAACCCAATTGGAGTGCAGGTGAGATAAGGTATGTTCTCCCACTAAGAGAACTCTCCTCACAGCTGCTTGTCAGATTGTGGGTTTAAACCAGGCTTTAGGTTTAAAAACAATGTTGTAAGGAATCTAGCTAAACAGTCCCTTTTTCTAAAACACCGTTTGTTTCTCAGGATGAATACCATTCGTTTTCCAGACTCAGAAGGTGATCTTAACGTGAGAACAAAAAAGTTGAGAACTAGCCTTTCTAATATGCAGATAGAGGAGGGAAACCTTCTGTATGGAGAACACATAATTAAAAGTAGCATCCGTGTTTTGGTCTTATGCACAACAAGGGGTGTTTCTAATATCCACCATGCTAACAAGGTCTGGAAACATTGGGAAATCTGCAAGTTCCTCATCACACACACACTGCACTACCCAATTAAACATAGTGGGCCTTCAGGTTTATGGGCAGAAGAAATCTGCATGAAAGGGATAATTAAACAAGTGATATAAAAGGCTCAGTGGTGCAGTGCCTGTTGAATCTCCTTCTAACAATAGAAAACAACTTCCTGGGACATGTGAATCTGTAAAGGAGGTGTGGGAAGACCTAGGTGTCCCTGAATGGGAACAAAACCCAGCACACATGGCTGGGAGTATCTGTAGACAGAGAAATCCCACCAATGGTTTGAATCCTGGCCTGCTGTTTTTGAGCTGTTAGGAGATGAGATATATACTCTGGTGCAGGATATGCAGTGCCTTCTGCTCAGACACCCCTCAGGCCCTGAGGATGGGCTGCAAAAAGCAGTAGCTTTCTATTAGATAGTTTGAAAGAAATGTTATTCAGAAATAATGGCTTTCTTCAGCTACAAGTATTTACCGTATGAGAACAACTGTACCCAAGGTCATGCAAGACATCGGTAAGGTAAAGCTGTCCTCCAGAAGTACATGGAGACAAGTCCAAGGCTGCTGCAAGCACTGCAAAAATGCACCGAGCACTGCTACCCCTGCACAGTAACCATCACTATATTTCCAGAGGTGACGCAGAAAGAACACTGAACAAAAGGCTACGAAAGAAAATACCTAGGAAACAAAGAGGCTTTTCTGAATGGAAAATCTGAAATGCTCAAAGAATACATCTGGGTATAATACGCTATATGAGATCTATGTAACACAATCTATTGTATGCAACTGTCACAGCCGAGTAGGCCAGAGGGCATATGAAACAAAAAAGTCCCAGTAAATAAAAGGCAATTGTGGAAACTCTGTTCAATGCCAAAATAATCTTGTGATGCATATAAGTCTAATGACAGCTTTAAGCATACATTGGGTACTTTGAAAATGAAGTGAGAGCTGACCTACTATCTTTACTTGCAAATGGTGAAAGCACTTGAAGGCATATTTAGCGTGAGGGCTCATGAAGTGAATTTTGAATACAGAGTTGAGAGGTGCTAGAGGTACTATTTATTTGCTAGTAAGATACATTTTTTTCTGGTTGCCTCCCACAAGCTTAACTTGAAAAGACAAAGAGAAACTTAAGCTAAAATATTTTTCCTGATAACAGATACAACACTGTGCATCAGTTGGAAAGAGGAATTCAATTCCTCCAGAAAACCCAGAAAGGGGAATTTTGACTCAGTAAGTGAATAACAAGTCATTAGAAAAAAAAAATAATAATAATCTTTGATTTTTTGTTACTGGCAGTTACACATTGAGAAGCCATTTTATAATGTAATAAATAACTTAATTCTTCACTGTAATTAATTCAGTGCTGGTATTGGATACGAGGGAGGCCAACACCCATATGATATAGATTCAGATTAAAACATTAGCAAGCCCTGAGTATTCCATGTAATAATGTTTGTTAACCACAATAATTAATAACTAACACTGAAAATTAAGTAACTAGAAATCAGTCTTAGCATAGGAGCAAGCTGGAGAAAGGAGAACTAAACAACTTGCAATAAATAAAATAGTAGTTAAGAAAAGCAATTAAAACGGTAGGCTTTTCACCTATGTAGGAAAGAATTGTAATACTCAAGTAGTTTCCTACGAAGGAGTTTTGAGATTCCATAGAAAAGAATATGACAGATCTTCTGGAGTTTCATTATTCTGCATGCAAAACTGAACATTTATCTGTTGAAAATAGGGTTGTTTTTTGTTGTTGTTGTTCTTGCTGTTTTTTTGTTTGCTTGTTTGTTTTGTTACATTACCAGCTTCTGTAGTCCATTTCATAGTTTTGAACCAAGTAGCAAGATAAAAATCCTGAAGGTTCAGTTTAGACAGTCACATTGACTACATTAAATATACATATATATCAATCTACACTTTTAATACAATTAACAAGTTATTTACAATTATAATTTGATAACAATTTGTTTATATATATTCAAATAATAAACTTAGAAGTTATTTAGAGGGACACAAAATACAAAGAATTACAGGAAAAAAAGCGTTATGTTTAGTGAAAGAAAGGCAAATCACACTAAGGTGTAGGAAAGCTATTATAAAGCTGTTATAATAAAACATCATGGATTTCTGTCTTTTATATATGTATATAGCCATGGTTTGTTTACATTGCACCTCAAACTGGGAACTGTTATAATCTGGCACTACAACCTTTGTAATATGTTCCCCCCACTCTTGACAAATATCATATCATAGTGTCAGGTCATAAGCGAATCACTTTTCAATGGCTAAAATGAGTTCACATCTCTTAACAGTCAATAACTCCCCCTGAAACAGGTCACAGAGAAGATCTACAGAGAAGAGAAACATATTAAGTTTTCATATGTCTTTGTCCTATACAATTTTCCTCTTGTCAAAAATATGGTAAACCTATACTACTATTACTGTAGAAAAATACCTGGTACTTTCAGGTCAGGTTTCTATATTTAACTTTCAGAGAAAATATCAAATAAACCAGAATACTTTAAATTCAATTTCTTGTTTCACCATCAAGAGTATTGTCTTTTAAAGTAATAGTTTCAACGGGGTATAAAATAGCTCTTTCTCATAGACTTCATATTGTGTGGAGATCAATGGGAGTTTTACTACTGACTTGCAGGGCAACAGGACTGGGGTATAAATATTTGATGGAGGAAAAGAATGGGATTTTTCAAAAGCCATATTGCATGAACTGTTTATCCACTGAGAAGGGTTGGGTTAATGCCAACTGTTCCTAATATTACCCATAATTTCTGCCCATACGGTAACAAGAATAAATGAGTTGGTGGCTTCAGTGAACTTTTCAAAATGCAGCTGTACAGGAAAATCTCAGTGGAAAAAAAAAAAAGGAGGAAGGGAAAGGGGGAAAGGGGGAAAGGGAAGGAACAAAACAATGGTTGGGACAACTTCAGTGCTGTAGTAGGACCCTGCCTAGTTGGAGATGCCCTTGGCCAGCACCATGGGAGAACAGCACGTGCTTCCTGCTCTACCTGTCCCTGTGCTCTGAATAAACAACTTCATTCTCTGACCAAAGTTTTATCTGCAGTTTTATCTGTGCCTTTATGGCACATAAAATCATTTGTTTCCACATCTTCATCAGCATCTAAAGATCAGCTCTCTTGATATAGCAGAAAATACCCATCAAAGTAGTTAAAACCTCAAAGAGACTTCACTAAAATGCAAGATGGATATAAAAACTTTTTCTGTGCACCTTTCACTAAGGGAAATTTTAAAATGGAATCAGAAAAGAAGAGAAGTTTAGTGTTAAGAAGTCAAAAACTAACAGGTGCAGGAATTTGTATATATAGTCATAGCTGAGTTGAAGTCAATGGACCTATGACAATTTACACTCACCAGGGATACGGCCCATGAATTTTGCTGCCAAATGCTCCTTGAGTTTAAAAGCAGTCCCCCAAAGTAAGATTTCCCCAGCATCTACAGTACAATTTGCATAAACATTACCAAATAGCACTTATTTTTGTGTTTTTAATGAGAAAGAAAAAAAAAGGTAACACTTGACAGAACGCCTAAAAAGGTAAATTAAAGCCACATTAAATGAGCAGAGCAATTTTGCTGAGTTTGATTTGAATCTGAAACCTGCTAGTTCCTGAAAAGTATGCTGTGAACTGAAACTTTAGGTTCAATGTCCAATTGGAAAATAACAATTGATATTTATTCCACTGATTATACTAAATGATGAATTTGTTAATCATAATATTCAAGACACCATTTTAAGCCAAGTAATTGATAAAGCAATTCATTGAAATGTCATTAGTGAAAACACAGCTGCAAGTGGTCTTAGTGTTTGCGATAACCTAGAGAAAAATAAGTTGTCAAACAGCAAATTGTAAAAAACAACCTTATTTTTAGCCTACTGCAATTATTTCCACACCTGATTACAAAAAGCGTTTTTAAACGCAGAACTTAGATGTCAAAGTCTGCTTCATAATTTGTTTTAAACTTACATATTTAAACAGTCCAGATAATGTTTTAAACATATATTCGGATATTATCATGAAAAGAGGATGTTTTTAATGGAAGTTACTTAAAAGACATTTAAACCCAAGAAAACAGGTGGGCATCAATACCATTTAAGCCTATGCCTGTATTGAATCACAAACCAAATTGTTTTGCTCTATAAGCATTGCCTTAAGTGGGTGTCAGCGCTTTTGGCTGAGCTGTGTCCTTGCTAAGAGCTACTGTATTCAGTCATTTAAGTGGCTAAAATCCATGGAAATTGGTATTTACTTCCCTTCTTTCACAGAATCATCTTCCATCACTCCTGTAAAAAGAAATACACAGTCCCCACTGGCAAAGATGTAGGAAAGAACCAAATACACGAAGCAGGGGCAGAGTGTTCTTGAGATAACACTACGCACTACTGGGGCTTGACGGTATCTCAGACATTCAAGTATTTATCATTACATATTTAGAAAAGGTTTCATTACACCAAAAAATATTGCTGTTCTCAACCACAGTCACATATAGAAGTATAGACACGGCGGGAAGATGGCTCTTAGTACAGTAGCCTTGGTGAAATAGTTGAAGTGGCCCTACATAAATACAAGTTATTGTGCTGTTCTACCCATGATCCAGCATAGAGTTACTCAATAAGTAATAACAACTCTAGCTTATGGAATATCTGCTTAGTCATTCAAATACAGTGGAACTGTACATCAGGAGACAGAAGATAAAGAATTTTGACGTTTGCAAGGCAGATAGTCCCTCATGACGATGAAAGAAGCAAAGTTAAGCAAGGACACCTGCTCCTGAAATTTCTGCAAGGAACAGAAGAATGTCCCTGGACACATTAGTCATAAACCTCTGACTACCACATGTAAGTTCAAAAAGATGAACTAATATTAATTCTCTCTACAAACGTTCCTCCAATCTCTATCAATTTACTGACATGGTATTTATGTAAATTCTCCCATTGCTTTCATAGGTCTTAACATGTTTGGATGAAATCTTGAAATCATATGAGTCAGCTGGAAATCCAAGGAAGGTTGCCAGTCTGCTTTGTCGAGTATCAGATATTTTTTATCAGAAACATCTGTTACCATTAGGGTTACTGAAGAATTTAAAAAAGAAAAAGCTTCAGAAAGCTAATTTCAACATATGGGAACATGGACCTGGCCTTGCAGCATTCCAGCTTCTTTCTCACCAAAGAAATCATTGAGACCGAGTCTCCTTCCCCACCCCCTTTTTTCTTCTTCTTCCTTTTTTTTTTTCTTTTAAGGCGAGTTATCTTTCCTGATGCGCTGTGACTGTGTAATAAATTGTCTCCCATTGACACTCCCAGGAAAAAGCTGTAGGACCAATGAGCCTTTTAAAGTGCCTCTAACAAGCAACTCTTTATTTCTCCAACTGCCAGAAAACAGAATTCCTCTTTTATCTTTCCTTCCCATTCCATGCCACCCTAAGCAAGTACACGCAGCTTGGCTCCAAAAAGTTCTCGGAAGAGTCCACCAGCTGAGAATACAATTATAATTGCTACCATACAAAAGCAGCAGTAAAACTGGTAGCAGGCAGCCGAAGAGCAGGGCCACCACTGCCTTGGGGCCAACATGGGAGACAGAGGTCTGGACCTGGGCAGCTTGTCTATGCCTAAAAGAATAGAGCTAAGATGGCATGTTGGCTGCCCAGCAGGAAGAAAATGCCATCAAGGGGAGATGGGCAAGGGGCATCTTTGATCATGGTAATACCATGGAAGGGAGGGACATCGAGCTTCACCAAACAAGCTGGGCTGGGGATGGAAGGGTGAAGGAAGGGCAGCTACCTCCTGTAATGTGGCTCCAAGCATGCCTAGTGCAGCCTCCCCCCCACAAAAGCACATAGGAATTGACATGATCTAATAAATTCCTTTAAAAAAAAAAAGAATAACAACTTACATTTTTCAAGCATATACTCATGTGGTGTGATTTACTCCTACAAAAGCAGATTATGCACAGAAATAGAAATTTTATATTATTGCTCACTTCATTAAAATCCATTGACATAATTTTATATGCATGCCAAAATGACAGGTAGGTGGTAGAAAGTCTTGAGAGTAAATTAGACTACGAAAGAACAGTCAAAAACAGTAGTTATACAAACACAAAGAGAAAGGGGTTACAGGGAAGACAATGGAATAATTTTAAAACAAAACAAAAAAAAACAACAAAACAAAACAAATGAAATACCACGACATGCCTCATGTTTTCCTTTTTTTTTTTCTTTAATGTTGGGATATAACAGTTTTCTGTAAAGCGCTTCTTAGTTTTTTAATTAAAAAAGCACAAACTTTTTTTTTTAAAGAATGGTTTTAAATATATTTTAATTAAAAATTATTTCAGAATTCAAAATGTTTTAACTGACTGTATCCCTAAAAAAGTGATCCTTTATGAAAATATTAGAGCAAATCCAAAAATGAAAGGAACCGTATGGATGTAATTTTATTCTTATTTCTTTTTTTTTTTTTTAACATAACAAAAGCAGTTTTGCTATTTCATCTAACACAGAGATTATATGTCTGATAGCAGAGAACTTTGTAAAACAGCCAGAAATTATCATAGCATCAGCTATAAATTCAAGGTTACATAATTATATGAACATGGAAGTGTTCATCTTCAAAGTCCTTCACAGTTCATTTTTATTAAAACTACAGAAACATAACTATTTATAACTGTACAATATTGAAATGGCAGTTTCACAATAATTTTTCCAGTCTTAGGAAAAATAGATGATTTATTCTGTTTATCAGAAAACCCCAGCATGAGGTAAGTGATTTCTTTAAAGCATCTAAGCATTAATATGAAATTCCTAATATGAAATACTTGTTAGATTTTCTGTTTTTTGTTGTTTGTGGTGGTGGTGTTTTTATTTTGCCTGTTTTTGTTTTTTATGGATGCAATAGGAACTATATATTGTAGGCAACATTACAGAACGTTACACTTTGAGAACACATCCCAGTGCTAGAGGCTATTTTCATAGCTGCTCTTGACTTCACAGAACATATTGGAGCTGAAATTTTCCCAAGACCAAAGCTTTTTTTTTTTTTTTTTCCAGCTTTAACAGACATGGTTCAGGTGTTTCGGAAAATGAGCCCTGAGAAAATTGCCATTTTTCTCTTTAAAAAATAAATTAATTAATTAATTAAAAAACACAAACCAAACCAAAACCAATACAAGGAAAAAGCAGCCATTTTGTTCCTATGCTATTAAGCAGACACCCGAGACTTTCTGGGGCATGTCTTTGCTGTTCCAGTGAAACACTAGCCAAATTTGTCTAGTTTTTGCATCATTTCCGTCTTCATGTGCTCAGCCCAGCCTATGAGTGTATAGCTGATAAATTCTCCAAATACCCAATCTACAGCAAGTTTTGCCAACCTGCATGAGAAAATAAAATTGTTTGGCACCCATGTCAGGGCTAGCACTTCAGGTTAAATGAGGCAAAGACATGAGAAGTTTGCTGAGGGCCCAGGAAGACAGGGGATATGGAAATGGGAGGTAGAGGCAGATTGGGGGTGTGAAAAGGGGCTACTACTAGAAGTGCCTACAGTCCTCCACAATCGTGGAGTAAAACCTAATATTTTTTGTGCCTCACCATTCCCTTCTGTCAACATGTGTCTCCTCTTCTGGGCTGATCTGGTTTGAAGACAGCAGCCTATTATTACAGCTTTCTATCCATTGGCTGGCTCCAGCGACCAAGATCTGGGTGGTACGGCCAAGGAATCCAGACCTCATGAAATAATTCTGGTATGTCATCATAATTCCACATAATAGAATAGTTGACTTTTTCCAAATTAGGAAAATTATCTTTTTCTACACAGGAAATTCTATGCCAGTTTCAATCAAAGCCTCTGGAGTTCTCAAGAAGAAAAATAGAAACAGGGTCGTCTACCCCAACCACTAGAAGAGGGTAGAAATGAGCAGCATTCGGCCTACCCTTCGCACAGCACCTCAAAGTACCCAAAACTGCTGGGAACCCAGCTCTCGTGCAATCCCAAATGATAATTTCTCCTTACTTTTATTCCTTTGAACTTAAAACCTTTTACTGAAGGCTTTTCACAACTCGTGTCTAAAGACACTGCTCTCCTCTATTCTCCTTTCCAATGGCTGAATGTCTTTTTTTTTATTTTAATCAAAATTTTCCAAAAATTTAATAATGGATGCTGTCTTTTATTTCAGGCAAAGCAAAATAGTTCACATTCAAAATTCACAGTTACAATTTGTTTTCAGATGCCACACACAGGATGCCAGACAAACATTATTAACTTGATAGGCTGTGAGTAGCAATTGTAGCAGCACCACAGCTCCATAAATTAATTTAATCGGGCTTAACTTTAATAAACTCTTCATTAATCAAAACGAATTTGAAGAAAAGCAATTGGCAGATCAAATGCATCTCCTAAGATTAGCATGTTAGCATTTAGTTCCTAACGCTTGAAAACTAAGATCCTGTGAATACTGGTGTATCTGTCAGTTTGAGTGACAGAAAGTTTACAAGCTATCACTCACTGCCTAGTCTTGAAACTATTAAGAATATGTTTTTAAGTAGCATGTAATAAACTGTAATCTATTGCAGAAGAAAGTAGAAAGGCAGTCTGTACTCTTCCTATTCAAAGCATAGATCTATTCCCATTTGAAACTATTTTCTTATACCATTCCCTACTGAGGCAGACTTTTCTTGTTTTGGAGGAAACTTTTTAAATTAACATATTTTAATATATATATTATATATAATATATATATTATATATATTAATATTAACATATTAACATTGCACATATTTCCCTTGCCCGTCCACTCATTGCTTTGCAATCTGAAACTACTTTATTGGAATGAGGTGGATAGAACAAAAAAAAAAAAAGTTTTTTGTAAAATTGTCAGATGAAAATACCAGGATTTCTGCATGCAGGTCAGCCTGTGGAGACACACCTATTCCATTGAACTAAAGAGACTGATTTCCCAACGTGAAGTAAAGCATGGTGAGGTGGGTGAAAATGTGCTTTCTGGTTTGAAAATAGAACTCTTAGAAAACTTTTAGGGGAAAAAAACTTGTGCCTGTGTGTGCGAGCACATATGTTTAAAAACAAAGTTTGTTTTTATATAAAATTGTATAAAGTACATTTATGTATGTTATATTTACTGTACAAAAAATTGTGATACACCATACGTTGTTTGTCTCCTACATAAAGCAGTCCTTTTCCTCTTTTGTACTATTATCTGGTTTAACAAAATGAGAAATGTAATACTTATGAATGATTTTTTTGAGGAGACTGTTGGTAAGATGTGTTTCTTGCAATTTTATTTTTAGAGTAATATTACCACAAATACTTCATATTTTCTTCTACAAAAGTATAAATTTAAAAGAGTAGGTTTACTTACTACTTTTTTTTCTCTATTTCTTTGAAAAAGGAAAAAAAAGAAAGGCTTTCTATCACACCTAATGTTATTTAGTTTTGAAGGGAAAAGTTTAAATTGTATCACTTTGTACCATCTGTTTCACCTTTTCTTAAGTATGGTGAATTAGTTGCATCTATAGTTTGGCCCTTTCAGACTGAACCAGAGAATGGAATAATACAAAAGTAAGGAAAAAATAACTATAAAGCCATAAAAATTGAAAGGATGATTTATGGTATGGTGTTACAACATTACCTCATTTTGTTGAATTACCTACTTTTCATTAGAATAGCGTTCCTTTACCTTTGTGCCTAACTGCAATATTCACCCTTTCCATGCATGCACTTAGAAGCTATTCAGCATCCTAAGGAACTCTAATTATACTCAGTGTGGCATCAAATGCTGACAGGAAGTCTCAGGGACATATAACTGTCCTTTTGTAGGACATACAATAAATACTTTGAAAGCCATTTAAGCTTCTGAACGAAGGAGAGAAGGGGAGGGAAAGAGAGAGGAAGTAAAATCAAAACAAACTAAAGATCCCTGGTTATATCAGGGATGTCCAACAGCTGCAGTAGCTACTTGCCAAAAGCCCAAGGGCCATTACTACTTTGAATATCAATTTACGTATATCTTTAAAAGGATCAACAAATGTCTTATTTTGCTTGCAAGTTCTTTGGTAGTTTAATATAAATTGTTTCTCTGAGCTGCCCAAACCTAAGCACCTGTTGCTAATCTTGAATTTGCTGGAAGAGGGCATGTTGGGGTCACATTTTTACAAACTTGAAGCTGTATTCAGCTCTTGGCTGTACATGCACATCTCAGAATCACACCTTACAGCTCGACTGATAAAATAGCCTCCTAGCTATGAGAAACATGACCACTGCTCCGCAGAGTAAAAAGGAGCTTGTCCTAGCCCACAGTCTATGGGTAAATTCTCCTTACACAAAACATCAGCTTCATTTAATTACGTAGGTGGGTACCTATAAGCTATACTTCTAAATTTTGGAAAGCACATCTCTTCGGAAAAAAAATGTTCTTGTGCTTTGGTATACTATGTGCTGGAGCCCCATATATAACAGCAAAGTGGTATGCACTACATTAATTACATTACATGGTCCACCCATTTTGAAGTATCTTGACTCTACCGCTAACCACAAGAGGCAAGGTGCTTCCTCAGATTTAACCCTATGTTAGCCTAACTCTAAAAGCAGACAGAAGTGTAATTAATTGCCTCTTCCTAAATAATTTGAAAGCCTTGTCCCACAGCAAAGTAGTCCCATAAGAATGCTTTCTTGGCTTTGCAACCAGGCTCATGCAGTACAAAGCAGCTGTATTACACTGTAAGGGGCATTTGATTTATCTACTAACACAGAGCTCTATTTTTAATCACCTTTGCATATCCTTGGCATCCCTTTGTTGGGGGGGGGGGGGGTGTTGGTGCTGGGGGGGCTCTGAATAATTTAGGTTAGTGGTGGGCATAACAATTGAAACAAAATATTAACCTTTTTTCAGTGTTCCCTGTCAGCTTCTTCCCCTTGTTCTTTTCTTCCTTTAAAAGGAAAGGAAAAGGCTACCGCTTGCAAACAGTTTCTTCAGACAACAAGTCGCAGATATAGAGACACTGGTTTTGGCTCTTGGATGTACATGCACTTCTCAGAGTCACACCTTACAGCCTGACTGATAAGAGAGCTTCCTGGCTGTGAGAAACCTAACCATTACTCTGGAGAGTAGAAAGTATGCTTCCTAGCCCACAGATGCCTGCTTCTACTCCACAGTGCTAAGCATGTTAAACACACACATTGTGTTTAAATCAGTCAATTTTGTAAGTCCATATTGAATTTATACTTCTATCACTAAATAACAAAATGCATAGGTCCTTCATTATTTATTTACTAAAGATTAGAAAAATATTTAATTGGGAAATTAAAGCTGAAGAAATAACATAGTGTGGGAAGAAGCCAGGATCTGGTGTGGCGCAAAGCAACCCAAACCAGCACTTCCACTGCTCTTTAATCTTGCCTTGAATTACACATACTCTAGGTTTTTAATGAGGAAAAAAAAAAAAAAAGAGGTATTTTTCAAAACCACACATGTAAGATTAGAACAAAATTTTCTCACTCTCCATTATAAGACAGCAGACTACACTTCTTTTGAGTGTATGCTACAGCTCTGGACAGACCAAATTTTCAGTTACGCATTTATTTCTGAGACATTTTGAGCCTTACTAGGATACTACGTAGCTAAATTAAAAATCAATCAGTATACCAAAAAACTTACATTCTAAAATAGACAAGAGAGAAAAACAGCATGAAAAAGAAGTGTGATGGCTGGTTCACTGAAGCCTTGATTTCAGTTCTTTCATTCCTCTACAAATTTCCAGTCTCAGCCTGAGCAAATTGTCAAAGAACATTTAAACCGATGGGCCAAGAATCAGATCTGAGATGGTGGATCAAAATTCCCTGATAAGAGTCCTAACCCCACACCAGGGTGAAATACAGCCTCCCCTCCAACCTTGAAATTAAAAAGGAAACTGACACACAGGGGCTAGAAAGGAACTGCAGCATGTTCCAGCCAGATCCCCAAATTGGATTGTCAGGAAGCCAGGAAATCTGCCAAGGCAAACACATGCTGTTTAATGTAGACCAGCCTGAAATAAACTGTGCCTCGGTTCCTCATTTGCAAAATAGGAGTAACATTCCTTGTTTTTGGGGGAGAGAATGCACCCTAAATGTTTTGAAGTGATCTGATCACATAATAGTGGAAGGCACAGAATTCCCAAGATTGCCCATCTCCATTTGATGTACAAGAAATGGAGAGACAAAGGTTAAACAACTTGCTGCAATCACATATGGAGACAGGAGCACAGCCAGAAATTAAATCCAGACCTCTAAAATTACAGTCCAGTGTTTTAATCACAAAATCCTTCTTCTTCCTTGATTAAAACGGGAAAGCAGAACAGAAAATATGTGCTTATTCTGTAACTTCAAGATGTTACCACAAATATCATAGAAAAACATATAGACCTCAAATATGGACATCTCTTCCAAGGGTATATTTTGCTGAAATAAAAGACATGCATGTCATTCTGGAGGAGCCCCATCTTTGAACACCTGGTCCTAATGGACCTGATTAAACACTGTAAATTTTGAGTTGAAATAGCCTTATATTAGGTATTAAAACATCTGTCTATGTGAATTTTAAGAAAAATCTCATATGATTTACAAGATTAAAAATGCCATTATCAGTGTGTGAACTGCACTGAGACTAGAAAAGAGTTTTTGCCACTCAAAGAAAAGGAAGGAGTGGTACTGCTGCTGTTCAATTATAAGGAAAGTATTCTTCCCTTTCTAAAGTGGGTACCTTTAGATTCCCAGACAGATCCAGCTAACAAAATTATTTTTGCCTACAGCTACTGCCTTTTTTCTGGAAGACCCCAGGCATGGCCAAGGAGGTGACACCAGTGTGAAGTGCAGTGATGACCCACTCCCTTCCGTCCTCTTTCTCAAGGTTCATAGTCCCTTTTCCAATTTATATTTACATGTAAATTTGTCATATTATGAAGACATACTTGCACCCACCACAAGACTGTAGGACTGCCTGTCATGTCATGCAGAAGGTCACCATTGGGGTCACAGCAGTTGTGTGCTTTAGCTATGTGATAAAAGTGGTAGGATATGCAGAACCACAGAGAATAAACTGCCTACACTAGCCTTGGGAAACCTCACCAGGGTTTTAACTCGGATGTTACTAGACTTTAAAAACCTTTTATTTTCCATCATTTGAAAAAACTGTTTTTCCTCAGCTACAATTCTTTTCACATTTTTCTTCAATGGACTGAATTTTAAAATTCTAATTATTGTCCCAAACTGCCTGAATAAAACAAGGCATGTGAGCAATGCAAAGTTGTTCTGAATGGTTAGTACCTAAAACATTCCTCCCTGAACTAATAGCAACTTCTACTTGATGACTATGTTTCTTCCCACCTATTTCTCCTTATAAGTATTCAGCATACAGGCACTGGTAACTGAAAGTTCAGAACCGATCTCAGTGTTCAATTAAAAAAAAAAAAGTGAATTTTCATACTTAGAAAGCCTAGTTTCCTGAAACCATATCAGATTTTCCAGAGGACCTTAGAGCCAACAGACTGTTAGGTATCTTCTATCCCAAATCCCCTTCAGGGTGGTTCCACCACAGTCACGGCCTACGTGAGAAAACTCGGCTTCAAATCAGGAATTTGCCTAATGGATAAAATTCAATCTAACTATTCAATTCAAGAGAAAAATAAATTAAACTAGAGAACACAGTCTTTTTAGAATGACATGATCTTGTAAGAGCAATATCTCTGGAAGGAAAGGCAGCTGTTTCTGCTTTCCTACTCTTAGACTTCAAGAGATTAACATTCATTGCCTAATTGTAAACTATTCTAAAATACCATTCTCTGGTATTTGCTACCCAATTATTTTATTTTCTCTCATTCATACCTTTCTGAATGGACAGGACATCTCTCTTCACACGGGAAAAAGTGAATAATGTTAATGATACAAAATATGAAAACGTTATGCAGGGAGAGAAAGGATTCACCCTGCTGTCTAGTCCTGTGGTAGAATTGTCCTCTAGTAGCATATCCCTTTGGACAGCAAAGGCTGGTCAGAGACTATTTTTTTGATAGTGTTTTGATTTTATTTCATATATAAATTAATTTGTAGTAGCTATTAATACTTTGAATAGTTTTAATACTTTTGATAAATAAAGTAATAAATAAAGTACAGAAATCTCTCAACATCACTAGCAGACAGTCAGGGCCCTTTTTTGCACTGGTAAATCCATCTGCATAATGAACTGATCTGCAGCAATTCTTAATTGTTAGATAGTTTTTAAAAATCCACAGCAGAACACATGGATTATATAAAAATACCTTGCTAGATGTTATCTGTATAGGTAAAGGTTTTTATCCCTTAATAATTCATTAGGTGTAGTTTTAAAACAAGATACAATTATTTTAGGTTTCAGCGCTTTCACTGAAGCATGTCTCTTTGGAAGCATTAATGCCAGGAGAAACGGCACTCAGGTGGTTCAACACGAGACTATGCTGCACAGCCAGCAAACAGAAAGAGCCCTTTGTTTCACACCAGCCCCTTCCAAGCAGTTTGGTATTTCATTCATCTTTTTCCCCTTTCCTTGATTCAGGCTTACAAGTTGACCTGCACAATTTTATACAAAATATTCATTAAAAACAACAACAACGATAATGATAACATAGTCAGTTTCTGAAAAGAGGAAAAATAACACTGTCAAATACAGCATTTTATTTGCAATACTAAGCGGGAGTCAGGGAACATGGGAATTAAAAAAAAATGGAACGAAAAGAAATACCAGAAAGGAGGGTAAGATTTTTGGAAAATTTGGTGGACAAAACCTGATGATGTAGGAAGGTGCAAAAAAATTAAATAGGGGCAGGCATTAAATAAGGCAAAAATCTGTAATCCCTGAAAGTTCCTAGACCTCCATTGCTAAGTCCCTCAAGATTTCTCTCTTGACCTTTGATCTCAGCCTGTTTTTCTCAAGTTACAGCTTTCTCTTCAATCTAGCAGATATGCAAAATAAATAAATAAATAAATAATCTACCAGTACTGTACTCTTCATTACATTTCCAATGGCAAGCCCAAAAAGATGATGGAAAGCTACTGCTTCCAGGTTCATCCCTCGTACCATTGCTACAGGACCAATTTAGGAGTGTCCTAATCCCAAGCCAGTTCCAGAACCATATGAAATAAAGTTGTTTATTCCTTTATTTTAACCTATAGTTGAAAACCAGTAAAGGTTAAATAACAAAGTGTTCAAAAGCTAGGTAAAGCAGGAATGAAAGATATCTAAGAAACATTAATCCACTTCTCCTTTTAGGGGGCACGAAACCAAGAATTCTATGTCACATATTTTATTTTTTCATTTTAACAGTGTGTGTGTTTTCGTTTTTAAATTATGTCGATATTTGTAAACTATTAACAAGGCAATGCTCAGTGCAGGAAAATGTTTGAACAAAACAGTATTAGAGAAACCAAAAGAAATAATATTCATTATTTGCTTAATAACACAACAGGAATCAAAGTAAAACCTGGTTCCCGGCCTTTCACCTTGTTCTCAGAGCTCACTACTCTTCAACTGTGTTCAAGAACTGTGTTCTTTGAACTTCAGTTCAGTGCTTCACTATGCATATTTTAGTTTGCTATCTCCTGTACCAGTCTCTGCTTCCCAAACCTGTAAAAGATTGGACGGCTTCCTGGAATCTCACTATTTTACCCTTTGTAGAGCAGGTGCATAACAGTTTTTTTAAAGTAAAGTGCTGTATAATCTTAAATAGGATTTCAGTGGTTCCAGAAATTATTACTTTATTTTTAGTATGCTGACTTAAACAGCTGTTTTTAATCTTCAATCGTTAACAATCAATTTTAAGAAAAAAATGAAACCTTGTGAAATCTTTACAATGTTGAAATCCTTTAAATTAATTTGCACATTCTGTGCATATATAAAGTACAAGAATGTGTACTATGTGTTATTACTTTTATACATGTAAGATTGAGTAAAGTATCTATAAAATGGATGCTGTGGTGGTCAGTCCACTGCAGCAATTTAAGGAATTTCCACTCAAGGCAGTTCAGTGGTCTCAAGCACTGACCAGTTATGTATGTCTTAAAAACACCCATGCATCTTTACAAATTCACTTTTATCCTTATTTTGAATTACTCCATTCCAACTGTAACTTTATGAAATTAACGCATAAAAAGGCCTTGTTGCGTTCCATATGCCTTTAACTGATATGCTGCAGAATCTATCTTAAGAATTCACAGTATGTATTATTTAAATTAAAACTAATAAAGCAGAATACATAGAGCTGATCCAGTCATAAAGATGAACTTAGATCTGCAAGTGAACAACTAAGTACAACTAAGAAAAATCAGCCAGTAACTACTAAAGTCAAAATGACACTAACAAATAGAGGTTATCTAACTGCTCAAAGAGAGGATTCTAGTTTTGTTTTACCTGACTTTTCAAACTATAATAGTATAACATAGATAAATTTACAACCACAGCAATTTTACCCATTCATTTTTAACCACTCATCCAGCCCATGCTTGCCCTGTAAACAATTAGTGTTCAAACATCATGACTCTGTGGTATTTTCATTGTCCTAAATATGAAATAAGCAAGAAGAAGCTATTTGAGAATATTTGATCAAACCCAAACCCACAGTAACACAATGCTATCCCTGTCAGAAAAGGTTTCAGTCATTCTGTGAGTTTTCAGTCATATTAGATATTTTTAGTAAACATACTGTGGTTGCAGGCAGTGTTTACTGAGTTTATGAACCAAATTCTTACAGAGCAAAATTGGTCAGAGTACATTAAGTAATTTTCCAAAATGTACTTACTGAAGATTGTGATTTGGGCTGTTTGTTGGACCTGCAAACATAAAACAAACAAACATTGCTGGCAAGTTTGGCTCAAGGACAACAGCATAAAAATTAAAAAAAAAAAAAAAAAAAAAGGCAACCTAAAGCAAACTGTCTCTTTAAGGAAGGTTTGTCTCAAGATTCAAACAAAAGCCTCTGGGTTCCTGCACATAATTACATATTGCTATTTTCAAGACCACAAATAAAAATCACATGAATCTTTCTGTCTGTTCAGGCAGCAACTTGAGTGGACTTATTTTTTGTTGGAAAATATCTGCTGCCATAAAAATATAGGCTGTTAAAAAGACAATGTGTTATCTTGACACATCGCTTACCTCTTACTAAGCCTCACCTGAGCCTTACTATCAGAGTTTATGGTATGACAAGGGTATGCCCTTAACCTTTCTCACAATGGGAACAAGGTCTGACAGCCAGCACTTAATGAATCACTACAAACAAACTGTGGAGTTAGTTATTATCACTATAAAACTGGAAGACATTTTAGGAAAACGTCTTGAATTATTTTTTCAATACATCAGAAGCACAAGCAAAATAAATAAATGAAAGCTTTGCTTGCAAACTGAATGATCAAGTCTTCAAAAAACAATAAAAGTACTTCTTGAAGGTGTAGCGTAGGTGCAGTGGGTCTGTTCCCAAGGGGCAGACTTTGAGGCCAGTTTTCAAGTAGCAGTACCAACATGATATTTCACAAGGATAGGTACAGCACTATTGAGCATCACAAAGAAAACAAAAACTGCTTCTCTTCAGTGTTGTTGTTTTTTTTTGTTTGTTTGTTTTGTTTTTTTTTTTAAACAATCTGTGCTCAGCATTAAAGTGAAAACTTCAGGCAATGAAATGTTACCTTTTAATACATTATTCTTGCACTTAAAATTTTTTCTTCGCTACATATTTACAGACTTTTCCATCTGTATTTACTTTTTTTTTTATTACTGGTGAATGGGTATCGAGTTCAACCATGAAGTTCTGCAATGGGGGAGAGGCCCCTGGCAATGGCTTTATTTATTTCTTTTCATTGCTGAGAATTCTTAAAACATCATATTCATTTCTTATTATGCTATTGTGAAAACTAATACCTAGCCAATAAAGTAGTCTGAGCAATTATATAAGCCAGGAACTCACCAAGCCTTACAAACAATACTCCTGTTGCAGTTATCGTCTTCATCCCATTGGAAGCCACACACTGGTAGTATCCTGTATCCGTGGTATCAAGATCCTGGATTCTCAGACGTGAACCATAATCTGTTTTTCTTATGATGATACGTCTTGGCTCCTGCACCACAGGAGCATCATTTTTTAGCCATCTGACATTTGGAGACGGATTTCCTGCTACCTTGCAGTGGAGGATTGCTGTTTGCCCCTGGACTACAGTGATATTGTTTACTGGTTCCAAAAAGGTCAGAAAGTAACCTGTAAGGGTAAGAGGTCAGAAAAGATCAAACTTCACTTGAGTTGGGATAAAAGACTGCCCAAAGGCACATTTTTATGAGTCCATCTTGGAAACAGTTTCAGCTTTCTTTCAAGGATATATGAATAGATAAATAAATAAATATACAGTTCACTGTCCTAGATAAAGAATAGCATCACACTCCAATTTGTCTTTTGTGATTGACTTCAGGTTTGTCTGCAGGTAAGTATGCAGATTAGGAGATCAAACATGAGTTAATACCATTACATTTCTATCTCCTTTCACCTACTTTGAAGCTATATTTTTAAATTGATAATGGGCTGCCATTTTTTTGTCAAGTCCCAAAATAGTGCTAAAATGGACAAAGAAAAGTTTGTATGTATATTGAGTAAACAGGTATTGTGGATTTTAATTTTATAAATGAAAACTAAAATCACTAATTTGTGGTTTGCTGAAAGCAAAGGGCTTGTCAGGAAGCCTGTATGCTGTATTGGTGATCTCAAGTGATAAATGGAATAATTGACAGAAGAACGATGTGAAAAATTTGGTAATCATAAATTCTGTAGCTTATTGCTTTTAAATTTGAGTTGGCATTAGAAGTCCTGCAACTGAAGTGCATCACACACTGAAAGCATTCAGTTCCACTGAAATAATAATGACATTGTCAAAACAAGTGAGAAAAATATTAATCTGTCATGTTCATATGTTTCCTTTCATGAATTTATCTAGACGCCGAGCATTACATATACTTCATATTGCACTTCACTTTTGTGTCAGTTAGATCCAAATAAAACAGTAACTTTGATGCATGTCCATATGTGCCATTTCCTATCAGATAGATTATTTTGCAGTTGTCTAATTAGGAAATAGCATATCACTGTCTAGGAATCTAACACCAGAATGCAGCAGTCAACATTCTCAGTCTAATTCCTGAAATACCTTTAAGAAAATTGATGCTCTGCTTTGATTTACATTTGACATAACCATGAAAATCAGTTCCTCTGTAATGGCTAGGGGTAGCACTGGAAAAGGAAAAAGTGGCAGTAGAAACATCAGAATATACAGAATTTGGAAAGCCAAATTTTGCTGAAAAAATGGGTTTTACTGAGTATTACATTGTTCTATACAATTGGCATTTCAAAAGAATTCCTGCTTTACAGTACAGTATGAAAATACAATGGAGGCAAATGTGAATTTAGTATGTCAGTAAACAGAAAATGAAGTAAGATCTAAATACATAATCTCTGCATAACATTACAAACTTAAGGAAAATTAGTTTGTTATCCTTTTGCTTATAAAATGATAAATTATTCTGTCTGCAATCTTACATTAACTTTCCCTGTTGTTAGCCTACTATTCCTTAGTGGTCTTTAAAACATTTTGACAGAACACAAAATATATGTATATTAAAGCATTTTGTTAAAAAAAAAAAAAAGGAAGAAAATGTGGGGGAGATACATGAATGCTTTCTGCCAGGTCTTGCTTAGGATTTCTTGTCATTTACAGTTACATTTCACAGCTGCAGAGTTGGAATAACTAGGATGACAGTCTGGCAAGTAACAGAAAATTAAATTACTGTAAGCAAGAATGTAAGCAAGGTCCCCCCCCCAAAAGCAGAAAAGGAATTTCCATGCCTATTTCACTTTTGCTCATTATTTAAAGAATATAAACATTTATTTTGCTACTTTTTCATAATCCCTATGTAGCTTATTTTCAAACAGTGCAGTTGAGGCAGACTATACAGGCAGGAAGATAAATCAGTTTGCATTAATTTGAAATATGTTTGAAAAACAGTTGCCGTAGTCAATAAAACCAATTGAGTTAGAAGAACCAATTTATGAAAAGAAGTGGAAAAGTAAAAGAGAAAAAAAAATTAAACAAATTCTTAAAAAAAAAAACGGGGGGGGGGGGGTGTGGGCCACTGAGGAAGTGCAATGACATCCAGTCATGTCAGTGACAGTAAGTTGTTTGGTGGAAGACTGGAGCCACAACATGGGGCCATGAGAGGCTGGACCACTTCCAGCATGGAACCAGCACAGATGTAGTCACTTAGCTCAGAGCTGCTCCTGATCTCCTGACTCCTATGAAGTGAGAGAGGCAGAGAGGATGCTTTCCATGATTATGGGGCCAATTCAGGTGCTGTAAGCTGACAGTCACTGTGGTTCTGCAGTACAATTTTTGTTCTTAACACAGAGGAATGTGAGAAGCCTACAATATTCTTGAGCTATTTGTCAGCTTTTGTGTCATTGACCATCTTATAGCTTGCTTAACCGTCTATCTCTATTTCACTTTTCCTGACTTAAAATGACCTGGGTTGAGTCTTCAGCTGAGGTTAGCTATGGATATTACATTTAAATTAATTCATCTGAAAATAGACATTAAATTTACTTATTAAGATCAAGAATTGTTATTAATTCAAGACTAAATCCACGTTAAACCTTGCTGTTATTCCAATTAAACTAGAATTACTATAGGAAGCAATTTGGTCTATAGCTTTTAAAACAAAATATTTCATATGAATTTATGAATCAGATCCCACTAATAATGAGAACAAAACTATTACAACTAAAAGCAATGCCAAAGATTTATGGACTAATTCAGACCCCGTGTGATTAGATGCACTTCCCCTGAAGTCAGTGTAACTGAATCCATTTCCTGCAGGTCAAAATTTGGCTTTAGTTCATTACTCCTCCTGCCAATTTTATTTTGTGCAGTGTTTTAAATTACCCTGTTATTACAAATCAAGTAATAAATATTTTAACCTACCGAACTTTGAAGCGCTCCTGTTTTCTTCAAAGTTCTGTGGAAAAGCTTAGGAGCATTAGGGCAACATGAAGGCCTATCCATTGCTTATGTCAGTACCCTGAAGTGTACACTCTGCTAGGTTTGTTTCCTCTTTGAGAAATAATGCTGAAGTCTGGCATTTATATACTTACTGAATCTGAAATGATTGTATGGAAGAGTGGGCAGCCATTTCTTATGCTGCCCTGTTATCTGGCATCCAATTTAGACAACCCCAAACTGCAAATCTTTCAAACAAAGTGGAAAATTTTACCAACCATATTCTTAAGAACATTTTCCTTATTTAATTTCTGTGGTGATAATTAGCAGTTACTTTTTGTGATGTACGGCACACCACAAACACTGTGTGGATGCCAGCTTGACGAAATGGTTTGGAGAAAAAACAAACTGGTTCCCAGACTAAAATGGTACCCTAACAACATTAAAAGCAAACTTTTTCAATGTAGCTCTCTCTCTTAATAAGTAAACATTCATTTGGACAAGTACAGAGGAAAATGAAACATGAAAACGCTAGGACTTGTATTTTATTTAACTTGCATTCTATATTCTTTGTTCTGTAACAGACAACTAGATTTTAAAAACTGAATAGATTTGTCTGTTTTAATAGTGAAATATCTATGAAACAAAGAATAAATATTCTCTATAAAATGCTTTGAGCTTGCTATGTGCAAAAAAGGCATTACTAAACCTGTAAATGTCATGTTAGAAACAATTCTATTTCCTTTGGAATATAGGTATTCAAATAGATTTAAAAAAAATAAAAATCCAAGTATAATGGCCAGCAGTTTTCTGTGTTACACAAAAACTGTTTTATATACAGTCTTTTTCTGTACTCTGGCTTTGTTCCAAAGTTCATGAAAATGAAGGAAAATGCTTCCTTTGCTTTCAGTGGTCTTTGGCTTGGTTATCAGAATGCTTAAAGGACTACAAAGGGAAAAGATATCTGACGGATGTCTCTGCATTTGCTGTAGGCAAAGGTACTCTAAATTAAATTTCTCTTTTATTATGGTTTCTAACATAGTGTACAACCGTTACTAATAATTGTTTTGCTTGAACGGAGTAAAAACTGTTCTGTCAAGAAGCTATGAGAGAATAATACAACTTAATCTATATATTATGCTATACTATCATACTGTATGTATCCTGTGAATAAAGTAGCTTAGGGAAATGACTGACATGAATGCTGGAGAACTCTTTCATATTTTGAAATGTCTTTGTTACGTTGCCAGTCCTTCATATTTTAACATGAAATAGATTTGATACAAATATATCAAACAGAATTCCACAGCAAATCAAAATTAAGATGACAGGACTATTTTGCATGTTTTGGCAAGAATATAAAAATAAACTTTTCCCACATAGGGTAAGAACATCAAATCACTGTGATATGCACAAAAACACATATTAAGCTAAAAACATAAAGAAAGCAACTATCACAAAAACCCTACATACATACTATTTTTCTTCTTTTTATTTATATTATTCTGGGACTTAGATGTCATAGTTATTGTCTCAAACCATATGTGGCATGCTTGTCATAAACACAATACAAAATGATCATTCTACTTGTGTTATTTTAAGATCTTAGCTGTGATTTTGGAGTTGGTTCTAAAAAAAATCTCTCAATCTTTTTAGTTACTCTGAATCAAATTAGTTCTGGCTTAGACGTTTTTGATTAGAGTTTTGATTTCCATTTTTGTTAGTTGCTGCTCATTTTCCCTATGCTGATTTTAGAAATAACCAACCATAACTAATTTTCAAACTATCACCATGATCACCTACATGAGTAGCAATTATCAAAAACTTGCAGCTATTTATTTCAGAAATTCTTAATCACTTATGAATACTCCAGTCTTAGGATATAGGAAGATATCATCAATGTTACTTTCCAAATGTAGAAAGTAAAGCAAGGAGAGTTTAAGTGACTTGCCAAATTTACACGTGACCTAAGTGGTTATTTGTACAATACTATTCCAAGTTCCACATGTCCAATTTCTGAAAGAATGGAAAATATGAATCATAAAGTGCTAGATACCTAAAGATAAAACAATATCTTCAGAGCAAATGATAATTACATATATATTTTATCACCTTTCAAAATGCACGTTCTCTGATAAGACATATATGCACTTAAATAATTTTAAATGCAACAGTCAAAAAAAAAGCATAAATCCACCTCTTCAGTATTATATATCATAAGTTGCAACAGCATTAGCTTTAAATACTAATCATTTAAAATCATCTTTTATATATATAAAAAATGAAGTTTTATTTTCTGCAAAACTGCATCCAATTCAAAGCCTTTTTTGGTTCATCTTGTAGGACTTCCCAGTTTTCAAAACCATTAGAAATATATATAACATCATTTGCTTAAATAGCAATGTGGGATTATCATTCCCTCAACTCCTTGCTTTTTCTTTATTTCTTCCTCTCCATGATTTTCATTTTTGTCTTCAAATAACTCATAGTTAGTTTTGCAGGCTGTAAAAAATAACATAGGCTCTCTTGCCCCAGCTTCAACTAGCAACTTTCTGTGATGGCATTTTCTTTTAAGGTTAATAATACTTTACATCCAACATAATATATTTATATATATATATACATATGTATTTTTATATATATAAATAATAATGATGTATCTATATAAACCAATCATATTTCCATTAGGAGCTAATTCACTTTCCAGTAATAAGACATAATTTTTGACTTAAAAAACATACTTTAGCTTATGGAATAGCATAATGTTAACAGTGTTCTAATTTTACAGGTAAAAGAAATGACTTAAAGATGACACTACTCCCGAAGGTACTGTTATGAATACAGTAAAGAGTATAAAACATTCAAAGAATTGACGGGTAATCTATAAAAATATCAAAGTGTTGTGGAGTGTTCTGAGCTTATCTAAGATCAGAACACTGTCATAAAAGATAAGAAAGATGAAGATTGCTGAAATACAAAGCACTTCTTTCTAGAGTTTTGGACAGCAACACTGCTGAAAGTACAAGAGCTTAGGGGACACATATCATACCATTGCACCTCAATAGATGGTGAGAGTCCAGTAAAGTGGTTCCTTCCACATATAAATCAGGACTGGAAACACACTGAGAAGCACCACTCTAATAAGGAGAGGGTGGAGAAGTCTAAGACTCCTCATTTCTTGCACAGACTTTTCCAAAATGTAAAACAATCTTCTCAATTCTTTGCCCTTTAACTCCAGTACGAAGATGAGCAATCTATAGCAATATATTGAAGCCAGGTTAGGAAATACAAGAGATGTTTGGCAGCTCTCCTAAAATACATGAGTAGTTAAGGAGACTGAGTTATACATTGCCACATAATGTTTCCAGATGAACTGATACCTTTACAGCCTAATTTAATCCCATTATTTGCACCCCATTTTCCTCATACGATTTGATCTCAATGTACAAAAATGCATCCACAAGCATGTAAAATAAAATTATTATCACATACACTTTGGATCACATACACAAGCAGCTGGATACTTCAGATATACTTTGGAATAAATTACAGCCAATTCGGGAATAAAGAATTTCCATTGAAATATTGCCACAGTCTGAACATTGTCCCTCACACTTAAATCAGTGGGCTTATGCTCTCTTATTAGCAGAAGAAAACCTATTTTTGAGCAGTACTTTCTCATACTTAGAGGGATGAAGCCCAGGTGTCTTACTTAGATTAAGTGTCCTACTTGGTGGAACTCATTGGACTGGGAAGAGATTTATTTATTTATTTATCTATCTATCATTCCAACACATCCAAAAGACCTCCAGAAGACCTAAGTTCTCCTACAGCAAAAGCCCACTGTTCCATTCTGGTTCCAGAAAAACATTGCTCAGAGGCAGTGCTTTTTTGGTGGCAGTTCAGGTATTTACTTAAAGGAAACAGGTAGGTAAATTTTCCTTGTTGGTAGGTAAATTTACTGGTAGGTAAATTCTCCTTGATGACTGAGTCATAGTCCTATCCCATCAACTTTCAGAAGTTGTTGTCAGAGTGAAGTTAAGTCTGTTCAGAACTAGAAGGCTGGTTTCACTTGAATGAACAGACTTACAACTTTTTTAAAAGTTGCATATTATTAATAATATCTTGCTTAACCTGGTTACTTCTGGAGACAGAAACATTTTTCAGGGTTTCTGGAGGATTTTGAGGACAAAAGTGACCTACACAGTTCTGCAGTGGATCTAACCTTCGCAATATTGAAGCTTGTTTACTATTATTTTCAGGCCTATTTTGTGTCAATTCTACTAACAGAAAAGAAAAAAAAATAAAGGTCACAAACAGATTATTATAACTAAACATTCCTCAATGAAGAAAAGAAGGCCAATATGGTGGAAGAAGCTAAGGACTCTTTCTAATTTTCTCATGGTACACACAAATTTCTGAAATATAAAAATGAGGCAAAATGAGGCCACTTCCAGACCAGATATGCTAGAAACTAGCAACTGATTCTATACCAATGAGTCATATAAGAACAAGGGTCTCTCTCTTTTTTTTTGTTTCTCTGAAGAAAATAAAAATCCTTATGACGTAGAAACATTTGAGATGTGATTAATTACTTCCTCAGGCAGGTATTGCCTGTGGCTCTGAAAAAAAAAAAAAAAAAAGGAAATAACTACAACTCCTTTCTGGGCAAGAATTTAGCAAGTTATGTCACATGAAAGAAGCATTTTCTTTTATGTCTGCATCCTTAAAAATTCAGACATAACAAAAGAGTAGAATGGCACCATCTTACCAATTAAACAAGTCTGTCAGTTGCAGTTAAAGATTAACATTGACTTTTTCCCATCAAAAGTATTGGGTACTTGAGTGTGGAGTAGATAACACAACTCTAGCATACAGTGTTGCTGACACAAATGACAGTTATTTAAATTATTCCTATAATGGAAGACAAAGTTGAATCCTCTAAAATAATTTGGGAACTTCAGCAAATAGAAAAAGGCTGGGAAGAAGAATGTCCTGAGTTTACCCGTTTACCCTCAAATGGGAGGGACAGAGTATCTCACATCAATGAGCAGATCCTGATTAGAGAATCTTTTAGTTTCTCTATGTTTATCTTTCAGTTTCTCCTATGTTTATCTTTCTCTGAAAAGATAAACATGTCATTTTTCTATCCAATTAAGCATAGAAATTAATGGAAGATTAACAGAAGATTCTGAAAAATCTTCCAATAAGTACAGTCAAGGTAAGAAATCTAACTTTCAGATGAAGCACAATAAAAAAGAATTATTTGATATCAGACATCTATGATAGCATACAGTGACTGTATTCCATGGTCCCCTCAAAATTTGAGATCTCTGAAAAAGAAGTTCTGAGAATATCTGGCCAGCATCTCAGAGCTTGGTAGATTTCAACATGTTCTCATCTTGCTAAGACTGCTAATGGTAAGTCAGAGAGCATTTTTTTCTAAGTATAAAGGTTGACATATGGAGGGGGGTGAGGAAAAAAAAAAATACACCAGAAAGTATAAGACAATCCTTATACTTAGAGAAAACGCATCAGGGAATGAAATTTCTGAAAGCTAGACCCCAAATGGAATTGAATCTGGCCAGGGATGTCAAAGAGAGCAAGAGAGGCTTCAATAAGTACATCAGTGACAAAAGAAAGACTAGGGAAAATGTGGGCCCACTGTTGAACAAGGTGGCAAGCCTGGTTACACACGACAGGGAAAACGCTGAAGTACTGAATGCCTTCTTTGCCTCAGTCTTTACTTTATATAGCAGTTGGATCCATAAGAAGAAAAAATCTGCACTACAAGTTAGAAAGCATGTGTTTCTTCAGGCGAAATACTGAAAGTGCTCTGTTTTATGAAGTTATGCTACTTATTTGGAATCACAATTTGCAGTAAATTTGTGATTGCAGTGCATGCGTAAAGGAGAAAATTTACAGATCATACCATTTGGATCTACACTTTAATAAAGTATAACACAAATTTACATTAACCAACAATTTATTATAAATTCTGTTATTCCAGTCTGTTAAAAAAAAAAATCGCTAATGCTCAGAGTTCCTTAAATTGTAAGTACACTTGTGTTGCCACAGAAGAATAAATTAAAGAGGCTAGATTTAATTATCTCAAAACAAAGATATTCAGAGATATCTTTAAATTTACCTATAAATGCCAAGCGTGGTACTGTACAAACTCAGATCATATTCATGGCACCTACCTGACGAACAATATAGTAGGAAGGTAGTAATAACCATACATGTTTGGGTCAATCAAACAATCCCTCAGTGCAAGCCTTAAGAACATGCTTAAAAATTATTTTTACAGACTCCTGTAACCTCACTGTTCCTGCTTAGAATCAGAAATATGAAGACATACAAGGCTGCCTGTCTTACAGAGATGTATATACAGATAAGTGAAAACAACAGGATTTTTTTGGTGCTTTGTAAAGTATGTTTATATTTTGGCAGAAAAAAACAGAACTACAGTTAATTTTACCTTTAGGTGTTGGAATTGGTCTCTCAAGTCCATCCACATGACCTAAGGGGTCATTTGAATCTGGAATTTCCATTTCACCTAGGAAGAAAATAACAGGTTTGTTTAAACTGAGGTTCTTACTTAATCTGTCTCTTAAACTGAATCATGATAGTGAGTTCAGCTAACTTATGCAGGCCAAATCCTGGTTCCAGAATAACATACAGGTAACACCTAATAGCAAGACAGTTTTTATCCATACCAGTTTAAAAAACATAACAATAAATCAGTTCTGTATAACACCTTGTGCTTTACAAGCATGGGCAGCATTAAAAAAAAATTTAAAAAAAAATATTCCAGTTCTCACCAGAATGAAGTTCACACATTTTTAAAAAAAAAATCATGTATTTCCTGATAGTTTCACTGGTCCAGCAAACTAAGTAGTACCTGAACTTTACTGACATTCTCAACAGTGAAATGGCATAAATCTGTTTCTGAAGTTACATTACAATAAGTTAGATTATATTTTTAGAGGTCAGACTCACCATCTTTGCTAATTTTCTTATCCTATTCTCAGACACATCTCTAAAATCTATCTCCCAGAAACAAAAACAAAGCAATGAAAAATTTTCCCTGATGATTTTACCACTTTTTCAAGTACTGAGCTATAGTGAACTCATTATCTTTCCTCAAGTATTCCAAATACTGATGAAACTTTCTTCTGGACTTTCTTTTGTTTGCCCTCGTTGCTTATGTCTAGCATATATCAGAGCAAGACAGAACCAATGTTAGTCAGCTATCAGTTCCTTCCGACAGCAAAAAACACTTCCATGTTCCTTTGCTTCTGCAGTTCTTAGGAAATCCTGACCATTATAAAGTGGACATTCTCCTGTTTGCTCTCCCTTTTGAAAGTATTATTCTTTGAGGATAAAAGCTAAACTTATAAATAAGACAAGGTTATACCATTGTTCTTACTAAAACAACTTCTCAGATCCCCCATATTTTTGTATTCTCACTAATTCACTTTCAATCATCCAAATTCCCTATTGTCTTGCTGTATCACTAAGAGACAGCATATAAATCTAAGGTTATCAGGATCCAAAGTGAAAAATGTGGTACTTGCTGTAGATATTGCTTCGGCAGGGGTGTTCATGGTGACATTTTGGACAAAACAGAACTCGAGAAAAGGTTCTCACTCTTCCTTTTGCCCTCATAGCCCTTCCTTCTCACTAAATAAATCTTATAAAAACATTCTGGCTGCACGCCACAGTGATGAAATACAATTAATGACATCTATAACTCCCCCTGCATTACGAAAGAAGAATTAAGACTGTCACCATTATTTTTGAGAACAAAAGATTTAGCTAACTTGCCTTTAAGTTTATTGGGTAAAACACAGAAATCAGAGAGATCCTCTACATTATAGCGGGTCTGCACTTAAGTATTTTTTCTCAATCCTCGCACTTTGTCATTACTTCAGCCGTCCCTTCATCTCATACTGCTTGAGGCTCCTAGTCTGGTAGTGCTTCTGATGCCAAATGAATTGTGTGCTCATTCCCTGACACCCCAGTTAGAGTAACAGTAAAGACAGTGCTATACATATGGTAAGACACTCTCTTTTGAACTAGAAAGTTTAAGGCTTGGGTAGACATGATTATGTGTGAACTGATAAAGGCATGTAAGGGGTGCTTCTGTCATATATATATGACAGAATATATATATATCAGATATATCACCTCTAATTTTTACCAAGAAGCAGCTAGGCAAGTTCACCTTGCCTCTGATTGACCTCCTCCAGGTTCCACAAGGAGTTTAGAGGGACTTCAACATTTACCAGCCACAAGGAAGATAACAGTATGATTTCAGACCAGACAGTGGAGCAAAAGGAAGAATAGGAAAAGTAACTGTTCTTTCAGTCCACAAGCACTTGGACTTGGCAAATTCAGATGATCATAATCCACCACCAGTATTCATTGCATGAAAGATTATTTATAGAAGTTCATTCTTAGGCACACTTTATTACTTTATGCTTAGTCCTCCAGAATCCCAACTGCCCAAGATCTGAGTGCCACTTTTGCTTTAATGCCATGTGTTCAATTTTAAAAGACTTGTTTTCATTTCTTCAGTCAATTAGGGAGATTCATAGCAGGAAAAAGCATTAACTCAGATAAATTAGCACAGAAATATCTTTCTCTTTTTCCTTCCTCCCAAACTCATGTCTCACTCTTTTTTTTTTTTATTTGAAAGCTTTTCAGAATAAAGATGGAAAGAGGAAAAAAAGCATTTGCTGATTTGAAATATGTTTCAACGATAGTTTTGTGTAATTCATTCTCATGCTTGATATGTTTATGTCTGGTAAAAACATTTCTCTCCAGATGTGCTTTATGAGAGGATAATTACAAATCATAGACAGCACCTATGTGCAACGTCTTTGTAACTAACTAATGTTAAGACTGAAAATACTTTGTGTACTTTGTAAATTATAAATACAAAACAGATCTGTCACTTAAACTGTTGCTTTTATGAAAGAAACATCTATATTTTCTGCAATTTGCAAAATTCCACTTAGACCACATTCAATATGAATTCCCAAGCTTAAGATTGAATTTACTGAACCATAAGTTAAAACACCATGATGTTATTATCAGCATTAAAAATTAATCTTTTGTTTTTTGTTTTTTCCACCAGAAATGCTTATGGATCAGATGATCAAGAAAATGCTGCAACCAAATAAAATCTTTTCCCTTTGTGTTAAACAGAATAAAAGAATCCTACAACCAAGAAACTCTCCAATGAAAACAATATGTATTCTTGTTGAATATAATTTTCAGTGCTTTCTGAATTTGAATTCCTAACTTAGTACATTTATCCTGCAAGGAGAAGATCCCTTGTACTTCCATCAGTAGATGGCTAAGGTTGGAAGGGACCTTAAAGATCATCTAGTTAAATCATCTAGATAATAACCCTCACTGTCATTTTTCCTTAACTCCCTCACTGTAAGGCAGATGCACCCCGATCATGTGCCATCACCAATTTTCCACAGACATATACATCAAGTTTGCTGTCTTATACAGCTAAAAATCAGATTTTTAGCTTGCATGCCTTTTCCCATTTAATTTAGTCAATATTCCGATCTGGATATCCCATTTTACTTTTCTTCCTACTTTCTGTATTTTTTCCTGGCATTTTTTCACATGTTCTGCTGCTGCCAGAATGGGAGAAAATCTACAAGGATGGAAAAGGAATGACCAAAGGTTACACAGGTATCACATTTGTCTTATGAGGAAAGACTAAGCAAGCTGGGCCTGTTCAGCCTAGAGTAGAGGAGATTGAGAGGGGATCTTATCAACCTCTACAAATATCTGGGGGGACAATGTCAAGAGGATGAGGCCAAACTCTTCTGAGTGGTGGCCAGTGACAGGACAAGCAGTAATGGGTATAAATTGAACCACAGGAGGTTCCATCACCATATGAGGAAGAACTTCTTTGTGGTTTGGGTGACAGAGCACTGGAACAGGCCACCCAAACAGGTTATGGAAACTCCTCCTTTGGAGATATTCAAAACCCACCTGGATGCCATCCTGTGTAACATGCTGTAGGTGACCCTGCTTGAGCAGGCGGCTTGGACTAGATCATTTCTGGAGGTCCCTTCCAATCTCAATCATTCTGTGATTTATTTTCAAAGTAAAGAAAGTGAAGACATGGAATGAGAGTGAAAACAGACCTGGCTGAGAATGATGAAGAGAAATGAAAAACAATGCACATGGGGAAAACTTTTTCTAAATACCATCTTTTTTCAGAGCTAACTATGATAACTGAGGAACAAGATCTTGGTCTCAACATTATTAGTTCCATCAAAATTGAGCTCAGCAGCAGTAAGAAAAGCAAATCCAATCAGTGTTGTGTATACCTCAGAAAGGAATAAAGGATAAAACTGAAAACATCATTATGCCGCTGCTGTATAAATCTAAGGCATTCTCTAATACATTGAACGTTGCATGTTGTTCAGGTGCTCTCATCTTGAAAAGGGGCACAGAAGAGTTGAAGAATTTCAGAGAAGAGCAATGAGGATACTAAAAATTACAAAATAGCTTCTTCACAGCTGCTAGAATTCTGGGGAGAAGATAGCTGAGGTGTATGTCAGCAAAGTTTTTTTGAGTCATGAGGTTCTTGGACTATTCAGATTCAAACTGTTGTCTCTTTTACCAACCTCTCGATAAAAGACATAGGGGTATGAGGGAAAAACAGCAAAAGACAATTTGAGAACAAGTGAAGGGTAACATTTTCTCAGATGAGATGTAGTTTGGTTGTGGACAGAGATCACATGGAGTATAGGTGAGACCAGGCAAGTTCATGGAATAAAAATCCATTGAGCACTAACTAATCTACAGAAATCATATGTTGGTGAGGAAATCCCTGAGCTCAAAATGGCTGGAGGCTAGGAAAATACCCAGAAGTACTACTATACTTGCCAGCCCCCTTCTTACCCTTTTTCTTCAGCATCTCCTTTTTGTTTCCATCAGAGCCATGTCACAGAGCTGAGTAGACCTCTGATCTGCTCCAGTATGGTTGCTCTCATGTTTTTCACTTACACATATTCTCTGATCAGACTTTAAATACATGACAGCTTATTTCTGAACACCCACTTCTTCAATCTACATTTGCAGTGACTGTCAGGTAGAGAAGATGACCAGTGTTTGCCCTCCTTGTGCACTACTTGAACGGACAAGACTTCAGCATAACCAGAACTCAGCCTGAATGCAGAATCCCTGTATGGGGTAATGCACGTTCCAGATTTACCACCCATCAGATCCTCAGGAATATCCCTCTTTTCAGGGACCATACCACCAAGTAAAATGTAGCTACTGTAAATAGTACCTCTTTTATACTGCTTACTTACACAGAAAAAAATCTTAGGTTTTCAGGGCAGGAGAGGAAGCTATTTCAATGTAAGGAAAATACGAACGTCAAAACACAAATCATACTTAAAGTCAATGTTCAATACTTCTGATGTACAAAATACAAGTTAATATTACTCAATCTCTGTGACATACTATAGCAAACTGCAGAAGAAGAAGAAAAAAAAAAGCAATATATAAAACATTTTTCCAACTGAATAGAAATAGTTTTCCCTTCTCATGTGAATTCCCTTCTCCTGACAAATATGAGAAAGATTTGCTGAGTGACAAGGATTCTAGGGCAGGTAGATTCACTACTTCATTTTAGGCACTGATGACCAACATAACGCACAAGAAATCATCCTGCACTACTGAGACAGGAATGCTCTTTCACACACTTGAAAAACTAAATTGCCTGGTAAACAACACCATCTTAGGGTCCATACACCGTTCATCATAAAATAATTAAATTTTTCCTTCTGAAATGGTTATGAGTTTACACATCATTCATTACTTGAGAGGTAATTGCAATAAAGACATTTAAAAATGTTTATGGCTATAAACAGACATCAAAACAATACATTAATCTTCATCAAAAAGCCAGTCCCAAGCAGGCAGTTATTATAATTAATACCAGGGACAAACCAGAGCCTCAGCCTCAAACAGGAAGAGAATAACAAAGTCAGGTATTTTCAGCCAGAGTGGGCCTGATTAATTTAGAGCAGTTAAGAGCTGGCTGATGCAATGTCATGTAACGTTTATAACTGTCTTTCAGTTCTTGTATAGAACAGATGAGATCTTAAAGGGCTGGAAATTGCACAAATAGTTCTTATTACTTATTAAAAAGGGTAAAAAGGAGTGCCAGAGAATTATAGACCCATCAGCTTAACATCAGTTCCTGGAAAAATAATGGAACAAAGAGATTATTTTTAAGCATTTCCAATAGAGCAGAGATGAGTAATAACCGACATAGAAGCCAGCATTGAATTGGCTTACATGGATTAGAATTGAACATTAGTCAACAATCTTAAGTTACTGCAAACAAGGCAAATATCACACCAGAACATGTAAACAGTAGTAATCCCTCCAGTCTACTCAACACTAGTAAACCCCTGGAGTCTTTTCTCCAGTTTTGTGTATCACCTTTCAAAAAGGATCTGGGACAAACTGAAATACTACAACTAGTGCCACAGGGTTGGTCTAAAAATATGACCAACAAAAAGAAAAAATGAATGACAAAGCCTGCTTAGTCTGAAGGAGATTAGACATGGACTGAGACCTAGCATTCTTCAACTGCACAGGTCTCCACAAATGACATTTTCCAAGGTGGGAGATTAGACAAGCACCTATTGCAGACGATACTGCACAGATACAGTTAATTCTTCTTTTCCTCAGGGTGAAACAGGACCTCTTAAGATCTCTTCCAGACTCATGATTCTATGAGGAAAATGACCGTCCTTCTACCATTGTATGTTAAATCCCAAAGCTTACAAAAAAATCCTTCGACACTAACAACTGCACTTACCTACAGCTAGGGCAACTGCTGATTTTTGTTCAGCCATTCGTTCTGCTCATCAATAGTCCTGTTCCTGTAGCTGAAACTATTTTCAGATTCAAATGGCAATATGCACCCTTTGCTTCCCACAACTGTAACCTTTGACTCAGGTTCCAACTTTCTTTCAATAACATAAAACTCTCAAACTCTCCCTCTGCAGCCTAATACCCTCTAATATTCTGTTCTTTTCTTCATAAAACTTTGTTGACCTTCTGTCAATTACTAACCTCTGGAGCTCACAAACAAAGGGCCCACTGTACCCTTTGATTCAGCTGCCAATCTGATTACTTTGGCTGGGGGAGGCAGGCTGCTTAGGTTGCTGAATCAGGGCCTTTCATTGAAATTTCTCTTTTCCAACATCTGCAGCCCCTGGCAACCAATTGCAGAGTGGGCTTGGCAGACCTGTAAAGGGTGGTGAATAGTCTACAAAAGATGCAGTTTGTAGCATAAAATCAGTGCGCCCCTTTCATAGTTATGGCAGATTAGAACCGCCACAGCACATGTTACTTAACTGCTGCAATTTCACATAAAAATAGCTAAAGGAGGGGGAAATAACCTGCAGTTTTTGTTGCAGTTGCTCTACTCAGATGACTGAAGTCTGAATAACAAACATTTCTTAACTTGCTATCAGCTTTCAAAGCAAACTTTTTGCCAGATAATATGGTAAACACTTAATTTAAATGTATTTTTGATACCATCCATAAGTACTTTAAAATTACTTGCAGCTAAACTCATAGTAATAAAAAGCTCTCGCTATAAGACTATTGGAAATGGAGTAAGCTTTTGTACGCCTGCTCTAACAACAAGAGTCATCAAAATAACATCAAACAAATATATTTAAAGTAAGGCCGACACCAGCCTGCAAGTAACAGAACCTTCAGAAAGCTGGAAGAAAACACAGACAAGAAACCCTTCACAGGAGCCAGGACTGAGTTATACAGAATAAATCCCCACAGTTTATAAGCATTCCTTATTGAAGCAAATCTCTTGTTTCATTAGTGTGAATTTTCTTCTCCTTAGCTCTTAGGTAAAATAGAAAAAAATCTATATTGAAATAGTTTAATGTCAGCAAGTGTCAGGAAAAAATGCTCTACTGCAAAATGTGGGAACTACACAAGGAAACAAAGGCAGATCTGAGGTTTAGGATCTGAAGCAATGAAAACAGCTTCATTATTTGTTTAAGACAGAAAATTTTGCATTAATTTAAAGTAAAATTCCAAACACAAATATTAAATCACCTTCATTCTGCACAGGAACACCTCATTTCTCAAACACATCCTAACAGGCCTTGAAAATCCTATAGCTTGATATTCTTTTGTCAGTTAAATGCATAAAGAGAGAATCTACATATTGCATTAATCTCCGATATAGCGAATGTTTGTGTCGCAGACTGATGCAAGATACACTAGTGGACGGTTTTGGAAAACTAATAGGCAAGTGCATGATGAAAAACCTGCTTTGCAAATTTCACAATGTTTCTGCAAAACTTCCTAATTTAATAAAACAATCTCTATTAACCTGCCATCAAATCATCTTAAAACACCATAAAACACAATGATGAGCTGGCCATCAGCATAAAACTACAGAGCATGGAAGATTCTCAATTTCCACACAGAGTTACAATGGTCTTCCAAAACAGAAATATATATAAGATGCAGTTTATCTTCCCAGTCATCAACCAGGCACCTCACCTACTACTATGAAGTCAGTATGAGAAGAACAAAATCAGATAAGCCATTTAAAATAATATTACCAGGGGTTTAAACACAGACTTCAAAGAATACTTTGATTTATTTTAATGCCTGTTAATGTATATTTTACATTTAATCACAGCTGCATTTTCAATTGAACTGTCAATCTTTTATTACACAACCCTCATTTTTTAGTTTAGCTGTTAAATAACTTTGATTCTTTCTCCTAGAACTCATATTTGCTACTTAAAATGAGAATTCAGAAACATTAGTGAGATATACTGGAGATAAAGATTTATTCAGATTTTGTTCACATCAGAACCCTCATTAACACCTGCTGCAGCATTACAGTAAAACAAACAGCAGCCATGGATGAGAAGATGCTTATTTTAAGTCACCATGTTCAGCATGCAACAAAGTTCCAGAGATGATAAACTTTGGGCTAAAAATTATTCTACTGATTTACAGCCAAAATAGTTTTAAATAAAGTTAAGACAAAATTCATCTGCTCTTATTTTATAATACAGGCTGGGGATCATTATGGGATCTCAGCCTGCACCAAGGAATATTCAGATCCCATTTTCAATTCTTAGCACTTTCTGCAAAGTCCTGGCCAAGTCACCTTAGGCAAGAATGCTAAAAGTGTTTGATGCCAAAAGATGGAGACAGATGTCTACCAGGATTTTCAAAAGTATGTGGGCACCCAGATCTCATGTCTGCAGTAAATATCCCTTAAGCTTTTGTACCTCAGTTGCCCAGAGGCTGAGGGGAGTAAAGGTTAGTTCCCTGGTGTGGTAACTGGTGCAGCTGTATGAGTTTTTGAATCAGCACAAGAGATGGAGCAGCCCAGAATCAAGAAGCTGGGGCAGAGAAAACGCAAGATAGAGCTTTTTGATGGCTGTGATGATATACACCACATTCAACTGATCACAGAATTCCAGATTTCAACCATATTTCTGCACCCCATAGCAGAGGTAGTCTAGCCACTACAGAGGATTACATTTGCTCCTAGTAAAGACAGGCAAGAAATAATTTGTTTCTAAGTAATGCTTTATGATGTAATTATGCCAATAAAACTGTTCTGAAAGTTTAACAAATAAGAATGAACTCAATACTATTTACAACATAAAATGTTTGAGACTTTTTAAACCACATACTCATTTCAATGTCATTTCTAATTTAGCAACAATGGAATTAAATCCACTAGCTATCACAAGCATAGCTTTTCTGTACGATATGTTGAGCAGTCAAAGTCAATATATGAAGGAGTATATAAACATCTTGAACCATGGAAAAAAAGTCATTCTGGGTTTCATAACAAACAGTCTTTGTTGCTAAAGTATTATGGAAGGGGGAAAAAAAAAAAGCAAGCAATTGTGGATACATTCCAAAGCTCTTCACCACCTCAGCTGTAAAATCACAGTTTAAACACAACCAAAAGAGGCTCTGAACACACCTGCAGTAGCTCAAAGAACACCAAGCAACATGATAATTATCCATGGCATTATTACATGATTGATTATTTTACTGCTTCTGGCTGTGAAAACAAAATAGCCTCAACCAAAAGGTTGAAAATAATCATGATTTATGAGTATAACACTCCATCAACCGGGAGAAACAACAATTTTCACAGGGCTGTGTTTTTTTCTGAAAAATAATTTAGAATCCAAAAATACCAGTCCTGTTTGCAGCCTTAGGCTGAAATCTCTAAGACTCCAATTCAGAAAAACACTCTTAGTGAGGTAGAATACTTGAAAATAGATTTATTTCTAAGCACTTTCAAATACGTTCCTATGTTTGAAACAAAACAACAACGTTAATCTCCCTCAATCTAGGTGGTAATATAAAAACCAAACAGATCAAACAGCATAATAAATATAGTAGAAGCTGCTGTTACATATCCTAATGGTTATTCTCACTTGGTTGACAACTACAGGCAGTGTAACCACTGTAAGAAAGATTTTTATCCTTAGAACTTTTTTTAATTTTCACTTTATATTTCAAAATCAGAAATTAATTTTCACATTATATTTCAAAATCAGAAATTACACAGCCTCATAAGATATGTCTGTAACAGCCAGCCACTCAGCCCTCCAAAACACAGCAAGAGCAAACAACACACATAGATTGATCAGAGCATTTCTGTATTATAAAAGTACTTACAAGCAAGTAATAATCTCCACCTACCTGACAGAAGGGCACAGTGGAGACAAATGAATAATTAATTTTCAAGCTCAAGTGCCTGATATTAAACACTAATTTGAGAAACATGGGGACCCAAGTGAGAGGCCTGGTTTATCAATATTCCTAGAAACCAAGGCTGGCAAGTTACACAACAATAGGGCAATACTCATTCTTAAATAAAATCATTAAATACGTGCTCAAGTTCTTTCATATTACTGAGAATCAGTTTTTGAAAAGCCTCAAGCTGACAGAAAATCATGTTTCTGGCTATCTACAGCATTACCTAGCCTCTTGGGATTTGTCTTCACCAAGTCAAGATAGAAGGTGATTTCACAAAGCTGAACTAGCAATATGTAACATCAAATTCTGTATTCAAAGATCAGCAGCTGCTCATTAGTCAGTATTATTTCTGCTATAGGTTTTGCTCAAGAACAGTTGGCATAAGGTTAAATAAAACAGCTTCAATTCTCAGAGGGGACAAACCTTTTTAACACAAAGCATCTTGGTTTCTAATTCAAGCACTTAAAACTCTTAGTTTTCTTCTGAAAGCCTTCATATATTGAATTATGATCTCTATGTGAAAAATTCCTCGCTTCTGCTTCCTCTCAGTTCAGCTTGTACTAATGACTGTGGAGCAAGTAAGGAAGTAGCAGAATCACTGTAAAAGTGCCTTGGCCAGACACGTCACCAGTGAGCACTCCAAGTACTTGTGATCAAAGATTGTCGGTGGCTAAACAGCATCATGTGTGTGCCCATATGTCACATTTGCATTTATGCAGGATATGGAGAACAAACACCAGGGATCCCAGGATGTAAAGGAAACTAACACCTTGTCTGTATTTTAACTTCTGAAAAAATGTAATCTAGCTACTTGAAGTTTGAAACCTTATTACCTTAAAGTTTGTACCTTATTGATTTGTTCTAGGTTTTTCCAAGTTTTCATGGAATTGAGTTATTTACTTAAATAATAATAATAATGTATAAATACTATTTATATTTCTTCATTTGACAGGCAATATCTAAAACCATGTTTTGTTAACATTATGCTTATCGAGTCTAGACAGGAAAAGTCTTTTTCTTCCTACTGCAGAATCTATTTGATCCCTTGGATTACAACTGAATGCATACAGTGAAGTCATAATGGTTTTCTGCTCTAAAAGAGACTCCCATTTTTCTTCCTCATGTTGTTTAAGTTGCCTTCACTTTTACAGGAAAAAAAAATAGCTCAGCTGCGTAAATGGACTTTGATAAATTGCTCTTTGTTATTTGCTTTTAATTAACAGATCCAAGTAACACTTTTCTGCATGAAAAGAGATGGGATATTGTTTGCTTATGCTCTTCTCAAAAACAATAATAAGAAAAGAGTAGCACCCTGAGGTGGAAAACAGAATGAACAGAGTACTTCCAGATATACTTACTTCCAGTTTCCAGTGGGTGGACAGCTCATGAATCAAGTGAGAACCTAGTCACAGTCCCACAGATTCAAGCCAACAAAGCCACTTCCAAACAGTGTGATGATGCCTTGGAGCTCCCTTCTGCCGTGCCTGCCTACACACACCGAGCAAGGAGCAGCTTCTCTAACCCAGCAGTGTAGAGGAGAGCCTGGGCATGCACTCACTAGCAGGCGCTTCAAAGCGCTTGGCAGTTTCCACCTAACTGCCACATTTTTCCCCAAGCCAGGCAGGGATTTCCTGAGCTCCCACTATCATTCCTCATTACACAGTTAATGATTGCAACTGATGCTAATCACAAGATCAACATTAATCATTTTATTATGATTCCATTTCAGCAGCGGCATGCATGGCTGCCACACTACCATGTTAATGAGTCCTGAAAGAAACAATTGTATAAAGTGCAACTGGTTTTAAAAGCTGTGCCTTCCCACTGAAGAGCTCTGACTCTTGAACGTATAAATTCCCGTTTTACAAACTAAAATATTTTCTACTTTATTGTTGCTGTGATGGCAGAACTAACATAATTTCTCGTTCATCACATGGGTCAGATTTGCTTCTACATTATCAAAAAACAAAACAAAGCAAATGAAAAAAAAAAAACCTGTGCCAATGAAACACATGTTTCCAGGACATATAAGCTAGAAACAACACACTCAACCTTATTTTAGATAGCAAGGTTCAGTCATTGCACTGAGCCTTGACCTCAGAGTCTTACTTATATGTTGAACAAATCTTGTCTGGAAATCACACACAGCCACATTTAAGATTTTATTTCTCTTAGACTCTTATTTTTAACAAATGTAACAGCAAGCTCATGTCTGTGAATGAACTATCATAAAAGGGAGTGGAACAAGCTGTGTGGAACCAACAATATTTAATGTTGGAAAATTGAATTGTTCCCCTCTTAAGGTGCACAAAAAAAGTGCACAAAAGTAGGCAGCTACTCCAAGCAACTGCCAAACATGCTAGACATTATCCCTAACACTTCTGAGCCATGATGCAGATGCCTTAGCTTTGGAATTGAAAAAGACCATATTTTAAGGAAGAAGAATATTCTTCAGAGTATGAATTAAAATTGAGGCATACAAATATTTTATTTTCATGCATTTTATTATATTTCAACATTTCAAAATATACATAGCAGGTACTCTGCACAGATCTGACTGTTACTTTTACACTTGATTCATTCCCCTGCAACCATTGTTTACTTAATCAAAGTGGACAGCTGTGGTTTTCATTATCCTTAAGCAAATATTTGCACAGGTATTACTTACTTGTATTATACATTACCAAAATCTTGCAAGCAAAAGCCAATCATGCCAATCCAAATGTCTTCATGTATGAACTTTTTGTAACAAACGTGAGCAATTGCCAAATAAATTGTTCAAAGCATACAAGCAGTTGACTTCCTTCATGTTAATTATCATCAGCTTTAAAAATGTTTTAGTTCCAAAATATAGAAAAAGTTTGCTAGCTGTAATAAGCAAGAGCACATGCTAGAACGAGACTACAACTGTATATACAACAATTAAAGCTGCCACTGTAGCAGAGCATAACATTAACAAACAGTGTGAGTTTAGGTACTAGTAGGAAATCTAAGACCTCTGTTGTCGAAAGATTCTGTTGAAGCTTTAATGGAATTGTCTTGTGTGATGTACATGGAAGCAATGTATGCATAGTTGGTACCTACTGCACAGTGGAAAGATAGAACTTTGATAAGCTTAAAGAGCTACATTCTAATGGCAAGTTTTCCTGTTTATTATAAACACTGGATTTATCCTAAAATACTGACTGGGTGTATTGGGTTTACATGGCAAGATTTTGGCAGCAGGGGGGCTGCAGGAGTAGCCTTTGTGAGAAGAGCCCAGCAGCTGGCCCATGTTAGACAAGAGGCTCCAAAAGGGACCTGCCACTTGCCAAAGCCGAGCCAGTGAATGACACTGGCTGTTCCGTTGTGACAGCAGATTTAAGAAGGGAAAAATCTGCTGTGCAGCAGCAGTTGGAGAGAGGAGTAAGAAAATGGGAGAGAACCAGCCCTGCAGCCCCCAGGCCAGTGCGGCAGGAGGTGCTCCAGGCAGGCAGCAGCAGTTCCCCTGCGGCCTGTGCAGGGAGAGGCCCCTGGTGGAGCAGGCTGTCCCCCTGCAGCCCATGGGTCCCACACGGAGCAGATCTCCACGCTGCAGCCCCCCCGTGGAGGAGCCCCCGCTGGAGCAGGTGGATGTGGCCTGGAGGAGGCTGCGGGCCATGGAGAGCCCCCGCAGGAGCAGGCCCCGGGCCGGAGCTGCAGCCCGTGGAGAGGAGCCCACGCAGGAGCAGGGGGTCTGGGGGGAGCTGCCGCCCACCCGTGGGGGACCCGTGCTGGAGCAGTTTGCTCCTGGGGGATGGATGGACCCCGTGGTACGGAGCCGTGTGGGAGCAGGTCTTGAAGAGCTGCTGCCTGCGGGCAGCCCCCGCAGGCTCAGCTCGGGAAGGACGGCATCCCGTGGGAGGGACCCCACGGGGAGCAGGGGCAGGGAGGGACCGTGAGGGAGCGGCGGAGACTGAAGAGCCGTCAGGGACTGACCGCAGCCACCATTCCCCATTCCCTTATGCTGCTCGGCAGGAGGAGATATGAGAGGGTGGATGGGGGAGGGGAGGGAGTAATTTACTTCTCACTGCTCTAGTCTGTTAGTAATACACAATAATTTACATTGATCTCCCTACCCTGAATTTGTTTTGCCCATGACAGTAACTGGCAAGGGATCTCCCTGTCCTTACCCCAACCCATGAGCCTTTTTTCATCATATTTTCTCCTCCTGTTCCTTTGAGAAGTGGCAGTGAGAGTGGTGTGGTGAAGCTTAGCTGTCCATCAGTGTGAAACCAGCATACTGAGTTTCAACAGGTATTAAAAAGGAGTAGAATCAAGCCTCTTCATCTTCATTCACACAGACCATCCACTTTCTCTGCATTGTGAATTTCCCAGGTATGGCTCATATTGAGCCCACCACATAATTAGCAGCTCTTGCTGCACTACTGCACAGGCCAAATCCAGAGAGCAAACGGCCACAAACTGAGAAGACAGCCATTCAAGGTCAGTATGCACAGATCAGGGGCTCAGTCAAGATCAAAAGGAGCCATGATGTGGTGGAGTGGTAATTGCATGCCTGGTCAAGCAGGGTGGAACAGGGAAACCCACAATGGTCCAATATAGTTGACAGGCAGAATGAATTCAAAGCCAAGTGCACTTCTCAGACGTTCGGTCATTTTGTCGCACACACTAGACAAAGATACTGTGATGCCAACAGTTTGTTTCCCAACAAAACACGTGGAATTCCTGTTACAAAATAAGACCATCTGTTTGAGTTTAACCTGTCAAAACTCCACTGAAATAGAAACAGTTATCTGATTGTTATCTGGGTACTCGGTCTCATTTCTAGTTAATGAAGTTTGCATGACAAAAGACTACCATAAGTATTAGCAGCAAGTAGCTAGCTTTGCTAACAGTCACAGAGATGCCAGCAATAAAGTGGTCAGAGGTGACTTACTATACATAAGACCAGGAAGGTTTAGTATATCTGCCACCAGTTTCAATAAAAGAAGGTGGGTTTTTTGCTACTACTATTAGGCATGAATTGTTCAGACTTATCTATTTAAAATGTTTGTTAGTGTTTCCTCCTCACTTTTAGGGTGTATGTGAGAATCTACATCTTTCTATAACAATATTCAACAACAGACTTTTTTTTTTTTTTTAAATCATGACAGAAGTACCTGCGTTAGGTAGCTGTTACTGTAGTACTAAAGGTATTGGAGCTTATTTTTTCTGACATCTACTTTGGATGTTTTGGGAAAATACTCGGAAAATTCTGTTGAAAGCATCAAGCAATAAGTTTACCACAACCTAACTGTGAGCTGTGTCCTGTGGAAATGAAGAAATGCGTCTTTGAAAAGACTAGCGTAATTATTTGAATGTACTGCACTTTCTACCACTAGACATCAAATTAAGAAAACACTGGGAAAAGCTCCTCTGGATCCTCCACTAAGGCCATTACTTGCTGCCTCTTAAGTTTTCTACAAAGCAGCAAACATGAAAGAGACATGGTGATTTACAGTCCAGCTCTATGAATGTAGATAAGATCTGGTCAAAGATCTATCGCAAAACAAAGAACTCTGTATTACTCTTGGAATGGCTTCTCAAATATTTAAAACTACTATGACCCAGAAAGCCAACCAGTGGATATATTGCCCTTGACCCTGTCATTCTGGGTTAGTCTGTTTTTCTTTGCTCTGTCTCTGTATTCTGTTTTGTATATATTAATCTGAAATACCTAGCCTCACTTGTTTGATAAAGTAAGCACTGTACAGATAATAGGTTATTAAGTGCTCTGCTCAGTTACCTGACTGTCCATTAGGATCTCCTGCTTATGCAATACGGAAGAGCTAGTATGACTTTTCAGAAGAAACTATCATTATAAAGCCTATTACGATGCCTCCTAGGAAAGTCATACCTGAAACACATTCTAAGAGTTTTCAGTTTATCTATTAAATGAAAAAAATATATTATTTGCATTTTCTCCTATGACACTCCCATACTAGGAAAATATGGATATTTTATTCTTAAAAAAAAAAAACTCTGTATATATTTAAACGCAGCTATCTCCAATAAAACTAAAACACAGCAAAACAGATATTGCAGGAAATCTTAGTCATAACACAGGGTAAATGAACTCTACTTTCTTCTTGTTCTTGCCACACCGACGCAACATATACTGGACTTCCTAACAGAGAAGTGATCATAAATTTGAACATACAAACATGATATATCTATGTAAATACAGTAAATGAACAGAAAAAAAAATCATATATATACATATCCAGGAATCAAATCTGGTTGCACTACTTATACATCTTTCTTTTTCTTCTTTCCTCTTCCACACGAAAATAACTACAAAAAAATAAAAATAAAAAAATAAAAAATATCCAAGTTTTCCCTTCAAAACCTGTAAAGGATTCCAAATTTCACAGCTCATGTAGAATTCAAAAAAGCAGTCAGAGTTAAGTATGTAGCACTGCAATTCTTTCATGTTCACAACTGCTAATAAGAGTTTGAGAAAAGGAACAAAAGCAGAATGAGTCCATAACTGGCATAAATGCCCATGGTAAAAGTAAACTAAATAATAATGACAAATAAGAAGATTTTACAAAAGCCAGCTTTGAGAAATGCCTATCGCTACCACGGCACAGCAACTCAACTTTTAGTGGTCACAGAAGGATTGAATTCACTTATTGCAATCCGGCTCCACTGCTTTACCAATTACTTTTCATGAGACAAAGGCACCGCGAACATTCAGTCACTTGGATTGGCAGGACTTTGTGAAACTACTCCACAGAAGAGGCCACATATATACCGTATTGTGTTACTGTAACAGGACTTTTAAGCAGATTTGAAGTGACCTTGTCGGCTTAAGTCATAAAATGGTAATACTCAATGGGCTAAAAATTTATGGTAAAATTTGACTTGATCAATTGCCCCGTGCTGCTCTAGTTAGCACACAAGGCTTTACCACCTTTTGATTTATTGCATTCTGATTGCTATACTTTTTTTTTTTTTTAGGAGATTTAGAATGGTGCTATTAATAGAGCTCCAGTACAACTACAAGCAAGTCAGTAACTAAGTACTTACATATGCATTTTCCTTTTCAGTGCGAGCATATCAACTACAATTAAGATATTAGCTATGTTAGTATAAGATCCAGCTATGTCAGTTCACTACAAAAGTGTGGATAATGAGGTATATTGAGTAAAATCATTACAGGATACAAGGATGATTGAATTTCTGTAGTTTTCTTGTATTGCAGTGATTAATCATTCGAAAGACGCTGCTTAGGTGCAGTTATGCTGTAGACAGAATAAAAAATAAGGTGAAATCAATATGTACACTAGTTTCCTCTTCAGAATTTCTAGCTAAGGTTAGTGGAAGTATGAACCCAGGTTGGCAAACAACCACAGGAACAAAGATTGTAGTTATACATCCCACTTCAGTCAATTAGAACATAAAAGGGACTGACCAAAATTTAGAGGAGGATATCTGCGGACTAAACTATAATTTAATACTAATAGCAACAGAATTATTCTGTTCACATTACTTTAATCTTTTTGTGTTATTAAACACTGTAATTTTCTGAGTGTTTCTGATATTTTAGCTATGGGAAATCTTTTCAAGAGTAGAAGTTGTACATAACAGAACTGAAGATGATGACAGGACTTGAGGATAGAAACAAATATGTTTTTGTTAATAATTCATTTGTTAATTCTCTGCTATATGCTGTGCAACAGGCCAACAGAAGCATTCCTTTAGGATGGAAGAAGAAAGTCTTGTGTTAGTTGTACAAGTTAGATGTCCTTTGAACTCCAAAATAGCTTTTAAAAAATCATATTCACCTAGAAAATAATGCACTCTAATGTAAGTTTCTTTCAGACTTCAAGATTTTCAAAGATAAGACAACTCTGGAAAAGCATTAGTATTTATGGTGTCTCTGGAATACTATATGCCTTAAGTTATTAAAACATAATCATTTACAAATCCCAGGCATTTGAAAATGTGCTTTTTGATTATTAGATTAGCAGAAATATGTTACTACACCTAAGAGTGTGTTTAATTTTTTGCCACATTCCGCCCCCCCCCCCCCCTTTTTTTTTTTAATTTTCCTCACGGGGAGTGGGACTGGCATTAACTAGAGTCCATCCATTCACCTCCAGCTGAAGCTTGTCAAGAAACCTGATTTAGTAATTTTTCTTATTCTTCCACCTCACTTTTTTAGGTCTAGATTTAAATTCAGATAATCAAAGTCATAGAATCATAGAATCATAGAATACCCCGAGTTGGAAGGGACCCATAAGGATCATCAAGTCCAACTCCTGGCACCGCACAGGTCTGCCCAAAAGTTTAGACCATGTGACTAAGTGCACAGTCCAAACGCTTCTTAAATTCAGACAGGCTTGGTGCAGTGACTACTTCACTGGGGAGCCTGTTCCAGTGTACGACCAAAAGTGACTTACCTCCTGTTTGTACCTGTGATCCCCTAGCTATGGGGGACACAGCTGTGGAGGTTATTAGACATTATTTTTATTATGCATAGAAATATTAAAGAAATTCTGATAGCCAAAATAATTCCCCTGATTGGCTCCTTAGATGGTGCCATACAAACACACACATTAGGTATCATTTTTGAGTAAAGGGGGGGAAGTGTATAAGCCAGACTGAGCAATGGAAAAAAAAAAATAATAATAATAATTAAAAAACAATAAAAATCTTCAAATTGAGTTGAATGTGCAGTCTGAATCCCAGAGGCAAATGAAAAGGAAGTCTGAAGTGACAAAGCCACTACCCTTTCGTGTATGAGCGGTGGCAGGGCAGGTATACTGCAGGCATACCTTTTGGTACCTTTCACTGTTGCTGCCTGGAGTAGCACTTGCCCTAGGAAGCCTGCAGAAAGTTTCCCAAGGACAGAAGTAATGGTGATAAATTGTACTGGCCAGCTTTGCCTTTTCCATGGGTATGGTAAAGCTTGATGCTGTTGGGAATCAAGTAGCAGAAGGGGACATTACCATCACATGACCATTTCTTATGCAAAGGATCCCTGAAGTTGCTACTTAACATCCAAAACTATTTTCAAAGTCTCTGATACCCTTGGAATTAATAGAGCCATTAATCAACTAATTTTCTTCCTGTTTCCATTTTTTCCCACTTATCTGTTCGTTTCCTAGAAGGCTGCATGCTTAGGTGACAGTCCTTACACCTGCAAAGAGGGGTGGACTGCTTATCCATAGTCTTGGTGTGAAAAATGTTGCTATTGTATGGCAATAAACGAAGTGAAGGTTCGGCAGTCTAATCAAAATATGTAGCTTTAAATAAAGAGGAAGAAATGAACTCACAGAGATCATTATTGTATTTCAAAATGAGCAGCTAAGAGCCACACCCTGCTTTACTTCTGTATCTTCACTGGGCACATAGCACAGTGTCTCGGTAGCTTGGGATTGCTTGCGTAGTCGTATTCTCAGATTAACTGACAGTAGAGACTTCAGTGTTTCTGTAAATATTCTGGACAAGAGCCATAAAATATGAATGATTCTCTGTTTAAAACTTTCCCTGAACCAGGATACATTTCACCTTGTTACAGTCAGTCTCCCCCTTTCTCTTTCCCTCCATCTTTCCCTCTCTCCCAAACTCCCTTGCCCAAAGGAAAGCTCTTAACTTTCCCCATGTTTTCACTTAAACAATTTAAGCCAAAAGACTTGCACTAACCCTAGTGAAAAGTTTTACATTTTCTCACTTTACTTTAGGTCTTTAAACGTTACATTCTCACCAAAATTGACCAAATATCTGAGATGTTGGTTAAGCCATTTTCCACTGTGGATCACTGAAGTTACAGGTGCATGGTTACTTGAGGATAGAGGGGAGAACTCAGCTGCTTCCAATTAAGTACTTAACCGTGGGGATTTAAGGGCTCAGATTTGAGGACCCTACATCTCCTCAGCTAGCTAAGCCCAAGGAAAAATTAACTTTTTAGATTATGATCTAGTAAGAACACTTCTGATGCATCTAGCTTTTACTACTAAACTAACTCTTAAGTCATAACATGTGAAGAAATAGATTTTAATTAATGTATTTTGCTCCTCTATTCTTCTTATTTCTTAGTTTTATCCAGGCAAAAGATGGTTATGACCAGTCTTCTCTAAAATAGTGACTCATCACTCATAATGCAGCAGAACACTGTGCTCTGTTTACAGCACTGCATAGCTAAATGTATTTTGTGGATTTTTTCTGCCAGATGTTGCCCTATTCAAAATTTGTACACAGCAAAAGAAACATAACAGTGAAGTCCTGCCTTTTGGCAGAATGACAAAATAGACAGACATTAAATGTCGGCTTTCTAGAGTTTACATCACTCACACCCCTCAGTCTACAAGGACCTACAAATTACAGCTGTTGAAGTTTTTGCATAACCTAAACTTTCAGCTCTAGAGAACCCTTACTTGTCTACATTTATTTATATTCTTGGTAATGGAGTGGTTCATTATTTATACTAGCTGTTTAAACAGTAACAGGGTTGTTTTAGGAATTGTGCATTTATGCAGAGATGGGCTATACATTTTACGTATCTGAAGAAAATCAAGTTTCACCAACCCTACTAAGTTGACTTAAATATGTAGAATCATAACAGTAAAATATTCTTCCCTAAAATCTTTTGGAATAATTTTAGCAAGCAAGCAATGTAGATTAGGTTACTTCTCACATCTGCTAGTCATGTTGCTTGACTGTTAGGATTTAACTTTGTAAAATCCATAAACAGACATTGCTACGTTTTCAAGTCTCCTTTCATTTTTAAAAATGTGTAACTTTGCTCATGTGTAAACAACAGCTCTGGAGAAATGTGTTATGGAAGAGTTATTACCTACATACTAAACAATCTCCTAACTGAACTTAAACCAAGTCTGGCAGTCTGCAATTCTTCAAAAATAGAAATGGGTGACCCTTTGCAAATAGGGAGCCTTTTGATCTTGATATTCACAGTGTCCACAGAAGTAGCAGGAACTCTTGTATCTTTTATCTCTAGCCTTTTAAGTGCACTTTTTTTTTAGTTTGTTTTGTTTTGTTTTCTGTATCAAAAGATTTGAACGTTATTAGCAGGCAATTGAGCAACCCACAGTCCATATTATACTGCAAAGGGCATGTTAGCATAGGTGGGAGTGTACTGTATGTGCATCAATATGTATGCAGTAAATCTTATTATAGATTTTTTTTTCTCTTTCCAGTTCCATTCCTCCAATACCCTTTAAGCAAATACCTCTTAAGATTCAAGTAATTTTTAGAATGCTAGTTCGAAAAGTTAATAAAATGGCATTCTGGATTCAACATTTCAGACCTTAAAAGACACTTACAGAAGCTAAGGAATTGATATTAAAACACTGGTAGTGACCATGTACCCAGCACAAAGGTGAGTGTTTATGACCTCAGTGAGATGGGATTTCCATTTCCTTTAATGAGCCAAGACATCAGACCTGCACTCTTAACTCACGCTTACAGAAGCTGCCCCTGGGACACTATATCTAGTTCTGTGGAAGCAAGGGAAAGTAGGTGTGGAAAATGGGGCTGGGGAGGGGGATTTAGAGAAAGACCTGCGTTACTCAACAAGACATTGATGATACCTGTGGTATGGCTGACCTTCTTCAGGACACTTTGGGAGAAAAGGTAGAGGAATAAAGCACACCAGTGAAGTTTCCCATTCAGAGTGACTAGATGCTCTCATAGCCCAGCTCTGGGTAAGCACTATGTGCATCTTTTGTTCTGAAGACTGAGCCCATCAACATCTCAGGTCACTGCAAAACACTGATTTTCAATTTACTGTGTCTGGAATAACGGCTTGTGTTTGTGGAACAGATTGTTTTTCACAAACGTTTGGATTTTGAGTTTTATACGATGGCATAAACGTGTTGCCCTGTCTTCCCTATCATCACATTTAATACTGAAAATAACAGTAAAACCAAGGTGCCATCTATACCAGAAATGATACACAGTATTTGGAATATTCAAAATGATTTTATTTACTGCTATCATTCATTGCTTGTTCATGTAAGGAAGCAGACACATCTCAGACCTACAGCACCTATGGGTCATGAAGTTAATATTCTGTCTTAGCTTCTGCCTGTTTGTAAGGAAGACTGTAGTGCTTAGCCCAAGGCTGTCAAAACATGCAAATCTCTTGATTGCCAGTTGGTGAGTGAGGAAGGGCACATTTGCCATCTGTAAGGTGCACATCTGGCTGATCAGGCAAGCCCCTTGCTGAGTAGCATGTGCTGCAACTTCACTTTAGCAAGCCAAACCAACAAAAACACACCAACCACAACAACAAAAAGGGGAGAACTTACTTATGAAATTGAATAAAAAGCAAGGCAAAAAAAGGCAAAATAGATGCAAGTAGACCTCAGGAAGTCTGAAGAAGTCTTCAGAAGGGAATGGGGAGCAGAGATACAGAGGGACTGCAGGATAATAGGAAAAAGCCTTAGAGAGTGGTAGAGGGAGAAGAGATTCCAGCAGAGAGAAAGCAGGAAGCCAGCTGCAAAGGAAATTCTCAGCAGAGCATCTACCCACTTCACAGAATCACAGAAGGGTTGAGGTTGGAAGGGACCATCATCTAGTCCAACCACCCTGCCAAGCAGAGTCAACTAGAGCACATTGCACTTGTCTAGTATAACCATAACCTCCTTTAACTGTAACACCTAAGCATCTAGTTTTGACCTCCGTGGTGTAAACTACTCAAACCTCACTCTCACAGATCAGAAGAGTAAAGGTTAAAAGGCAACCTAGTGTCTTGGAAAGGTCTTAAGAAGATCTGTGAAAAAAGTCAAGAAGGAAATAATCTGTGACATCTGAAATACAGTTTGGTGGTCCCAAATAGAAAGCCCTGGAAGAGTGAGTTATCTAGCATCAAGTGCACAACTACTTTGCTCAGGGATATTATTAATTTGAAATGCTACTTTGTCTTTGTTGGTTTTTTCATCTCAAGCTCAAAAGACTGAGTCTCCAGGAATAATAGCAATGACTTTATTTTTAGAAGAAAACATTAATAGCTTAATTTGTAGGCAGTAATGAAATATGTTTGCATAAAATCCTTTTTAACTACAAGAATAATTAATTGTTGGATGGGTAATCCTGTTCCCAGAGGTTTTCAATTTATTAATTAATATCTGGAAAAAGCAATTAGTTGCAACTTGTCATTTGCTGCAAAGTGGCTAACCAAGCTAAGTCATTTAATTAAACATTAGTTTTGAAAGTACAGCTTGCTACTTAATTCTAGAAAGTCATTCAACCTTCTGGATGACATGTAAGGAAACATAAGCATACCTAAATCTTCTCCAATCACTCTTTCTGAGAGCAGTCTGACAGCAACGGAGCAAAACCAGAGGAAGCACACATGGTTTATATCTGACCTCTTAGCCTTTTTCATAAGGAAATGGAATCTGTACATACAACAATTTATGCCCTAATCAAAATGCTTGCCCCAACATCAAGCAGGGCTTTAGCTATACAAGTTTATAAGGCCTGCACAACCCAAATATTCTGCAGTCAGAACAATGGAGCTCCTGATGTTACAGAAAATGAAAATATAACTTTGGATAAAATACCTACACATGTAGTCATGATTGTTCATCCTCTTGTTTATACCATGCAGCTAAACAAAGTAAGTGCCAGCAGAGAGAAAGGATAGCTTAGAGGTTTTAAGGAAGCAAGAAATATTAATGTCTATCTATGATTTTTAGTGGCCTGTGCTTGCCACCTAACACACTGAGGTATCTAATAGATGCAAGAGTTGTGTGATTGATGTAAGAAATAGGATATTAAATATAGGCATTTACTCTTCTCCTAAAGTCAACTAATGCAGATAACTTACAGTACATGTACTAGCTTATGTGTGAAAAAGTACTACTGTCTCTCGTCATTCATTATAATAACCATATAGCCCAAATAGTTGTTTTGTTTTGAAAAACAGCTTTATAACAAGTTAGCAGTACATTTTAACCTGGTAGCAACATGCCTCAAAGCATTTTCTTTTATTAATATGGTTTCTCATTTTACAAAAATATATACTAGGGCTATTTGTATTCTACACAAAGCTAGAATGTAGGACTTGAAACAGAACACTCAACATGTAGGGTAAAATATGTACATTTCAATTCTGAATGAGGCACTAAATCAGCCAAAACTTGCTTCTGACAGACTAGTGATGAATTATAGGATTTTCAGTAATCCTCCAATAAACAAAGTGAATACTGTTCTTCATGCAGAAACTGCTGGTTAAATCACACACGACATAGATCTGGTATTCCTGCTGGAAAATATGACATTACCTTGATTGTCAGACAGCCTTCTAGAAACACTCAATTTTCCAGCTTGCCTCTGTGTAAGCACACAGTTTAAAAGAAAAATTATGTGATAGAAGTCATAAACATACAAAAACTCTACCTAGCAATGTAGACCTTAAAAGAGTTTTCTATGCTCATGATCAAGGGAGAAAAGTGCTTTCAAAAATATACTGTGAAGGAAGGAAGAAGGATTACACGAAGCTGGAATTATTTTGCAAAAGAAAACAAAGCCTGTCATCCCTCTCTAGCAGGCTGTAAAGATGTCTAATATTAAAGCCGGTTTGTCACCTGTGAGAAGCTGAGTTCTGCATGGTATTTAGAACAGGACCTGCCTTGCAAAGGTAAGCTCCCTATATGTTTGGCAGGGAGGCAGTACCACCTGCACATGGTAAAACACTTTTACTTGTGCACAAGATCGCATACTCCATGATGAAACATGTCTGTTTCAAACAAATTTGTGGAGAAAAAATGGATTGTATGTACCACTCTATGCTTGAAAGTGAAATTTTCCCAAGGCAGAAATCATTTGCAGAAGAATTTTGACTAAAACATACATTGTAACACTTGGACAAAAAGTTAACCTGTATAAATGGTAGATTGGCAGGACTAAATCAGCCCCCATCTGTCTGCTTCTGAAGTGAAAAACAAACAAACAAACAAAAAACTATGTTTAGTAAAGTAGGAAAATGTATCAACACTTTCTACCAAATTTCCTTTCTCAGAGAGCCAGATCTACCTAAGGATGGTGGAAAAATATTATAAATAAATAAATTGTTGGCTTGTGTATCTTTTTCTTTTTAGAGAGATTTTTCTTGCTAAATTACCCATTAGTATATGAAATGATGCTATCCTGTGCAAATATATATATAAATAAAATAAAATAATAATAATAATAATATATTATTATATATTATTAATATATTATATTATATTATAATTTTATATATAATTTATATAATAATAATTTATATAATATAATTATAATTATATTATAATATATTATATTATTAATATATTATTAATAATATATTATAATAATAATAATATAGAGTGCAAAAATATTCAGTAGTATTTAAAGTGTTAAGTGAAAGTCAAATCCCTGAAGAAGTAGATGCCAAAGTCAAAGCCACTAGAGCCAGAATATGTTGAAACGTTAAATCAGCTTTCGACAGACTATCCTGCAGGTGCATAGTGAATATTTGTTTCAATTCAAATTTCAACTTCTTCATTCAATGCTGAAAAACCAACTGGGATTTTAAAAGGCAGGAAACCCTATTTTCCTCTTACGGTCCATGAATAAAAATGAGGTGAGATGCTGAGGTCCAGTTTGAAAATCTTGAAGTCCATGGTAACTAGAAACCATCAGTTCAATTCACTACTATAGATAATATTGCATTTTCTAAGTCACCATGATACAAATTAAAAACATATTCTTGAAATGCTACATTCTCTTCCATACACATGTTAAAGAAATTTCATTTAAATATTTTTCCAAGGTTTGTTTTATGCACAAACAGCACAACCATGGGCAATAAATGATTATATTAACATTGCTTAAATGTCGTGAAAATGAGAAAATTTAATAAATACATATTAAACTACACTGCCGCTAAAATACATTGTACCAGTCAGCAGAAGAGGTGCCGGTAAAATACTTGAAACTTTTAATTGTCAGAGAACCAGTCTTTCCTTTACTGTTGTACAACAAAGAGAAAATTGAAAGCAGAAGTTTTACTGTTTTCAAATGTAGACTTATAAAGTTCAGATGCTTAAATATAGACAAAAGTATCTAAGTTCATTTAAATTCTTCTGTACCCTGATCTTCTTTGCCTAGAACCTGGAGGAAAAGACAGAATAGATACAGTCCTTGGAAACAACTTAACCCCTCTGCTAAAACCATTTCAGTTTTCTTTCATAGCACCAGGAAAGTCTTGATGCAGAGCAGAGATTACTTTTGTTGAGAAAGAGTGCAACAATTCATTTTCTTCTTTTGTTAAAAAATCAAAGTGATAGATTTAGAAGCTCTACAGATATGGTAGTATGACCCCAGCAGTAGGATTTGCTGGGGGGCACCATCCCTACACATTATCTGAACTTAAATAAATAAATAAACAATCTCCTTGAAGACAAATGTCCTCCCTTTCTCATGGCATATAAACAGTGTTTTCACTTTTGGTCTTTAAATAACAGTGTACTGTGTCTGTGCGGAAGCATACAGGGAACTCCCCTAAAAAGTAAAATATATCAAAAGAACAAAGGAGGCACTACCTTACCTCATCTAAGTCCACAGAATGTCATTTCTTTAAAGTTTTCACTTGGGAGCTTAGTAGCCCCTTTGATATAGAATCACAGAATCATCTGGGTTGGAAGAGACCTCCCAGATCACCGAGTCCAACCTCTGACCTAACACTAACAAGTCCTCCACTAAACCATATCACTAAGCTCTACATCTAAATGTCTTTTAAAGACCTCCAGGGATGGTGACTCAACCACTTCCCTGCGCTGCCCATTCCAATGCCTAACAACCCTTTCGGTAAAGAAGTTTTTTCCTAATATCCAACCTAAACCTCCCCTGGTGCAACTTTAGCCCATTCTCCCTCATGCTGTCAGCAGGCATGTGAGAGAATAGACCAGACATGTGAGAGAATAGACCAATACATAACAACACCTCCATAATTACTGAGACTGTACAATGAAAAGGCTTCATCCAGTTGCTTGCAATTAAGTCATCAGATGCTATGAATTTATCTTCAGTTTCTTGTCAGACAGAAATGAACAGGCACTTAAAAGGGCATGCTCGGAGTACAAGGTGGTACGTTCTGCACAGCCAAGTTACATAGATGAAGACAGACCAGTTCAAACCCCTAACATAGGTCTGGAACCTTGGATAGCTGGCACTCCAAATTCAAAGAGTTTGATACTGAATGTTAATGAACACATTAAGGACAATTTCATGTGAAATAAATGCATGCAGCAAGGTTTTTGTGTTCTTTTCTTTTTCCATTTAAACATTTAGCAAACTGATACCATTGTATAATAAAATTAATAATAATAATAGCAAGCAAAAGCAGAAGCAGAACTAGCTTAGCCTATTTCACAATTACCTGAAAACTTTTTTAGAGTTAGTTTGATGCACCCTTGATCCCAGTCTGAAGGTCTATCGTTTAACCGGATGGTGCTGTCACTTAAGCAAAATATAAATTGTTGAAAAGTGGAAATTTCAGCTTGTGATACAACTTAGGCATTCTGGAGCAAAAACACAGTACTAAAGCAGTTTTTGTCCTCCTCCATTACATTGCTGACTTAATCAATCTTCCTCCCATAAGACTGATTTTCTTGTTAATATTACTTGATGTTAAATTCTAGTCTTTTTTTTTTTCCCTGTTGTAATTCAGGGAAAAAAAAAATAATAAAAATAATAAATAAAAAAAAAATAATATTGGCATATATTTAGTATGATATTAAATCCACACTTTTGATATTAGGACTGCAAATATCATGATATTATACAGTTTATTTAAAATCTCACTAGCTCCACTGATCATCTTGAATATATTACTATTCAAATGAAGAAAATCCATTCAGAGAGCTACCCAGTAAAAGTTTTCTATTGCAGTTGTACCATACAGGTATAAGCTTATAGCTATACATACAGGTATGTAACATGTATATGATTGCTTACAACAATCATAATTTCAACAACTCATTTATCACAGAAAAGCAAATAACTTTTTATAAAACTTAATTTTCTTACAAGCCAGTATGAGTTACTCTAAAAACATGAAGTTCATCCAGTTTAATTAAGCCGATAAAACTGAAGTTGCATGATACCTGTTTAGACAGTCCAGATGCTACAAAATGGATAAAACTGTGCTGTTACAAAAATGCCTGTATCCATGACCTCCCCAGGTATGGATAGGCCCATAAACGTTCTGGTTCTCAGCAGGCAGTCACCCCGCTCTTCTGTTGTTCAGTCACAGTATCAGAAAAAGAGGAAACTGGGAATTTATGAGACTGTATGAAGCGCAATGCAGTACAACAGCAAGAACAATTCTTCCTTTTAAGCAGCATTTCAGTTTTCCAAGCCATTTCCTCACATCACCTCTACAAGGCCCAGGCATGGAGTCCAAGCAGCCCTGACTGCTGCCAACACCAGCCATTTTGCAGACACTGGAAGGAATCAGGCATTAATCTCCACTATGGCAGGAGGTGGGTCACTGCTGGAACCTGCACACTGGACATGGGAAGGAAGAACACAAGAACACGGAACAGAGCTGAGTGATGTTCCCTGTGGACTTGGCCTGCTCAGCTGCTGTCTGTGAGCTTCCTTTCCACACAGCCCCCTCCTTCCCTTTATCTTCTGCTACACGGACCTGATAGTCTGCACATAGTCTCTCCATAGGCTCAAGGCTGAGCAGAAGGAACATCTGAGCCATGAAGAGTAAACCAGACATTGAACTATGTGCCAAGACTGGCCAGGGAGTGATCCATATAGGTCATGAGAGAAGAACACCTTCTGCCAGAGACCCCTCTTGCTCTGTGGTGAAGGGTCTTCTCTGGAAGCTGCCACCACTATGCCAAGTAACAACATCTCCTATATGTGACAAAGGGAGGCAAGTATTCAAGACTTCGTTTGTTAAACACAACTAGTCGAAAGCCGGAATAGCAATGTTGGCATGATCCCAGAAACTATATAGCTCGGATGTACTGGCTAAAGCAACCTTATGGTGTTTATGTGGCCTGCATTTTATGGTGATAAGCTTTATTTCTCAGTCCTCCGATAAACCAGACTAAGCCACTCTTGAGGTGAAATAAACACATCATCTGTGACATGTTCTATCAGTTAATATGTTTAATCATATATTTAAAAAAATAAAAATAAATCTGACTTTCTTGCACAGTCAACACTAAACATGGCTAAAATTGACAATTGTGGACAGTGTCCACAACTGATGTCAGACTGTTTTAACAGTCACTGAACCATCACACTTCAATTTTCAATGTTTTCCCAAGCATATTAGTACTAAGCATATAAACCCTGCAACACTGCAATTATGCAGTAGGAACATTATTATTATCATTATAATTATATTGACCAAACAAGGACAGTTCTGGGGATGAGAATGAATGGTAAAGAAACATCAATACATAACGAAATTGTAAATACAGGATTCAGCAACTTAAATGCAACACACACAATCTATCTTGTTCTTTCGTCCATGCAGTACATGCTGTAGCAATCTAGGAGACCTCACTAGAACTGATTTTAAATACCCTCATATGTATTTCGGACTATCTGGTTAAGCAGAAATATCTTCTTTCTGTCTCAAAATAAAAACAAACAAACAAAAACCTTGAGGCAAACATGAAAACTTGATCTTTGGTGGATGTTGCCCAAGATACAAGCTAAAGACTGGATTTTCAAAAGAAGTCAACACCCTTGAACAGTTTCACAGAACTCCCTTTTCATAGCTGTTGAGCATTGGGTACTTGCCAGGATCTTACCATAAGACTTATTTCCTGTTGTACAATGCACTCCCTCTGCTTCTCCCCCTCTGTTTTTCTCTCTCTCCTCCTCTCCCTCTTCCTCACTCAATTATAAAAGCAAAGCAACAATTTTAGGGAGTAAGGTCTGTCAACTTCTAAAAGATACTATTTACTAAGGGTAGGATTTAAGTACCTCTGTCTGGTGTTTAAAACACAGGTAACAAACCTATAGTGAGTTTTTTTTTTGGTTTGTTTTGCATTTTTGTTGTTGTTGTTTTGGTACAACACAAAATTTAGAATGCTTATGACTGAAATACACTGCAGAGGAGGAGGTCCAGGTTATGGACTCTTGCACTGCCCCTGCATGCATCATGGCTTGAGAGTCCAGTGTTGCTGTGCAATATGGATTTACTGGCTCTGACTGATGCTAGACCAAGTTTCTCTTTATAGTCAGCAGTGCCACTGGTCTTTCTCTTCTCCTTTGTAAGTTCATTCTATGTTTCTATAACTTAAATATTTGTCCAAATTATTCAACCATCTCTCTTCAGCACAGATAACTGATAGTTACAACATTTGTAACATTGAGTATCTGTAACCTGAAGAAATCTCTGTCAACTGAGAACCATGTATTGGTGTTTAAAATATGTTTATATTGATATTAAACAATTTAACAAAATTAATCAGAGTTCTTAACAGAAAATCTCTAATATAATAGACAAAATAGGCATTCTACAAATGATCAAAGCATGGAAAAAGTTATTATATGTTTACTGCTATTTTGCATTTTTATTGAGTTTTCAGCACATTCTTGCTCATCTGCTTTCTAAACCATACCAAAACATTATGAATTTTGTGTTACACTGTCTCTGAAAGTGAGCTGAAGGCAAACAGATCAGCTAACTCTCATGCTCCTAAGCAAACATTTCCAGAGAACCCGTCTCAGATGTATATTGGAGATGTTCTTCACCAGCCAAAGGCTGGTCTCTAGAGTAACATGAGGAAAGACAGACTTGTCATACCATTAATCCAGCTCTTTCTCATTACTTCATTGGTTATGTCCCAGAAACAGTAATTTAATTAAATTTGTAGTACACATCAACAATAGTTATGAATTTGTGTGGAAAAGGGACTTTGAGTTAAACATAAATTCATTGAAAACGTGTATCTTTGGATTAAGAGGACTTTCTGTTCTGTTTCATGACCTGTTAGCAGGGTTACCTGAAACAAATGAAACTGAGGTCACTACATTACCTGTAGGTGGACACTTTGGGTGACTCCTGTGACTAAAGAGACAGTGTTTTCCCAGACTTTCTGGGAAAGATGAGTTTTCAGCTCAGCTGCTGACCCGGGCTCTCCACAGCCACGTACTCTTCTCCTACAATCAGATGGGAGGATATTTGAACAGAGGAGCTCAGTTCCTGCAGTAGAGGGAGGAGCAGCATTCTCTACCAGCTTTTGTAGGGATCAAAAAAAATTCCTTCTGGATGAACCAAATGAGGCCAGGGCCAGCTCAGGCTTGCCACCTTCTTAATAGCACCAGGAGACATCATATGGACTCCTGGGAAAAGCTGAATAGGCCCCATACATCAGAAATAAAAGATACAGGAGCCAGCTCTCAGACAAAGAACTGTGGTAAAAGACCATAATGCAACTGGAAATACTTGTGCAAGGGCTGGGATGACACTAGTCTTAGGAAAACAGAGGCAGAAACTGCAGATCCAGAAGATCACCCTTCTTATTTGTGATTCCCCTGATGGGAGGTTCCAGGGATGCCTCATGCTTATACACTATATGCTGAATGTGCTTCATTATGCTCCATATATGCTCTACTTTAAAAATATGTCTATACACAAAGTTGCAGCCTGATATTTCAATACCTTGCCACGTGTCTCTGCCCATACACAATTAATAAAATGCAGAATATGTTTGTAATGCAGGTGTGAATCACCTCTTTACAAAATGTCACTCAGAGAAGCAAAAGAGGTTTTAGACATTTACAACCCATAACAAAGATAGTAAGGGAGAGGGTAGCTGTCTACTGCACCTATTTCAAACTAGCTTTATGCTCTGTGGTGCCCAAAACACAATCCTCCAGGAAAACAGACATCTCACAAAAAACCTGGACATTTACCAGCTGAAGGGTTAACAGATGTTTCCAGCTTTAATTTTCTTAAGCAGATATTCCAGATAACATTAAATGGGGGCTAGAAAGGGGGAAGCAGAGAATGAACTTTGGTGCAGTATGGAATTTTTAAAGGCATTTCCTTCTCCCTAAGAGGCAAAAGCTGTGATCACTTAAGTCTTTGCTTTTTCAAATACATGTTCATTTTGTAGCTTTTGCCAAACTAAACGAGTCCAGTCTTTGAAAACCTTTTAAAAAAATCATAATATTCTCAGTCATACTTGAAGTCTGACTTTTTTTTCCAAGAATGTCAACAAAAATGTGTATGAATTTTTCCCTTTACAATAAATTTTCCTTAACTGTTCAGACGTATGCCAGAGCAGAAAGTTAGTGTTACAACTTTTTAAGATCTTAAACTTTCAGACCTAAGTAAATTAATTTTACTAAGTAATTAGGAAAACAACTACTCATTTCTCCTGTAATGGTGTTGTCCACATTTTGCTTTTTTTTTTTTTAATTCGCCAAAGATAATATCAAGCAATGGTAATACAGCTGTTGAGCCTGAAAGTCAAATATTGCTTAGCTGTATAAAATAATATTATCAAATTTTATAAAATGCTTTCTAAAAATGCATTTGGGAATGTTTTCCTTAATGAATAACTTAAAGTCAATCATATTTCCAGAAAATGTTCCAGTTTTCTGACTATACAGATTTTTGATATGCCTTAGAGATCCTTATGTGAAATCCTGAATGAAGGAGTAAAGAATTAAGGAATATGGACCCCCAAATAAAATATTTCTAATTCAAAAGTCATAAAGTATTCAAAAATAATAATAATCAAAAAGTATTAATGTCCTTCACAAAGGACAGTATAGCACATAATGCCTTCTTATAAAAAAGGGAGAAAGTTCACATCTGTTCCCATAGAATTATATACAATGTAGAAGGAAAATGAAAAATTGGCTTCACAAAAAATGTGAAAGCTGCTTTTATTTCAAAGGTCCATACTAATCTATTTCTGATTTTTATATATTCTCCTAATTGATAACATTTTTCCTGCTCTGGTTTCCCACCTCTAACTTCATGCCCCTTACATTTAAGAAAAAAAAAATATCTTGAAAAACATTAGCCATTTTTAAGAGGCATGGAGAATTTTTCCCAAATCCCACAGGTAGGTGGGAAAACAGAACAGCAGGAGAAGAATAAATTACTGCTAAATTATGGATGATGCGATTACAAAGTCTTGCTGGGCAGGGCCCCACATTTATGAGCACGTTGAGTATTCACTGTGGAAATGACCTTTAGTAAACCATCAATAGTAGTCTGCTGGGCTGCAACATAGAAAGAAAAAAAAATCAGCTAAATCAGTTAAACACTCTGAAGGAAAAAAGACAACCCTAGACTTTCTAAACTACCAAAACTGATGTAACAATGGATGATTCCTTTACAATACTGCGGAAGAAACCTCACACAGGTGAGGATTCCCAATGTAGATGCCATTTATGTGAAGGAGGAAGAAACTGGAACATCACTTTGTGGTTCTAACACAGGAGACACACCCAGAAGGACAAGTAAGAACCTCTCTTGCAATGCATAATGTAGTGTCCAATCTTAGAGAGTTTTTTCATTCACTTAAATTCCAAAACTACTGAAATTAAAATTGTTAAGTTTTTCTCTTATTTGGATGCCTAAAAATTATGCTTTAATCTGCTTTTACTAATGTTTGCAGTCTGTTGAGAAGTTCAGACTGTGGCCCAGACTTCTGTTCCAACAAATGCTGTATTTTATCTCTTTCACAAACTCAAATATTAAAGATTATTTATTTCTTGTTTTCTGTTATATGCCAGATTTCTTTAGTCAGTGCATGCCCAATAGAAAAAGTAAAAATAAACAGAAAGATTTATCAAATTTTGAGTAAACTGAGAGTAAACTATGTCTTTTTGAAGGCTACATGTTCCAGTACCCCAATAAAACTCTGAAGGTCTGATGGGCCACAACAACTTCCAGCTTTCTCTTTATGCAAAGTTTTATCAGCAACAAAGGCAGTGAAGTAAGTGGGAAATGTTCTGGTAATAAATAGTAACAATTCTAATAGTAAATAATAATAATAAACAAATAAACAAATAATAATAATAATAATAAATAAATAAACAAACTAATAATTATCAGTAGTAAAAAAATATTTAAAATGACCACTACTGACTTGGCAATAAGGCTTATATAGGACACCAGCATTTCTCATGCTGTGGCTTACAGTTTAAACTGTTTTGCCAAAAAAGGTACTACTTCAAAAACTACAAAATAATAGTAACACACAGATTAGGCATATCATGAATAAATGAAGTTCTCAACCTCAGATGTTTATGTATATTAAAATGTCATACTTTCCTGAGCTTTTGAAAATAAAGCAGTAATTCAGAGCAAACAGACTCTATTTGACTACCAGGCTTGAACCTGTGACAGAATTGAACCCATTGCCAAAAGTGGGAAACTTTAACATCCAACTCTTAGGAAAGCTGGCAGTATGAAGCCAGAGCTTCTGGGAGCTATTGTAATAGATACAGAGACAGTTTGTGCTCATGGCGCTACTCTTCTTTTCAAGTTCTCGTATGTAATTTTTCTTTCAGTACCTCAGACCTGCAAAAAATGTGGCCTCCAGTGCATCAAGTGCATCACACACATAATGAAGAGTAAGAGAAACAAATAAGAAGCAATAATAAGAGAAGCAAAAAGGAAAACACAAGGCGATTCCTAAACTTTTATTTCTGAATGAAAGTATACACTTACATCTTCAACAAAACAGGAGATATATGCGCCTTTTAACTCTAAGGAAATTCAGTAATAGCTCAAATATTCCAGATTTTTTTTAGTAGGGATAAAATAAAATAGTCCTCACTAAAATAACAGCTTGAACCTCTCTCTCAAAAGCCTTCTTGATGTTAAGCATGTGAAAGTAACTTTGTACTTTCTGGTGATGACAGAGGCAGCTGAACAAATGCCAAATACCATTAAGAGTTGTTTCAAAATCTCCAGACCTCCTGAGATTTCAGGAGGAGTTCTGTAGACACCCAAAGACTATTTAGAGCTGGAGTACTGCTCATAACAGCACCCCAAATTCTGGGCACTTGTTTAAAAATATTCATTGGTAAACATATGTGAAATTTTCCCCGAAATGAATGAAAATAATTCTCAGAATTTAGCCGAACACCATAAAAAAGGAGAGAGAGTGTGTGTGAGAGAGAGCAGAGGAGGAAGGGTGAGGGGAAGGGGTAGGAGTAAGGGTAGGAAAGGGGAAGGGAGGAGAAGGGGAAGGGGAAGGGGAAGGGAAAAAAAACAATGTATTATTATTTACATACAAAAAGTTAGAAGCTTGACAGTCTTCTCTTGTTCTCCCTCTTGCCAAGTTCTGTTTATGCTAAACATGAACCTTCTGGAGGAGAATGGTTCGTGGGGGAAGAGAAAATGAACTATGTGTTCAGATGTTTTAAAGCTATGATGTTAGGGCCCTGTGTGCAGAGGCCAACATTTATATTGCAACCATTATTTATCCTTGGTGAGCATCAAGTAACACTGGAAAGATAACAGAAGTACAAAAGATTTTCAAATTCTCCTCAAGTATTCAAACTCAAACAATACATTGAAGGATGATAGAAACTAAAAGTAAACTTTCTTTTTTAGTTCTTAGCAAGGTAACAATTTATTTTTTTTCAAAATCTGTTCAACATAACAGAACTTATTCTCATTGAAACATTTTGGGGTGCTCACTGCCTGCAAAGCAGCTGTATTTTATCACAACCTGATGAAGCAGACCTCCTTTGACAGGGAACAGAGTTACTAAGGGCTGTCATTCATATATGCTGAACCAGAGCAAGAGATCAGTCGCTTTCTGAGCCCATGCCCAGCTTTTTATAAATATCCCCATGTGTTTGCAATTAGTTAGTGGGGTATTCTGGCAGCAAAGGTTATTGAAGGCTGTTTTCCAGACAGTTTTTTTTTTTTCTTTCGATATACAACTAAGACTCAATATTAGCATGTTTAATAACAGCAGGCCAAATAGTAGACTCACGTACATATATATATATATATATAAATTATTGGAAGAGTTTATCTGCCTTTCTTTGAAATAAAATAAAATAAAACAAAACAAAAATTAAAATAGAATATCTAGAGGGGGACAGAACACAGCTGTGTAGTTTTTAGCAACCTGTGGCAAGCAGCAGAAACTTAAAGTACAAAAGACTTCTGCTGCTATGATGTATATAATACACTGAATATGAAGAAGGATTCAACCTTTGTTGATCTGAAATTTAATTGTGGTAATAGTTTATTTAAGGAGTTATCTTAGTTACATATTCCCCTTCAAAATCTGCAAGGATTTGTAAAATTAAAGCACTGTCAGTTGCATCTCAAGAAATATATTCATTTATGCATGATAAAAATGCAGCCTACATCTTACTGGAGTAAACCATCACAGCCTTCAGGAACATTTGGCATGACTTACCTCACATACATCAAAACAACAAATTTTTCTTTGTTGTTTTACATCAGATGGTAACTTGGGTACCAATGTAACTGGCTATGTATCATAATTACAAGCAGCTTGTTATATGAATAATGGTAGAATAATTGTTCATAGCAAGTAGCGTTCACCATATACAGCATTAGGGATTGTTCATAATATACACTACTACATTAGGGAATATGCTGGGTATCGGGCTAACATTTAATAAAGAACTATGAGATTACGAAGTAACTTTGTAAGTAATACTTGCATTTCTGTAAGCTATCTCTACTGCTCTGTGAAATTAAAACTGTAGTGATCACTTTATAATCCCCAGACATAAAAGATAAAAGTAAACAAAGTGCAGAAGGAAGTGCTAGAGTTTTAGAGGAAAATCTTAGAAGATTACTTATGTACTAACTAAATCACCCTTTACAGTTTATGTAGCTCATGAACTTAAAGTATTGAAGTTGCAGCAAAAAAATGCAGATTCACCAATCTCATCTGATGAGGTGACTAATAGCCTCATAGTACTGTCCTGCAATAAACAGCAGTATCTAGACAAAGGGGACAGGAATAAACTTAATTTCTACTGCTAACAGAAACCACCACTTCTTGCTCAATTCGACCTATTGTTATGGTCTGCCTGTTCATTGCATTATAGAGAAAGACAACTAAGTCAACATTAAGCAACTGCTGCCAGTTGGTAGCAGCAGTTAATTCATATGTTTTTCTTTCCCATAAGAACATTTTAAATACACAGTAAAACTGGCCATTTACATTTGTTATGGAAATTGAAGGGAATTTAAAATATATCAGACTAGGAAAAGCTGTACTGGTGGAGCTACTGAAGTCCGGACAAACCCAACTCATTTTACACTTCATCCTCCTGCATACATGCCAGACCATCAACATGTAATCATAAAGAGGATAAAATAGATTATTCTTATACAACGCCATTGATAGTTATGCATTTTGAAGAAGACGATCAAGAGAAAATAAAGTCAAAAGTTTTGACTCTGCTAAAGATCTTCACATTGAGTTACAGTCAGGATTATTCACATGACTAAACACAACTCATGTTATATATTAGGTTTAAATTAAGAAAATGTCAGCATTAGCTAACACATGAGTGGGATGAGAAATGGGCAGGACAAAAGCAAGGAATCTGAAATTATGCAATCTTCAAGGAAAGCAATATACCATATTGATAGTTTTAAAAGTCTGTTTAAAAGGAAAATTGTTAGATGATTCTCAATTTCCATAGCTACACATAAACCATAACAAGCTACATTCAAGCCATACATCCACATTACATATTTAATACAGAGAGATCAACAACCAAACCTAACATCTAGTCCTCTTTGCTGTCTGGGAGTAAATGAGAATTGGATCCCCAAACCAAATGCAATCTAATTTTCACAGTACTAGAGTCAGATACAGACTTAGCCTTACAAGGTACTTTGATTTCATGATAATTTTACCATTTGGGAATAAAATGGTCTGATAGTAGCTTCCAGAAATTTAACATAATTAAAACCAGGCCCAATCAGCCGGGATTTGAATATGAACCCAAATTATAGGTGAAATTTAATCAGATTCACTTTTTAAGTCCACCTCCAATATTTGTGCTATTAAACAGATAAGAGGAACAGATGAGAACAAAAACGTAAAGATACTAAACAAAATATTTCTTTTTAACACCATTTATTGTTCCAAATAAGAAACAAACTAAGCACTTTGATTACATAATGGAGAAAAACAGAAGAGAACTAGAAGAAGATCATCACACACACTGATTGGTAAGATCCATCAAAATCTATCCGTTATTTACAGTACTAGAATACCAAAACTAATCAGAATATATACTGCACAAATAGCATGTATCTGTATCACTGGTTCAGCATAGGGTTACACTTTCCTCTATCTGCTCTATTATGAATAAAGCTACAAATCATTTCATCACTGCCCAGGAAAATAGTTGAGAATTCCTGTCTCAGAATTTTCTGATTACCACTATGTCACTTACCACATTACTCACTTAATGTGAGAAGTTCCCCTTTATATGCCAATTTTAACAGCATTGTAACACACTGATCTCCTACATCAGTTACTTTCCAGAGTGGACGAGCATCAAGCCTCACTGGAATCCAGCACAGTATTTCATTCACAGTTGACTGTAGTGAAGGAACGCTTCCAATATGAAGGAATAAGCAAGCAGATAGAAAGTAGTCATGGCCAGTAACATGACTGTACAGTATATTCTGCATTTATTTTGAATTTCCCATCTGAAATTCAGCTGTGGTCTTCAACAGCATTTACCACTTATGATTCACAGTTGCTAAGAGATGTAAATATGCAACAGATAACTCATTCATCTCTCTGCCAATAGAGAATTACTGCATACAGTATGTTTTCTAGTATTTATCCAGTCCAGTTTTATGAGTTCCAAGAAATGGAACCTCCCTGGAGAAAACCTTCTGATGGTAAAATGCATTACATTGACAGTGAAAAAAAAAAAAAAAAAGAAAGAAAGAAAAAAAGAAAAAAAATATTCTTGCTTAAGTTTGTTGTTTTACATTATTTTACTGCATCCCTTACTATCTGTGATGCTTACACCATGTGAATATTTCTGTGCTTGCACATTCTCACATCATCATCACTTTTTCAAAATGCCGATGTCTAGCCAATTGTTGTCATACATTTATATGCATACACACAAGGTCTGATTATTTCTGTTGCTCTTCTCTGAGCTTCTTTCAATTCATTATTATGTCTCTAGTAACGACAAATTCATATCTGCAACAACCTAGCAAAATATTTATTTTCTCACCTCACAAAAAAAAAGATTTTTTTACATGCAGCTGCTTCAGCGCAGTCCACTCATCAGCCCAGCCCCTCTCAAGCACACTCAGAGACCTTCCCTTCAGAAGCCGTGCTGACTTAAACAGTCTTTATCTCCCCTGTCCTGACCCCTTTTTCTCACTATGTCTATTGTAGCAGAGTGTCTGTTTACCCAGCCGTGCTGTGAATTGGATCCAGCAACAATCCAGCCTAAAAATAACCCAGCAAAAGAGAAAAAGAAGGTTATTTTAAATACAAGTCAGTTTTCCAATCCAATTCACTACGCGGGTGCACACACTGTTGTACCAGTTGATTGATGGGATCTTTGAATATTGGAATAAGCATGAGAAAACAGTGGCTGCTGTGCAAATGGCACTGCCAGAAAAGGGTAATACAGTTGTGAAACTATTCGGTCCTGCCCTGAAGGACATCTTGGCAGAGAGTGCCTGGAGCAGCACTTCATCGCGTGCCCCAAGAGCCCTGCACTGTGATGAAGTGCGAAGAAACCGTAATTGGTGCTAGGGAGATATAGGCAAAATCAGGTGAGAGGTTCTATTTTTATTCTGTATTCCAAATAAAGAAATGTGTATCTACAAAATTAGAACAAGGCAGTGCATTTTCTCCACCAGTGAAGTTAGCCTAAGAATTTTTCCCTTTCTTCACAGATCATTTCTCTGACACTTCAGCTATGCTCATGTAAACCTGATCACTGATACAATGACTTAGAAACATCCCAGCCTTTAGAAAGGAGGTTCTTCATTTAAAAATCACAGCTTCTAATAACAGTGACCTTGAAAATAAAACAAAAATCTTTAGGAAAGGAACAGAAGGTTTCCTATTGAGTCATTGAAATAAGTATATATGTTAATTATGATTCAGAGGTGCTTGTTGATTGTTTGGAATACAGCTGAATTGTGACAGAGATTATCTTTTCCAGTGATAAGACACCAAAACTATAATAAATCACCCTTTTTATTAACTTAAATAATAAATTGTTAATAAATGTTAATAAAACAAAACTTGGGCTGGGCTGGGCTGGGAAAGGCCCAAGAGCCTAGAGCTCTATACTTCTGTGTCATCACCATAAGGTTAAAAATATAACCCAAAGAAACACAAAATAAGAATTTACTGTTAGAAGGGGGTGTATCTTACATTTTTTTCTTGGGGACTTGACCAGTTGCCACCACTCTTTCTACCTCAGGCCCACCAACCTGCAATGGGAAGGCAGCTATCTCATCTGTACTGCCTGCTCCAGTCCCATGTTCCTTATGCTGGATTTTTTTCCCTTTCACAGCTCTGCACCCACTGTATCTTCCCTTTACATAGAATCAGTCATTCAGGTTGGAAAAGACCTCTAAGATCATCTAGTCCAACATTTAACCTTTAACTGCATTATAGATTCAGCCTAATGAGTTCTGAGTAGAGGGGGATACTTACGTCCCTTGATCTAGTGGCTGAATTCTAGACCAGGATGCTACTGGCCATTTTGCTTGCCAAGGCACATGTTTGGTTCACATGCAGCTTGATGCCCACCAGGACCCCAGGGCCTCTATTGTTGCTGTGGCTTAAAGCATGGCCTTGTTTGTTTAAGCACAGATTAAATGGGAAATGGATATAAGAAGTCTGGAGTCATGCAAAAGCACCCAAAGCCTGCCTACCAGAACATTAAGTTTCCTAAACTGAGGTTGGGTTCAAAGGCTATAACCAGCATTTCATTCTGTACAAAATGAAGAATTTTTTTTTAATATTATTTTTCTCTGTGAGTTGGTAGGCAGCAACAGGTAACACTTTTTGGTTTCTTTCTGCTTTTCTATTGTTCTTTGCAATACACTACTCTGGATTCTCATATTTTCTTTTCTGCAGCATCTTAATGCGTGTATGTTTCTTCTCACAACCTGTGACACTTTTCCCATAACCTTCTGACCCAAGCACAGTGCTTAGAGGTCACTCTGTGTTCCTAGTTCATGTGATAACTGGGCACAGACTATCCTTCACAATTCTTTTCCTCAGATAACAGAACTATCATCTATTAGCTATCATCTTCATGTAGAAAACTGAATAGTTTTCCATTTTTCCATAATATGCAAGTTAGCAATTTATTGATAATTAATATAACTAAAACCTATTTTACATCATTTTAATGTCATTTTCTTTTGTCTGTAGGTTGATGCAACAAGTACGTAATAATAGGAAAATTAGAAAAATACTTGAAATATAAAATTCCAATATTGTTATTAATAACAATCAAAATAATGTATGATTCTGAGGTCTATAGTAAGATAATATTATAAATATTTGCTTTTACATGGAGGAATCAAGCAAGCAACCATTTTGAAATGTGTCACATGTCAGAGATTAAAAAGAAAATAAGAGAGAGAATTCTTTTTTTCATGTAGACAGTGATGACTTCCTCTCTCCATTTGACACCCTCAAAAGAATGACTATTATTTTGCTACCATAAACATTTACACAGTATTTCCATTGCTGTGACAGCTCACTTCATTTTCTGTAGAAGAGAATTGTACCAAGCTTCCATTGTGACGCAGAGAACATACACACACAAGAGGACCCAACTTCCTTAAAAGGATCTTTGAAAATATAAAATGCTCAGGAAGAGATTTGCAAGCAATTCCAAGGTAGTCAATTAAAAGTAAACCTGAATAAACACTAATTTTAAATCTTGCAGTGGGATCAAAAGTCTTACTTGGTTCAGACATCTAATCCATTGATATCAAAAGCAGAGATAGAATAAATTTTAAAAGACAAATGACAACACTACATGAAGCAGCAGCCTGTAGAAAAATTAGATCAACTTGTTGAAATGCATACAAAAGATTGATGAAAAGCCCATGAATTGAAGAACCATTTTGCACCAACTGAAACAATGCTAGTGTTGATCCAAGCACAGCACATAGCAATAGCTTACTCTCAAGGTAATAAAGGCATGAAATATATGCTCGCCCACCCAAAGATGAAAGAATATTACATAAAGATCTTTGTGATTATTCAGTACAAAGTAGACTATGTCATAAAAATATGCCTGTGCTTGTTGCAAAACCTTGGCTGTCTTATATGGAAGGCAAACACTATGAACATAATGCTGTCCAGATGAATCATCCAGTGCAGAACTAGTATATCACACTGACAATTTTGGTTAAAAAAGGCTGGAAAGGCTTTATCGCTAGCGCAGAAAAGGCAGCTTCACCACCTTCTTTTGTCCTCCTCCTTCCATATTTTGACAATACTCTTGAGAATACCTTACAGATCACATTGTATGTGACTTTTTATGAACACATCACAATTCTGCCTCCTGTAAGAAAACATTTACCTTAACACAGCAAGTGAAATTTCACTGTGCAGTTTTGGCAGGGGTTCCTACATTCCATGCACCTTCCTTTCCTTCTTTAAAGGACAGGGGAAAGGAGAACAGTGATTCAAGTAATAGCAGACTGAGTTATTGAAGCAGTATTTAAAAAGACAAACCAATAGTAGTGTCACAGTGCAGAAAAATGATTTATATGATCAAAATTATTTCAGCAGTCACTGCTGCTCCCTTTTTCTTTTTGAACTGGAGGAACTACAGAGAAGCTCTACAATTGCTCTTGCTATGCAGACTTGTAAGTGACAGTATAGGAAGGGAAGTTACAGCTTTTCTGTGATTTGTATTTACCTTAGTCATGAATAGCTAGGTGCAACGTAAAGACAAGCAGAACAAGAGGCTAAGCTCTGCTTGACAATTTGGGGGAACAGCCTTTTCTGAGTCAGGACAGTGTGACTGATAGGAGACTTCCACTCAGCAGTGGGTAAAAGGTAAAGAGATACACATATACTTTCTATACCTAATACACAGGAGAAGGTAAATCAGGCAGATAAGAGTACAGCAACAGCTAAACAAAAATCAAGCAGAAGATGGAAAGCAAGGGAAAAGTCCTCATATGAATGAGAGAAGCTATCAGGTATATTAACCAAGTAATTGATAGGATTATACTTTACATAGTTAGGATTTAAAGTGTGAACTATTGGAAAAAAACAAAAACATGTTCCATGAATTTGCAGACCAGGACATCAGTAATGTGCAATACTTCAGAATATCTTTCAAGGAAAGAAAAATTAATATGCAGGCAAATTGGAAACAAAACTAATTATATCATAAGATTTACAGTAATTCTATCAGTTTTACCAGATAACCTTCTCTAATAACAGCACGTATTTTACAGAGTTATGTTTATAGAGTAATGTTTTCTAGCCTAGTTTATGTAAAGTATTTGATATATGGTAAGGTATACACAGAGTCAGATGAATGATGGGGTACTAAAAGAGGAAGCCAAATAATAATAATAATAAAAATAGATAAATAAATAAATAAGAAAAAAAAAAGAAAAGAAAAAAGAAAAAAAAGAAAAAAGAAAAAAAACAAAAGAAAAAAAGAAAAAAAGAGAAAAAAGTTGGAAAACAAATAAAAAAAGAATAAAAGAAGATGGTGATAAGAAGTACTGACAAAATGAGTTTATGAGTGGCAGGAGACCATTAGGGAAATCCTACAAGCACTGGTACTTGGGCTAATCTTGTTTAATATTTTTATTGATAATACTGGAACAACTACCAGAAGTTTGATGCTGAAATCACTTAATCACTGTGCACTACATTGGCAATGTAGAATGCCTAGGAAGAATGACCATGAGGCCTGGATCGGAAAAACAAAATAAAGCAAAGTTGATAAGCATGAAACCATTGAGTTAGGGACTAAAATAAAATTCAAGTGAGAACATACAATGGGAGATCATCATTTAATTGAGGAGAAGATGGATTTGGGTGCACTAATAAAATTCAGGTATGAAAGAGGGAAATAAAATCCTAAAACACATCAGGTGAGGCACTGCAATAATGCTGAACAATAAGCACTGTTGTATGTCATATCTGGAACCTTGAATTAATATCTATCACATCAAAGAGAGAAATTGCAAATAGACTAGATGCAGAAAAAGGACTTGAGAGACAATATGCACAGTATGTATGGATATGAGATTTGTTTGTTTCCCATAGCAAAACCAAATGGAAGAAAATTCATGCCTGCTGTCCCTGGAAAGTAAGCTAGGGAAGAAAAATAACTGCTTGCTTAAAAATAAATAAATACAAGCTAGCAGTACGTAAATTTATGCTCAAAACTGAAGACTCCTAGCTGTTAGAGTAATCAAGTCCTGAAACAGCCTTTCCAATGGGACTAACAGAGGCAAGAAAACATTAGCTGCTCCTCATGCAGACTTTGATAAGTTTAAGAAAGAGGCTGTATGGCACAGTGCCTCCAACAGCAGAAAACTGCTCAGTGATGCAGGAGGTTCCCTATCGTCCTAGGAAACCTGCTTTTTTCCCTATGGGTTCAACAGCTCATAAAGAATTTGGACTTCTGCTCTTTCCCTTCCAGCTGATCCCTGTTACAGCTTATTGGCTGTGAAAACAGAGTCCCTGAGACAGCACAGAATATGACCACCAAGAACCCCAGTGATTAACGCCAGAATGAGGAGGAAATAAGAAGCCAGCAATGTGTTTCACACTTCATCCTGAAGATATGGACTGAACCAAGGAGGATATACCCTGGATGGGTCATGCCTGACAGAGCGGGTGACAAGCATTTCAACCCAGCCACATGGTTCTTGTTAACGGCCTTTCAAATGATACTCTAAAAACAATGCTGGTCCAAAAACAGCACCAGAGGAAAGCAGATGGGGACAGAGAGGAACGTGACTGCCCTGTTTAGTGGCAGCAATATTACATCAGCTCTACTGTGACATCAAGTCTAAACATGTGCTAGAGGTGGGCTAACTCAGTTGTGAGACCAGCTTGGGTGGTTCTGCTCAGTGCTTACAGCACTGGAGCTCTGGGGAGTGTTATCTGGAGACATCCACACAGTGCTTGGAAAAGTCACAGCTCAGTCCAGCCATGTTTATTAGCTAATCCCAGCACTGCTGGTGCAGATCTAACTGCGGTAAAGACACACCTGAAGGAGAAAATTCTTGCCTGGTTGTTATGACTTTGGGGCATGGGGGCAAGGAGGCCAAGGATGAGGAACCAGACCTGTGAATCTCAAACACTGCTCAAACACCCATTTTCTCAGCTAGGGCATGGCAACATAAAAAACACTGCTGTACACCAAAGAGATCATAGCTTTCAGTGTTGTAATAAAAGTCGTATACAACCATCTCTTATTTTTAAAAGCATGCAGCTTACCTTTCACATTCAGATACATGCATCATTTAGGTCTTAAACCCATCTATCAAAACAGCAGTGGGCTTCTGAAATGGAATTACTGCTCTTTTTTCTACTACATTAACACATTGTTTTGACAAGAAGCAATTTCTGAACTGAAAAGAAAGTGATTTCAAAATTAAATAAAACATTTCTCTTCAATCTCATACTTCATAAAGGCACAAACCTTTAGATTGCAGCACAAAGGTTTACCTAAAATTTCCATTTGAGCAACTTCTCTTGACTCCCACAAGGCCCAAGATAAACAGTACCCTAATAAAAGTTGATAGCATGGGCTCTGTTCAAGTGAAACCACTTTATAACTTGACCAAGTGTGTTCTCTGCCAGGAAATGATTGCTTTTCCAGTTCAACCCAAGAATGTTGCTCTGCCTTATGTCTGCTGGCAACAACTTCTCTGTTTATGGGTGGGCTAAAACAGGAGGATTCAAAGGCTAAGTCTAGGCCTCAGATAATGATGCTAGGATTAAGATTTGGTCCTAAATTTTTCCATACCTATCATAACGGTTTGTAAAAATGAGCAGACAAACAAGGAAGGTGGTACAACATACCATAAGGTGGTATTACATAGTTTGCTAAGCTTCTGTTTCTCCTCCCCTTATGATTACTCACTACATCCACATTCAAATCAATTTGGTCTGCAATAATAAAACCTTGCTCAGGTGTGATTTATTTAACATCCCATACCACGCTAACAGTATCACATGCTTTCCTGTGAAAAAGCACTGTATACTCAGAGGTCTCTTGTAGGAAAACTCCATGTATTTTACTGCAGAAGATCATTCCTGATCAATGCAGTGCACAACCAGACTTGTAAATGGTAAAAATCTTGCAAGTGCCACAACACTACCCTTTAATGAAGAGGAGGAAACAGGTTCCTCTCGAAATGAAAGCCATTCAAACTACTCCAAAGGAACTCACCATACAGCGCTCTTGCCAGGGAGACTCCTGGTGGAACTCACTGCCAGTATTGCATGTGTCTCTCACACAGAGAGTGAGAACCAAAATCAAACCATCCTCTAATGCTGTGCCCAAAAACAAAGAGTTTCACCATTAAGCTACATGCTTTGAATGTACTTATGGAAATTTCCCAGGCTTGAGGTGTTATGAACAATATTTAATATAGGTCAGAATATTAAAGGCAGAGTTACACTTCACTGCTTAAGACTTTGTGTAATCATCACCAGCCTAGAACATTAGGGGAATTGTACTATACAGACACGCTGCATCTACTGTTCTACCTGTACATCCACCCTTCACTTGGAGAAGGTTTTTGTTTGTTGTTTGTTTTCCGGGATAAGATCCTGTTACAGGCAAAACAGTCTGGAGCTGGAGAATTTTACCTCAGTTAATTTATTGCTATGTAACAAAAACCTCCGATCACTGATTTGAACATGGAGGAAAAGGGCATAAACTACTAAGCAAACACATAAATATACAGACCTTCTTCTTTCACTAGTCCCATCTTTCCTAATTTTCATTGCAGATTATAATAGTCCTTCCACATTCCTCTGGAAGGGTGACCAGCAGCACCAGGTGTGCACACAAGAGATTTTGTCTGCTGTTGAGTGGTTATAATTTCTGCTGCCCTACAGTCACTAGTTTATTGCAGCTCTTCATGTATTGGTTTCTACCCACCTGTTCCTCGGTGCCCCTGCCCCAGCATGGGTCACCCATGAGCCGCTCAGGGATGAGGTTGCACCTCCTGCCTATAGCACATATGTAGTCAACCTTCTACCCAACTCCTGAAAAATGTATCTTGAACACTAGATTATAGGAGTTACCATTGTAACAGCCTGGACATATTTCCACTGCAGTCCTTTCAGAGCAGAATTATTTCTGGAGGAAATGCCTGAACAGTTGCAAGAGCAGCTTTGCATGAAATAAGTAGTAGTCAGCAATGTAACTATGGACAATTTAGATGGGTATGTCTAAGGAAGAAGGGCAGAAGAAGGGGAAAACAGCTTAAATGAAATCCTGCAAAGAAAAGCAAGATGCAAATATCTAAATTGAAATGTCCCTATTACAAGGCTGTTAGAAGAAAAATTTTTTCATTAAGCCCTTTAAACAGAAGTCTCAGTTGATAATATAATCCCACGGTAGAAATGCTCACCTTCACAGGAAAGTGAAACAAGAGGAAACAAACCAACAAACAAAACAAAACAAAACAAAAACAAAAAAAAAAAAAAAAAAAAAAAACACCCCAAACATAGTCTCAGACCTTTCAACAGTTTGCAATACTTTCAGCAGGAAAAGCAGAAGAGTGATCTTTCCATCACCAAAACACTTTGGGTTGCTCTTTTGACTACTCACAGATAAAGCAGATGTGCAAATTATCCCTGAGTGTAAATCTTCCTGCAATCAAATATAGCTGCAGAAAAACTTGTCAAGACGTACTTCAGTAACAATTTATCTTAAACTAAGAAATGCTATTAGAAGTAGTTCAGATTTTTATTAAATTGAAAAGGACCAGAATGCTATTATGTCAAATCTACATGAAGCTGTAGAATTGACCTTGTTTATAACATACATGTTTACAATGAAATATCACCAGAAAAATAAAGCCAAATTCTTGAAATATTAACACCAAGAATATAACTGACATTTGGGAGGTGAATGTCTAACACACAATTCAAAAGAATACTACTTCTTAAATTTCTCTTCCAAAATCAATTTTATGAAAATTTGGAGACCTTCATTTAGTTAAAACAGTTTATTTCCAAGTCCTCCTGCCTTACTCAACTTGGTAATGAAGATTACTCTGGGAAGCCACCCTCATATAGGCATAGAAAACAGACTTTTTTACATCAAGCTCTTCCTAAATACAATTCGCCCTGTATTTGGTCTCACTTGTCATTAGAATTTTTTAACTGTTTGCAGCTGAAATGTTTAATAAAAAATGAACAACATGGGAAAATTAACTTTGGTTAAGAAAACTTTTTAGAAGGAAGAAATACAACAGTCTTAACCTAAGAAACTCAAGATTTAATACCAGACAATAGACAGACTACACAAATCACTTCAAAAAAAGGAAGATGTAGAGACTTAAAGGAAAAAAAAGTGTCAAAGGAATTAATATATCAACAGTATTATTCCAGAGTGCTTTATATACACAATAGCTGAGAAAAATGAAATGAGACTCAAGCATGAGGACAAAAAATAGAGCAAGAAGAACAGTCATGTTTTAAAAAAAAAAAAAGTAATATAAGACATTTTAGAGACATGAAAATAAAGGCAGAAGAAATAACATCTCTGGTGTTCATAGGATTTTTATGGGGAAAAAAAATCAATCCAATTAACAAAAAAGGCACTTATTGAGTCAGGAAAAGGTGGAAACTCTATTAACTTAAAACTCAACATCTTATAAAGATGCAGAGGAGGTACAGGAAAGATTTAAATCCAAAGATGAAGAGAACGTGAAGAGAAGAAAATGGAAGAAAAGGAGAGAGAATGAGAGCTAAGAAGAGAAATCACAAGGACTTTAAAAGGAAAAATGGAGCCTTATTGAAGATTACTGGAAAGGGTGGCAGATTAGACTGGAGAGATATCAGAAACTCAGTTCCGGGAAAGAAGTGATCTGATTTGATAACCATACTAATAACATTAGTATATAAAATATTTAGAAAATAGACACATAATTGCAACCTCAAACATTTATTAAACAATTTAATTTAAAAAAAAAGTGAAATCTTCAAGAGTATTTAAATAGAGGTTTGGGAGATATAAGGATTTGTAGTTTCAGCTTTTATTTAAAGTGCTATTGACTTCAATGTGACTAGGGAAGGTGTTGAAAATGTAGACATCACAGATCCAGATCTACTCACACTCCACTCACAGGCAACTTGAGTACTGTCAGAGTCAGTGCAACAAACTGTTCTTACAGAATTAGCTCTTTTTAGTCTAAACTTCTTATATTGTTAGAGCCTGCTGGTTGCTGCAGTTAAACCCAGCATCAGTCAAGAACTACATGTCTATCTCTACAGCTATGATTTCTGCAGCTAGCAACCATATATGGCTTTTGCTACCTGTCTACCTAAAGGACTTCTCAGTAGTGGATGGAACAATTTCTGTAAGAAAATAAACCTGTATAACAGAATACATAAAATGCATTAATGCCTGTAAAGCATATTGGAGTCATCACATTTGCATATTCCTTCCAGCTGAATGATGATCAGCTTTCCCAGGTATATCATTTAATGAAAGCAGATATTATTTCTCATATTCATGTGTATACAACTATTCCTAAGGTGTGTATAGAAATATTTGCAAGGTAAAAACTTATGCTCAGTGTAAGCAATACTCTGATAATACACAGGTCTCTATTTCAGCCACTAACTTAGTATCTGCTAGAAACAAACCACCTATGTCACAGAGGCCATAAAATGTTGAGGAACAGCTACTAAGAATAACTCAAAGCAGCTACTGTATAAGCAACCCAAATGAAATCCATGAAAGTAGAAAAAGAAAATGCCAGGAAGAAGAAAACAGTCAATGAATTTACTAAGGTATTGTTCACGCATTTGAGCACAGATCATCAAGATGATAATTAAGTTCTTGTTAAGTCTTAGCATAGTAACCTCACCTGTGGAACCATGGATCCAGTGACGCTGGGCACTTTCAGGGCATAAAATACATTGATGATGCCTGTTGGCTCTTTCATATGCTTGAAGGACACCTGTGGCAGTGAATTTACTTGGGAAGCATAAGACATAGAAACATGTTCCATGTTTTCCAGTGAGGTGATGCACACCTATTGGCTTCATCAAGGTTTTACACCAAATTCTTAAAAGCTGAGCACCTCTTCAGGATACAAATTCTCAACAATCCCTCCAGTCACAGAGACCTAGTTCTACTCTCTGGCATTGGGAAATGTCCAAGAAAAGTTCATAGCAGACAAAATCACAGAAGCCTCTGAAACCCACATTGTAGAGCAGCACTGAAAGGAAATATGACCCTTGCTTTTCTTACAGATCCAGATTTCTTAAGACCTGGGTGACGTAACAGATGAGCAACTTCCTCAGTGAAACTAGTGGACAAAACCAGGTGAGGATTCCTTCCCATCCCCTACACAAACATATTGTTTGTACTATAGTAGCTGAATTCTTTCTGCAGGATTTTACAGTAACACTAACTCACTGCAGGCTGATGCCTAGAAAAGGAAATACAAAACTCTCCATGGGAGTCATGCTTGTATGAGATATCATTTCACAATTTTAAAGTGAAAACCGATGCAAGACTAGCTCATAATCATGTTAGATTGCTTGAATAACAGCGAATTTATGTATCTGTGTAAAGCATTTTAACTACTTCAAGATTCTTGATCTCACAGGAAGTATGTAAGACAGAAAAATGATTTTATTTTATTTTATTTTGCATTTGAATTATTTAGCTTTTCCCTACTGTCTGTACTCTGGAATTTCCTGGTCTCGGAGCCAGATATTCCATATATGTTGAGGTCTCCATAAAATGAACCAACAAATTTAACAAGAAGTCTCTGTAAATCTATATTTTAGCTTCAAACAAACTAGAGCTGAAAAGAATACAGATACACATTCAGAATCTCACTTCCTATTTTTTTCTTTCTTTAAGAAAATATCAAAAAAATCATAATCTGGGACCAAGAAAATTATTTTTGGAAAGAAAATCAAGGGATTCAGCTGAAATATGAGTCACACCATACTTTAAAAAAAATAAAATAATAAAAAAAAATAAACATTCTTTTCTTAGGTGTGGGGGGAGAAAATTTGTTGTGGTGGCAGAGCATGACAGGAGCTGAAGGTGAGAATCGTTTTTAAATCAAAACTTACTAAAAATAGCTTATCACAGCTTCCAGTGCGTCCTCCCTAAAGAGGCCTTTCTCCTGCACATCCTTTCTCCTTTTCTCCTATCATTCACAATGCAAAGCTAAGGGAATTAATTGGTTGGAGGAGTGGGACCTAAATTCTCTCAATAAATACTCGTACTGTTAGTTTGCACACATGTTTAAATCCTTATATCATAAAGGAGTTCATAACCAAACAGTAAAAAAGGTCATTTATCATACCTTAACAATAACTGTTTCAACCAAATTTATAACAATCATTTCCATCTGTATCAATGAAAATCAAAAACACAAGCAACCTAGAATGAAATAATGGCATCTATGGCAAAAGTTTTTCAATATACCCGTAGCAGGTCAGAAGAAACCAAAGAAGGGATGCCTTTTGAATTAAAGCCTTTCTTTTAAAAACTGTTTTTCCTTGAACATAAACATAGAATTTTTAATAGAATATCTGCCTTCCTCTTCCCCCTATGGATGCTCATTGGTGTGAGCACACCTGAGGTACTTTGAAAGCGAGTGCACCTTCTCCCTAACTACAATAAGAAACACAATAACTAAAGCTAAGGTGAAAGCTGCTACATCTTTTCTGTCATATCCTTGGCATCAGGTCGTGATTCCCCGGGGTACTGCAGTTTCAGCAGTGGTCCAGAGCTGTACGATATGAACAGGAGACTCACCAGGTATTGCACAGCATCACCTTGCACAATAGTGGAACACAGCCTACCATGAGCTGCAGGCTTCCCACCTTTGTGTAGCAATTGTGTTCTGTAACATCACCATAAAGAATGAGAGAAGCATTCTAATGTTCTTTCTCATCTAAAATATATTTGTCATACATGAGACCAAGAGAATAAAACAACAATGTTCAAGACCTTTCAGAATGCAGGGACTTATTCTTTTGCCTAGCTTTGAAAGAAAGCAAGAACAGATAAAGCTCACTGTTCTCCATTTGTCATTTGCACCTGTAAAGGAGCAGGAAACATTTTTGGACCTGCATTCAAAACATAAATATTTAACCTTTAAATTGCACAGTCCTCCAGAAAAGTAATTTTTTTTTTCTGTACCAGAAAACACCTTATTTAATTGCAAATGTTAACATTTTACAATGAAATACCTCAGCTAACATAGGTAAATTCACTGTACTCTGTGCTTTACTTTCCTATGTAAATTGTAAAATTGTTGTCTGAGTGTTTCTATGTGGTGATGATCATCCTTGATTGCAGCCGGCCATCAGCAAAGATTTAAGTATGCTTCTGTTTTAAACCTTAACAGAAAAGTGCTTGTGATTTTCCCCACAGCTCTATGGACATTTTATCTCAAAAGTTCAGAGAGTGGTCAAAGATTTGGCTGTGAAACAATGCAGCACAGTGATCAATATAAAAATCAGAAAGCCTAGCCAAGTTCATGCAGATGGCATCTGGAGCACTTCCACGGCCCATGGCCATCAGGGCTGGCCAGGGTGCTTCTATCCCATATAACCTGAGGCTGTGCTTTGCAGGAATGCAATCCCAGCCCCTCGCAATGATGAAGGATACAAAAATACTGTGTGACTTCTTCCTCCAGTCATCCCTAAAAACCAAGCTGGAAGATGGATTTTGAACCATATTGCTCATCAAACATTTATTGACTACCTGGTAATAAGTAAAAGCTGGATCAAACATTAAAGATGGTGGGTTTATACAGATGTACTTGATGGAGTTTGTCTGTAGCTAGTTGTGTGTGTGCAGCTGTGTGAAATGCACAGGTGTGTGTGTGCAGGGGCGTGTGTTTGTCTGTGAGAGGAGGTGGGTAGTGGGGTATATAGGAAATATGTGTGTGTGTGCGTGTGTACAGCGCAGTGGGGTGTCATATGGAGACATAAGTCTGGGGGTGCATGTGGGGAAGTATAGGGGTGACTGTGTGTGCAGGGGTGTGTGTAGGCAGGGGACTGTAGTGTGTGCATGTGTCTGTACATACTATGTAATCCAAGCATAACATAGTATTTAAGAGAATACAGATTTTCAATACAGAAGTCCATTTTCAAATAAGCACATTTGGCAGAATCATACTTAAAGCCACTTTAGAGCTTGCTTTGATTTCTGTAACTTTTACTTCACCATAATCTGAAGAATTAACTATGTAATTGGAGAAGCAATTAGTATACAAGCTGAGAACTCATAGATCACCCATTAACATTGACTTAATTAATTTCACAAGGAAAATCTAAACAGCCAATTACTCTGAAACACCTCATAGCTCTGATGTCTCTAGTTTAGTGTCTTGCATTAGCCTTGGATTTTTCCAGAAAGGGGATCCTCGGCATTTTCCAGCACTGACGTAATTTCATAATTTAACGTTCTATAATACATTGTCATGTCCAAGGAAGACCTGTCTTTTGAGAAGCTGTTGTATAGTGTCTTCTATTTTGATTCATTAGAGTGACATCATGTCAGCCTATCATCTATGTTAAATTAAGCCGATATTTCTACAAGTATTCAATTTTATGTACAGAAACAGAAATATCTGAATTTGAGTTCACTCAATGTTACAAATAAATGTCACTTTAAGGCTTTAAACATATCACTTTACAAAAAATAAATAAATCACCAATTCAAATCCTTTTCTATTCAACAAACCACAATAATTCAACACACATGAGAAGCAGGAGTATGAACACAGGGCCTTTAGCAAAAGAAGTTTTCTGTATACTCGAGAAAAAGAGACAGAGGAAAAGCAACACTGAAAGCAGCACTGCTACCAAGGCTAACATTTTTCAAGGGGGACAAAATCAGAGCATCTGAAATGACGCTCTATAAGACTCATCATGGTATGAGAGATGAGTATAGGAACCATACTCTAGCTCTCACTAGCTAGTTCTACTTGTGTTGCCTTGAGATTCACCAAAACATATACATATCTAGAACAAAAAAGTGCAACTGGCAAAAGCAAGTAATCATTGACTGAGTGATGAGGCAGAAAATTGTCCTTATCTTGCTTGTCCTCTGTATATCGTCAGGCAGATCCTGTTAAGTAATAAGGACAAGAACAGGATATTTACTGCAGCCCAGAGCACCTGTGGCCTCTTCAACTAGTGTTACTTCACTGCATTATCTCAAGGTGCTCCAGGTGCAAAAAGCTCTCCAGTGCCAGAGGAGGTAGAGTGCTGCGAAGCCTCTACACTACACATGTACCAACAGCCATCTAACAAAAACACAGAAACAGGGTGCTTTTATAGGTGTCCCATCTAGACCTAAGAGACACTAGTCTCTTCAGACAAGTCATCTCTTCAGATGTTGCTTATTTTCTCAGCACTGAGCCACGGCAGGTATTGCAAAGTAAATACCACTCATACATTATATTTTGCATTTCAGTGAGGATGGATCTGGCATCTTGGCTTTGACTGAAATCTTACTCGAGATTATTTTTCTCAGTTGACACCAACTTTTGAGAGTGTTTGATAATGAACAAGGAAATGAAGCAGTAAATGAATGCAATTTTGGTGAAAAACAAGAAGAGAAATGAACAAGAAAATAAGATTTTTTGGGGATCTTCTTAATGACTAATAAAGAAGCAAAAGGCAGGGAAGCATCACTTCTTCCTTCCACAAATGTTAGTTCCCTAGACAAGCAGTTTGTGAGGTTGGTTTTCAAGCTGGGGGGGGGAGGGGGGGGGGGGATGTGGACAAACCAACAATCTTCAGCAGGAATACAAAGTCATCTTTCTTTTTGCCAGAATGCTCTTCTCCTCCAAGCCCATGAATGAACAGTTATGGTTAGTGTTAATAAATTAATTAATTATTTACAGTGAAGAACAAAATATTTACCGCTACAAAAAAGAATATCACTAGATAATACTATAGCTTTTTTTCACATGGAAAGCTGATAGTAATTGCATACGCAGATCATGTTTTTCATCAAAAAGTGAAATTAAGGGTCAAGTTTGATGAGTAAGACAGAAAAATTTAAAAGAAAAAGCATAAAGTGCTAACACTCTGAAAGCATATATTCCATCTAATTTTGCATCCAGGCTGTTGAAAAGAACACTTTTTTCCCCCTGTCACTCATGCTCTTTGTTGTATAAGAACCTAAGACATATTTGATGCTTTTCAATCACAAAGTAATCTCACAAAGCCTTGTGCTGAAGACAGTAAGTAAGTCTGATGGCTGAAGCCACCAGAAACACATGCAATTACGTTACCACTGAGGCAGGCACTGCTCAGGTACACTGACAGAAAATGCCAACAATCCATCTAATCAAGCATTACCTTGAAAAGAGTATTAAAACATTAGAGAGAATTTATGATGGTGTCTCCAGTATATTCTCACACCTTTTAGCCATCTGCAGCTGAAGAACTTCCTGGGTGGTTCTGTTGTGCTTAATAGCTTCCAGAAATTCTGATGACAATGTAACATTAAGAATTAGAACAAGATAGATATATAGTTTATTCCACTTCACATCTTTGAGAAAATATATTTTATATATAACTGGCCACACTGTATCCAGTCAAAGGACAATTTACCCCAGCATCTTATCTCCAAAAACAGCCAAAACCAGCTATGACACTTCCTTTTCATAGTCTTCAAGTTCCAAACAGTTTTCAGACTCAGGAAGGTCCTGAGGTGTATGTAGCTCTTGTTTGCTCAGTAATCCTCAATGCATTTCTCTACCTTGACCTTGACCAAATCTTCCCTTGAAAGTACATCTCAGTGATCCTAATGTCCTGTGGTAACCAGTTCCACAGCTCTACTGCCAGATTTTTGAAGACTCATCTTCTGCTTGGTGGGAGCTTGCTCCCAGCTGCTTTATTTGATGTCTCTTAAATATACTTAGTCTGGAATACTACTTCATAAATTTATTTTAAAAGTGAAATACGGGCATGAAGAGTATCTTTCAAACAGAAAAATGAAAATGAATAAAGTGGATATATTGTCAATGCCATTTTGAGACTTCAATTATAGAAACCATAGCTATGAGTTGCTTCAGCAAATGAAGTATTCACAAAGATGGTGTTCTCAAACAACAGAGGTGTATAAAAAAGAGCACTCCATTTTTGTTACACACTCAACAACTAACTGCACTTCACTAAAACTAAAGAGAAGGTGAGGTGTCTGTGTGCATTCTGACATGAAAACAAGATTAACTTCTGTTTTAACATAGATGAAAACCTAATAACTAAATCCTGGGCAGAGAGTCAAAAAAGACATTAAAATAGAGATACAGAAAAATCACACTGTACAGGATCCTGATGATATCCATACTTCTAAAGAGCAAGACATACCTCAAAGCCCATAATGACTCAAACATGGAACAATAGCACTTAAAACTTTAATGTAATAAAATATGAAGTAATTTCTGGAAAGAAAAAAAAAAAAAAAGAAATAAAGAAAGAAACAAAAATCCCGCCCTTTGGACTGATTCCTGGCGCCACTGGTTGAGCAAGGAACCACAAAGCATAGCATATTTACAGCAAGCTTTCCAGATTGAGCTGCAAGAGCCAAGAGCCTTTTCTGTAAACTGAGGCCTCAGTCCACCCCACACACTCACTTCACGTTGCAGCTATGTGCATTTAATAAAGCTTCTCATTCACATTTTTATTTTTCTCATTACATTGTTTATATTACTCTGCATTAATTTCCTCTTTGTAAAATCCCCTAAACTGCTCATAAAACTGCCTTAAAAAGAAGTAAAATGATCCAGCTTGGAGATCAAGGAAGAGAAATGGGGCCATTTTTCACTAGAGATGTAAAGAACAGAACAGAAAAGAAAAATAATGTATCACTAACTGCTGCACAAGGCCTCCCAGCAGACAATTCTGGATGCAATTTTTGCATCCCAGGATTTGCTCCAAAGTGCTACAGGATGGTGTCTGAGAGAAGGCACCTACAGCCATATTTTAAAATGTCTTCCTGAATACTTGAAGAAATACAGAATGTATCATCCCCATGAAAGTTTTGCAGGAACAGGGAAACCACGTAACTGACTTTCTATAAGCCTCATTGGTCTGAAAAATCAATGCCAACATCTTGAGTTGTCTTAGTATATATGAAGATGTACCTTGAAACGAAGAAAGAATACCTCTCATGAAAAATGGAGTAAGGTCCAAGAAGGTACCATGCAAAAAAAAATAACTGCCACACTCAAAAAAAAAAATCATAAAATCTGGATTTATCATAATTGTATTCAAATGTAAAGGTAAAAAAAAAAAAAAAAAGATTATGTTCAAACAGCTCTTCTTCATAGATATTTATCTTTAAATCCCTGTTTTCATAAATCCTTTCTTGTTTAAAAGAAGGAAAAAAAAAAAACTTATGCCGATGACAAGCCCACTACTTGGCATGAACTACTATAAATATTACAAAGTTTCCATTTCTTTCTCTTTAAATAAGGACAAATATAGTCCTTTTATGTTTCTATGTAAGTAATTATTTCCAGGTTGCATACAGATCTGTCTCTATGAGTAAAGCTTAAAGTCTGCTATTAGGAGCAGAAAGGATAACTGCCCTTTGGAAGTATTATTTTCGTGTAGATAAACTTTTGGACTTCTACCACATCCCTTGCTGGCTTCCGTTCTCCCACCCATCCCTACTAGCATACATACCAGACCTCTTACTTGCAATGCCAAATACCCTTGTTCCAAAGAGTATATCAAGGGAGGAAAAAAAGAGTGGCAAAAATATGAATTTTACTATCCAGTGTTGCATAACAAACAAACCACAAGAAGGACTTTGAGTCAGCAGAAAACAGTAGGTGAATTAACTATTCATTCCCAAGACACATTCCCCCCTGCACAGAAGGGAAGCTAGGACACTTGCGCTGTCTGGCTTAGCTTGTTTTCATTGGCAAACAAGTCACACTTTGCATTTGATAGGGACATTTTTTTTTTAATCTTTTTTTTTTTAAACTCATATCCCAGAAAACTGTTAATAAGAAAATGGTTATGGAAAACTTTTCATAGAAGTCTAATTATATAATCTGAATGACAGTAGGAATTTAAAAGACAGTAATCACAAAAATAAGTTACAATTACAGCTCTAGCTTTTACCTCCATGCTGACTCCCGCCAAACTGTGACTTTGGATTCTTAAACCATAATTGTTTTTCAGAAAACTAAGATAGCATTAAAAAAATAAAATAACTAGAGTTCACTCTAGACCTGTAGCTGGTATTTTCTAAATTTATGATGTTACATGACTCCACTTTTGAATCATCAACAAGACATACTCTCGGGGTGCCTGAGTTTTGGCAGAGAGCACTTAGCAATTTTATGAAACTGGCCTCCTTTGAAATGACTCTAGTTGAGCATGGAAAATATACTTTTCAGTCAAAGATTTCTGAGGGTCCCAAAAGAGACAACAGGAGAATATAGGGCAATATGCCAAACATCTGAGATGTCTACACACAAATGTCAGGAGTAAGGAAAATAAAACAGGAAGAACTTAAAAGTCTTTAGAATCAACCAAAATTACCATCAAATCCACATTACAAACACAGGATAAATCCAGCAGGGATGGATTAAAAGAAGGATGGTTAAAGAAAGGTATAAAGAATGTGCTAATGTTCCTATTTATGTAATCAAGCAGGGATTAAAAAAAAAAAAAAAAGAGGAGATCTTCCACTGCAAATAAAGAATACATACACATGCTCTGAAGTCCAGGAAGAGCTCTGAAGTAGACTTACTAATTGCCTCTGACCAAATCCTAAATGGGAAAAAAGAAGGACAATTGTGTCTTGTTACAGGCCTGATCTAGATCAGGGAGGAGACCTGATCTAGATCTAGAGGGAGAAATACATTAAGATTTTCCCTTAAGTAAGTAGTAGGCATCAAAAACAAAAGAGTTCTCTCACAGAGATATCCACAAGAGATGAGAAGGAAATTAAAAAAAAAAAAAATCATAAGGAAAAAAACAGTTTATAAATATGGATCTGTGATGAATGATTAGTCATAGTATAGAGGAATTACAGAAACACATATGGGTAAAATCAGAAACGCCAAAGCACACAGCAAGTTATATACAGCATGGATGCAAAAGACAGTAAGAACACGTTCTCTATAAATCATATATTTAAAGAAAATTTCAAAAGTAACTTCCATATTTATCCTGGAAAGAAAGCAAATAATAGAAGAAAAGAAGGCAAAAGTTTTTTTCTCAAACTTGTTTTCAAAAACTCACTAATTGTATCTTGTGTTTTTAACCAAGAAATAAGCTTGAATAGAGATGGATCAATCAAATGTTACATAAATAGTAGTCAAGAGCAAGCAAATGTTATATGAATTGGAGTTACTAACCTAGTCATAATCAGGACCTGACAAAATTAATGGCTGAGGAGAAACATCAGTGTTATTATCTTCAAGAAGAAAATTCCCAGAGGAAGGGAAAGAGAGAAATCTAACATGAAGAGGAGAAAAAAAGAGGGGGAAATATAGGAAATATTATAACCAGGTCAGTCTCTCTTTGGCGTCAGAAATGTATTTCAAGTGTCAACTTAGAATGGCCAACACACATAAGTTAACAACAACTTCTATCACACAAGCCCAACCATTTACATCTCATTGGCCACATCCAGACCACCACACCCAAACAATTAATCTGTCCCCCTGCCTACCCCTCAATACCTTTTTCTCAAGGACTGATAAGGTGTGGGCAGTGTCCATGTTCCCACCTCAGCAATAGATGTGTGTCCACCAGGCAGGTCCACGTGTGCATACAAGGTTCCATGATCAGCAGCTGTGCGTCTGCAGGGTTACACAACTGTCAGAACTGGGGAGACATCTGAACAGCGGTCACACACCATATCCTGACTGACTACAGCTTCTGACCTTCTCTTCAAAACAGGGAACTGGAAACTGCACCAACAATCCCTGTTAGGTGAACTCACAAGTAACTGAAAAACTGTCTGCCCACAAGGTCATTCTCCACTGTTAAACCAGAAAAGAAGCTCCAGTAGGATTTCACAGGTCTACTGACTTGAATTTTGTTTTGAAAAATATTTTAATTTAGCAACCTGAATGGTAGACTAAAGTGTGAGTATCAGATCTGCTAGTATCTCCCAGGCAGGAAGATCATGAGAGTCCTGAGGAAAGGGTTCCAAATCCAAAACAACATTCACAAACGAAAGGAAGGTTTTAACATCAAAACCCCTTTAAATAGATAGAACTTTAAAAACTTCTAACGTATGTGAAATTTAGGATAAGCAGAAAAATAAATAAATACAGTACTACAAAATGAGAAAGAATACTCAAGCAGCAATACTGCAGAAAAACTTGCTGCTGCAGACAATAGATTGCGTGTGCTTAAGTCTCAAAAAAAAAGGAAATACTACAATGGCAAATTTTACTAGGTGTATTATACTGAGATAACAGTGTATTATTTTGCTCTACTAGATGTTGGTGAGGACTGAAAATAATTATTCTGTTGAATAAGTGCCAAGGTCTTTGTCCATCTTTGGTCACCGCTGAAAAAAATATAATCAATGAACAGATCCAAAAGCAACAGGAAACACAAGTCAGAGAAAAATTGCACAATCAAGTTTAAGCCTAAAATGTTAAGACCTAGGTCAGCATTTATTCAATGTATATGTGGTTGTTACAAAGAAGACAGAGAACGTGCAATCTTTTCTACTACATGAAAAAAAGAAATCAGCTTAATTTGCAGCAAAGAGAATTTAGATTAGATACCAGGAGAACCTCTCTTATTTTGAGGGTGGGTTATTGAAGGAACACACCATGTACTCACTGGAGATTTTAAGGAGAAGAATAAACATCTCTCAGGAATGGTCTAAAATACGTGTGCTGCTTTAGAACATGAACTTGAATGGTATCAACTCCTATCTACACTAATATTTAATTTTTCCTTAAAACTTGATTGCTTCATTTTGGTCTTTATTCCACAGCTGAAATATCTGCAAGGATCTAACACTTTTTTCATCTTAAAAGAAGGTTAAGTTCCAGTTCTAAATATTTTTAAAGTTCTTCCCTATAAAAGTCCTAAATCATTGTTACACCATCTTCATCTTCCCAGGTACAAGCTCGATAGACAGTATCTACCAACATTTGTCTCTCAATTGATGGACGAGGAAGGAGAGGAGAGATGGATAATTTGCTAGGCACAAAACAACAATCTCATTGGAAAAGAAAAAGACAAAATGAAGACAAGAAGTGATAGGATGAAGCTAGCCACAAGCTAAGGCTAATTCAAAGGCCCCTTGTTACTGGCAGATCAGAGGTACCCTACCCTTTTCCTTTTCCTGGAGGAAAACAGTCGTACAGATTAAGCCTGCATCCAATGGACATAAGAAATTCAAAAGTTTCTTATTCTCACCGTTGATTGTTGACTCAGCAGACAATCACAGATACATAGAATGTTTTGGGTTGGAAAGGAACTTAAAGACCATGTAGTTCCACCCCACCCTGCCAAGGGTCACCTTCCGCTAGACTGGATTGCTCTAAGTCCCACCCAACCCGATGTTGAACGCTTCCAGGGATGGGGCATCCACAGCTTCTGTGGGCACCTGTTCCAGTGCCTCACCTCCCTCATTGTAAAGAACTACTTCCTTAACTAAACCTCTGCTTTTTTAGTTTAAAATGGTTAACCCTGGTCCTATTGCTACACTCCCTGATAAAGAGTCACTCTCCAGCTTTCTTGCAGACCACCTTCAGGTACTGGAAGACCGCTACAAGGTCTCCCCAGAGCCTTCTCTTCTCCACAGTAAACAACCCGAAATCTCTCAGCCTGTCCCCAGCACTCCAATCGTCCTCATGGCCCACCTCTGGACCCACTCTAAAAGGTCCATGTCTTTCTTATGCTGGTGGCCTCACAGCTGAACACAGTAACACTCCAGGTGGGGTCTCACAGGAGAATCTCCTTGGACCTGCCATCTACCTTTATTTGATGCAGCCCAGGATACAGTTGGCTTTCTAGGCTGCAAGCACATGTTGCATGGTGAACTTTCCATCCACCAAAAATTCCCCAAGTCCTTTTCCACTGGGCTACTCTCTCACCACTCATCACCCAGCCTGTGTTTGTGTTTGGGATTGCCCAGACCCAGGTGCAGGACCTTGATCTCAGCCTTGTTGAACTTCATAAGGTTCACATGGGCCCACCTCTCAAGCTTGTCAAGATCCCTCTGCAATGATGCACTTTGAAAAAAAAAAATAGCGAACAAGAAGAACCTGGAATTCATCCTTTTCATGTTTGAAGATAATAACCTTATTCTAAAGCTGTTCATGATGTAACGTGATTGAATTTGGCTTTAATAGCTACTAAAGAGCTGCTGTCAAGAGATGTCTTTTCGAATAAGCAATACACTGTTGTATCTTCCACTCCTTACCTAAAAGAGAAAAACTAATATGCAATTGTCACCTCTAGACACCCGCTGAGCCTAGATTAGGCCCAAAATCATAGTGGCAAGAGATGAAAGTAAATTCTGATCACAGTCCAAAGGCTGATTTAATCTGGGAGAAGGGAGAAGAGATAAGTGGGCGTGTTAATTCCTGAACTTCATTTTTTCCATTCATTTTTGCAAAGAGGTGAGGCTGGAAATCTTTTAAAGATGGGTGAATTTTCTGAAAAACAGGTTTAAGCAAACAACCTAACATTCAGAATAATATTCAGTCTTAAAGTTTGTTCTTGCATTCACTGGAGACAAATGAAAACATCATTAAGTCTTTGATCAGGAAGAATAGAAGTACATAATTTTATTTGTAATATGAAGCAGGAGATTTTTTCTGCTAACAAGTATAAATGATTGACCAAAATAACGCAGCAATAGTAAAGCAAAAATATAATAAGCATGTTTTTTCTTCTATATAAGTGATTATAAATTTACAACATTAATTTAGTTACTTAATTAAACTAAGATTAATGTCTAAAGATAGTTAGCCTACACTTACATTAATTAATGTCATATTGTTGCTGCGGTTCCCTCCGCCCCCAAAAAATGTTAAGTAACTTGAATATATTAGTTTTGGCTATAGCATAAATTCTGCAGTTATTATACAAGCATTATTCTTAAAAAGAAAGAAAGAAAAAAAAAATGGACCTGAGTAAAATTCTATTCTATCGTATCACCGTTAACAGAAGCACTCTTTAATATGCCAGTACCATTTTACCAAAGCTATCTGTTTTGCAGCTCAGATTCCTCCACAATCTAGTTTAATACTTTACAATGTTCAACACTAACACCCAAATATATCAGCAATTGACAAAGAAACAGAAGACAAATCAGCTCATTTCAGTGTTTCTGGGCAGAAATTAGCTTTAGGTTATTTTCACCCCAAATTATTAACCTGACATAAACCTTCTCTAAAGATCTGTTGTGCTGCTGCTTAACCTTAGGAAGCTTCTCCTAAGTGATCCAAACATAAAGAAATGTATATGCTCTTTGTGCTCTCACAGCATGCCTTCTGCACATTGAATTGATCGTTGGGTGGTCCAGCTATACAACAGCATATTCCACAACTGTCTGGAAGGTGAACAGGCAGAACAGGGAGGACATGACCTGACCCCTACCATTCACTATTTTTATACAAATTATTTCTCTCAGTTTCTGACACACATTTTGTAATACTTTCTAACAATTTTCTTTGGAAAAAAATACAATTTCTAAAATCAGCATAGATCTCAATCTGAAAACACTTCATGTAAGCACATTCGTTCTAAGACATATAGATTTAAACACAAACTGTAAGTAAATCTGAGGAAAGGAGGGTTTTTTTTGTTTCTTTTTCTCCCCAGAAAACTTTTTAATATTCACTTACAATGATGAGATACCCACCCTCTATCCACTTCAAATTTCACCCCAGTAAAAGAATTTCAATGCAGACCTCATTTACCATGAAGAAAAAGCTTAGCATGAAAAAGATACTATTCACTGGTGGTGGGGAAATAACATTACACGGAAATCATCATTACGTTTTGCTCTGTTCCAATGTAGTCGCTTTTAGCCCAACTTTTCTCTCTCCCTAAAGTGGGTACTTATCTCACTGCCCGCCCCAAGCATTTAGTAAATACTAAAATAATTATTCTGTGGTGTGGGTAGCCCTTAAATAACAACACATTCTTTTCCCTCCTACAAGGTGAACCTATTACTGATTTGGCCATTTTATCTGCTTACAACCAATAGTGTCATGTATTTTTTGTTCCAAATTACAGGGCCTCTGCTAGACAATGTGCAAGTGTAATCCCCTTTGTAGTAAATAAATTAACTCTGCAGAATGGCTATGCATTATGAAAAAGTAGAAGGGGGGGGGGTGTTGTTGTTGCCTCTAAATTTTCTACCCTTACATTTTTAGCTTTCTGTTATTCTAATGTGAGGTTTAAAAAGGTTAGCAAGCACTTTCTCTACAGCAGTTATGATGTAAATGAATGATGCCAGTATAAGAACATAACCAATTCCACCTTAAAATTCACATTCTTCAGTCAAATTCTATCTAATCTTAAAGCCCTTTATCACCAAGTTACCTCTGTTGTTAGGCAGCAATGCTGTTGTAAATTATCATCAGCTCTAACATCGTACCCTACCTCTACCCCTCAGCCTTGATTTGTTTTGGCTTCTGTAGCCCCTCTGAGGTGGGGAAGGGCTGAAGCCAGGTTGGTGATCACACTCTCATCAGCAAAGAGACAGATAAGT